>NC_134688.1:429525529-430274279 GCF_050947455.1 Rhinoderma darwinii | reverse complement strand
AGATTTCTTCAAATCTCATCTGCTATGCTGCTACTATATTATGCAGCGGATTTTCCGCAATTAAATACGTTGCGTAAAATCTGCAGTATGTACTCTATGTGTGAACCCAGCCTTAAAGTCAGCTGTGTGGTTGTTTAAAAGATGACAACAGTACATGCACATGTATGGCAGCACTCTGCCCGTTATATTTATTATATAAGTTATGAACTTATGTGATCGGTAACAGCTCGATCCTGCGTGTCAGACACGCAGGACCCGCTGACACTGAACCCCTCAGTGCCGATGACCTGACGGATTCAGGTCTCAGCGCTAGAGATATAGCTGTTCTGTTTACAGGATACAAAGCAGCTGTATCAAAAAAAGTAAAAATCTTTTTTTAATAAGAAATATTTAGAACACACACACGTTTTTATTGAAAAAAAACAGTTAAAAAAAATCAAAGGTGTACATAAGAAAACAGAAGTTAGCTAGGCTGAAATGTTGTAAACTTTAGCCTATTATAAGGGTATGTTCACACGTACAAAAAGAAGAGGCTGAAAATCACGAAGCTGTTTTCAAGGGAAAACAGCCTCTGATTTCGTGGAGTTTATGAAACTGAAAATAAAGCTTTTTTTCATTTGAAGCTTCTTTTGAGGCGTTTTTCATAGTATTAATGGAAAATCAGCTCCAAAAATGCCTCAAAAAGTGACATGCTACTTCTTTTTATGAGGCTTCTTATTACGAGGTGTTTTTTTAATTCAGCAGCGTAAAAATACCTCATGTGAACAGCACAGTGTATTTCCCATATTGGAGCCTTTTTTCTAGTGTTTTTCCAGGCGTATTTCAAGGCGTTTACACTCAGAAATACATCTGAAAAAACTATGTGTGAACATACCCTAAGGTTATGTTCGCACGTAGAGTCAAAAACGTCTCAAAATACGGAGCTCTTTTCAAGGGAAAACAGCCCCTGATTTTCAGACACCTCCCATACGTCTGAAAATAGGTCGTGTGAACCCAGCCTAAAAGCGGGTGTCTGACTGAAACTAGGAACCTCACAGACTAAGGCTAGATTCACACGACCGAGTGCAAACATGACAGAGTTGCACCCGTGCGGGACCCGTTTTCACGGATCCCCATAGACTTGAGTCTATTGAGGGGTCTGTGAAAACAGAAGAAAATAGGACATGTCCTATTTTTCAACGGACCCTTCACACTGTCCGTTAAAACAACGGCAGTGTGAACGGCCCCATTGAAATACAAACGTCCATTGTTTTAACCGCCGTCACATGGACGTATACAACGTTTGTGTGAATAAGCCCTTATAATGCAAATAATTAATTGGAAACTATTAATTTTTATTTTGTGTTCCAGAAAGTTTACATTAAAGCTAGTTATTTACTGTTACTTTGCTATAGGTTATTGTAACGTTAGGATTTTGGGTCTTGAAAAGCAGCAAGTGTGGGGAAATCTTATATGTATTTAGGTAAGGTAAGGCTTTTATGCTGTATTCATTCATCAGTATTTTGTCTGGTGGAGGCAACTCTGTCTCAGGTTATACTTTTGCCTTAGAGAAGCTGATAGTGTAGGGCAGGGGGTCTCACTTTCGGGAAATTACACCTCATATTATCAGCATGACAACTGTACAATTGCTCATTATCCATACAGAAAAGAGAACAACGCAGAAAGCAATGGATGACCACGATTTCAGTGGGACGTTCTCTAAAGCAATAACCCCTCTAAAGGGTCTGTCAATGGTTAAATGTACAAGACTGTACACTACTTATAGAAACCCAGTTTAGTGTTTAAGGTTAAATACAATGTGGCCTCCTGCATTCCCTCAGCGGTTATGATGGGTTGAAGATAAGAGAAGACGGGCATCACTAATGAAATCTGTGACCTGTTACCCTCGTGCGGCTACAAAAATAGCTTCATAAATCAATGGCAGCAACCTTCTGCCACCTATAAAGTAACTGAGATACTTGTCATTTTGAGGGTTTAATAAATTATATAAAATCTCCTTAACCCTTAGGATATGTTCACACGCACTAATTACGGACGTAATTCGGGCGTTTTTGCCCCGAATTAAGTCCGAAAATAGCGCCTCAATAGCGTTGACAAACATCTGCCCATTGAAAGCAATGGGGAGACGTTTGTCTGTTCACACGAGGCGTATATTTACGCACCGCTGTCAATTGACGGCGCGTAAATAGACGCCCGCGTCAAAGAAGTGACCTGTCACTTCTTTGGGCGTAATTGGAGCCATTACTCATTGACTCCAATGAATAGCAGCGCCAATTACGTCCGTAATGGACGCGGTGTTCAAGCGCCTGCACATGCCGTTACGGCTGAAATTACGGGGATGTTTTCAGGCGGAAACATCCCCGGAATTTCAGCCGTTACGGACGCCCTCGTGTGAACATACCCTTATTGATTCAAAAAAGTTTACCTGGAATAACTTACCTGCCAGATGTTACGTAAAAAAACGAACAAGGAATTGTGAAGTAATACACTGAACATTTTTTAGCCCAAGTTGCATCATCAGCGTTCTCTTTCTATGGCCCTTTTCTTTCCCATTGACTTTTTTGGACAAAACTCAACCCCATGTGGCATTATTCAATAGAAACAGACCTTGGGTCATTCTTAATTTACTGTTTCTCATCGTACTAATATCAGTATCTTCAATATCGCACCAAACACTGTATATATTTTTGTACTACAACACATGGCTTAATGTGATTCTTTTGCGATGTGATATTTGTTGCCTTTTTTTGTATTCACGAGGTTCTGGCCCTGCTAGCCGCCATGGCTATTTTGCGTAAGTACCAATGATGTCTCTAAACAAAAGCTTAAAATAGTCATATACAGCATCAACCAAATCAATAGCGTCTGTCATTATAACGTTTCTGGGCTTGGGAAGAACATCTTGAAGTGAAAATAAAGATAACAATTTCATAATTACGTCTATGGTACCAAAATCATCTCATCAGACAGAATCAAAAGAAGCATATGAGGCTGTGCAGCGGCGCATGTACTGCAGAGCTGTAGTCAATTCATGTGCCGCCATATGGTGCTATATAGAAGCAATACTTCTAGTGAAAATATCTCCGAAATATGGTGTCCGATTGAGCATTCCACAATCTGTTCTATATATATCCAACAAAAGAAAACTCTGTATGTCTCTGGAAGCGTACAGAGGTGCAGTAGGGGTCCATAGGCTGCTATGGGTGCCATAGTATGTCTCTGAACAGCTCAGAGTTTGTAATACACCCGAGTGCATGAACCTTTAAAAGGGTTGTCCACGACTGGACAACTGACAACTTATCCCCAGGATAGGTCATCGGTATATGATCGGTGTGGTTCTGACACCCGGACCCCGCACCGATCCGCCACTCCGGCTGGCCCCAGGCGCCGGATGTTTTGAACGGTATGCAGTAGTTGGAGTCGGAAGCAGATGGCTCCAACAATTGCGGCCGTTCTACAGAAATGCAGCTTTGCTCCTATTCACTTCTGCAGAACGGCCGCTATGCAGTGGTCGGAGCCATCTGCTTCCAACTCCAACTACTGCATACCGTTCAAAACATCCGGTGCCCGGAGGCAGCTGGAGTGGCGGATTGGTGCGGGTCCGGGTGTCAGACCCGGACCGATTATATACTGATGATCTATCCTGGGGATAGGTTGTCAGTTGTCCGGTCGTGGACAACCTCTTTAATCTCTGTCTTGTAATTCATTTGGCAATTTGACAAGTCTTGAGCGATACTGTGAGACACATTGCACATACTTGTTACGCCTCGTGCACACGAGTGCCATCCGAGTCCCGTCAGTGATCCGAGAAAAGATAGGACATGTTCTATCTTTCCTCGGATCGGAGACCATTTTCCACGGACCCGATTCACCCGCTAAAGTGAATGGGTCCGTGAAGACTATCGGGTGCCACACAGATGTTGTCAAAAATGGACCGAGTGGCACAACGGTCGTGTGCAAGAGACCTTATTGGATTGTAGGTAGACAATGAAACTTTAATGAAATTACAATTATTATATTTATATTACAGGATTTTATGAAAAATCTAGTTTACACTTAAATTTAGGTATGTGTTATGAGTAGCAGGTCTAGCGAAGCGACTCAGTGCTCACACGAGCGCTTCTGCCGCTTCGTTTTAGCGATTGGTGGGGGTCTCAGTGCTTGGACCCCCACCAATCAAAACTTCTGACGTTACTATGACAGGTCAGAAGTTTGTTGAACGTTTAGTTACCCTTTAAGAATCCCTGGCCACAGCATTAGGATGGAGGTGACAGCATATGCTACGCGTGTTTGCTTGGTGCTTTTCTAATACCAGTCTAGTCGTGTTTTTCCACCTCTTTCTTGTATTTCATCAGGCCTTCATTTTCCTTCAGTGTCTGGTCTTGTTTAGTTGTTCGGTTTTATCCTGTTACAATTGTTCTCTTCTCTACTTTGCCTTGTTTCACTAATTTTTGGATCTGTTTAGTTTTGTTTTCATTGCCTCTGATTCCTAGTGGTTCCTGGTGTTGTGTTAGGGACAGTGTCTGCAGATTAGGGACTCTATTAGGGACAGTATTTGGGACAGTGAGGGTTAGTGCTTAGGAAAGATCATGGGATAGGTATAGGGAATGCTAGAGTTAAGGTCAGCTTGTTATTATCACCCATTGTCTGTGGTTACCATCATCATCATCATCATCATCATCATCTTGTTCTCATCCCTATCATCAATCGGTGTGTTCCTGTTTTCATGTATTTCAATTGCCTCCTAGAGTTGTTATACATGCTCCAAATTTTCCATCCCTTCGACTGTCCAGTTGGCTCACAATTTGGCCCTACTGTAATTTCTGTTGATAAAGATGTACTGGGAGACACTGTTAGTCCCTGGGAAAAGGGACTGTGATAGGTAAAGCCTAGTTCTCACATCCTGTGGCCAGCTGGCATCATTACATTATCACCGAATGTAATCGGGAGCTCTATCATGACAGACAATAATCCCCTACAGGTTTTGGCTGTCCAGATTCAGACACTGAATACCTTGATGTATGGTTTCCTTACCAGAATTGCCACACAAGAACAACTCACTCAGAACTTGCAGGGAAATACTGTAGGTATCCGGGCGAAGTGTGTGGGAAGCCGCCCATTGCTATGTTATGCTGCCAGTGGTTACGGTAGCATTAATCTGCTGACAGGTTAGTAAATGTCAATCTAATGTGTATGGCGGCAGCCTGACTACTCATCGTCTTCTGCAGGGCAAACAAGGATCGGGCATATTGGGTTTCAACGTTCCAAATACTTTGTTTCACCCTGAAATGGTTTATCCCCCTGTTTTATGGCAGGAAACATACAAAAATTAGCAACTGGACACTAAAGAAATTAATGGATGTTATAAGATGGGAATTTGCCTATTTTAAATACAGTAATTGCTTATATTTAAAAAAAAAAAATCATACTTAGAAAGAACATTTCAATTGTAATTAATCATATTTATGTCCCGAGAGTTTTATCACAAGTTCTATTCTTATTGCATTGTGTTTTAAGAGAACTTCAGGAAATTAATTAATTTTAGGAAGTTTAACGGTCCAACTCTTCAAACTCCTCTATTGCTCACTGTCTTTATAAGAAAATCCCGTACAAAATGCATTTTCTTTATTTTAGTGATGTGAACCCATTATTAAAGGTTACATCAAATTTAAATATCAATAGCATTGCAAATGGAAATTTGTATAATTGCTAACCTACAGTAGCAGTTAACCTTGGTGCCTTAGAGTCTTGAATAATAATTGACTTTGTCAGTTTCCCAGAAGACCAGGTTAACTTGCATTTTGTGATGGGGGTTAGATGTATAATTCTAATGACGGAGAAAAAATGGCTGTATTATTTGCAATGTGACCCTCCTGCAGTTTATGGCACTTAGGTATTCTGTAAATGAGCACTGGAGCAATCATATATTATATGTGAAAACCGTCAACAGCAGCTCTTAGCTGGTGGATCTTCCGGCGTTATATCTCTGCCTGGTATTATGCACCGAACAATAATGGTAATTAAATATAATGGCTGTCACTTCTGTCTCAGAGTTTGCCAAGCACAAATGTTCCCGACATCCCACTAGACACTTGATGCTGAGCGCTGGATGTGTCTATTTAATGTCTCTGCTAAGTAGAACTGTCACATCACAGCAGCTGTGTTGATATGTTGTAGTTGCAGTTGTAGGATCTCGATATCTCAGTGTAGAAATGGACCTATTTTCCATCTCAATCAGCTGTCGGAGGGACATGTTTTTGGGACCAGTAAGGGTAAAATGAAATTGTCATTGAAAGATGACAGGTTTTTTTGCTGTGTGTTTCTTTATTAGTGTTAATGATGCTAAAAAAAATAATTTTATTTGCCCTTTTAAAATTATTCAACCTATAAAGTATGTGGTAAACCTATAGGAAAATCTTAGGAAATGACATACAGTAAATTTCAATTCTCTAATAGTCCCTAATGTAATCTTTAGTTGAATTGTTTAGGTTTATCAATAATAACACAAAATAAGAAAATAATTTGAAGCGTACTGAAGGCTATGTTCATATCAGCGTCGGGTTCCGTTCATAGGTTCCATTCGAACTTTCCGTCGGAGGAACCGAAACGGAAACCATAGCTTCCATCTGCATTACAGACTACGCTATTGTTTCTGTGAAAGAATTTTACGGAACGGAAATAAATGGAAACCAACTCCAAGGGAAGCATTACCATTTAAATCAATGGTAATGAAATTGGAAGCTATGGTTTTCGTTTGGCTTTCCGTTCACCGGTTCCTCCGACGGAAAGGTCGAACGTAACCGATGTACGGAAGCCAAACGCTGATGTGAACGGGCCCTAACTTTTCAGGGGACTTTTCAGAAGGAGCTTTCATATGTGTGTACATGAGGAATAACACTATTTATGGCCATTATATGACTTGTATTCTGCATTTTTTTCTATCTCTATCTATCACATATATAGAAGATGCAGCAGCATCAAGGACATTGTACAGGGTGGGCCATTTATATGGATACACCTAAATAAAATGGGAATGGTTGGTGATATTAACTTCCTGTTTGTGGCACATTAGTATATGGGAGGGGGGAAACTTTTCAAGCTGGGTGTTGACCATGGCGGCCATTTTGAAGTCGGCCATTTTGTATCCAACTTTAGTTTTTTCAATGGGAAGAGGGTCATGTGACACATCAAACTTATCGAGAATTTCACAAGAAAAACAATGGTGTGCTTGGTTTTAACGTTACTTTATTCTTTCATGAGTTATTTACAAGTTTCTGACCACTTATAAAATGTGTTCAAAGTGCTGCCCATTGTGTTGGATTGTCAATGCAACCCTCTTCTCCCACTCTTCACACACTGATAGCAACACTGCAGAAGAAATGCTAGCACAGGCTTCCAGTATCCGTAGTTTCAGTTGCTGCACATCTCGTATCTTCACAGCATAGACAATTGCCTTCAGATGACCCCAAAGATAAAAGTCTAAGGGGGTCAGATCGGGAGACCTAGGGGGCCATTCAACTGGCCCACGACGACCAATCCACTTTCCAGGAAACTGTTCATCTAGGAATGCTCGGACCTGACACCCATAAAGTAACGTTAAAACCAAGCACAGCATTGTTTTTCTTGTGAAATTCTCGATAAGTTTGATGTGTCACATGACCCTCTTCCCATTGAAAAAACTAAAGTTGGATACAAAATGGCCGACTTCAAAATGGCCGCCATGGTGAACACCCAGCTTGAAAAGTTTCCCCCCTCCCATATACTAATGTGCCACAAACAGGAAGTTAATATCACCAACCATTCCCATTTTATTTAGGTGTATCCATATAAATGGCCCACCCTGTACATTAGTAATGAGCAGTGTAGCTGAGAATCCAGCACTGGGATAACATATAACTCTTACCAGCAGCCTGTGTCTTTGTCACTCTGCTCCTGCTCCGTCCTCCTGCCCACTACCCCTCCATAGACTTCTATGGGCAGGCAGTGAAGAGACACCCCCACTTCCTGTAGTTTGTCTACTCTACTCTGTTACCAGGGACGGCCTTTGCTTGACTACAGGGGGTGGACTGCAGATTACAGGAAGGGAGATACCTAGTGGCAGTAACTCACCAGAACTTGTATGGATAAAACAAATACATTTTAACAGTAAGTAAATGACAAAGTTGATCTATATCAGGTATACTATGAGATAAGCAAAAGTTGTTTTAAAAGTTAGTGTCCATTTAAGGGATTTCCTAATATATTCTTATTGGTCCTATGCTTTAAATATTACTTAACTGGGACATAATGCCTAATTTAGTCCATCTTAGTCTGACAAACCCAATACACACTGCTTAGTTTAAGCATGTGTAGTGGTTGTGGGGACCCATGGTAAAACCGCAGCACCATATCCCAGTCAAGGAAAGTGTTGCACTAGAACCCCCTTTTCTATCCCTTGTACAAGAGAAGGATGGCATGAACCTAGCAACTGTTTCCCTTGCTTGTGTGGCGCATATGGAGAGGGGGAGCCCGATGACGATTCACATTACCCATGAATATTAATCAGGCTAGCCTAAAGAGAGATCGGCTGCTGCCCACTTGGCTGTTTGGTACATACCCTGCCTGTTTGGTACATACCCTCTTAACACCTGGCTATATAGTTTATCATTACGTTAAGCCCCTTTTGGGTCATGTATAATAAGAATAATTAAATATATTCAAAGAATAGACAATGCAATGTCTACAGATTGCTATGGAGGATGACTTATTTACCACTTTCTAATACTAAATATAGGAAGACCTAGGTTGTAGATAAAATGATGTCAGGTAGGGCCGGATTATATGGAGGGCACATGGGGCACAGGTTCGGGGGCTTCCTCCACCCACCCTGTATGCCCAGGCTGGTCCTTCTAATACAATTGTTAAAATCAGAGGAAACGCTTGTCTGGGTCGCTGAGGTGGGATTAAGGGTTACACCAAATGTTTTCCCCAGGAGCCTCTGCTAACCTTAATCCGGCCCTGCTGTCATGTGATAGATTTACTGCTGTGCAGGGGCCGTACTTCACTATATTTATAGAAAATAGCTGTAGGGCAATTGAAAATAAATTCGACTGAACATATACTGCACTAACACCTACAGGAAAAAACATAGATTGTAAATTCTGTGGACGTTTTCTGAGTTCTATATACCGAAACCTCACAGACATCCTACAATTTACTGTTGGCACCGAATATTATGCAGGAATACAGCAAGCGTTTTCCTGTTAGTCTTCATCTTTTCCCTTACAGTGGTATATAAACCGCAGTATTAGCACAGGCCCAGGATATAACATAAAGCTTTATAAAAGACCCGTCTATTACTATAGTTTTGGTGCTAGTTTGGTCCTAAGTGCTGGATGACCATCTCTGTGGGAGATATAACTGCAGTTGTATCTCTAGTCACCTAGATTTCCCAGAAACAGATATACCGTAGTTAAAAAGCACCTTTTATTAATCTTTAATAGTAATTGTTTCCTCATATCGGGCAGAGGAACCTATTCGACCCCCCCATGCTCTAAGGCTCGGGTGTAACTGAAACCTGTGCACTGTCTATAGTTACGCCAAAGAGTCTCTAGCATGGAGTAGATAGAGATAAACATATATTTGCTTGTGGTAAAGTGAGCAGTAAATCATGATTTTAGCTGGAAGTGAAAATTCAACAAATTTATTCCAAACAGTAGTGATGACCTTTTCAGTTTTCACACAGTCTGCCCTCTGCACTGTCATAGAAAGACAAGGTTACATGAAAAGAGGCAAAATACTGCGTTGAATGATTGTTTGGATAGTGCATTTATGCTAAGAAGTACCCTTTTAGCAGTATCGATTATGCAGGTGCATCCTAATGTTGTCTCCAAAATAGAAATATGAGCGCCAGATGTGCTGAGAAGAAATAACTGGTGTCACTAATGAAGACAGACGTAGCGATGATGGAAAAATTCAGGAAATGCCGTGACAAAGCAAGGAAGAGGCATGGAGTTTTGAGAAGCTAAATTAGACACAGGAAGACAATTCCCTGCCCCTTCCCACGCCAGCTGGAGATTGGTACGGAAGCATCGTGTGTGTTGTCATGATTTATTACTACCCGCATTGTTATAAGGGCCGGTACCTTTTTGACAGGTGCATATTATTTTTATTTTTAAATCTCCGTTGTGTGTCCATTTTCATTCATCTCAGTATTTAAGGGTAACTTCATCACCCCTCAAAGGGGTGGTCGTGCTATAGGATCTACTTACATGTCAAGCAGTTAGAAGATCACAAAGCATGGAAGAGGAGCAGCAGACCTTAAATTGCCCGTCTTTGCTTTGCATATGTTGTATATGCACATGTTTCACTTTTTTTAAAATACATATATGTAATTTTTGGGTGCCCTTATATCACTGTGCAATGCTTACCGATTATGACAATTGCATGTGGACTTGTGTAAAGATAGGAGAATATGTTTATGTAAACACTGTGGGAAATGCTACCGACACGTACACCGAAGTATCCATAGGCTTCTGTAGACCAGACCTAGGCCTAAAGAAGCTTGACATACATTTAGGCTGTATACCTTTTTTTAACTATATTGGAAAGCGTAGTCGACTACACTCTTCAATGCAAGAGCGTCTCCTTTTTCTACAATGGGAGTCAACAGAAGACGTTCGGAGCTTTCTCCGGCATAAATGCCAAATGTGCACTGCGAATGCAGTGTGAATAAAGCCTAGACAGTCACTTTATTTGCATTTATATGATTATTTATATATTATCAGCTGCTTTTTTTTCCCTACCTTCTATTTATTTTGTTGCATTTAAAGGACAATTTCTTTAGGAGTCCTGTAGCAGGGAATTTTTCAGTATTTTGTATTATATTGACTGTTTGTGTGCTGCTTTCCATTGTCTAAAGATTGAATTAGTGGCGTTCAGGACCCCCACTAATATCCTGAATGAGCTGGATCGGTGCATATTTTCAGGAACAATGAAACCATTAGGAGTTATGGCAACCTTAGATTGAATGGATCGCAAATAGTGTTTTCTTCTGACAATATTGGATGACATGTCCAAAAATTATATTGTGGGATTACACCTTTAAAATGCAATTCTAATCCATTTTATAGAGTAAGGCTGGATTCACACGAGCACATTACGTCCGTAATGGACGGAACGTATTTCGGCCACTAATCCGGACCGAACTCAGTGCAGGGAGCCGGGCTCCTAGCATCATAGTTATGTACGACGCTAGGAGTCCCTGCCTCGCTGCAGGACAACTGTCCCGTACTGTAGTCATGTTTTCAGTACAGGACAGTAGTTCCACGGAGAGGCAGGGACTCCTAGCATCATACATAACTATGATGCTAGGAGCCCGGCTCCCTGCAGTGTGTTCGGTCCGGGATTAGTGGCCGAAATACGTTCCGTCCATTATGGACGTAATGTGCTCGTGTGAATCCACCCTAACTGTGATTCCACAAAACTTTCGACATGTCATAGTGACATGTCAGAAGTCTTGATTGGTAGGGGATCTGGTGCTGAGAACTTCACCGATCGCTGCAATGAAGGGCAGAAGTCCTCAGTCGAGTGCTGAAACGAAGGAGCAAAAGTACTCAGCGGAGCACTTTGCCTCTTCGGCTGTAATAGTATAACCTCTGCTCTTGACTCTTCTCGGAGAGGAGGGGTTAGTTGAAGACTGGCTCATAGAAGTTTATGAGCCCGTCTTCAGCTAACTCCGTCTTCCCGAGAAGAGACACCATTACAGCCGAAACGGCATAGAGCTCAGCTAAGCGTTTCAGTGATCAGTGGGTGTCTCAGCACCCGGACCCCCAGCGGCATTATAAAGAATATGATGAATTTAGGCAGTAACTATGAGGGTATGTTCACACAGTGTTTTCAGGCGTATTTCAGGGCATTTACACCTCGAAAAACGGCATTGATTTCAATGGGAAATACGGCATTCTGTTCCAACGGGGCGTTTTTTTACGCCTCGTTTTCAAAAAACGGCACATAAAAAGACGCCCGTGAAAAAGAAGTGCATGTCACTTCTTGGGACGTTTTTGGAGCCATTTTTCATTGACTCTATAGAAAAACAGCTCCAAAAACGGCCGTAAAAAACGCAGCGGAAATCGCGAGTGGCTTAAAAAACATCTAAAAATCAGGAGCTGTTTTCCCTTGAACAGCTCCGTATTTTGATACTTTTTTTTATTTTGTGTGTGCACATACCCTTAGTAAAACGTACATTTTATACACCTAATAATTAACCTAATATCCCATTAATAAATAAATTAGGGACTAATGTTATATATCCTGGTGGTGTATGATGTTTTATATTTATTCCACACATATGTGGTTAATATTTCTATAATATTTTATTATGTACTAGAAAATGAACTATATTTGGGAGAGTCATTTTCCGGGTATCGTCACCATTGAATCATCTCCTTCAGGTCCCCATTCCTGCTGCTTCCCTTCTGTGCTGCGCACACATTTTATAATGGAATTGTGACCGGAGAATACATCCAGCCCATCACATGCTGCTCACATATAGCAGTTTTGTAATTTATGAACTGAGCGGCACATCAGGAAGGCAGCATTTCAAGAAGTATCACAAACAATGCACAATGCTTTTGTATAGCTGGAGGGTGGGTCCTCATCTGCGCAATCATATGGCATGGACAGCAGCTGGGCCTGTTTGCTTTAAAGTGCCAGGGCTGATTTCATATCCCAGTCTGGCGCTGCACGGCGCCATACAAACCACCATGTGGAGGCACATGGAGTGCCTACGGCTCTATACTACAGAGCTGCTTAGACTCTATGCCAGGTCATACAAAGGGCATTTGCCAGTAGGGGGCACCAAGGAGCACAGGAGTAAACACCACCCATAATAAGACAATTTATAGATCTGTGATCCATCATTAGGCATGGGAATATAATTCAGAATAAAAAAATGGATAATTTTCTATTAACATTCTTTTCTATAGAGCAAGCGATAGATTGCAACTGACTGAAGTTTGTTTTTTGCAAGGGGTAGTACATACAGTTAGTCTAAGTTCACACTGGCCGGATACGCCACTTTGGTGGCCGCAGGGAATTCTGGGCGAAAAACCGCACCAAATTGTGGTGCAGTTTTTTACCCGGAATGTCCGCTGCGGAAACTGCAGCATGTAGCCGGCCTGCTGGCAGGCTGGCCTCATGGGATAAAATGTCACCCCAGGAGGCCGGCCTGCAATACGTCAGAGGTAAGTATACGTTTTTTTGTTGGCTTTTTTTAAGTTGCGATTCTCGCGGTGTAATCGCTGTGATTCCGCCGCAAAAGTCACAACACTTCACTATTTGTTGAATTCATTGGGAAAAACCGGCAACAAAATAGCGGCAATTCTGCAACCACAACCATTGTCATGCTGCGGCTTAAAAAAACGCACTACAGGTCAATTTGTGTGTGGAATCTCCGAATATCACGTATGCGGCGTGTGGATGACATTTCTTGAAATCTCATCCTCTTTTCTGCTACTGTATTATTCTGCAGATTTTCCGTAACTAAATAGATTGTGGAAAATCTGCAGTATTTACGCCATGTGTGGACTAGCCCTCATAGTGTACATCAATACTATGCATCTAAACATTAAGAGGATTTCTCACGTAGCAGTCAGGCTGGAAACACATTATTTTCGCTATTTAGATCCATCAGAAAGTAGCTGTTGCTTCGGCCATAATGGAGATAAAACAATTAACTCACCGTGAGTGGTAGAAGACTGCAGGCGGGTGTTTCTTGTGTTGAAATATTTATCTGAATGAATATTTTATGGACTGGACCGCCAGTGTTCATGGAGCAGGTGCTGATGGAATTCCTTGTAAAAGCAGAGCAAAAAACCATCAGATCTGCCAATGCATTACTTATAATAAATCTAATCCGCTCAACATGAGGCGCCGCCAGTAATTCTCCTAAAGGGGTTCTCCGGGACTAACAGAGTTTATTGCACTAAGTTCTCACACTTTGCAATATACCCTACTTGCCAGTTTGGACCCCAATAGGAGATCTAATAGATACAGCTAAAGGCACTCCTAGTTATATTAATAGATGTTGAATATTTATATATGATCCTATGTATGTAAAGGTGTACGCACCATAATGTCAGTTCATGCGGCTGCTATAGGGCTCTTAGAGAGCGGGGGACCGGCCCATTTGTCCCTCCATTATAGATATACAATTTGTTCTTTCAATATACGTTTTCATTCTTTTTTAAAAAAAAGGACAAAACATGACAAGGATTCCAGCCTGAAATCACACTATTAAGAATAGAACATCTTGAAACAAAGAAAGGCAAAGTAAAGGAACAAAAAAGAATATCTCATGTACATTTTATATTTGCTTCCCACTAGACCTGCATAACAAAGCAATACAAGGTACATAGTCTATATAATGTGTATATAGCTACTGTAGATGTTGGCCTTTATGAGAATGAGACATGAGGAGGAGGCAAATCAAACCATAGCGTCTACTAGAAGAGAAGTGTAAATATTATTTACTAGATTTGGACTTACTGTATAATACTTGACCAATGGACCAGGGGGTAGAATTGCTCTGTACTTGGGGGAAAGTCCATCAGACCCAAAAAGCAGAGAGCTAGTGTGGGGTCATTGATATATATATATTCCCGTGATAAGGTTAAAAAAGGTAAATGTAGCCCTCCAAAAAGGTTTTTCCCCAATGGACACTCCCACCAAACATGCATGTCCCATTAAACCTGCACCCTCTCCAAGAGGAGGTAGAATAAGAAGGGTTCATTTTTGTCATATGTGCGGACGCAAGATACCAGCGAATAATAATCTTAAATATTGTTTCCCAATGACTGGCTCCTTTGGATATTTTTTTCCCTTTATTGATAGCACGGTACCAATCTTCTAGGTGGATAGAAGTCTGTAAATCCTGCTCCCACCTAAGGCCCCATCCACACAACCGTAGATTTCATCCGTAATTACGGATCGTAATTACGGATCCATTCATTTCTATGGCCGACGGACACCTTTCCGTATATTTACGGGAAGGTGTCCGGGTTGTAGAAAGGATTACGGACCGGGATTACAGACTGGGATTACGGCTACGGCCATGTGCAGGGGGCCTAAGAATGTATGAAGTTTGATTTGAGCACATGGTTGAGTCAAAAGCTTGTAATATAGGGAGATGCCTCTTAGGGGGGGGTTTTCGTTAATGAGATAGAATTAACTGAAAAACTAATCTGATTTTGATAACAGTAATAACATGGGTGGGGCTGTGACAACATTTTCAGTGTGTTTCCTGAAAAAGAGGTTGATTATCACCAGTAATAAATAAAATAGCAATAATGCATCAGCACTAGTTCAAAATATACAGGTAACTCAAAATATAATCTAAAAAAGTTACGGAACTATGTCTTACATTAAGTTTTGCCAGTTCGCCAATAAGCTAAACTAAACGTGAGATTTACTATCTTCTGGCATTACAAATGAGCTTCATGTCATTGTATAAAATCTCCTTATAGTACCTGTTCTCCTATGATCACCATTTTACAGGTTATGTTAATTTTACATAAAAAGTTCAGTAACTGGCAACAGAGCACATTGCTTTACTCATCATGAACTGTTCTTGAGTAACGGTGTGTGTTATAGCTCAGAGTTGCATTGAGTTTTATGGTGGTTGCTAATGGAAACAGTCAACATCATGCTGACAGGCACATCTTTATTAACATATTAGCAGAGCTTGTTGAATGCATTGTGTTGTGCTGCGCTATGAAAGACCTCACTTCTCAGAACTCAAAGCTTAGGTTCTGTATAGATGATGAAATAGTAGGAATTCTAGAAGATCATGTGTGTAGAGAAAGGGCTGTGGTACAGGATGTAACACAGGAACAGTGAGTAATGCAATGTACTACTGAAAATATCATCATACACTAAATCCCTGAGAATATCCTTGTGTTCATGTTTTTTTAATGCCACGTTCCCATCTGCATTTATCCTTAGGGTATGTGCACACACACTAATCACGTCCGTAATTGACGGACGTATTTCGGCCGCAAGTACCGGACCGAACACAGTGCAGAGAGCCGGGCTCCTAAAAACATGTTTACAGTACGGGACAGTTGTCCTGCAGCGAGGCAGGGACTCCTAGCATCGTACATAAGTATGATGCTAGGAGCCCGGCTCCCTGCACTGTGTTCGGTCCAGTACTTGCGGCCGAAATACGTCCGTCAAGTACGGACGTAATTAGTGTGTGTGCACATACCCTTACCGTCAAGATTTACGTTAGGTTCACCTCTGACAGCAGGGATAGCACAGCATGAAGCGCTAATCTTGCCATTAAAAAATAACCTGACGGACCCTATTATAAGTAGGTCCTGTTCACATCAAGTTTGCGTTCAGTTTTGTTTTTCAGTTTATCTTCTCCGTCAGAGGAACAGATGAACAGAAAGACAAACGGTTGGTTTCCGTTTTATTGATGGAAGCAATAGCGTAGTTTACTGTGCTATTGTTTTCGTCGATAAAACGGAAACCTAGTTGAACGGACGCAAACTGAAACAAACTGAAATAAAAAAAATACCATTGAAATCAATTGTATAGAAGAGGCTGGACGCAGCCTGCAGGGCTTAAGGGGAAGCCTCCATGACCTCACTGGTAGGGAAAGGGTTAATAGGTAAGGGAGAGTTGGAGGGAGAGTTAGGAGGAGGTGGAGGAGGGACAAGGAGGAGTCAGGGGGCCGTTGCTGAGCTTCCCGCTGTTTGCGGCATTGAGCCGGAAGCAGCGGGAGGAGTAACACAGGGAGAGACAAGCTCCCCGTTGCCCGCGCTTATAACAATGTCGGAGGCCGTATTATTAGAGCGGCTGCGTGCCGCTGATGTGCACCACGGTCCCGGATGGCTTGAGGAGACCGTGGCTGCATTAACTAGGATCCCGGACGCCGTTTCGCCACGCCAGGCCCGGCGTTCGGGGTCTGTTGCAGGGGACAGGCTCCCCTCCCCCGGCCCCCTTACTAGCATTACTATGGCGGCGGGGGGGGAGTCGGCAACAACCGCTCCTGCTCGGAGCAGGCTGAGAGCGTTGCCGGGGGTGACGGCGACTCAGGCCGGGTCGACCCGTCCCTCCCGGCGGTCCCGACCTCCAGAGCGCCTCAGTCCTGAGGCAGTCCCGCGGACACGGCGTCGCAGAGGGAGCCCGATCTCGGACGCTGCAGGCCAGGCAGCTGGGAGGACCGCCCCTTCCCAGGCCCTGCGTCCTGGCAGGAATCCCAAGCCGCGACGGGGTCCGGCGGTAAGCAGGGAGTCGCAGGCCGGGCTCCCTGTCACCCCTCCCCCATCGGATGGAAGATTCGGAGGACAAGGTACGGCCGCCCCGCCTGGTGATGTTCCGGCCAGGGGGCAGGCTTCTTCAGGATCAGCGAGACGGACGTCTAGATCTGCAGCGACGTCGAGGCAACAGGTCCGGTCGGAAGTCTGGGTCCCGGCGGTCGGGCGGCAGGTTGCCGGCCCATCGGTCAGCGCGTCCTCATCCCCGTTCCGAAGATGTCGTTTGGATGGACAGTCGTCGGCGAGAGAAGAGCTGGAGGAAGGTGAACTGGACGTGTATCGTCGAGGTCAGGATGGTCCGGCTGACGGGAACACAGCGCCTGTGCAGCCCGGTGAGTGTATAACTCCATCATTGTCATATCCAGCGATTTTTATGTCGGGTATCGGCGGGGGGGCTGCTAGCGTCGCATCGGTGGCCGGTAGTGGCGCGGGCGGGCGCGATGGCGCGGGTTTGGCAGACTTAGTGGGTTGCTTGAGAGAGCTGGTCGGGCGCCTAGATAGGGCGGTGGCGCCGGTAGTCACGGAAGTGTCCCCGGCGGTAGTTTGGGAGGGTCCCAGGGAAGGGGGATTGTTACAAGCGCGGCCCGTAACGGCGGTTAGAGAGGCGGTCGCGGTGTCGGTACAGACCGAGGCGCAAAAAGATGGCGATCGGGTGCGTATGGATGATCGTGCTCGTGGGGAGGTGTATGTGTGTTTCGAAGGTCCGTTGGGGGCGCATTTAAAGCAGGAGGTGCGTGAGCGGATCTGGAAGGACGAATATGTAGAGATTTTTTCTCTCTTGCCGCTCGCTAAATTTAATTTGGATAAGAGCATGCGGGACGAGAGTAAAAAGGACGAGGAGGAACGGCGGCGGTATAGGCTTATCCCGCAGACGTTCGTTAATTGGTCGCAGGCGTTCGCCATATTAGCCAGTGTGATAGGGGAAAAGGCGCCGAAAAATTGTTCGGCGTTGTTTTGTTATTTTGATGCTATTGGGGAGGCTCATAGGGCGTATGGGGGCCAGGCGTGGCTGCGATACGACGAGCAATTCCGTCAGCGAAAAGCGGTTCGGCCGGCGATTCGGTGGGACCAGAAGGATATTGCTCTCTGGTTACGGGTTACGGCTCCGGTTAGGCAGTCCTTCCCCGGGAGCGCCGGCCAAGGAGGCCAGTCTAGTCAGGTTGGACAAGGCGGCGGGGGAAAGGCAGGGTTTTGCTGGCAATTTAATGAAGGCCAGTGCAAGTTCGGGGCCACGTGCAAGTTCAAGCACGTGTGTTCGGAGTGTAATGGTGCATCACACGGGGCGGCGAAATGTATGCGGAAAAGGAGGTCAGGGAACCAGTCCTCCGCGGCTGGTCAAGGGGGTGTCACCGGTGAGGGTGGAAAAGATGGCCCCTTATCTAAATGAGTATCCTGACAGGGCGGCGGCTAAGTTGCTTTACGAGGGTTTTCGTGTTGGTTTCGTTATTCCCCGCCTCCTTATGAGGTTCCGGTTACGCGGAGGAATTTAAAATCGGCTTACTCGCATGCCAAGGTCGTGTCGGACAAATTGTTAAAAGAAGTTTCGTTGGGTCGCATGTCAGGGCCTTTTGTTGAGTCGCCAGTAAAAGATTTAGTTGTGTCCCCGTTGGGTATTGTTCCTAAGCGTGAGCCCGTAAAATTTCGTTTAATTCAACACTTATCGTATCCCAAGGGTTCGTCGGTAAACGACGGGATAGATCACGAGTTGTGCTCCGTAGCCTATACCTCATTCGATGAGGCGGTGGGGTTGGTGCGGGCTGCGGGCCCGGGCGCGCTGCTAGCAAAAACCGAAATCGAGGCGGCGTTCAGGTTGTTGCCAGTTCATCCAGAAAGCCAACGGCTGTTGGGGCTGTCTTTGGAATGGGGCCTTTTATGTGGATCGGTGCCTTCCGATGGGGCGTTCCCTTTCTTGTGCGTACTTCGAGGCGTTTAGTAGCTTCGTGGAGTGGGTAGCGAGGGGAGTATCCGGGGTCGACTCGTTGATCCATTACTTAGATGATTTCTTGTGCGTTGGCCCGGGGGGTTCGCCGGTTTGCGGTAATTTGCTTTATGCACTACAGAAGGTTGCGAGGGATTTTGGGATCCCTTTGGCGCCAGAAAAAACGGAGGGCCCAGTAGCGACGATTTGTTTTTTGGGAATTGAAATAGATTCGGTGGCAATGGAGTGTCGTCTACCTGCGGATAAGCTGGGTGCTTTGAGGCTGGAGGTACGGCGGGCTTGTAGACTGAAGAAAATGACGCTGCGGGAGCTTCAGTCGCTGCTGGGGAAGTTGAATTTCGCCTGCCGGATTAGGCCAATGGGGAGGGTGTTTGGTAGACGGTTGGCAGCGGCAACGGCGGGAGTGCGAGTGATTTGAATAATTTTACGGATGCGGCTGGGGCGGGCGGTTTTGGAGCTTACGGGGGAGGTCCGTGGTGCGCAGGTCAATTGCCGGCTAGTTGGGTGTCCAGCGGACTCACGCGGAATCTGGCCCTGCTCGAGCTGTTCCCCATCGTGGTGGCGGCAACCATTTGGGGGGACAGGGTCAGGGATAAGAAGGTTCGTTTTGTTTTTTACTGCGACAACATGGGGGTGGTGCTGGCCATTAATAACATCACGGCGTCCTCTCCTCCTGTAGTTCAATTGTTGCGACATTTAGTGTTGGTATGTTTGTCGTTGAACGCGTGGGTGGTGGCGGTGCATGTGCCGGGGGTACGGAATTGCATCGCTGATGCTCTTTCTCGCTCGCAGTGGGACCGGTTTCGGCAATTGGCACTGGGAGCGGAACGTCTCGGTTTGGCTTGTCCGGAACATCTTTGGGATCTGGTCTCGGTCCCGTAGAACAACTGATACAAAGGTCTTTGGCGCGCACGACGTGGAGTGCTTATTCTGCTTGTTGGAGGCAGTGGGAGGAGTGGGTAAGAGAGTTGGGTGACGTCAATACGGATAGAGACAGGTTGGTGGCACTTTTGTACTGGTTAGGGGACGCCTGGGAGGCGGGGTTTTCAGTGGCAAAGGTGAACCGGTTCATATCTGCGGTGGCGTTTGGTTTCAAGTTACGAGGCTTTCAAGATGTATCTAAGGAATTTTTGGTGCTACAGGCTTTGAAGGGGTTGGGCCGAGGTAGAGGGGAGGCGGATAGTAGAAGGCCTGTGTCGTTTGCTTTGCTTAGCCAAGTAGGGAAGGGTAAGCTGATAGTTTTGTTCGCCCTCCCGGGGTCGGTTATGTGCCCAGTAGAGTGCATGCGGGGTTTTTTAAGCCGCAAGCGGGGTCTCCAGATTTGCCTTTGTTACGCCATGTGGACGGGTCGTTTTGTCCAGGTTTCAGTTTGGAGATGTATTTAAGGAATGTCTGACGGCGGTTGGTGTCGCGGCGGGCTCATATTCATCTCATTCCTTCAGGATTTGCGCAGCAACTGCAGCGGGGCGCTGGGGGTTGGATGATGAAGGGGTGCGGCGCATTGGTCGTTGGGAGTCCAACTGAGTTAAGTCCTATGTCCGCTCCATTTGTTATGAGGTTGTGGCTAACGCTTAAAAAATGTTTGTATGGCAGTGTCTAATTGTTTTCCATTTCAGATTCGCCTCCGTGTTTGGTGTGGTTGCTGGGTCATTCGTACGTGCACTGGGTCATTCGGACGTGCCCGGACGGTCGCCAGTTGCGCATTCCGCGACAGGATGCGGTTGTGCATTGGCTGGGATTTAGAGGTATGTCATGGAGCAGGGGGTTGGCAGATTTCCAGACATAGGCCCGGCTTGATAGGGTTCCGGAGGTCTTAGTGTTGCACGTGGGTGGGGATGACTTGGGAGTCTGCCCCTTGCGTGAGTTGGTGCGGGATATCAAACACGATATGTTGGGTTTGTGGGTTTCTTATCCCAAGTTGGTGATAGTGTGGTCGGACATAGTCCCGAGGAAACATTGGCGGTTGGCTAGGTCAGTGAAAGAGTCAATAAGGCTCGCATTAAAAGTTAATCGGGCGGTGTCCCGTTTCGTAGCAAAAATCGGGGGCATTTGTGTGCGGCACAGGGATTTGGAGTCAGGAGTGGGGAACTTCTGGAGGGGTGATGGGGTTCATCTGACCGAGGTTGGCATTGATCTTTGGAGCTTGGCGATAGCAGAAGGAATAGAAAGGGCGGTGGTGGTGTGGCGGAACTCACAGGCTTAAGGTGGTCAAGGCCTGTTTCGCTGTGGCGGGGGGAGTCCTTGAGGCCAGTCAGTACAAAATGGTGGGGGGGTCGCATCGGGGGTATGCGTCCCCCAAAAAAGGTACATGGTTGAAGACTTCATCGGGTGTTATCCCTTTGAAGTGGTCTTCTGGTAGAAGGTATATCACTTGAAGGCTTCATCGGGTGTTATCCCCTTGAAGTGGACTTCTAGTGGTCGGTATATCACTTGAGGGCTTCATCGGGTGTTATCCCCTTGAAGTGGACTTCTAGTGGTTGGAGCCATCTGCAGAGGTGAACGGTGCTTCCGAGCTGGTTTACGGCTGGAGGTAATTGGTGGTTTGCAGATGGCTAATTCGGTGTGTTCTTAAAAAGGAACATCTGAAGGGGCTTCAAGGACTTCCTCTGCTCGGGTTAATGTTAACGTTAAATTGTTATGTACGATTCTGACCCATGTTGGGTCAAGTGAATTATTAGGAGGAATTCTCTGGTGGATTCCTAAATAGTTATCCGAATGTTTCGGATTTAAATTGTTTTGATAAAACTGTGAAATTAATAAACGGCTGCTGTGGCCATTTCACATCCAACCTCGGTGTCACGTGTCTTTCCTAAAGGTGGGGGTGGAGGGATAAGATGGGTAAGGGAAGGTTCATTAACACACGACTCTACTTAGGAAGGTCAAGAAGAGGCTGGACGCAGCCTGCAGGGCTTAAGGGGAAGCCTCCATGACCTCACTGGTAGGGAAAGGGTTAATAGGTAAGGGAGAGTTGGAGGGAGAGTTAGGAGGAGGTGGAGGAGGGACAAGGAGGAGTCAGGGGGCCGTTGCTGAGCTTCCCGCTGTTTGCGGCATTGAGCCGGAAGCAGCGGGAGGAGTAACACAGGGAGAGACAAGCTCCCACCCTCCCGCCCTTTGTTTGTTACCCCTGTGGGGCTTTATGTACGTCCGTTTATGAGTGTTGTCTTTGTTTTGTGTGCTTATTTAACATGTTTTTCCTTTTTTCCCGGAGTAGGTTCTGTTGTCATGGCAGCTGGCGGGGGGAGTCCTTGAGGCCAGTCAGTACAAAATGGTGGGGGGGTCGCATCGGGGGTATGCGTCCCCCAAAAAAGGTACATGGTTGAAGACTTCATCGGGTGTTATCCCTTTGAAGTGGTCTTCTGGTAGAAGGTATATCACTTGAAGGCTTCATCGGGTGTTATCCCTTTGAAGTGGACTTCTAGTGGTCGGTATATCACTTGAGGGCTTCATCGGGTGTTATCCCCTTGAAGTGGACTTCTAGTGGTCGGTATATCACTTGAGGGCTTCATCGGGTGTTATCCCCTTGAAGTGGACTTCTAGTGGTTGGAGCCATCTGCAGAGGTGAACGGTGCTTCCGAGCTGGTTTACGGCTGGAGGTAATTGGTGGTTTGCAGATGGCTAATTCGGTGTGTTCTTAAAAAGGAACATCTGAAGGGGCTTCAAGGACTTCCTCTGCTCGGGTTAATGTTAACGTTAAATTGTTATGTACGATTCTGACCCATGTTGGGTCAAGTGAATTATTAGGAGGAATTCTCTGGTGGATTCCTAAATAGTTATCCGAATGTTTCGGATTTAAATTGTTTTGATAAAACTGTGAAATTAATAAACGGCTGCTGTGGCCATTTCACATCCAACCTCGGTGTCACGTGTCTTTCCTAAAGGTGGGGGTGGAGGGATAAGATGGGTAAGGGAAGGTTCATTAACACACGACTCTACTTAGGAAGGTCATGCAAATTGAAAAACTACTTTCCGTTTGTCTTTCTGATCATCTGTTCCTCTGATGGAGAAGATGAACGGAAAGACCAAACGTGATGTGAGTCGGGCCTTAAAAGGGTCCATCGGATGCCTTCCGAATCTGTCGAATGACACATCCAGCACAATGTCAAGGCTTCCATTACAAATGGAAGACATATTGCAAATGTGAACAGAGTTCTATAAATCAATATGATAGACCTGAATATTATACAATGACAGGCGACAACAACTGAGTTTGTAAGAAAGTTCATCCGTGTCAAATGTCAGATATCCTCTATTAAATGACCCTCCTGTGGCGATTTGGCTCCCTGTATACCCCACCCTTGACTTGACAAGTGTGGAGCACGTTATCCAAGATTGGCAAGGGCCCTGGCATCTGCCCAGCTTTACCCGGTCTTGACACCAGCACAGCCTACAAGCATCTAAAAAGATTGCTCCAGCTTGTAAAGGAGCCCAATCATAAGTGGACATTGGAGAATATCTCTTTATGATTAGGATGTCACTTTATGTAGTAGGTGTTCAAGTGAATTCACTAACACCAGGGAAGGTGAAAAGGCAAAAGCCAGAGAGGGAAAGAAATTCACAAAATGAATAATGGAAGGAAGTAAATATGTTAAGGTTGTGAGGAAGGGGTTTATGGATCAATGTGTGGGATAAATACTTATTTTCCATCCTAGAGTACACAGGACTGATTTATCACCTAGTCAATGAATGATAAGGAAGATGCGGAGAGGTTTATATTAGGTTGGTTTCCATGGTAACCTTGGCGACACAGGACTAGATCATAAAAGCCAGAAAGAGCCTGGAAGAGTGGCATTTCTAACTAGGTCTGACATCCCTGTAGAAATCAGCCGTCGCTGGGCAGGTGGAAATTATATGCCCTATCGGCATGTCTCTCCGAAGCATCTGTGCTCAATCATGGGGCATTCACAATAAGATGATACGCCCTCTCGAGAGATGACTGCAATCCGCCACATAACAATCTGACCCGGGCACTTGCTCATTCAGCAGTTCTTAGATTTATTCTCACATACAAATCTGTGCCGCATCAATCCAGCATTGGAACTAGAACTTGACAGCATGTTACCAGGTCTATATTATCAAGTATCCTTGGCGTCTTTTAAGAATTGCAAGTTAAATCTAGTTTAAAAAAAAGACATAAATATAAGTAATGAATTGGGGCTGCATTGTTTGTACATCATAATTGAAGGGATACTTTGATAGCTCTATTTGGATATATTATTTTAATTGGGGTGATCCCCTCTATTAGCCAGAGCAGAGAACTGCTACATAATCGATTTTGACATTGAAGGGAAAGCGAATACTTGCCGTCCACTTTCCCTGGTTATAACATGTGGGGGTTATATCATTGGTGTTTTGCTATTGTACCCATCTTGTAAGGTGCCCCTTGTGTGTTGTGAGGTGTTTCCCTTGGTCCTCACATGGCTGTCCATTGTTTACTACCCCTTGTGTGTCGTGCTGTGTTTCCCCGTTATCCTCGTGTCCACTTCTGTGCTGTGTGTGTGTAGCATTGCTGTTACAATAGGTTGGAGCAGCGGGCATCAGTGTTCTGATTGATGTCACGGCTCTATACTGAGCCGCTGGCAAGAGGCAGGAGTAGGGTTGTCTAGCCGTCACAACACCTGACTGGTGCGAAGTGTTGTCCACACAAGGATTTGTCCCATTATCATTCAATGGGGCTAAGCTTTGGATTTTCCATGCGATATCTACGGAAATAAGTAGCATGCTACTTATTCCCACGGTGCTGACAAAAAATTTCCCCTAAAATGTTAACTGAGTTGCCGAAAACCCATTCACGTGCATGTGATGCGGATTGTTATCGGATTTGACACATGTGAATGGTGCCTATGGGGAAGTGAAAAGAAAGGGAGGGAGGGATTGAATGAAGCTCGCTCTCCTGTGGATTTAAGATCTGCTGTCACTAGTGACAGAGCATGAAGAAGAGGTCTAGCACAGAGGACTTATTTTGGAAATTCCTGGCGCAGGTTGTGCAGAGCGGTGAGCAGCTACACTGAACCTTCACAGTATCACCAGTACCCAGCTATAATTATCTGGTCATTATTGCGGGCTGATAAACCTTAAAGGAGTTTTCCCATCAGAGACATTCCACAGGATAGAGCACACAAAAAAATGGCGACAGCACACTGCGAACACCAATGTCACCTAAATCGCTAAATATAAATAAATATGCATTACTGCTAAATCTACTTACAATACGGAGGTTCTTAGTGCACATTTTGATCAAATTGTGTGAGCCCACCTGCCACGACAAGGCGTCCTCCATAGGTGGGGACCTACTCTGCACATACACCCAGAAATGGGACTAAGCCTACATATATCTGGGGATGGTAGGTACCAGCATTAAACTAATTAAAATCACCCAGGGCAGAATGGGTGGAGTGCAAGATAAAAAAAAATGGAGGCAGTCACTAACCCCACATATATGAATCACATAAACAACACAAAAGTTTAAGCAGCACATTCCAACAAAATGATACAAAACGTGTATGCAGGTGAAAGAACACCTGTGACTGCAAATATACAGCAGACAAAAAAATGGCGACAGCACACTGCGAACACCAATGTAACCACAGGATATGTCATAAATATAACATAGATGCGGGTCCAACTCTGGGACCCGCACCTATAGTATCTCTGGAACAGGGCCCCCTAAACCCGGTTCTACTGCTCTGTGTTGAGGCTGAAGCGTGTGATTTCCAACCATGAATTACTCGCTGAGCCATGCTGTTTCCGTAACTCCCATAGTAGTGAATGGCAGTTACAGAAGCTAAGCTCTTTCTGTAACTACCATTCAGTTCTATGGGAGCTATACTGTTTCCGTAATTCATGGTCACACGATTCAGCCACAACACAGAGCAGTAGAACGGGGTTTAGGGGGCCCCGTTCTAGATATAGGTGCGGATCCCAGAGTTGGGACCTGCATCCTGTGGATATGTCTCTGATGGGAAAACCCCTTTAAGTCATCCTAGGGGTAGGAATAGAGGTACTCACCTACACATAGACCATGCAATAGAAGTCAAATAGCGACTCAATGAGAAAGCACCAGATAATGGGAAACAGCTCTAGGAGCCCACATACAAGTTGTCATGCAAGTGCCCCTAGTTCTTATGTGCAAGTGGAATTGCTACAACTTTAAAAAGTATTTAAGTACCTGTATCTGATAGAGTGTCTCTTTTTCTATTGGGAAGGCAACTTTCTGGTGGAATAGGCTGTGCAGTAGTGGGTGGCTTCCACTAGGACCCACAGTGGCACAGAGTGCACAACCAGATGGTAGGACTCCCGCGGTGGTAGGAATCCCCAGCGTCATGTTTTAGAGCCACTTAAGTTTTGTCAACTGAACCATTGACTCAGTAAAGAAGTGTCTACCGAACATCACCCTTTGTCTGCCTTGTTTTCAAACAGCACATTGTACAGGTCCTATGACATAGATAGAGTTAGATTCAGAACGGGCTGATGTGATCAAGTGATGACAATCGCTGTACAGCGCTGTGGAATATGTTGCTGCTATGCAACAACAAAAAGTTACAACTTTAACAAGTTGCTACATTTTATATTTCCTTACTATACAGCTAATGTGGAAGTGCAGTATTGTGGTAGGGGGTGATCTTGAAAGTATTAGTATCATTTGGCATATATTGGTTTTTGTACTATTTACATATTAACGAAGCTGTGACCTTCACTTTTACCCTTGCAAAACAATAAATAAAAAAAATCAATAAAAGCTGAAGCAGTACTTTACCAGTTTTATGACTCTTCATATTAAAGTCATATTTCAATGGAAGTGTCCTCCTTTATTGTTCCTGTGCTATGGAAATTCCCTACTTCTGTCAGAAACATGTTATTTGTGGGGTGAATGGGTTGTGATCGATATCATTCTCTGTCTTGTAGGCGCTCGGTCTCCTCTATCATATAGAGCAGCACTCCATTTTTCGGTGATGTGACTTTCTATCTGGGGTTCACATGAAGCTCCTATAACAGGATATCATAAAGTCATACGGCATAAAATGAGTTATAGAAGTAATCTTTCTAGGCTGGTCCGGGATATTTGCCTGCACTAAATCACATTATGATTGCTTCACCTTTGCTTTATCAGGGACTTTCGGATATATTCAGTGTCATTGTATTGTGCTATTCTTTGTATCCTAGGCATTCACAAAGTTTCTGAAATAAGGAGATGCTTCTTTTCTAGGTCTATATCAAAGTTACTTTTATGTATCTTTTATTATTATCTGTAATGATTATTTTTGCATATATTTGATTTCTATTATTTTGTATTTTACAGAAAATATCTTGTTTTCTTATTTTTTATAACTGGTTTCTTTTTTTTCTTTGTCTTTATATCACTCACGTTTTATCTGGTTCTAATAGTTTATTAATAATAATCTTTAGTTAAAACTCCAAAAACATATTCCGCAGCACTTTTTACAATTTTTTTTATCCTAATTTTTTTCAAAAAGGATGGTGCAAAACGCCATGACTTTTGCATTGACTTGCAGGGCCGATTGGAAGAGGACGGATTAGCTGACAGGCTGGTGTTAAGCGATGAGGCGACCTTTCACTTTAGTAGGAAGATAAATCGCCACAACATTAGAATTTTCCCTTATCGAGCACATGAGGGACCCAAAGTAAACGAGTTCTGTGCAATGAGCAGGCGCAAAGTCTACTGTCCCTTCTTTTTTGCAGAGGATACTGTCACTGGCTACTCCTACCTGGACATGTTAAAGGGTAACTAAACGTTCAACAAACTTGTGACATGTTATAGTGAAATGTGAGAAGTTTTGATCGCTGGGGGTCTGAGCACCGAGACCCCCACCAATCGCTAAAACGAAGCGGCAGTGCGCTGAGCCGCTTGCTTCCTGTTCAGCTTTTCTCGGAAAGCCGAGCAGTTGGTGTACGGACTCAATAGAAACTCTATGGGTCCGTACACTGCTACATCGGCTTTCCGTGAAAAGTCGAACAGAAACTAAGCGGCTCAGCGCTCACACAAGCGCTTCTGCCACTTCGTTTTAGCGATCGGTAGCGGTCTCAGTGCTCAGACCACCAGCGATCAAAACTTCTGACATGTCACTATGACATGTCAGAATTTTGTTGAACTTTTAGTTACCCTTTAAAGGAATGGCTTATGCCACAGATAGAGGAAGATCTGACAAACATAGTCTATCAGCAGGATGGTGCACCTCCATATTTCCATTTGGATGTTCGCCGATACCTGAATGAAATTCTACCGTAACGTTGGATTGACCGCGACGGAAGCAACGATTCACCAATGTTGCGCTGGCCTCCACGATTGCCTAATTTTTTGGTTGAGGAAAGTTAAGAGGTATGTGCTAGTTAATGATGATGGCAGAAAGACCTCAGGATTTGGTTCATAACTGCTCCTGACTATGAACCTCACAAACCTCTCTTACTCTAAAAGTGCCTATATACATTAGATGAAAGTTAGCCGAACCTGGAAATTTTGGCAGGACCAGCCGACTATCTAATAAATATGGGGGTCTCCCAACTCACCCCTGATGGCATATGTTGAGATAAAAAAGAATTGGGCATAATGGATTTCAACATCCCGATCCTTTGTTTCCATGGAAGATAAGCCACTGCCAGATGGGGCTGCCAGCTGCATATTCCCCTTGCCCCATTGAAATCTCAGCGAAGCGTGCATTTTTTTGGGGTAGTCGGGAGAAATAGCTGTCGGCAAAACATTAATTTGGCTGACATCTATCTAGTGTATGGTCATCTTAGGCTCCAGTCATCTTAGGCTCCAGTCACATCACGTTTTTGCCCTACTTTAGCGTGTAACCCTAAGGGTATGTTCACACACACTATTTACGGACGTAATTCGGGCGTTTATGCCCCGAATTACGTCCGAAATAGCGGCTCCAAAGCGTCGGCAAACATCTGCCCATTCATTAGAATGGGTCTTACGATGTTCTGTGCAGACGGTCATTTTTTTTACGCCCTGTCTGTGCTGTCAAAAGGCGGCACGTAAAAAAGACGCCCGCGTCAAAGAAGTGCCTGTCACTTCTTCAGACATAAATGGAGCCGTTTTCCATTGACTCCATGGAAAAACAGCTCCATTTACGTCCCTAATTGACGCAGCGAAAAAGCGCCTCAACATGCCATGACGGCTGAAATTACGGAGCTGTTTTCTCCTGAAAACAGCCCCGTAATTTCAGCCGTTACGGACGCTGCCATGTGAACATACCCTAAATGTGTCCATAGAACTCCATTAGCCTGACGGAGGCCAAAAGAGTGTCCTTTTTGCCTCCAACGGACTGGTATACGTTGGTATACCAGTATGGAATAGAGTAGTAGACTACGCCATTCCAAACAACAGGATCCCACAAATACGTATACACATGCGCATTTTAAAATCTTTTCATGACGTATCCATTAGACGAATACTATTATAGCCTATGGAGGATGGATGCCTCTGTTAGGCATCTGCCACAGCCTACATTTAAGGCAGGGGTGTCAAACTCGGCCGGGTAAGTGGGCCGCATATAGAAAAAATGGGAAGTTGACGGGCCGCATTACTTTCAAATTTGATACAACACAAAATTATTGTTAATAAATTACTTATTTGAACTACTATAACACTATATTACTATAATAATAATACTACATTACTATAAAATTAACACTACATTATTATAATAATACCGCTAGGTTTAAAATTTGAGATATTTCTCCACGTGCTTATTTCAACAATCCAGTTTTCCAGTTTAAGTGTCGCTAAATGCAGTTCGGCGGCTCAGTTGGCAGCGTTTGGCAGACACACATGTCAAGATTGGGCAGCCCCTTTTTAGATAGTGCCACTGTGCCCTCTGTAGATGCTGCCGCAGTGCCCTCTGTGGATGCTGCCGCAGTGCCCTCTGTGGATGCTGCCGCAGTGCCCTCTGTGGATGCTGCCGCAGTGCCCTCTGTGGATGCTGCCGCAGTGCCCTCTGTGGATGCTGCCGCAGTGCCCTCTGTGGATGCTGCCGCAGTGCCCTCTGTGGATGCTGCCGCAGTGCCCTCTGTGGATGTTGCCGCAGTGCCCTCTGTGGATGTTGCCGCAGTGCCCTCTGTGGATGTTGCCGCAGTTCCCTCTGTAGATGCTGCCGCAGAGTCCTCTGTAGATGCTGCCGCAGTGCCCTCTGTAGATGCTGCCGCAGTGCCCTCTGTAGATGCTGCCGCAGTGCACTCCGTAGATGCTGCCGCAGTGCCCTCGGTAGATGCTGCCACAGTGCCCTCGGTAGATGCTGCCACAGTGCCCTCCTTAGATGCTGCCGCAGTGCCCTCCGTAGATGCTGCCGCAGTGCCCTCCTTAGATGCTGCCGCAGTGCCCTCCGTAGATGCTGCCGCAGTGCCCTCCGTAAATGCTGCCGCAGTGCCCTCCGTAGATGCTGCCGCAGTGCCCTCCGTAGATGCTGCCGCAGTGCCCTCCGCAGATGCTGCCGCAGTGCCCTCCGTAGATGCTGCCACAGTGCCCTCCGTAGATGCTGCCACAGTGCCCTCCGCAGATGCTGCCACAGTGATGTCAGGGGCTTGCCCAGAGCTGGAGTCCCGGAGCAGAGCCGCTTCTAGCACTCTGCCTGGGATTCCAGCTCTGTTCCTGACATCATTGTCCATATATGGACAGAGATGTCAGGGGCAACCCCAGAGCTGGAGTCCCGGGCAGAGCGCTAGTAGGCTCTTCCTGGGACTCCAGCTGTGGTCCTGACATCACTGGGACTCCTGCTCTGGGGAATTCCACAGAGTCCCCTGTACTAGCGCTCTGCCCGGGACTGCGCTCTGAGGAAGACCCTGACACACTGTCCATATATGGACAGTGATGTCAGGGAATTCCACAGAGTCCCGGAGCAGAGCCTGTACTAGCGCTCTGCTCGGGACTCCGCTCTGGGGAAGACCCTGACACACTGTCCATATACGGACAGCGATGTCAGGGAATTTCACAGAGTCCCGGAGCAGAGCCTGTACTAGCGCTCTGCTCGGGACTCCGCTCTGGGGAAGACCCTGACGCACTGTCCATATACGGACAGCGATGTCAGGGAATTCCACCGAGTCCCAGAGCAGAGCCTGTACTAGCGCTCTGCTCGGGACTCCGCTCTGGGGAAGACCCTGACACACTGTCCATATATGGACAGCGATGTCAGGGAATTCCACAGAGTCCCGGAGCAGAGCCGATACTAGCTCTCTGCACGGGACATTGCTGTTCATATGTGGACAGCGATGTCAGGGAATTCCAGAGTCTAGCGGCTCTGTGTCCCGTGGGCCGCAGATGACAGCCCCAGGGGCCGCATGCGGCCCGCGCGCCGCGTGCTTGAGACCCCTGATTTAAGGTATATGTCGGCAGCTTTTCTTGGCGTATACGTCAAACTTAGGCCAAAACACACGGTGTCAACATAGCTTTAAGTATTACTCCTTCATACCCAGTCCTAGTTACATATTCTACTCACCTTTACCACCCTTCTTACAAAATGAGGTTGCAGTAAGTAAGGCTACATTCATATGAACGTGGCCAACCTTGCGCATGAAAAACTGCCGTTTTTCGAGTCTGAGGTGCACCCGTGCGGGACGCGTTATCACGCATCCCCCATAGACTAGAGTCTATGGAGTGATGCATGAAGTGCAAAAAAATAGGATATGTCCTATTTTTTCACAAACCCTTCACACGTTCCGTTGAAACAACGATCGTGTGAACGGCCCCATTGAAATACATGAGTCCGTGTGATGGCCGTTGTTTTAATGGCCATCACACGCACATGATACATGCTCGTCTGAATGAGCCCTAACTCCTCAGTGTAATTTCATTAACACCCTTTATCTGCCGCAGTGATTAACTGATGTGGTAAATTGAGAAAATACATTAAAAGATTGACATACAACCTTAGTTCCGATGGGTCCTTTACTACATATTCGGGGATCATTTTACAGGAATCTGCAAGTTTGCTCATGGATCCAACCTGTGATTCATTTTATTTCACCCTTTGCATTTCTCATTCAGATTTTTGTGTTTTAACAGTAAAACTGTAAGGATTTTAGATGCTGTTTATAGTCAGTTTCACGTTACTATGGGAGCTCCTGATTCTTGCTTGGCAGGAGATATTCGGTACTGTGCATTTAGGATTATCTGCCGCTGAATGCTGCGGGTCAAGTTGTTAAGTCATTTTCCAGGCTTCCTGCAGGCTGAGTTGTATGAGGAAGGCAATTTGGTATCATCCTGATATCATCACATTTTCTGTTCCCTGGTTTTCAGTTCAAATGGAAAGGAAGGAGCAGCTGTTAATCTCAGAGGGAGCAGGCAGACAATCTGTGTCATTTCTTCTTGGACTTTATATTTTATTTTGGTTGTATTTTTATTGCACAAAGATTAAGAGTGAGCTATGTGCGCATCACTATATTAAAATAAGGCGAAAAAAGTCTTGTGACCTATATTTATATAAAGTCATGCTTATAGGATATTAAAGGTATACAAGACGCTAAGGCGCAGATTTATTAAGACTGGAATTTTATTCACCAGTCTTAATAGAAAGAAATTTGGAGTAAGATGCCACACATTTATTAAGAGGCGAACGACCTCTTAATAAATGTGTCGCAATTTTTCACCGGCCGCATGCCACAATTCGGGTGCAACGACCGTGGCCATGAGCCATCCTTTCCCACTTTCTATTGCCCATAAAATGAAAAAAACATACTCACCTCTCCTCTTCTCTGCCCCGTGTCCCCTCAGGCTCCCTCAGCATGCTGCAACTTATACAAGGTCTTGACATCGAGCAGCATCATGACCTTGTATGCGACACAGCACCCAACGTCATCAGTGATGCGTCATATACAGAGTCCTGGCACTACTTGGCATCAGGACCTTGTACGAGCTGCCCTCTGGGGGAGAAGAGGAGCAGTAAGGGGAGCATTCATTATTTTTTTTCATTTTTATTTTATTGCCTGATGGGATGGGAGGGGGGTGGTAGTCTAATCAGGGGGGCAAGGTACGGGGCTCGGCATGGGCCTCTACCTTACTGATCCCCGCAGTGTGAAATCTACACCAGTTAGGAGCCGGTGTAGATTTAGACTATATTTTTGGGCCACTGTGGCCCCACCCTGTTTCTAGAAGCCACGCCCCTTTCCACATAAGTGGCAAGGGCAGCAATAAAAGGCCAAAAGTTGCACCTCTGTCTGAGCTGTATCGTTGATCGGCGCTCAATTACACGGCCCACGTCGGGCCATGTAAGACCACCTTAAGGGCATATTCACATGCGGCAGATTTGCTACAGAAAATTTTGCAATTGAAAACCAGTTCCATACATCTGGAAGGGGTTGTATCTGTAGCATGCACATGGATTTCTGCAAGCCCCATGATGCCCCAGATGAATGAAACAGATGTAAAAATTTCTGCAACAAATCTGCCGTGTGTAAATATAGGTGAACGTCATGTGCCTGTCCCAAGTTAATCACATCAAGCCTCCCATTCCCAGACTGCATTTCAAAGTTAGAGCAGTACACATGTTCTATTTTACTCCATACAACTTCTAGTTTTAGCTTTAAGGCTCGGGCTAAACTGCGACACACAACATTGCACACTTGCTGTTGGACGACTATTTTAGTAATTTATTTGGTTTCAAGTTGCATGCGATTCAGGCTCTATGATATTTAAGACACCCCAAAAAAATAATCGATGTAAAGTCTATGCAGGAAAAGTTGCGTACGACCTACGGCAACTTAAAGTCCAGCAGGTTTTGATCTTTGCGACTATTATGTCATTAATTTGCGTATCGCAATGCAACCACATTTACAATCAATACTTTCAATCTTCATGTCGTGCGACCAAAGTTGCAATGTAGCCCTTCAGTTGGACTCCCGGCAGAAACTATCTCAATATGTATTGACTTCTTGGAGAGCTTGTGTTTATAAACAGCAGCCAATCAGAGTACACAGGGGTGCAGTGTAAATCATTGGGGAGGGACAGAGCAGCAGCCCCACCCACTGATAGGGCAGGAGGTGTGTTTTAGACTACAGATAGTCCCACTCTTGTTTTTTGCACAGAAGACCATTATAACCTGGAGGAATGAGCCGATCTAAGTAAAAGTATAAGATTTGCGTTAGCATTTTATTTTGGCCCCTCTTATATATATATATACCTTTCTATGATCATTTAGAATATCTGACACCTATCAGGGCCTTTAAATGCCGGATTAAAGGAATTTTACTGTACTTGTAACATAAATTGCTCCTTCTACATCTGCCCAGGACTTGCGTCTGTGCCATAGATAACTCTGGCATGGAAATTATTGGGCTTCATGTTCAAAGGTACAATCTGCATGTAGTATAGGATAATACAGGGTTGTTCCACGCTGCTATCTCTCTTTTCATATCATAAAGGAATAACGGGTAGGTTCAAAAACATACAAAAATACATGAATCAGCTTTAATGTTGATAAGCTTGCCATATGTTGCACCGGGCATCCATTGATGTCACCACTGTCATGGAAGTGGAAAATTGGAGAGAATGAGGCAAGCACGAGGCTGCTGAGTGCAGAGGACATTGTAAATACATCTTACCTAACGCTTACTTATCAGATAAAAGCGATCATACTTGTTGAATACATCCATTGCGTTAATATGTGAGTTAATAATTAATTCACAGCTCTGTCTTCTTTGTCATTCCAGACAAGCGCTGTGCTCTGTTGTGGAGGTTGTGCTCTCCTGGTTATGAGCTGTCTGCTCGCCATCGTGACCTTGTTTCTTCCCAGCGGCTTGTGTGAAAGACGGCTATGTACGCTCACAGGATACATGCAGACAGCAGCAGGTAACCGTCTGACTGATGCCGAAAAATAAATAAATTACTCAATGTGAATAATTGTATTCGTTTCGATTATGTAGGCATATGTAAGCTCTCAAGCTGACGTATAATGTAAAGTCACCGCATTTTATAGTAGGTTATGCTGGGACTTGTTGTTCCCCAACTCTTGGAGCACTACTATGGAGGATTATATTTGCTTTTTAGACTATATCCATGATAAGGCCAGGATTAAACAACAGTTTTTGTGGCAGTTTTTGGCTCAGTTTTTCGAGCCAATGACAAAAGTGAATCCAAAAGAAACGTAAAGTATAAGGGTATGTTCACACGCACTATTTACGGACGTAATTCGGGCGTTTTTGCCCCGAATTACGTCTGAAAATAGCGCCTCAATAGCGCTGACAAACATCTGCCCATTGAAAGCAATGGGCAGACGTTTGTCTGTTCACACGAGGCGTATATTTACGCGCCGCTGTCAAATGACGGCGCGTAAATAGACGCCCGCGTCAAAGAAGTGACCTGTCACTTCTTTGGCCGTAATTGGAGCCGTTATTCATTGACTCCAATGAATAGCAGCGCCAATTACGTCCGTAATTGACGCAGCGTTCAAGCGCCTGCACATGCCGTTACGGCTGAAATTACGGGGATGTTTTCAGGCTGAAACATCCCCGTAATTTCAGCCGTAACGGATGCCCTCGTGTGAACATACCCTAAAGAAAAGACTCATGCATCTATTTTCTTTTGTATCCACTCCTGAGTTTGGCTAAAATACCTGAGTCAAAAACTACCACAAAAACTGCATCAAAACTGTTGTGTGATCCTGGCCGCAACAAAAACCAAGCTTGCTCTCATATATCTTAGCTTAGAGTGAAGGCATTCTAACAGCCAACACCTTTGTTTCACAACATTTACTTATCCCTATTTTAGACTCCCACAACTCTTGTTTTAGTAGGAAAGGTTGGATACAAATAGTGTCATACAAACATGTCACATGAACGGCAGATGTCAAAAAGATGAGATAAAGACATATCTGTCCATTTAAAGTGTAGCTAAACGTTCGACAAACATCTGACATGTCATAGTGACATGTCAGAAGATTGGATTGGTGGTGGTCCGAGCACTGAGACCCCAACCAATCGTTAGAACGAAGCAGCTGAAGCGCTCGTGTCTGTTTGGCTTTTTCCGGAAATAAATGTATTGGTGTACGGGCTCATAGACTTTCTATTGAGTCCGTACACCGATACATTTATTTCCGGAAAAAGCCAAACAGACACGAGCGCTTCAGCTGCTTCGTTCTAGCGATTGGTGGGGGTCTCTGTGCTCGGACCCCCCCCCCCCCCCACCAATCCAATCTTCTGACATGTCACTCTGACATGTCAGAAGTTTGTCAATTGTTTAGCTACACTTTAAGGTCAAAATCTCTTGTAGTTAGGCTGTATATTGCACGTATATTTGTAAATTGGGTCATAAAATGCATATTAAATGCACACTTTGCATTTTGATACAGTTTTTTTTTGTAGCAAAAATAGGAATAGATCTAAAAAATGGAGACTCAAAGATTTCAATTATCCTCCCTATGGGCTGCATTCCTGCTTCTTGGCCAAAAATTAGGCCACAATCACACACACAGTTTTGATGTCGTTTTTCGCTCAGTTTTTTTTAGCCAAAGTCAGAAGTGGATCGAAAAAAACAAGGAAAGGTATAAAGAAAAGACTGATGCATCTCCTTTCTTTTGTGTCCGCTTCTGTGTTTGGCTCAAAAAACTAAGCCAAAAACTGCATCAAAACTGTGTGTGGGATCCTGGCCTACAGGTGTAGTAAAAACTATAGCATGGCCAGGTTAACACAGTGCAGGAGTAGACACATAAAAACGAAGTTTCTTTCCTTTATACGTTTCCTCTTTTTAGACCATGTGCACACACATCAGATATTTATATGCCGCTATTTGGTCCCTCCTAGAGGCAATGTATTCTACCCTAGAAGCAATGCTCTAATACTTTATACAGTATCTCAGAATTTCATACAGAGATTTCATATGGAGTTAGTGAGAAAATAAATGTATATGTGCCTCTGTATAAAATACAGTAATGGCTCCATAAAGAAGGCTATAAGTGCCACATTATGGGTCGGTAATACAGTTGTTGTGCATGAGGTATAAAGCATCGGCAACTGTGAAGGTGCATAGGACCCCTTTATACCCTGGGCCCAGAATTGCACTCAGGTCAGAAGTTGTAGGTGAAGTGTATTACTTTCTGCACCACTAACAGTTTTTGACACTTGACTGACTGACTGATGATGGGTGTGATAACGTTTTTAACTGTTATTTCCTGAATCTATATCCCAATGGCACATTCCCACCTAGCCATACACTCCCAGGATTCAGATTCCTGACTTGCTTCTTTAACCAGTGTGTGCCGTTCGTCTGTCCTCCAAATGATCTCTTACCGGACCCAAGCATTTCCCGGATATCAAGGATTTAACAGCCTGCCAAACAGAGACTGCCAAATCTTGGGTCTTGCTGATTCTGGCACAGTTTCACTTCGCTGAAGCAAATGAGAAAAAAAATCTTGGAATATATGAGTGTAGCACTTTGGATTTTTCCTTTAAAAAATAGCTCATTATATATAAAAGAAAGACTGAGCATTTGAGTATCGACAGCTGAATATTTACTGGTGGTTTTGATCAGGCTAATGGGTCATACTCAACGTTGGCTTTTAGAAATGTACCGGATATTTGTGACCTTAAAAGCTCTAACACTAAGTAGCTCTGTATATTACCATTTCCATTTGGTTAATGACAGAGAAGATTATGGATGAATTGAGGTCAGAGCTTGTACATTGAGCCAGAGCTGAAGAATGCAAAGCCAATACTCGCTTTACATAGTACCTGTTCATCGTAACAGTATATTCTATAATATCTAAAAAAAAAATAGCTATATTCTTAAATCTCACATAACTTTCTTCAAGGAGCAGATATTTCTTTCTAAAAAAAAAAATGCTCACAAATCAGTAAGGTCTATGGTAACCCTGGAGAAATGGCTGTGACCACTGATGTCCGCAGAGCACGGAACCTGTCACATTGTGTTTGATGGAATGCCTTGACAGGCTGACAAAAGCAATTGTAAAATGACCATGAAACAAAAATACGCTGAAAAGAAACTGAAAACAAAATTGACAATCCGTCCAGAGATAAGGAAGCATTAAAATTGTTGCCGCAGCTTGTTTTATATATACAAAGTAATTTTTGGATTCAGTAATTTCAGCCATAAATTGAAAAAATCCTCATACGGCAATTAGTGTAGCAATTAGTGATATATTGTCCCTCCCGCAGCATTTTTTAAGAGGCTCGGGAAATGATACATTAGAAGTTGAGTGCCTCTTCTTAGAGGTGGATGATATAAATTTCCCACCACCTGCTACAAAACACCGAAACATTTAATTAAATGTCAGCACTCGTTAATATTATCAACATGTAGAGTCTTCAATTCAAGAATCTGTTTTAGTTACTGAAACATATTGCAGGGTGTAGGCCAAAGAATCATTACATTACGCCCCTGTCAATATGTTAATGTCATTTCTTGGAAACCTTAATCATGGGGAGTTGCCGAACTGCGACATTTGCCAAGTAATATAGGCCCTTAGGTCCCGGCAACATGGTGACTTCTCTGGTGAAATGCCTGGTACAAGCTCGTTGTGTTGACTGATTTCTATGGGGCTCAATTGTAAAGCATCACAAAAACTATGCATATCATGACACGCCAAAAGTCATGTTTTAGCCATTCATCCTATGGCCCTTCTGCTATGTACTGTTTCTATAGTATAAGGAGGAGACAAACTAAGTTTGATATTGATTTACTGTTTTTGCTGTTATAGTTGGAGAAAGTAGAAGAACTAACCCCTTAAGGACACAGCCATTTTTTGATTTTTCATTTTTCACTTCCCGCATTCCAAGAGCCATAACATCTTTATTTTTCTGGTGTGAGGGCTTATATTTTGCGGGAGGAATTGTAGTTTCTATTTGTAGCATTTAATGTACCATATAATGTACTCAGAAACTGAAAGAAAAATTATTTGCAGGCTGAAATTAGGAAAAACTGCGATTACTCCATTATATTTTGGGTTCCGTTTTTACGTCTTTCACCGTGTGGTAAAAACAACAACTTAACTTTATTCTGTGGCTCAATACGATTATGGTGATATAAAATTTATATAGATTTTTTTATATTTTACTACTCTAAAAAAACCAAAACTTTTTGTTAAAAAAATAATAGTTTTGTTTTACCACATTCTGAGAGCCGTAACTTTTTATTTTTCCGTGCATTGAGCGGTGTGAGGGCTTATGTTTTGCGGGACGAGCTGTAATTTTTATTGGCACCATTTGTTGGTACATATGACTTTTTGATCACTTTTTATAAAACATTTTTTGGAGCTAAGGTGACCAAAAAACTGCGATTTTGGCGGTTTACAATTTTTCATTTTAACAGCCTTCACCGTGCGCATTAAATAACACTATATTGTAATAGTTCAGACTTTTACGGACGCAGCAATACCAATTTTGTTTACCTGTTTTATTTTTTACATTACTTTAGAGGAAAAATGGGAAAAGGGGGGTTAACAGAGGCAGATTGAAGGCAGCCCTGGGGGCCTTCATTAGGCCCCTGGGCTGCCATAACAGCCATCGCCACCCCCTGATCTCGTTGCGGGGGGGGGGGGTGGTCGATGAGCTGTCTGTTTTCAACGATTTTTTCAGATGCTGCGGTCACGATTGACTGCAGCATTTGAGGGTTTAAACATCCAGGAATAGTGCGATCGCTGCTCCTGGAAGTTAGTCCTGAGTGTCGGCTTAAAATACAGCAGCCGACACCCGCAGCATGAGCGCGCTCCAAGCATGACCCCCCGCACCAGGACGTACCGGTGCGTCCTGGTGCGCTAAGGGGATAATATTGACATTGGACTCTATCCAGAGTCCAAATAATTCTGTATCAGGGCTGAAGGTACACAGGGGTAGACACCACTATGAAAATAAGTCCCATAGAAGAGGTTAAGAGAAAAAGATAAGAAAGGAAGTAAATGGGAGGAGACACATGTATCCAGAACTTTTTGTATTTATATTTATCCAGAGGCGTAGCTAGGTTCTCCAGCACCCGGGGCAAAGATTCAGTTTGGCGCCCCCCCAACCTCTTTCCCGACATCTCCTTCCCCATCGCCGTGTTTGTTTTCTCTACCAATCAATGACGTGTCATTTCTTTTCCACATTTATTTTTATGTAACTCGAGCATAAAAACATTTGCACATTTTAAAAGCAATATAGTTCTATATAAAAAACATAACCAAGCTCAGTACATATATACAGCACCAGAACCAAGCTGAGTACATAAATACAACACCAGTTCAAATACAGCTCAATTTAGTGCAACCTCTGCCGTATAGGTATGTACGGCGTAAAACTACAGCTCCCAGCATGGCCCGAACAATGATAAGGATATACTGGGAGATGCTGTTTCACAAAAAATAAATCATATCATAATCATACCACCATCATCTCGCTGCAGATCATACAGTGACTACAGTACTGATTAGAGGCAGAATAAACATTTACATTAAGTGACTCACCGGTGACGTCTCAGATTCTAGTTATTTTTCTCCATCCGATCCAGGCCTCTATGATGACTTCTCCCGGTCACAGCCCATTTCTGCAGTTTGCCGCTCAGATGTCTTCAGCTTCTCACTTTACCAACATTTATACACCTATAAATAAAGATAAAGTAATCATTATAGCACAAACTATGCCCCTAAATATAATAGCACCATACACCTCACCTCTAATTATAATAGCACCATACACTGTGTCCCACACACAAACACTGTGCCCCCTGTAGATAGTGCCCGCCATAGAGCCCCCTGTAGATAGTGCCCCCCCATAGATAGTGCCCCATATAGCCCAGCCCTGTATATAGTGTACCACAAATAGCTCCCCCTATAGTGCTCCACAGATAGCCCCCCTGTAGATATAGCCCACCCCTGTATATAGTGCTCCACATATAGTCCACCCCTGCATATAGTGCTCCACATATAGTCCACCCCTGTATATAGTGCTCCACAGATAGCCCACCGCTGTATATAGCCCCCCTGTAGATATAGCCCACCCCTGTATATAGTGCTCCATAGGTAGCCCACCCCTATATATAGCCCCCCTGTAGATATTGCCCACCCCTGTATATAGTGCTCCATAGATAGCACACCCCTGTATATAGCCCCCCTGTAGATATAGCCCACCCCTGTATATGGTGCTCCATAGATAGCCCCCCTGTAGATAGAGCCCCCCGTAGATAAAGCCCCCCCTGTAGATAAAGCCCCACCCCGTAGATAAAGCCCCCCCCCGGAGATAAAGCCCCCTTGTAGATAAAACCCCCATGTAGATAGAGCCCTCCTTGTAGATAAAGCCCCCCCCCCCCCTGTAGATAAAGCCACACACTTTTTTATTACAATAAAATAACAAACTATTCAAACTCACCTTAATCCCGTTCCCACGCCGGCCGGCAGCAATGGAGACCTGCTCTCTTCTGCGCAGGTCTCCTAGGGGTTGAACGAAACGTCTATGAAAGGCGCTGATTGGCTGGGCAGAATGACTTTCCCTGTCAGTCAGCGCCTTTCAGCGACGGAAGCGCGATACCGCTTCACTCGTACAAAAGAGCTGAATGGCCGGGCACGAAACGAACCCGGCCATTCATCGCTTCTAATTGTACCTGTGTCCTATAGACACAGGTACAATTATAGCGCAGGAGGAGTTGGCGCTGGTGCCCCCCAAAAAGTTGCGCCCGTGGCACATGCCCCGCCTGCCCCCCCCTAACTACGCCCCTGATTTATCTCTAAGTTAAAGGGGTATTCCTAGCCCACAAAGTTCCTGAGATGGAGGAGGCCGCAACGCTCCTTTAGCAACACAGCTCTATTAAATTAAATTGAATGGGGTCCTGCTTCATTTCCCTGCACAGCCAGTAGCCAGGACCGCGAATGTGCTGGTAGAAACTGAGAAGGGGACGCAGCACTGATTTAGCGATGTGGAGCATTCATTCTTAGGATCGGTGGGGGTCACGGCAGTCGGACCCCCACCGATCACATACTTATGGCAAACCCCTTCAAAGCGGTTTGCCAGGAATTAGAAACACAACCTCTAGACAAGTGAGGTGCTGTTTTTGGAAGTAAGCAACCATGTTTTTCAAATCTTATACAATTCCTTTACCATATTTCATGTGTTGTTAGGAATGTTATGCCAAATGTTAAAACATTATTATGTTTTAACTACTGAGGGATATGGCCAGCATAAAGGGTTAAATTGGTGCTTTTTAATATCTTAGTAAGCGTCGAAGGTTATACTAGGGAAGGTATTTAAATCCGAGTGTGATGCAGTACTGATACGCCTTGAAGAACGGGGCTGGCTCCCCGGAAATGTTAATGACTCTATATCTGGGGATTGTGTATAAATAAAATAACAATTTCCTGATGTGAGGCTACAGAAGAAGTTTGTTATATATTTCACCACACTCCTGTATAAACTGGCCTTAAAGGTCTTTAGGGGTCAGAGACCTCAAGGTGTCAAAAAAGCGGCCCATGAAGGTGAACTGAGAAGTTAAATTAGAACTGGTAACCTTGCAATGATCTTTATGAAGGAAACGCTCTCATTACGAAACTACATCTACCACCATGCAGAAATTTTGTGTCGGTTTGAGTTAGCGAGATTAAATTTCCTTGCATTGACCAGTCATAGGAGATTTCACTCAACCCTAAGGATAAGAATGCGGGAAGTACATTCAGATGCCATCATTACCAGCTGAAAATGCCTCTGGGTATCACTATGTTTATATACTGACATGTCTGATCTACTTTAACAACACCCAACTAGACAGTTACGTTACTTGAGGAAAAGCTATGTACAGTATAGTATATATGTACATGTGATCTATTGCTAAAAGGGAGGTTATATAATATTTTATTAAAGCATCCTGACGTTGTTTTAGCTAGTAAATGGAAAAGCAATGCAAAAATAAGCCGCTGAAATCATAAACAGAACTGTAACAAAGACCAGTAAAGCAGGATAAATGTAGATCTTAACACAACATAGTCATACCCAGCAGGACTCCGAGGGTCAGTCAGACCCTAGATTTATGTAAGAGAGATGGTAGAAGACTCTCTCTCTCTCTCTCTCTCTCAAGCGACTTTTTCAATCTTTCAAGGATATAACTCAACAAAGAGTACTTATATTAACCGCTTTAAAACCAACCATGGTATATGTACGTCATAGGGGGAGGGGGGTTCTATGGATTGTGCTCAGGGGCGGAGCCTGCTCCATATGCTGCGTCTGTCCGCTGTATAATATAGCTGATATCCTGCTCTAACTGCCGGGATTGGAGATAACTCAGATCCCAACTGTTTAACCACTTAGAGGTCAGATAGAGGTGGCAAGTGGCTGGGGGCCTAAGGAGGGCCACCAGGTCAGCCATCTTTGTTCTCCTTCAGCAGGGCTTATTAGGAGCCGGCAAAAAGCACAATATACTGCAATACATAAGTATTGCAGTGTATTGCGCAAGCTGGTTCAAGTCCCCTAGAATAGTGATCCCCCAACCACGGGGCTGCAGATAATTTGGTACCGGGCCATGGTATCTGGTATCCGCTCCGTTGGCCGCAGGGAATTTAGGGCGAAGAACCGCACCAAACTGTAGTGCAGTTTTTTGCCCGGAATGTCCGCTGCTCAAAACTGCTGAGCATTTAGCCGCTCCCCTTGGATGACCTTTTATCCCAGGAGACCCTTATAGTCTGTGATTGGCTGCAGCGGCAGTCACATGGGATGAAACGTCATCCCAGCAGGCCGGCTGGAGGAAGAACACAGACTTTATTATCCTCCTACTGTATTATGCTGTGGATTTTCCGCAACAAATTCTATTGTGGAAAATCCACGGTATTTACGCAATGCGTGAACTGACTCTAACCCCCCCTCCCAAACGCAACCAGCCCCCTTTTCAAAGTTTCAATGTTTCCCAGTGCATTATATGGTACATTAAATGGTGCCATTAAAAACTACAACTCATCCGCAAAAAAAAAAAAAAAAAGCTCTCATAGGGCTATGTCAATAGAAGAATAAAAAAAAGTTATGGCTCCTGGAAAGCGAGGAGGGAAAACCGAAAATGAAAACACGAAAAATGACCTTTCATTAGAGGGTTAAAAAGACTCCTCGCTTCACTAAACTAAGCATTCTGAAATGTCTTGCTAGCATCTTATCAGTTGGTACAGCGGTTTGGCATAGATGAACGATGCCCAGATGCCACGCTGGTTCTAGATAGCAGTAATTATCTAGATAATGTTGCAGATAATATGCAGAACAATATGCAGATGATTCATAAATTCAGTGACCGGAGCACTGGCAGGTATTGGCCAGGGTAAGGTGTTTCCAGTTGTTTATCAAGTCCCGGCTTACACTTGTTTTTTCTTGCCCATTCCTGTTTGTGGGGTAAGGTGGGGTAACATTGAAGATGTACATGGGGAGTTATGTCACTGTGCTATTTTGCCGCAGCAGCCAGATGTCCAGCGTAAGTGAATAGGAATTTAGGATTTTCTTCTTATACTTTGCAAAACATGTCAAACATCATTTTGAATTAAACAAATTGGTGATATTTTTTTTATTGTTTCATAATTAAGTTCTATGTAATAAAGACTGCGGATGCCTCCCCTTGAAATTATTGGGAGAATCACACCAATGTCACAGTCAACTGTGAATGCGACTGATCTGCAATACCAGACACAGGCCATGGACAAGAGAGGCGCTGTCCCTGGAAAAGAAAGCAGCCATTTTTCTAATGTCATTTAACACTTTTATAAGTCAACCAAATTTTGCAACGCAATGTTTTCCTGTGGAATCTTCAGTTACAAGTTTCTGGTCGATTCTTTCTTGAAATCTTCCACCTTTCAATGATGAGCATGTTGACAGCCTCAGATCCCAGCTCCATTATGTCTGCTGGGTAGGGGACCACTATTACGTTGATGTCTATAGTGAATATCTGCAGCTGACAGTGATGAAGTCATAGAAGTGAAAAATATCACTGTAAATTATAATAAGACTCATCTAAAAATAGTAGGACCCCCTACTTTACTGTTATTATATTATAACATATATCATATTAGTAGGCCGAGTACATTTTATATATCAGATATAGATTTAAAAAAATATAGGAACTTTCCAGTGAAACTCCAGCGGTAATTATAATATGAGGGATTCCCTAACAAGAAGTCGCCTAGTATAACGTTATTACGGGAATTGCACCTTTAAGACGCAGGAGCCGTTAACAGACTACAGACTTTGGGGGGATCTTATTAAGGCTGGTTCATACACCGGTCTTAAACTGAACTACGTCACAGTGAAATGCACCAAGTTTTTTTTGTAAGTGGCAGACGCTTCTTAATAAACTTGGCACATCTTGGTCAGTCCTAAAGACAGAAAATGAAATCATTTTTCATAGCAGTCTAAGATTTGCGATAAAGTTTGTGCCATCTTCTGTCTTTAGAAATTTTAAATTTGTCAGACACTTGTTGCCCCCCCCCCCCCCTTACTATTTTATCACATATGCTGCTGCCAGATTTTTTTAAACTCCCGGACAAACCCTTTAAAGAAGTTGTCCGGTTTCAGCAAATTAAATTATACAAAACCTAATGTTAAAGTTATACAATTTTCGAATATACTTTCTGTATTAATTCCTCGCAAGTTTTCAAGATCTCTGCTTGTTGTTATTCAGTAGGAACATTCATTGTTTACTTCCGGTGGATAATATTCTGTCCATATTGTAACGAGCCGTGCACCTGTGTGTCCATCACATGACCATGGACAGAATTTTATCCACCGGAAGTAAACAATGAATGTTCCTACTGAATAACAACAAGCAGAGATCTTGAAAACCGTGAGGAATTAATGCAGAAAATATATTGGAAAATTATAAAACTTTTAATTATACAAAAAAAAAAACATAAAATTAATGTTCACCCAGGCTGCAGAGATGGCAATGGTGACAGCCTGTGCGGGCATGGCCTGTATTCTGCTGATTCAGCGCAACAGAGTATTTGACATTCCCAGTGTCCCGCAGGTTTATTGTCAGAACAGTCATTCTTGTAACTGAAGATATTCTAATAATATCAATGCTGCAGGGAATTGGTATTTATTTATGCCGTTTCCCAATATTTTGTAGCTTAAAAACAAAGTTTTTACTATGGTACATTGTTCATTTCTAGGTATTTTACCTCGATAGATAGATAGTACTGTACGCAGTTTCATTTGCATTTATTTTGGTTAATGAATTGAAAGATTTATAAAGGAATTGTTTGTTGCCAAAGCAAATGCATGGCCCTTCTTTAGCATATAGCACATCCTTGATGTTTATGTGAAAGTCCAGATATAGATATAGTCGCCTCCCAACGGAAGATACTGGACTTCCTCAAAACAAAGTTCCTTTCCGTAAGTGATGGGTGAGGTCAGGACTGTGATGAGAGACTCTTTTAAGTTTGCTTCTGTTAACTAACTGGCCACGGAAGAGTAAACCACTGACTATGATAAAAAGGACATTGGGAGGAAGCGTTGAAATAGAATTTGTTTTTTATTTTTACTACTTCAGTAATGTGTTTATTTAGCTACTGATTATAATCTCCTGCTCCATTTTTAAAGTAAAGCTAAATATATCAGGATATAGCATGAATATCAAATCCTAATTGAAATGGGTTGTCGTCCCATCTTGTTCCCATTTGGCCAACTCTTAGGCCTCATGCACACAAACGTGTTTTTGCATCCGCAATTCATCCGCAAAAGTGATAATGAATTGCGGACCCATTCATTTCTATGGGCCCATACACATGACCGTGGTTTACACGGACCATGTGGGGTCCACAAAACTCAGGACAAGTCATTTTACAGTCCGCAATTGCGGTCCGGCACCTTTGAAATGAATGCTCATCCTTTGTGTGCATGGTCAGTGATTGCGGATGACACTCCACGTTCAGACGTGGCGGATTATTTGAATTTTTCTGCTACATAGGAATGAGGTTTTGAAAACCCCATCCACTTGTATTGAACGTTAAATTGCTGCGAATTTGCGATGTGGAATCCACGCCGCAAATCAGCCACATCTGAACATGCCCTTACTGTAAATGAGGACCTGCTGGCGATCAGCTTATCGATGCTCTCTGATAGTTGAAAGCCACACATTTCTCTAGCAGCCCTCAAACTCTCCCTGATGTGGCAAAGTGCCAATGCTCACAAAAATATTCTGACTCTGTACGACCTCCGAATAGTACAGAGTCATATTACGGTACCTATAGATTTCTGTGGGACCATACTGTACCTTTGTATTCCTCTGATTCCATATGGAGACAAACAAAGGTTTTTTAGTAAAGTCCCTATTACACCGGCCGGTGCCTCGCCCATCAACGAGACATTTCCTTGTGACAGGAGCTTGTTTGCTTCTGTCACACGGAGCTACGGATGGGGACGATTGGTCGTTACGTCGATCCCCCATCCCCATACATTATTATGTCGGCAGCGCGTCTCCCTGTTTACACATGAATGCTCTATGAACGCTCATCCACCTGATAATCACCCAGTGTAAAACACCCTTAAGATGCTCCATCAAATGTTGTATAATGGAGGTATTCTCATCTGGAAGCTTTGCTTCAAGGAGAGAAAACCTCCGTTATACGGTACTGGCGTTATGGGTTATGGTGGCACACGGGATGGCTATGACCCTGTAGTACAGAGCTGCAAGGAGATTTATTAAGACTGGCGTTTCATAAACCAGCCTTAAATGGATTTTTTCATAATCAATATTTATCACCTATACACAGGATAAATATCTGTTTAACTGCTAGGACCCCCACCCCAACTGCTAGGACTCTGCCAGGACTCTCCAGAATGGGCTTACTTTACTGTCCCTGTGCGCCCCATAAGAATAGAGCAGTACTACTCATGCTCGGCCATCTCTCCATTCACTCTATCAGATAATTATTACCTATCCTGTGGAGAGGGGACAAAAATCGATTATGGGAAAACCTCTTTAATATAAAGATAGCTTGAGTGAGATGCGCCTAATATATGAGGAGGCACATCACTGGCTGTCCATGCGCCTGAAAGGGAAATCTACGCCAGCTACAGACTGGCATACATTTCCGCTATAATTTATGCCCGTATCTGGCGTGATTCCAATAATGAAAAATACAGCAATTATCTATTATAATCTTTCATAAGTATTTTCCACTAAAGTGAACAATTCACCTGTAATTATAAGCCTCTACACTGACTTATTCTATCAATTTGCCAAAATTTTATTTAGCTGTTTCTAAGTTAAAGGGGTTTCCCCATGAAGGACATTTATGACATATTCACAGGATATGTCATAAATGTCAGATATATGCGGATCCCACATCTGAGACCCGCACCTGTCTCTAGAACAGGGCCCCTAAACCCCGTTCTAGCTTTTTGTGGTCACGCTGACTCCCGGACACTTCCTGATTACATGGTCGGGAGTTACGGAAACAGCATAACTCGCTGAGCTACGCTGTTTCCATTAGTCCCATAAAACTGAATAGTAGTTACGGAAACAGCGTAGTTCGCATGCTACGCTGCTTCCGTAACTGCCATTCACTACTATGGGAGTTACGGAAACAGCGTAGCTCAGCGAGTTATGCTGTTTCCGTAACTCCCAACCATGTAATCGGGAAGTGTCCGGGAGTCAGCGTGACCACAAAAAGCTAGAACGGGGTTTAGGGGGCCGTGTTGTAGAGATAGGTGCGGGTCTCAGATGTGGGATCCGCATCTATCTGACATTTATGACATATCCTGTGAATATGTCATAAATGTCCTTCATGGGAAAACCCCTTTAAATATTTTTATGGGAAAACTGAATGAAAACCAATGTGCCAGTCATATAAACACCAACCACCAATTTGCTCAGTTTGCCACCATACGGGGGCATGACTGTATCACTGAACTGTTTTGTCATTCGTGAGTTTGTCAAAGATAGGCGACAATCTATATGCAAGCTACGCAAGCGTCCTTATTGATCATCACCTGCTTTCCCAGACACGTATCTAACTGGACAAAAGAGGTCTTTTAGGGACTTATATTTGCTGATCATTTTAGCTATAATCATGGCCACGGAGGTACCAGCCTCTCATTGCTCAAACAAGAACTGTGCCAGCAGCTTCACAACATGGCTTTATTTGTACAACACACAATGGGCAGTGGACAGCTCATTAAATTCAGCTGTGTGAGGAAGCCGGCCTGGCATGACTCCTAGTGGGCAGACTGCCTGCCATAGGTTAAATGTGTATTAGCCTTCAGTTGTACTTAAGCCTGCTTCTATAACAAGCCATTCAGCACCGTAAACGTAATTGATGTATATGTTCTTGGTGACTTGCAGAGAGCAATTTATATTAGAAGGACACTGATGTGAGGAGACTTCGGAGTTGGGATAATAGTTCAATTATCTTAGTGCTTAACCCTTCCAATGCATTATGGGCCAGCAGTAAATGAGGAACCATCATTTGAGGCATGGCCTGTTCCACCCGTCCCAGGAGGATGACTTACTTGACAGCGATGCTGGCACTTCTTGTAAATGCATTGTTCCTACAGGGACCTTTCAGGGAGTGTTAATACCATGGCAATGTTCTTATGATCTACGGAGGAAAAATCACCCCTCCCGATGGCTCCTGCTTTCTATCCACTGAGCACGTCAGGTACCTGATTACACTCCGATGCTAAATGGAGCGCGGCTTATAACTGAATTTCATGCCTCCTGAAACAATTTTGGCCCTTTTATTGACTCATCCATCTGCAGAAAATTCAGTAGAGATTGATAGCTTATTCCATGTTCATTGGTAGCTTCACCTCTATTGGCCTGTTAAAAGTATATCCTTATGTCGGAGAGTAGCACTTTGTTTTTTGGTCTATTTTATATTCAGATATTCACCAATATGTCATAAACTCATTTGTTACCGACTTTTCCCCATAAACAATGATGCCATTGCTAGAATATGCCATCATTTAACGATTTTGTGGGGGTCAGACCTGTGACAACGCCACTAATCCCTAGACTAAAAGGGGGACATCACTAGTAAAACACAACGGCCCTTTGGATTTTTTTTCGGGACTGTGTAATTTCCGACCAGTGGCAGTGCAGGGAATGTAGCTTATATCCATTCAGGTGCATGGGGCTGTGTTGCAGATCTCTGCGCAGCTCCAATCCCGATCAAAGGCTGTGTAGAGAACTGTAATACAGCTGCAATTTCTGCACAACGACAGGTTAGAAGGGGAGCTGTGCAAAGAGAAAAGCCAAAACAGACTCTGCCCCTCTATTCTAGGGATTGGTGGAGGTTACAGCAGTCGAATCCCTATGAACACTAAGGGCCCTTGTACATGGGCCATGAAAACAAGCGCCGATCAATGAGACAGCTTGTCGATCGAAGCTTGTTTGTTCCCTTCACAAGGAACTATGATTGGTAATGTATGGGGATGAACGATCGTGACTACCATCGCTCATCCCCATACATTTCCATCATGTCAGCAGCACATCTCCCTGTTTACACAGGTAGATGTGCTGCCGACTAGTGACTGTTTTATTGGCCGTGTAATCGACCAGATCAGGTGAATAACGAGCGTTTGATCACTCATCGGCTGATCGTTGCCATGTTTACACAGGGCATTGATCGTGAATAAGCATTTATATGCTTGTTTGCCCGATCATTGGCCGGTGTAAAAGGGCCTTAAAGAGGCTCTGTCACCAGATTTTGCAACCCCTATCTCCTATTGCAGCAGATCGGCGCTGCAATGTAGATAAGAGTAACGTTTTTTTGTTTTTTTTTAAACGAGCATTTTTGGCCAAGTTATGACCATTTCTAAAGTACAACCTGGCGTGTTTAAAGTTATGTACAATTGGGCGTGTATTATGTATGTACATCGGGGCGTTTTTACATCTTTTACTAGCTGGGCGTTGTGAATAGAAGTGTATGATGCTGACGAATCAGCATCATCCACTTCTCTTCGTTACCACCCAGCTTCTGGCAGTGCACAGACACACAGCGTGTTCTCGAGAGATCACGCTGTGACGTCACTCACTTCCTGCCCCAGGTCCTGCATCGTGTCGGACGAGCGAGGACACATCGGCACCAGAGGCTACAGTTGATTCTGCAGCAGCATCAGCGTTTGCAGGTAAGTAGCTACATCGACTTATGTAGCCTCTGGTGCCGACACGATGCAGGACCTGGGGCAGGAAGTGAGTGACGTCACAGCGTGATCTCTCGAGAACACGCTGTGTGTCTGTGCACTGCCAGAAGCTGGGTGTTAACGAAGAGAAGTGGATGATGCTGATTCGTCAGCATCATACACTCCTAGTCACAACGCCCAGCTAGTAAAAGAAGTAAAAACACCCAGATGTACACACACAATACACGCCCACTTGTACATAACTTTAAACACTCCCAGTTGTACTTTAGAAAGCCTCATTTGCATAAATATAAAAATAGTCATAACTTGGCCAAAAATGCTCGTTTAAAAAAAAACAAAAAACGTTACTCTTATCTACATTGCAGCGCCGATCTGCTGCAATAGGAGATAGGGGTTGCAAAATCTGGTGACAGAGCCTCTTTAAGTGATGGTATCTTGTAGCGATGCCATTATTGTCTAGGGTGTAAAAAAACGTTAAAGCTTATTCTTTATTATGCACTAAAGGGGCGTAAGTAGAACATTTCGGTAATGAGGAAAAACTGTCAAGATAAATAAAAATTAATGACTTCAATAAAATGAAGATAAAAGGGGGTTTACACAGGGCAGTTTGCTGCAGTTCTGTTTGTTATTTTTATCAGCCAAAACGAGCCTAAGCATAAGGGTCTGTTCAAAAAATCAGTCGCCGGATCTGTCGCATGACGGAAACCAACGGAACCAATAAAATCCATTAATTTTAATGCGCTCCGTCGGGTTTTTGTCAGTGTCTGTTGTTGTGAAGGACAATGCTGCAAATTTTCTCTGCCAAAAACAACTAAATCTGCACAGAGGCTCCAACGCAGATGTGGACAAGGCCTTGAGAAGAAACTTATATTTACTAATTTACCTATATATAAACTTATATTTCCTCTACTTTTATAGCCCGTTCTGGCTAAAAAAATAAACATTTAAAACTGTGTGAACATGGCCTTAACCCCTTGCCACCGCAGCCCTTTTTCGTTTCTTTCAGTTTAGTTTTCCTTTCCCCCATTCAAAAAGCCATAGCTTCTTTCTATGGATATAGCTGTATGAAGGCTTGTTTTTTGCATGATGGGTTGTATTTTTTTTAGGGCACCATTTATTGTACCATATAATGTACTGGGAAACTGTCAAAAAAATCTTTATTGGGTGAAGTGGGAAAAAAACATTGAGTACGCCATTGATTTTTAGGTTTTGTTCTAACTGCATTCACCATGCGGTAAAATCGACATTTTAACTTTATTCTGTGGGTCAATAAAATTACGGCAATACCAAATTTATAGAGTCTTTTTTTATGTTCTACTACTTTTAGGCCGGGTTTACAAGGGTCGGATACACTGCGTAAAACTATGCAGCGTATCCGACCTGGTACCCGCAGCGCATCAAGTCCGAAAAACCGCACCGCATTTTGGTGCTGTTTTTCAGGCAGAATTTTAGCTGCGGAAAGCAGCGCTAGATAAAATAAAACGTTCATACTTATCCCACCGCTTAACCATGGCGACGCCTCCTGAGATGACGTTCCATCCCATGTGACCGCTGCAGCCTGTGATTGACTGGGATGAGATTTTTTATTAGTTGTCTTTTTTTGCAGCGGATTCTCAGCTTTTCTGCCGCAAAAATCGTGTGTGGGATGTGCTGTAGCTTTTATTGGTACAATTTTGGGGAACATGCGACTTTCTGATCAGTTTTTAACTTTTTGTGGTAAAATTGTTTTACGATGTTTACCGTTTGGGTTAAATAATGTTATATTGTAATAGTTTGGACTTTTACGGGTGTCAATTATATTTCTTTATTTTTATAACATTACATTACTTTGTTGTATTAACATGTTTTGCAGTGTATTGCAGTATATTGTGTTTTTAAAAGTAGCGCAGCCGTCACCTTAGGTAGGCATCGGAAGTTTGACATTTATAAACCGCTTAGTATATACATAGTGTTACATTCCGCTGAATATATTTCTGGCCCGCAATGTTTATATGACTCTTCCTGTTTATATTTATAAGCCGTTATAATAGTAAATCTTATGCAAACTAGTGATTTCATGTTTTCATGTTCATGTCCCTAGAATTAGAATACAACTATATTATCTGACATGACGTGTCCCACTGAGGATACAAATAATGAGCATCCTACATCTTTCTCACGCTCGGACTCTTGTGACTGTGTTGGGTTCCTGTGGATATGGAAGCAGAGGTTAAAGGGGTATCAGGAGTACAGTGTCAGCAAACAAAACGTTCTCCTTGTATAACTAAAAGTTATACAACTTTCCAATCTATTTTCTGCATCAATTTCTTATGGTTTTCAAGATCTCTGCTTGCTGTAATTTAATAAGACCCAGAGGACACAATTAACCTCTACAATCAGACCCCAGCACAATCAGCTAGTAAGTATATATACACACTATAGTATATGGACAAAAGTATTGGGATACTCCTCCTAACCCCTTCGGGACTAAGCCATTTTTTTCTTTCTCATTTTTGTTTTTTACTCCCGACCTTCCAAGAACCATAACTTTTTTATTTTTTCTAAAATGGCGTGGTGTGAGGGCTTAATTTTTTGTGGGGGAGTTGTAGTTTCTATTAGCACCATTTAAAGTACCATATAATGTACTCGGAAACTGAAAAAAGGCAGAGCTTAACAGAGGCAGAGTGAAGGCAGACCTAGGGCCCATCATTAGGCCCCTGGATTACAATGAAAACCATCGGCAGCCCGCGACTGCATCCCAGGGGGGGGCGATGGGCTATGTGACGAGGTGGCCCCGTCTTTCTAACGCCTTAGATGCAGCAGTCACAATTGACCGCGGCATCTAAGGGGTTAAATGGCCAGGAACAGCATGATCATAGCATATGGAGTGTGCTCAGCATCTGTGTTCACTTCATACATCACTCCCCGCACCAGGACGTGCTATGACGTCGTGGTGCGCGAAAGGGTTCATCGTTAAATTCAGGTGTTTCATTCAGTCCCATTACCAAAGGTATATAAAATCCAGCACTTCGCCATACAGTCGCCTTTACAAACATTTGTGATAGAATTGGTCGTTCCAAAGAGATCACTGAATTCCAGCGTGGTACTTTAATAGGATGCCATCGTTGTAACAAGTCAGTTTGTAAAATGTCTTCCTTCCTAGATATTCCATGATCAACTGTGGTATTATTGCAAAGTGGAAACAATTAGGAACCACAACAACTCAGCCACTAAGTATGAGACCACGTTAAGTTACAGAGCGGTGTCGCCGAGTGCTGAGGCGCATAGTGCATAAAAGTTCCAAACCTCCTCGGGCATTACCATCCACACAAAAACTGTGCCTACAGCTTCATGGCATGAGTTTCCATGGCATAGCAACTGCGAACTAGACTTACATCACCAAGCACAATGCCAAGTGTCGGATGGAGTGGTATAAAGAACTCCACCACTGGACTCTGGAGCAGTGGAAACGTGTCCTGTGGAGTGAGGACTCACCCTTCTCTATCTGGCAGTCTGATGGACGAGTCTGGGTTTGGTGAATGCCAGGAGAATGTTACCTGCCTGACTGCATTGTGCCAACTGTAAAGTTTGATCGAGGAGGATAATACTATGAGGTTACACATCCGTAGCGACTGTGCCCGGTTTCCGGTCCCATTCCAGCTGCAATACCAGGCACAGCCGCTATGGATGTGTACAATGCTGTGCCTTGTAAACATTTAAAAGACCGCGGTATTCATCGCCACGGCCCCTTTAGTTATCTGATCGGCAGGGGTGCCGGTAGTCAGACCCCCACCGATATGGGATAGGCCGTCAATATAAAATGCCCCCATTTAAAGGGGTTTTCCAGCTAATAAGATGTTTTTATTCAATGTAAAGTGAGAGTTACTTACATATAGATGGCCGCTCCAGCGGTCAGATGCATCAGTCTGCCTGTTCCACCGTTATCAGTGCCAGTCGTGATCATGGCATTCCATTCTTCTTTCAGAGGTCATTCCAATGTGCGGGTTAATTACTTCAGCCGCAACCTGAAGTCCTCTCCTCTTCTATAACTTGCCGCTCGCTAGCAGGAAGATGTATTTGGTATGGTCTGACGCGCTGACCACTGGGGGGGGTGTTTAGCATAGAGAATTGCGGTCGGAACCACTGACTACCAATAAAGAGCCAGAGCTGATGTAATCATGTGTAATCACGTGACTGGTACTGATAATGGGGAACATGGTGTAACGGCACATCTGACTGCCGGAGCTGCAATGGACAGTGTTTCATTAAAGGGATTGTCACAGAATCAAAAAGTATTACCTATCTATAGTCTTCTAGATGATAATTATCTATTTGCTAGGGACCACACCACTGTGACCCCCACCGATTGCGAGAATGGGGGTTCCTAACCCCCTTTCCTCCTCACTGCATCCCCCGCAGTGATTAGGAGCTTGAATGTATCGGTGGTCAGGCGTGTTCCACGCCGCTCCATACAATGTCTATGAGAATGATGGAAACTTTGAATGGATTGGCAGCATGCATGTTCGAACGCAGCTTGATTCAGTGTCCTCCTCACTGTGGTCGAGCAGTGAGTGGGAACAGGAGTTTGGAACTCCGTTCTCGCGATTGGCGAGGGTCCTACAAGTGAATGTAGCGATGGCACTGTACTATTTTAACATCATGCTGCACTATTTCTCTGTTCAGCAATCATAGACCATGGAGATAGACCATGAATGACACAAGTATGTTCACTTAGCGTTTCAGGTCTGATGATTTACTTCCTGCCCATAAAAGGGTAGGGAGCCCTTAGCCCACACTGAAGGGAAATGTACCAACGCCATAGCCTCAGCTGTACAAAAGAGCATAACACATTTTATTTACACTGTATCTCCGTAGAGTTTAGAAGTTGTCCTTTGTGTTTTTGACATATTGACAGATAACTTTATATATGTCCAAGAAATGGAGATACTCTTTCACAAGCTAGATATAATGATTAGTGTTTCAGTCCCCATAGAATTGTGCATTTCTCTTTTATATGCATATTGTACAGTGCGTCACGTAGATGACAGTGGATTGTAGATGCTTATTCTGCACGGTTTTGGCATTTGACGTGAAGCAGCCTTCTGTGCTTCAGGGTAGGCATTAGCCTGTACTTATAGTCTACATGAGATATTGTTAGCTATGGAGCATAAAATAGCTATAATGACTGTTTTTGTTCATATTCCTGTGGTTTTTGCATGTGTGTTTTTTTTAAGGTGCTCAGTTGCTAAATTTAAGGAAAAGAAGACAATCAACCCATTTGATTCCTATTTGGCATGCTGATTTTATAACATATGGACAGATTCAATTTAATTTGATCAAAAATTTGTGGCTACACCTGAAGTCCAGTTTCTTTAGGGAATTATATTATCAGCAATTCCTGATTTATGTGCAGTATATAAATATTATAAATGTGTTTCCTGCATGTAATATCATGCAACCCCAGAAAGATATGGTACAATCTACATAGGAGCGATATTCAGCTGTGGAGCTCTGTCCTTGAAATGCACTATAAGCAAATTCTGTAAACTTTAGCCATCACAGCACGGCAGGGTCTACAGATGCAGTATAATCAGGGACAGATTTGGATGCTGAGGCTCAGCAGGAAAGTTTTACAGAAAAATATTTTTCTAAAAAAGCATCATTAAATATAAGTCAATGAATTACCCTCTTCTGTCAGTCAGTTAAAAACTTATTTAGCCATTTGTCGGATACATCTGTTTATGAGAAAACTGTGTGGCAACCAGTATGGCTACCATTTACAGATACTAAAATGGTTGTCACACTGCTTACTCAGAATCCAGAATGGCAAATCTGTTTAGTTATATAGTGCTACATCCCCATATAGATAGGAAACCTGAATACAGCATTTGTGGGAGCTGTAATAGCGGCCATATTAGTTGTCACCCATCTTTCCAAAAATAGATGTCATGGCAGCTCATTGGTTAACTCTGTTGCCTTGCTGCACTGGGGTACTGGTTTAAAATCCAACCAAGCATTGATGTAATGATCGTGGTCGGAGGGGGTGCAACCATGACCGAGACGGGAGAAAAAGGGGGCCCGCAGGGGACCCACCCTGGTGCCCCTAAGGGCCCCGACAAAGGTCTGTTTTACGGCGCATACAAGCTACTGATGCTGGACGTTGTCAGTGATGAGGCACACAATGAGGTCACAGCGTCCTGGCGCTGCACGGGGTCAAGACCTTGTATTTGCAATGGTTTGAGGGGATCTGAGACGAGCCCCCTGCGGACAAGAGTAGAGGTGAGACTCTTTTTTTTTGACTGATTGGCGAAGTGGTTGTTTGGTCTGATCAGTGGGGGGGGGGGGGGGGCTGGTATGGGCCCCTGCAACCAAGTGCACCATCTGCATAGAGTTTGCATGTTTCCCTGTGCAGTATATTCATGGTTTCCTCCCACACTCTAAAACCATACTTACAGGTTGCTTGGCTTCCTATTACATTGGACTGGCAGTGTGTATATGGGGAATTAGATTGGGACTGATGTGAGGGATGCAAATCTCTGTACAACGCTGCAGAATATGTTCGCACTATAAGGGCACGGCCAGATGTGGCAGAGTTTTTCCGCTGCAAATGTTGGTGTAGATTTGGGGCAATTACGCAACGAATCTGCACCAACATTTGCATATTTGACAGGTAATTCAGACGTTGCAGATATCACAGCGGACTTGCCACAGATTTCAGTTTTTGCATTGCAAAGGCTGAAATCCGCAGTGAAATTCCGCTTCTTCTCCGCAACAGACAGTGCATGCTGTGGAGGGAAAATTCTGCACTTCAGCCTATGGTCCGCAGCAGAGTTTTCCGCCACGTCTGAACTAACTTGCCTAAAAATGTATTGAAACAACTGTAAAAAAGCGTTCGCTGGAGAATTCCACTGCGTACTGTCCTCAGCGGAATTCCACAGCAATTCCGCCACGTCTGGCCGTGCCCTAAAAGCAATGGGGAACAAATAAACTACGGATTAGATATATATATATATATATGTAAATGACACACCTCCTCTAAAACGTAATCAATTCAGCAACTTTTCTTTACATATAAGACATTTTAATGCAGGACAAGAAAAGTCCTTCAGAGCGAGAGACACTCTTTGTAAACGCACTCCACTGTGGCCACGAGGTGAGGATCCTAAACATGGTACCCCCCTCTATTTACTCTAAAAGGCTATGTGAAAATGGATTTTTTCTAAACTGGTCATCCCCTTTAAGATTAATAGATCAGCAGCTGAGTGTGTTAAGACATCATACCCAAAACTGTGACATTAGAAGTGGCACTGAATCACTTTCAGACTTAATGCTGATAACAATGGCATCACATGGGAGAGAATTGTCTAAAGACTTAAAAGAAAATTATTTCTTTGCACAAAAAGAGCACAAAGGCACATAAAGATTATCAAATCACCGTCATTAAGTCAGAACACAGTAGCAAAAGTAATAAAGAAATTAAAAAAAGATGGTCTTATAACAAACTCACTGAAACTTTCAGACCGTCGTTGTCATAAGCATTCACTTTGTGATGAGCGAGTTTTCAGGAAAAAGTGCAGAAGTGCAAAATAGCAGGTGCTCCAGGGCTGGCAAAAAGCTGTGGCAAGCTAAACTGTAGTGACTGTTTCATCACACACAGTAAGACGCATCTTGCATAGAAGGGAAATTAATGATTATAGTCCACGCAGGAAGCCACTGCTAAAGCCAAAGCACAAGAAACCCAATTTAGCTGTTGCCAAGGCTCATATTGTCATTTGTAAAGACTTTTAGGATATATACTTAAGTCTAATTAAACCAAAGTAAATCTTTTTGGATCTAATGGCATCCTAAATGTATGGCATCGCAGGGAAGAGGAGTGGGGTGAAGTATGGCAGTGGTAACGTTTTTACATGAGGATGTATTCTTATATGGGGATGAGCGAGTGCTAAAGGTGCGGGGGAATTGTACTTCTTCGTTGCTATCATGAATTTCCAGATGTGCTGCAAAATCTTGAAATAGAAGGTGCTACCTTTTCTACGCACCCTGGGTCGTCGAGAACTCAACATGACAATGAACCAAAACATTCTTCCATGGCTGATGCTGTATTCTTTTTTTTTTAATTTGTTTTATTTCAAATGTTGCAAACAGTAAAAATTTCGGACATGGAGTTAACATCTCCAATGCACAGATCAAGAGCTGCAATCAATCATATATATTATAAATAATGAAAGTGCAGTAACAACATTCCAAAGGTTTTTTCTTTTATAACCAATATAAACAAAACCTATTGTCTAAGCCACGTTATAAATATATGTGCGAATAAAGAGCAATAGAGGACGACTAAAGGCAAATCAACGAGGGCAGAATTAGGAATCTCAAGATGTGAGTCAAGAATCCTCTGCATCAATAGAATCGCAGTATCCAACCACAGGCCCCAAATTTTACTAAATTTGTCCGGACAACCCCGATGTTGATACACTAGTCGCGGCTAAGGTATGACAGTGTTAACTAGTGTCTTCCATTGCGAAAGCAAGGGTGGTCTGTCCGCCATCCAAAGTGCTACTGCATTCTTAATATGATATTCCCAAAATCTCATCAACGCCTCAAAACAGTGTCTTCTACAAGTCAAAGATAAATACAATCAATGTTCTATAATGAGGCGTTTCTCAGTGCTCACCCCTTAAATAAAATCTGCAAAGTCAGCATTGTCCCCTCATTGCTACTGAACACGTCCTCCAGTAGCTCGTCAATTGGGCAGTCAATGGCAGCGCTAGCTCTCTCTTTGCAGCGAATGCGCGCAGTCTTATTTTCCCGGTCCCCATTGCACAGGGCGAGCATGCACAGTGATTCACGCATCACTCCATGCATTCACTCTGGCATAAGGTTTCTAACCAAATCTCAAAATCAGAAGGTTCCTGGCACTGTTCAGAGCCAACGTCAGTGTCATGAATCCTGTCTCCGCTTCCATCTGGTCTGTCCCATATCATATCATTAAAAAGCTGTATGAGAGGGAATTGGGACCAGCTCCAAATTAGCCTGATTCTCTGAGCTCATCAGGGAATAGTTTTTGCTGCAATTTATCTGCTGGGATCAGAAGCTCTATCCGAGAAACAATCTGCGGCTCAAAGGGTCTACTGTGTAGGACACTTTTGATGGCCCCCCAAGGCTCAGACATGATTACTGTGCGGGATGCCTCGCTGGTTGCTGCGCTCTCCATCTCTCTAACCTCGGGAAAGCTTGTCCACTGGTTTGTACTGTGTGTTATGAGGAACTTTGTGATGTTTCCCCTTTGTAACCTCTCACTTGCAGTGAACAATGAGATTGAACTTCACATGTAACAATCAATTTGCTTGTTTTACCACGATTTTCCCAAAAAATGGCAACAAAAATGCATATTGACAGTAAATAAAAATTTAGGAATTTAACTGCAATAAAAAAAAACGTTCATACGTACCCCCTCCCTCTTCTCTGCTCTCAGTCTGGCCTCCAGGGATGGCGTTGCAGGCCATGTGACCGCTGCAGCCTGTGATTGGCTGTAGCGGTCACATGGGATGAAACGTCATCCCAGGAGGCCGGACTGGAGAAGAAGCAGTGTACTCTGGGTAAGTATAACTGTATTATTTTTTTTCTTACTTGGGATTTTTGCGGCGGAATCGCTGTGATTCCGCTGCAAATGTCGCAGCACACACCACCTTGCTACGGACTTAAGCACCCCTATTGAATTCAATGGGGAAAACCCGCAACAGAAAAGCTGTGATTACGCAACATTAATTGACATGCTACGGTTGAAGATCAATTTATGTGCGTTTTTTTCGGCAGAATTTTTCCGCAGTGTGGGGACGATGATTTGTTGAAATCTCACCCACACTGCTGCTAATGTAATATGCTGCAGATTTTCTGCAATGAATACTTTGCGGAAAATCCGCAGTGTTTACGCCGTGTGTGTTCGTACCCTCAAGGAAGAACAAGGTGAAAGTGCTGCAGTGGCCGAGTATGTCACCCGACCTCAGCCTAAGGCCTCATTTACACGAGCGTGTGCGTTTTGCGCAAGGAAAAAACGTGGCGTTTTGCGTGCACAAAAGGCACTTAGCAGCTCCGTGTGTCATCAGTGTGACACCAATCAGATTTTCGCGCAGCCGCCATCATTATGACACTCCATTTGGATGTTTGTAAACAGAAAAGCACGTGGTGCTTTTCTGTTTACATTCAGAGTTTGACAGCTTTTGCGCGAAACACGCTGTTCGCACGGAAGTGCTTCCGTGTGACATGCGTGGTTTTCACGCACCCATCGACTTCAATGGGTGCGTGAAGCGGGAAAAACGCCGAAATATAGAACATGTCGTGAGTTTTACGCAGCGGACTCACGCCGCGCAAAACTCACGGACTGTCTGCACTGCCCCATAGACTTGTATAGGTCCGTGCGACCCGCGTGAAAAGCACGCGCGTCGCACGGACATATATATCATGCTCGTGTAAACGAGGCCTTTTAAAGAGACATGTTCTGCAGCGATGTTCTCAAGGAGGTCATCCTTCAGGAGTAGAACAGGATAGACGTGATAATATGTAGTGAACCAAGAAGAGTCAGCGCAGCACTTAAAAGTAACGGAGTACAAACTAAATACAAGCTTATTACTTATTGGTTGCATTTATCAAGGGTGTACTCATCCTGCAACCCTGGATTACAGCAATATTGCCTAATTTCTTTATTTGACAGATATTAATGATATATCTTTCTATGCAATTATTAAGTATATGTTTAATACATTGCATTGTTGTCCTCTTTTAATGAATTAATTTAGAAATAAAGAAATATGTAAATGCTCACAGGGGGTGTACTCATTTATGCAGAAAAATACATCAATATCGCCAAAGGCAAAAAGATTAGCCCTTGTTTCAAAGATACCTATTGAATGCTTACTAGTATTGTGACGTATAACTTTATTATGAATAACGGTAAGCATACAAATGAAGATTAAGCGCAATGTGAACTGAAAAGTCTCCATACAATGATACTAATAAGACTCTGTAGTCAGTACCGTCTAAGTGCAGAGTCAAACCACCATCTCTGATGGCCGCACTACCGATATGAAACAACTAAGATTCGCAGCTGCAGTCCGCTTGAGAAGGGACTTAGAATTGTCAGAACACATTGAATTTTAAAAATGAAAAAGCCCCCCCCCCCCGACATGTTTCACCACCGAAGTGGCGTCCTCGGGGGGAAATGGGGCTAATGGCGGCGAACGCGGCTGAGTCTCCTATTTATGACCTCACTTCTGACATCATCTAAACTGATGCTACCAATCACGGCGATCCCCATAAGAACGGCCCCTAATCGGCTAGCGCCCAACCAATGAGGGACTGGCTATCGCTCCTGTGATAAAAATACATTTATGGCCAGCCACCTCTATAAAATACCTAGACATTCATCTCACCAAAGATCCTTCTAAATTATATCAATGCAACTACCTTCCTTTATTAACCTCAGTACAAAAACTTCTTCAGAGTTATAAAGTTCCTTTTCTTTCCTGGATGGGGCGCAAAAACCTGTTCAAGACCTTTATAGTGCCTAAATTCTTATATTTGCTGCAGACCTTACCCATTTGGTTACCAAGAACCTTCTTTGATAAAACGAGAAAGTTCTTATCCAAATTCCTAATAATAATAGTAGACCCAGACTTAAATATAAATCCCTTATTCAGAAACCTAAATTAGGTGGTATAGGGGTGCCGGATGTTTTTATGTATTATAAAGCTAACCAATTAAATAGGTGGATGGAGCTTGCAACTGGCTCTACGCATACTTTATACTCGGAATTGGAGAAAGAACTAATTCCTCTGTCTGACAAACTGTTTTTATGGAATTTACGGGATTTCTCACCAATGGCGTCCTGTTCTAGTGTACTTTTAAAAGGGGCCTTTAAAATCGGGCAAGAAATACACCGTTCTCATCCGCTTCTATCTAGGAACGTGCCGTTAATGCCCTTGAGTCTTCTGCCCTATCTGGTTCACCCTAAATGCCCCCCACAAGTCAGTTTCTGGGATAAAATAGGGGAAGTTACCCTCTTAGCATTCTTTGATACGGAAGATCAGGTTTTTACGAACCTATTGCTAAGGAAAACTGGTCTCCTGCTGAAGGGTTTCATCCATATTAAAGATTTCCAAAATGTTTGCACTACATATGTTGATACCTACACTCGGTCATATGCACCCACTCAATTTGAAACTCGTCTGCTGAGTGGGGCTTTGCAGAAAAAGGTGTTAGCTACCTCGTATGAATATATGTTACAATTGGAGGCTGAAGGGCAGGTCAAATCTCTGAAGGAGTGGGAGAAGAGTCTGCAGGTATCCTTTAGTGACCAAGACCTTAAGACTGCGCTGAAACACTCACATGGGTTTTCCCAATGTATTAAAATCAGAGAGAATTCATATAAACTATTCTCTCGTTGGTACAGAACTCCGGAATGGTTACACATGATTAACCCGGATATCCCTGCAACATGCTGGAGATTCCAAAAAGATACGGGCTCTTTAATGCCTATATGGTGGGAATGTTCCCTGATTCGTACATTTTGGGTGGAGGTTATAGACAAGATTAATTCAATTTGCTCCTCTTCTGTTCCAGCCTCGCCTGCTACGGTTCTCTTGTGGTTGCCTGCAGACTTTTTTGTACCAAAGCGTAATGATCTCCCAACGTTTTTGATCACCGCAGCAAAACTTCTCATTCCCTTGGGGTGGAAAAATACTTCTCCTCCTACAATGGCACAATGGGAACTTAAGGTCCAAGAACTCTTCAGAATGGAAGAGCTGGTCCTTTGGGAGCGGGGTACTAGGGGAAAATGTTTACGCATATGGTCTCCTTGGAAGGTTTATTTGGATGATATCCGGTCATCTAATGGATAATATTGGTAAATACGACCCTTACTCGCCAAATATCTGTGAAGTTTCGGAGACATGGCATATTGCATTCATTGACTATTACATATTGCACTCTGACTTATGATATGAAAGCTGAGACACATGTCACACATGGTGTGTTAACAACAACACTTTTACAGCCTCTCATAATGAGGATCTGAGACAGATTCTTCCCTACTCCCATTCCCCTTCCCTCTCCTTTCTCCCGTCATTTCCGTCCCCTTTCTTTCCTGGTTTGTTCATTTATTTTCTTATGTGCATAACATTACTGTTATAATTGCATAAATTTATATTGCACTGTTATTGCAATGTTACACCTTTATCTGTATAAAAACCGGTCATGTGGGTATGATGTAATACTCTTGTTGAATGGCTACTACTATGTACTTACGCTGTCAACCTTCTGACTAATAAAAACAGTTTGAAAACAAAACAAAAATACATTTATGCAGTGTACTGTATATGTTTTTAGTGTAAGATAAAAATGTTCTTTAAAAGATGAAAGAACAGGAGTCCGCCTTCTGAGAACAAGTCTATTTTGCTGAATGATAAACATATGTTTCCAGGCCAGAAACGATTGCACATTTCCCCCCATTTTATATACCACAGATGTATATATTTTTCGCAGAACACGAAAGTATCTGATGTTTATCCAGGGAAAGTGGCGTCGTCCTCCTCTGCTCTGCACACAGCTGCCGCAGTTCATTGCACCGGTTAAGAGGAAAATAATACACCCAGAGCCCAGAGCCTGGTGGCACATAAAATGTAATGACTGTGACAATGACTTAGCAGCCAGTCGCACGGGCCGCCTTTATACGTATTTATGGCTCTCTATTCTGCACTGACTTACGGAGAGATTCTCCATACAGACCTGCAGCAGATGGCTAACTCTGCTCAGGCGTTTAATGGTCTGAATTACTCTTGGATGCTCGTGCAGAGAACAGCTTTGCAAAAACGCCCCGACACTCGGTTGGCAGGCGTAATAAAGCTGGAGCGAGCGCCGCTTTGTATATACCCTCGAGTGCAACTTCAAAAAGTGTTCTTAGGATTTCATCTCACACAGCTCATACAAAGAGCACGTCTCGATACGACAGCGTATGATTTGCCGTCCCTCATTTTTACATCTATCTCGAAAAGCATAAGAAATTTCCCCTTTAATATCGAAAAGTCTTTCAGCTTTTTATCTTGAAGTAAATGTCCTCCTTGTATGTAGACATAAGCCGAGGCATCAGGATAAGTAGGAAAGGCAGAGCTGTCATCATTTACATATAAAGTAGAAGATTTGAATAAAATGTCTAAGGAAGTTAATTTTTCGAAGATTTATCAAAGGAGAGCAAGGAAAAAGTGGAAGAGTTGTCCATGGCAACCAATCAGATTTCACCTTTCATTTTGGAAAATGAAAGTAGGAACTAGATTGGTTGCTATAGGCAACTACTGCACTTTTGCTTTGCGCCCGTTTTGATAAATCTCTCTCATGAGGTGTACTGTCCGGGGAACAAACTGGAATTAACCAGATTGAGAAAAAAAAAATACCTGGAAATATAGGTCATTCACCTGTGGACCCTTTTTCATGTTTTGGGTCTACAGATCATGGGGAGCTGATGGGAGCCCATTAAATCAGCTGATATAACCTCTTTGTACAGATATAGCGGAGCTGAGTTTGTAAGCACTACTCATCAAAATATCTTCTGTGGTTGTTAACAGAATTGTAGATAGACTTACTGAGGTACCTTAAAGAGGTATTCCTAGAAAGTGATTACTAGGATATGCCATAACTTTCTGATCGGTGGAGGTCCGACTACTGGGACCTCCATGATCCTGCGAATCCAACACAGCTCTATTCATATGAATAGGGCTGTGCGGTAGGTTTTCTGTGCAGCCGATGGCCAGGGGCTGCAGCACTAAACCGGCGCTGAAGGCCCTCCATTTTCGGGATCGTGAAAGTCCCAACAGAAGGGTCACCACTAAACAGAAAATGATGGCATATCCATTTCAGAGTGCATGTTTACCTTTGAAGGGTTGGTATATAGAATTAATTTACATAAAAAATTGAGTATCTTTGTAAATGCATTGGATTACTTCTCCTGGGTTATAACCTGTATTATAGATCAGAGCTGCATTCACAAGTATCAGGCTTCAGAGCTGAAATCTACCAGTATTTGTTGCTTTGTTTGTTTGCTTGTTTGCACAGAGCTGATTGATTTTGTGCAAAGAAAGTGGTGATATACATTCTGGGAAGTGTCATCTTTACACTAGACATTGCAGCGTAAAAGCTGGGGCTCAGCTGATAGGGATGAGTCTGTTGACAAGCTTGTAAAGAATTATGTTATCACTGAGTAACAAAACATATTAAAATGTAACTTTTATTTGTTAGCTAAAAACTTACTGTACTGAACAGTTGACTCTGGTTTCGTTTGCTGCGACTGTTAAGGAATTTGCTCGGGCATAAAGTTGCATACTATCTGAGCAGCGAGCTAGTCTGTATCTTGTAGAGCTTGTTTACTGATGTGTATTATCTCTAACTCAGTAATTAAAAAATAGATTAGAGTCCTAGTTTTGCCCAATCGACTAAGGTGGTTTTACACAGGCAAATATTCCTCCGCATTTACCACCTTTAATGATCACCAATACAGTGTGTCAATCGGCGCGAGTTTGCTCCATTTAAACGGAGCAATGATCGTTAGTATGGTGACGAATGATCGTTACTCTGATCGTTCGTTCCCATGCATTTTCATCATGGGAGATGTGCTGCGGAATAGCATCCATTTTTTGGGCTACATAAAAGATGTGATCACCTGATGAACGAGCGTTTACACAGGGCAATGATCGGGCACAAGCATTCGTATGAACACTCTTTCACCTGATTATTAACCCCGCACCGATTAGCTGTTCCGGCTCTCTCCGGGCACCGGATGTTATGCATTGGCCGGTGTCGGAAGCAGATGGCTTGGGTCGCAGAATAGTGACCGTGCTGCAGAACTGAAGCTCTGCTCCTATTCAAGTGAACTACCGAGCTACAATATAATTTTCGATTCAGAGAACCATGGATGCCAGTTTGTATTGTATTTTAGTTTTGCCTCATTAGAAATTAATGGTAAATTTAGGTATTCTTATGGGGCTGCACTGGGACCTCCATTAAAGCTTTATCCTAAGAATTATTTGCCATTATTGTGTAATGGGACCGACTTATATGCAGTATATTGTATGATTGCTGCATACCAGGTATCGCATGCTAGCATTATTGTTACTTGGGCTGTACTTTCTATTTCATGACCAGAGATGTAATTTAAAGCTCCTGGCCTCCAATGCAAAATCTGTAACAGATCTCCCACCTACCATTTATAATACTGGTATCTTCTTATGTGGCATAGGCGGCTTTGGGCCTCTCAGCCACCATGGCCCAGGTGCGACTGCTACCTCTGCGCTCCCTGTAGCACGGCCATGACTTTCTTGTTCAGTCCAGGAATCTGATGCTGCATTAGTAGATCTACAGTGCTGTGGTTTGTCAGCAGGGAAGTAGATTGATTTTTATTACATCTAATTTTGGTCAATTATTAGCCGTAGGCCCCACAGGATGAGAGAACAGTAAAATTTAGGGAAATTTTCACTGAATCTGTTATATGGAACTTTATAAAATATTGTGTGCCAAACATACATACCCCCATAAATGCATTAGCTATAGATATGCCTCTAAATTGCCCGAGCACAGTAGTTCCTTCATAAATGCCCTAGCCAAGGGTATACCTCCATAAATGCCCTGGACACAGGTGTGCCCCATGAGTTCCTCCATAAGTGCCCAAGCCAATTATGTGTCTCCATAAGTGCACATGTTATTCCCCCCGAACACTCGGGCTATTTTCATATATTTGGAACAGATATAATGAACGATATTTTTCATGCAGTTATAATAAACAGAAAGACATTTACCTTGTAATTGCAGAAAACAAGCGCTGTAGACCAGTGTTTGCTTTATGCATTTAATTTAGCTTCTTCTTCTTGTGATTCATTAAAAATCAATATAGCCGGCAGCCTAGTACACAACTACATGAAAAGAAATGTAAGACATGGAGTTTTTAACAAACATATGAAGCAGTTGTATTATAGATCCTAACACAGTACAGTTCTTTATTCAAATCACAAGAAATAAACTTTTACTTTAAAGCGTCACTTATGTTTCATTTAAAAAAAAATAATATATCTTATTAGGGTAAAGTGGCAAGATCCTTACTTTCTAGCAGCCTATAGTCCTCCTTGCCCTGCCAACAAGGTTTTATAAACATTTTATAAACATTCAGAAGCCAATAAATTTGCCTGCAGTAATACCACAATTGGTAGACAGGGAGGAGGGGGATGCAGCTGCATTTTGTTTCTCTCTGTGTTTCTGTGATACCGCATACCGTAAGAGGGGAAACAGAAATAGGGAAACATCGGATTAGCTTACAATACTGAATAAAGCTGTAATGACGGGGGATAGGGAAACGGACAAGTGAGCCCTAGTCTACCCGCCACTCTGTCCCTGCCTACTTGCAACGACCCGCCCTAGGCGACGGGGTACAACTTGGTGGCGGTCCCTGCGCTCAGTAAGTGCACGACAAACACGACAAACAGACAAGGGAATACAAGCAAGGGAAAGGGGCAGTTGCCCACGGCAACACCGTGAGCAACCAGAGTGGTGAACGAGCCGAGTCAGCCAGGAGTGTGCGAGGTACGAAACAAAGAGCAGAAGAGTAGTCAGTAAGCCAGGGTCTGTATGGAGCAGGATCAAAATAGAAGGTGCTGTAGCTGGGCCAGGAAACCACACGAAAAGAATCACAAGCACCGAGGGACAGGAAGGGCAGGCTAAAATAGACCGAGGGCGGGAGCTAGCTGAGTCTGGCCAGGTTGCGATAGGCTCTCCCACTCCTAAGCCTGCCAGCCTGAGTGGTGGAAGCTGGAGTCAGTCTCAGGGATGTAGATTCAGGTGCTGACTGATTAATTATGGGAGTTAACCCCGAAGCTGTGCCTGGCAGATCCTTTACAGTACCCCCCCTTTTATGAGGGGCCACCGGACCCTTTCTAAGTGGACCTGGCTTACTGGGGAAACGCAGGTGGAACCTCCTGACCAATACCCCAGCGTGAACATCCCGGGCGGGTACCCAAGTCCTCTCCTCGGGCCCGTATCCTCTCCAATGGACCAGGTACTGGAGGGAGCCTTGGACCATCTTGCTGTCCACAATCTTGGCCACCTCGAATTCCACCCCCTCAGGGGTGAGGACGGGAACAGGAGGTCTCCTCGAGGGAGCCAAGGACGGGGAGCAGCGTTTAAGGAGGGAGGCATGAAACACGTTGTGTATACGAAAAGACGGGGGTAACTCCAGCCGGAAGGAGACAGGATTGAGGACCTCAATGACCTTATACGGCCCAATAAACCGGGGAGCAAACTTCTTGGACGGAACCTTGAGACGCAAGTTCCTAGACGACAACCACACCAGATCCCCGACCATAAACAGGGGGTTAGCAGAACGTTTTCTATCAGCCTGAGTTTTTTGTACGCTCTGGGACGCCTCTAGGTTCTTCTGAACCTGGGCCCAGACTGTGCACAGTTCCCGATGAACGACCTCTACCTCGGGATTGTTGGAACTACCAGGTGAAACGGAGGAGAACCGTGGATTAAACCCAAAATTACAGAAAAAGGGGGAGACCCCTGACGAGTTACTGACCCGGTTATTAAGGGAAAATTCGGCGAGGGGAATGAATGAGACCCAATCATATTGACAGTCAGAGACAAAACACCTTAAATATTGTTCTAGAGATTGATTAGTCCTCTCAGTTTGGCCATTGGTTTCAGGATGGAAGGCAGAGGAGAAGGACAGATCAATCTCCAACTTCATACAGAAGGCTCTCCAAAACAATGAAACAAATTGTACCCCTCTGTCCGAAACAATATTGACAGGGACCCCATGGAGACGCAGGATGTGTTTGACAAACAAGGTAGCCAACGTCTTGCCGTTGGGTAGTTTCTTGAGGGGCACAAAGTGGCACATCTTACTGAAGCGGTCTACTACCACCCACACCACCGACTTGCCTTCGGATGGAGGCAAATCGGTGATAAAATCCATGGAGATATGTGTCCAAGGTCTCTGGGGAATGGGCAACGAACGCAGTAAGCCCGCTGGTCGGGACCTGGGAGTCTTGGACCTAGCACAAACCTCACAAGCGGCGACGTAGGCCTTAACGTCTTTAGGCAACCCAGGCCACCAATAGTTTCTAGTAATGAGGTGGTTGGTACCCAGGATGCCTGGATGACCAGATAGTGCGGAGTCATGATTTTCCCTAAGTACCCTTAGCCGGAATTGCAGGGGAACAAACAGCTTGTTCTCAGGAAGGTTCCCGGAAGCTGAACCTTGATCAGCAGCAATTTCAGAGACTAAATCAGAATCGATCGAGGAAATGATTATACCTGGAGGCAAAATACAAGCAGGATCTTCCTCCGAAGGAGGACTGGCCATGAAGCTACACGACAGTGCATCAGCCTTAATATTTTTAGACCCAGCCCTATAGGTAACCAAAAAATTGAATCTGGTAAAAAATAACGCCCATCGAGTTTGTCTCGGGTTTAGCCTCCGGGCAGATTCTAGGAAAACCACATTCTTGTGGTCGGTAAGGACCGTTACCTGGTGCCTAGCCCCCTCCAGGAAGTGGCGCCACTCTTCAAATTCCCATTTAATGGCTAAGAGTTCGCGGTTGCCAATATCATAGTTACTCTCAGTTGGCGAAAACTTCCTGGAGAAGTAGGCACAGGGGCGGAGATGGGTGAGGGACCTGGTACCCTGGGACAAGACAGCCCCCACTCCCACCTCAGATGCGTCAACTTCCACGATAAATGGCTCCATTTGGTTGGGCTGAACCAGCACCGGGGCCGAGATAAAGCACTTCTTAAGGACCTCAAAAGCCTGGACAGCCTCAGGAGGCCAGTGGAGGAGATCAGCTCCTTTGCGAGTGAGGTCCGTAAGAGGCTTAGCGATGACCGAGAAGTTAGCAATAAATCTCCTGTAATAATTAGCGAACCCCAAAAAACACTGTAACGCCTTCAGGGAGGCAGGTTGGACCCATTCCGCCACAGCCTGAACCTTGGCGGGGTCCATGCGGAATTCATGAGGAGTGAGGATTTGACCCAAAAATGGTATTTCCTGTACCCCAAACACACATTTTTCGGTTTTGGCAAACAGTTTGTTTTCCCGAAGGACCTGGAGCACCTTCCTGACATGCTCAATGTGGGAGGACCAGTCCTTGGAAAACACCAGTATGTCATCAAGGTTCACTACAAGAAATATCCCCAGGTAATTTCTCAAAATCTCATTTATGAAATTCTGGAAGACCGCAGGGGCATTACACAACCCAAAGGGCATAACGAGGTATTCGAAATGGCCTTCGGGCGTGTTAAACGCAGTCTTCCACTCATCCCCCTCTTTGATGCGGATAAGGTTATACGCCCCCCGTAGATCCAACTTAGAGAACCATTGGGCCCCCTGAACCTGATTGAAGAGATCAGGAATCAAAGGAAGGGGATACTGGTTCCTTACCGTGACCTTATTCAGGCTACGGTAGTCAATGCATGGCCTAAGACCACCATCCTTCTTCCCTACGAAGAAGAAGCCAGCACCTACCGGAGAAGTAGAGGGACGAATGTAACCCTTGGCCAGGCATTCCTGGATATACTCTCTCATGGCTTCACGTTCGGGACAAGAAAGATTAAATATCCTACCCTTAGGAAGCTTAGCTCCTGGTACCAATTCGATAGCGCAATCGTATTCTCTATGAGGAGGTAACACTTCGGAGGCCTCCTTAGAGAAAACATCAGCGAAGTCCTGAACAAACTCGGGTAGCGTGTTCGCCTCCTCAGGGGGAGAAATAGAATTAACAGAAAAACATGACGTAAAACATTCATTACCCCATTTGGTTAGCTCCCCAGTATTCCAGTCAAACGTGGGATTATGCAACTGCAACCAGGGAAGGCCTAGAACCAAATCGTACGATAATCCCTGCATCAAATGCATGGAGCCAACAAGGAGTTCAAAAACAGGGGTATGCTGTGTAAAATAACCATTAGCAAGAGGAGTGGAGTCGATACCCACTACCGGGACAGGTTTAGGCAAATCAATCAGAGGCATAGCAAGAGACATAGCAAATTCCACAGACATGATATTAGTAGAGGACCCTGAATCCACGAAGGCACTGCCGGTAGCAGACCTACCACCAAAAGAGACCTGAAAGGGAAGCAAGATCTTAGTACGTTTCCTATTTACGGGAAATACCTGTGCGCCCAAGTGACCTCCCTGATGATCACTTAGGCACGGAAGTTCTCTGGCTGCATTCTTACGCTTAGGACAGTTGTTCACTTGATGCTTGTCATCCCCACAGTAGAAGCAGAGACCATTCTTCCTGCGGAATTCTCTACGTTGTTGGGGGGACACGGAGGCCCCGAGTTGCATAGGTATATCTGAGTCTTTTGGGGAGGAACGAAGCAACGGAACTTCGGGAGGCATCATGGGGGAGTCGGAGGAGAAAACACATAAACGTTCACGTTGTCGTTCCCTGAGACGTCGGTCAAGTCGTACCGCTAAAGCCATAACCTGGTCTAGGGAGTCAGAAGAGGGATAGCTAACTAGCAGGTCTTTCAGGGCATTCGACAGACCCAACCTAAACTGGCACCTTAAGGCAGGGTCATTCCACCGAGAAGCTACGCACCACTTCCTAAAGTCAGAACAATACTCCTCAACAGGTCTCTTACCCTGACGTAAGGTCACCAGCTGACTCTCGGCAAAGGCAGTCCTGTCAGTTTCGTCATAAATAAGTCCGAGAGCAGAAAAGAAACAATCAACGGAGGAAAGTTCAGGGGCGTCAGGAGCCAAGGAGAAGGCCCACTCTTGGGGCCCTTCCTGGAGCCGGGACATAATTATACCCACCCGCTGGCTCTCAGAACCTGAGGAATGAGGCTTTAAACGAAAGTAAAGCCTACAACTCTCCCGAAAGGAGAGAAAAGCCCTCCGGTTCCCTGAGAACCGGTCGGGCAACTTGAGGTGGGGTTCAAGAGGTGAGGTGAGGGGAACTACCAAGGTAGCATCAGGCTGGTTGACCCTCTGAGCCAGGGCCTGGACCTGTAGGGAGAGACCCTGCATTTGCTGAGCCAGGGTCTCACGGGGGTCCATAGTGGTGTCAGGGACCAGGGTAGACTAGGTATGGGCTTGTGATTATGTAATGACGGGGGATAGGGAAACGGACAAGTGAGCCCTAGTCTACCCGCCACTCTGTCCCTGCCTACTTGCAACGACCCGCCCTAGGTGACGGGGTACAACTGGGCGGCGGTCCCTGCGCTCAGTAAGTGCACAACAAACAGACAAGGGAATACAAGCAAGGGAAAGGGGCAGTTGCCCACGGCAACACCGTGAGCAACCAGAGTGGTGAACGAGCCGAGTCAGCCAGGAGTGTGCGAGGTATTAAACAAAGAGCAGAAGAGTAGTCAGTAAGCCAGGGTCTGTATTGAGCAGGATCAAAATAGAAGGAGCTGTAGCTGGGCCAGGAAACCACACGAAAAGAATCACAAGCACCGAGGGACAGGAAGGGCAGGCTAAAATAGACCGAGGGCGGGAGCTAGCTGAGTCTGGCCAGGTTGCGATAGGCTCTCCCACTCCTAAGCCTGCCAGCCTGAGTGGTGGAAGCTGGAGTCAGTCTCAGGGATGTAGATTCAGGTGCTGACTGATTAATTATGGGAGTTAACCCCGAAGCTGTGCCTGGCAGATCCTTTACAAAAGCACTATGTATGGGCAGCAAGAAAGATACTAAAGCAAATGCAAACATCACACTAAAAAGAGCCTAACCATTCAGAAAAACAGCAATGAAAAGTAATATATTCACAGAAACTAGCAGAGAAATAGAAAAGTATTCAAATATGGAGGTTAGACTTGATTCACACTACATCGGTGGTGAATTGTCAACGTTCACATCGGGAAAATCTCTCTATGTACAGTGAAGGAAATAAGTATTTGATCCCTTGCTGATTTTGTAAGTTTGCCCACTGTCAAAGACATGAACAGTCTAGAATTTTTAGGCTAGGTTAATTTTACCAGTGAGAGATAGATTATATTAAAAAAAAAAAAGAAAATCACATAGTCAAAATTATATATATTTATTTGCATTGTGCACAGAGAAATAAGTATTTGATCCCTTTGGCAAACAAGACTTAATACTTGGTGGCAAAACCCTTGTTGGCAAGCATAGCAGTCAGACGTTTTTTGTAGTTGATGATGAGGTTTGCACACATGTTAGATGGAATTTTGGCCCACTCCTCTTTGTAGATCATCTGTAAATCATTAAGATTTCGAGGCTGTCGCTTGGCAACTCGGATCTTCAGCTCCCTCCATAAGTTTTCGATGGGATTAAGGTCTGGAGACTGGCTAGGCCACTCCATGACCTTCATGTGCTTCTTTTTAAGCCACTCCTTTGTTGCCTTGGCTGTATGTTTTGGGTCATTGTCGTGCTGGAAGACCCAGCCGCCACGAGCCATTTGAAATGTCCTGGTGGAGGGAAGGAGGTTGTCACTCAGGATTTGACGGTACATGGCTCCATCCATTCTCCCATTGAGGCGGTGAAGTAGTCCTGTGCCCTTAGCAGAGAAACACCCCCAAAACATAATGTTTCCACCTCCATGCTTGACAGTGAGGACGGTGTTCTTTGGGTCATAGGCAGCATTTCTCTTCCTCCAAACACGGCGAGTTGAGTTAATGCCAAAGAGCTCAATTTTAGTCTCATCTGACCACAGCACCTTCTCCCAATCACTCTCAGAATCATCCAGATGTTCATTTGCAAACTTCAGACGGGCCTGTACATGTGCCTTCTTGAGCAGGGGGACCTTGCGGGCACTGCAGGATTTTAATCCATTACAGCGTAATGTGTTACCAATGGATTTCTTGGTGACTGTGGTCCCAGCTGTCTTGAGATCATTAACAAGTTCCCCCCGTGTAGTTTTCGGCTGAGCTCTCACCTTCCTCAGGATCAATGATACCCCACGAGGTGAGATTTTGCATGGAGCCCCAGATCGATGTCAATTGACAGTCATTTTGTATGTCTTCCATTTTCTTACTATTGCACCAACAGTTGTCTCCTTCTCACCCAGCGTCTTACTTATGGTTTTGTAGCCCATTCCAGCCTTGTGCAGGTCTATGATCTTATCCCTGACATCCTTAGAAAGCTCTTTGGTCTTGCCCATGTTGTAGAGGTTAGAGTCAGACTGATTCATTGAGTCTGTAGACAGGAGTCTTTTATACAGGTGACCATGTAAGACAGCTGTCTTTAATGCAGGCACCAAGTTGATTTGGAGCGTGTAACTGGTCTGGAGGAGGCTGAACTCTTAATGGTTGGTAGGGGATCAAATACTTATTTCTCTGTGCACTATGCAAATAAATATATATAATTTTGACTATGTAATTTTCTTTTTTTTTTTTTATATAATCTATCTCTTACTGGTAAAATTAACCTAGCCTAAAAATTCCAGACTGTTCATGACTTTGACAGTGGGCAAACTTACAAAATCAGCAAGGGATCAAATACTTATTTCCTTCACTGTATATACCGACATGTCCATAGACAATCATGGCCAAATGTATATAAAAGGGTGTCCTTTTGGCATCCGTTTGGTTGGAATCCCAACTGTATGGATAAGTACAGTTGACTTTATACAAAGAATTATATCGCATGGTATACGTTTTTTAATGGAGGTCAATAGCAGACTCTATAGGGATACAGTAGCATACGTCTGTCCATATGTTTCAGACAGTTCCACTAAGTATAAACACAAAACAAAGTGTGAATTTAGCCTTAGGCCGGATTCACACGAGCGTGTGCGTTTTGGGCACGCAAAAGGTCCATAAAAGCTCAGTGTGTCAGCAGAATATGATGCGTGGCTGCGTGATTTTCACGCATCCGCCATCATTATGACACTCTGTTTTTATGTTTGTAAACAGAAAAGCACATGGTGCTTTTCTGTTTTCATTTATAGTTTTGACTGCTGTAGCGCGCATCATGCGCGGCACACGGAAGTGCGTCCGTGTGCCATGCACGGTTTTCACGCACCCATTGACTTCAATGGGTGCGTGATGCACGAAAAACGGGCAAATATACGACATGTCGTGAGTTTTATGCAGCGGACATACGCTGCATGGAAATCACTGACAGTCTGAACAGCCCCATTGACTAACATAGGTCCGTGCGAGGCGCGTGAAAATCACGCGCGTAGCACAGACGTATTATACGTTCGTCTGAATAAGCCCTTAGACACACAATTTCTGGCTGCACCACATCTAACACATATCTGCAGCTGCCTTAGGCCGGATTTACACGAGCGTGTGTGTTTTGTGCGCGCAAAAAACGCTGCATTTTGTGCGCGCAAAAGGTACTTAACAGCTCCGTGTGTCATCCCCGTATGATGCGTGGCTGCGTGATTTTCACGCAGCCGCCATCATTATGACACTCTGTATGTTTGTAAACAGAAAAGCACGTGGTGCTTTTCTGTTTACATTCATAGTTTTTACTGCTGTTGTGCGAATCACGCGCGTCCCACGGAAGTGCTTCCGTGTGCTGAGCGTGGTTTTCACGCACCCATTGACTTCAATGGGTGCGTGATGCGCGAACAACGCACAAATATAGGACATGTCGTGAGTTTTTCGCTGCGTGAAACTCTAGGACAGTCTGCACGGCCCCATAGACTAACATAGGTCCGTGCGAGGCGCGTGAAAATCACGCGCGTTGCACGGACGTTGATCACGTTCGTCTAAATAAGCCCTTAGGAAGGACCTTTTTCTGGCAATGATAGGTAAAATGTAAATTGCTTATCAGGCTACACGTATATAAATTTAAAAAAAATAAAATTACCAATATAAACATGATTGATCAAACGCTATATTATATCCACATATAAATGATGAACTCAGTATTTATTGGATCATTTGCAGATAAATCCAGTTTATTCCAGATACATTCCTGTATGTATTCTGACTATATTTCTAAGTCATGTGATATTATCTCTTGGAGAAATCATATTGATGTTGTATAAGATTTCCCCAAGTGCACAGATTTGTCAGAAATAGTAAAATGCTATTCCTCCAATAAATGTCAGAGAAGCAGTGACTAAAAGCCTCAATGTTTTATGGCTGAAATTGTCTTTGCCAGCGGAAATTGGATTTCAGAGAGAGAAGGAGCGACTTGTAGTGGGGAGCGGAGCTGTGTGATCATCTAGAACACATCTCATCATTTAGACCTGAGCCTGATACGGTAAAGAAGACTCATGATATCCAGTATATGCTGCTTGTTACCACATAAATGGGACGGCGCACAGTATTGAAAGTCAGAACAAACTGTGGTGTGTCAAACCGATTCAAACATTCATGTTTGGTAGAATTATGTGCATTTGGCTGGATTCACATACATTGTCTAAGTGTGGCGTGTTTTAGGGCGATTTCCACCCGTAGATCTCAATTTTAACAAAATACTGCACCAATCTTCTGTGTTTTTTCAACACATAAAAAGACATGTGAAGGAGGCCTTTAGTGAATACAGAGACAGCATTAGCTTTTATATACTTCACAGAGTCTGTATGGTGGATTATGGAGTCCCTGTGGTTTTGTTTTAACTTAAAAATTTGGATGCTGACCCTCTTTTTGTTGTCACAGTTGATGTAACAGGTGAAGGCATGGCAGATAATGACACAAGGGGTGCCAACCCCATAAATTGGATGCTGAGATCCGCAGCTGCATCCTGGGCAGGAATTTTCTATACTGGGGGCGTGGTGTGTCCCTTTTAGGTGATGATGCTGCGCCCATGATGTCACAGCTAATGTTATCATTGGGGGGATTTTCAGAGACATGGGCTGGTGGACCCTCTGTATGGCACCATTGCATGTGATGAAGTCATTGGAATGATGAAGACACAGAGTTTATTATGTCACTACATTACCCAATGTGTCCCTTTTGAGTCACGACAACAAATTGGGGCGTGTTTGACAGTGACATCACAAGAGGTGTTGGCCCTATAAAGTGAGCACTAGGACCTGCACCTGTAAGCAAACTTATGTGGTGCATCTTTTTTAAGACTTCTTTCTGATGTCACAATTGCTTATTATTGGAGGGGTTGTGAAGGAGATGGTGGGTCCTTTGTGTGGGGCTCTAGTGTCTGCGATGATGTCACTGGGATCATGACTTCATAATAGGCATTATGAGAGACATTGCCTGACGTGTCCATTTTAAGGCCCTAGAATGCCTAGTGATGTCACATGTGATAAAGTCAAATGTGGCTATGTGGCAGGAGCTGACATCACAAGGGGTACCGGTCATATAAATTGAGCTACAGTACTCATCCTGGAGCAGGAGTGGCCCATGCGTGGTGCAAGGCTCCATTGTAGCGTAGCAATGCATACAATGATGGCACAGGGCAGATGATGTCACAGGCGGGACACATCACATGTGACAACATCACAGAGAAGGGGATTGCTTGGTGGGCAATGATTCTACTAGGGATACTGGCTCTAGAAATTAAGTGCCAGGACCCGCAGCTGGCAGACAATAATGGCAGCTGCACTCTTGAGCAGGGGTTGCCCATGCCAGAGGCTTGGGCTGTGCCATTTAAGTCTCAATACTGGATAATGACATCATGGGGTCCAATAAAAATGCCTTGATGAAGTCACTCATCATCCAGGAGGTTGTCAGAAATATATTTCAACTGGTGGTTATTGGCAAGATGGTCCATTTTCCAAGGATATTTACAGTGCCCATACGTAGTAGATGTTTTGAATGTTACTGAAAAATCTTATAGTACAATAACAAAAAATAAGTTGAGAAAAAAAAATATCTTAGAATAATAATACTGTAGGTTATATGAGTCACACTTTATACCTGTAAAACAAAAAAATACAACTTTTGCATAACAAATAAGGCTTCGTTCACATCTGCGCCAGGGTCCCGTTCCGTCTGAGCTTTCCGTCGGAACGGGACCCTGACTGACACAAACAGAAACCAAAGTTTCCATTTCCATCACTATTGATTTCAATGGTGGCGGATCCGGTGCCAATGGTTTCCGTTTGTCTCCGTTGAGCAAGTGTTCCGTCGTTTTGACGGAATTAATAGCATAGTCGACTGCGCTATTGATTCCGTCAAAACAACGGAACCCTTGCACAACTGAGACAAACGTAAACCATTGGCACCGGATAAGTCACTATTGAAATCAATGGTGATGGAAATGGGAAACTACGGTTTCCGTTTGTGTCAGTCAGGGTCCCGTTCCGACGGAAAGCTCAGATGGAACGTCGGAACGGGGCCCTAGGACAGATGTGAACGAAGCCTTAAAAATAAAAACATTGTTTTTTTTTTATTACTGTACTGTGAAAAATTGAAAGTATATAAAGACAGGATTGCATGTGGTTTGCTCTCTAAGGCTGCCCTGTTGTAGCATAATTGCAGGATCTACCATGTTCAGATCACGTTTGTCAGAACATCTTTGAAGCAATCCCTCCAGCAGATGTGACAATGTATCTCTGCAAGTGCACCAATGCTCACTAAGGATTTCAAACAATATTTCTACCAGTTCTTCAGAGGAAGCTTTGTCTGCAAAATGATGAATTCTCATAACTGTGTCCACGGTGTTAAGGATTCCCTCAAGCTGCTGCTGTTTTGGCAGGGATGATGCTTTGTGTGCCTGGATGGATTGCTTCTCTGCTTTTTGATGATTCCTTATAAAAAGAATTTGAAGAGTTGAACCTACCAAGAGGCTCCTCGGGCAACATTGTGTCATTTCTATCAGATGTCCCGGAGGCAAATCCTAACAGCCGGCTCACTAATTAGGATAGTAAGGAATGGATTGATGCTTAGAACGGCATGGCTTATGTTGAAGATGATGCCACAAGCTCCTGAGCAAGAGGAGGAAGAGAGAAGTCCAAAACGTCTACCAGGATTTAGGCTTCACAGTAGTTAGCAGTCTATACAGATTCCTCCAAATCCCAAAAATGTCACAGTTTACTACAGGCCGTGAGTCCTCATGTTCTTCAAAATAGTTTCAAACAGGAAAAACTTTCTCTTCTCACGAGGCAAAGCTTGGGAAGTTCTACTGTATTATTGTCTCTAACACTACAGATTTGATGCAATGTTTCTCCTTCCCTTGCTGTCTGATGCCTGAATCTGCCTTTCCTATTTTTTATACCCTACTAGAACCCTAACCCAAACCCCCAGCCCCTTCCATTGAATTCTAGATTGTGAGTCATCATACAGTTGGGATAGTTTTGCAATTAAACTTGATTTGGAATTAGAATGCATTAGAAGGCAAACTAAGCTGAGGAGGTGTAGACATGACGGTACAGGCCATTGTTGCCATAGGCATGCTTTACTAGCACTCTGGTCTTCCTTCCTTATGTTGCATAGGTTTGTGCCATGCCTTCTATTTTGGCAGGACAATGTTCTTGTTGCCATAAACAGTTTTTGTCAGTTAGGGTGCTCCATCCCTCCTCTCTTGTGATGGGTTAAAGGCTGTGTGCACCTTTCAAAGTGATATATATATATATATATATATATATATATATATATATATATATATATATATATATTTATGATTTTTTTTAAATAAAACTGTCAGTCACTGTATTTGCAACTTTCAAATTAGTTTTTATTAAAAATTATCTTTAGTATTTGAGATACAGCTGCTCTGTATCTTGTATACAGAGCAGCTGCAAGGTTCGCTGAATCCTGTACCCGTCAGGTCTGTGGAACTGATGGGTTCAGTTTCAGCGGGTTAGGATCCACCTGTAATCTATTACATCTAAGTTGTTAACTTAGATGTGATTGGTAACAGCTCTGACACGCAGGACCCGCTAACACTGAACCCATCAGTCCTGCGGACCTGACGGGTACAGGACTCAGCAAACAATACAACTGCTCTGCATACAGGATACAAAGCCGCTGTATCTCAAAAAGTAAGAATAATTTTTAATAAAAACAAATTTGAAAGCTGCACCGAACACACTGAGATATATATATATATATATATATATATATATATATATATATATATATATATATATATACTCTCATCAAAGGTTTACATAGCCTTTAAGTGTCTTCTTTCACAAGCATTATAATTAAAGGTTTTATTTCTGTAGGAAGCAGTTTCAGGACTCATGCAATTGACCATATGAAAAATCGGGACCAATCGGCACTCTATACAGATGCACAACCTGAATCCTGGATTTCAGCCCTTAACTCCTAGATCACTCTACCATTTCTAGTCATCTATCATTCTACAAGTTTAAAATGTGGGGGAAATAATTTTGAGGAGTTAAATGATAATTTACACGTCACTGAGAAGTTTATTATCTGCATAAGTTGCTGTAGGCACTCGTAAATGGTGTGCTCTGCTGGTTGTTCATATAGGTGGAAAATCCATAAGTATATTTTGAACAGGTTGGGTTCATGACAGTTTTTAAAATAAAATTCACATTTTTTTTTAAAGGTGCATTGAACATGCAACACAACTGTTTTTGCGACTTTACTTCTCTCTCTGGAAAATTTTGACAATAATAATGTTTGTGGTCTTGCAGGAGCCATACTTTACTCCACATTTGTCTGGTAGAGAAGGGAAAAAAGCGCCGCATCTAGGCACAAATATATGACTGCTTTAAAGCAGATGTAAAAAGATTTTCAGACCGTAGACATTTTCAACTGCGCCACATTTATTAAGAGGCGTTCACCATTTAATAAATTAGGCGCAATTCTCACCATCCCCCTTTTCTAAATACACTTGCAAAATAAACAACATTATAAATAAATTTCGCCTGGTATCTTTATATGACAGATCTTGCTGTTTACTATATATGTTCCTTGGTTCCATTATTTTCCAAGGATGAATGTTCTGGGCTGTCAAATATAAATTCTGCGATCTGTGCACATAGAGAATGAACATCACAGCAGCAAAGAAAATATAATCAAAACTATGCAAGTGTTTCTAATGCGGAAATCATTGTGCTCAATCATATTTCATTTTACCCTACACTAATTTTATACCACAACCGCATTTTGTTTGAGAATGACAATTTTCACGAAACAACTTGAGTACAAGTGAGAACAAAAGGCGGAAAACTTTGATTCACTATTATTAATAATCTTACTTTATTTAAATATTTTTCAAATCATAAGAGGCGATTGCATTGAGTGTAACAGTTTATGGGTGTAAACTTAATATACATAGTTTATGGGTGTAAACTTAATATACATAGTTTAGGGGTGTAAAATTAATATACATAGTTTATGGGTGTAAACTTAATATACATAGTTTATAGGTGTAAACTTAATATACATAGTTTAGGGGTGTAAACTTAATATACATAGTTTAGGGGTGTAAACTTAATATACATAGTTTAGGGGTGTAAACTTAATATACATAGTTTAGGGGTGTAAACTTAATATACATAGCTTAGGGGTGTAAACTTAATATACATAGTTTAGGGGTGGAAACTTAATATACATAGCTTAGGGGTGTAAACTTAATATACATAGTTTAGGGGTGTAAACGTAATATACATAGCTTAGGGGTGTAAACTTAACATACTTAGCTTAGGGTGTAAACTTAATATACATAGTTTAGGGGTGTAAACTTAATATACATAGCTTAGGGGGTGAAAACTTAATATACATATCTTAGGTGTGTAAACTTTATATACATATCTTAGGGGTGTAAACTTAATATACATAGTTTAGGAGTGTAAACTTAATATACATAGTGTAGGGGTTTAAACTTAATATAAGTTTATACATTTCATATTTTACCTACTTCATGATATCACTGCCATAAGGCTGATTTCATGTGATATCCGCATCTAAAATCTTCCCTGACATTATTACCACACAAATACAGATGGCCCACGTACTGTTTTGGCATCTGGAACTTTACCTTGAATTGGCTGGCATCATATAACATGAGTGGAATTGTTTCATGTGGCACACGGTTTACGTGTTAACATTACTCTGCAATGGACTTCTGTTCTAGAGACAGTCACTTTGTTTGTCCAAACGCTGTTTGTCCCTCTGCTTCTTAAATAGGTTGTCTCATAAAGACAACTCCTATCCATATGCCCTATTAGGGTATATAGATGTCATAGACGGGTGCCCCTTATGCAGCACCCACTCTATGAGCCAGAGTGGAAAGTCGTTTGCAAAGAGCAACTCTTTCTCTAGTGTACCAGACTCATCCATCTATTACATGCTCGGCCATTTATTTGAAGATACTGCAGGGGAAATGTCTGGCAAGAAGTTGCTTAGAGAAACTGGAAACTCAGCGATCAGCTAATCACGGGGCTGGCTTTGGTTTATAAAGAATATGTCTTCATGAGACAACCCCTTCCACAGGATTTACCACTTTAGACATTTATGGCATATCTATATAAATGTCTACTAGGTGGGAGTCACATCTCTACTGGGAGAATGAGGATCCCCTGACACCACATAAAGGTGGACACTAAGTGGAGAGATGACCGCGCATGTCTTTACTAGCTAGTCTCTGCTCAATCTCAATAGTGCTGCATCCACACCGTGGTTGGGAGATCTGCTCTCACGCACATTGTTTTCTTCCTCAAAAATGGAAACTGATCCCAACACAAAGGAGAAGAGAAACATGTCCCAAAGTTGTTGACGTCATATAGGTGAGGCACCCTCTTGGGACCCCCCTCTATAAGCCAGAGCCAGGAGCTGCTAAGTATCACCATTTATTTAAATGGCTGCCATGTAATACTATGGGGGAGATCTATAGCTGGCCGCAACTTCCCCGAAGCCATACCCGTGGCAATCAGTGGATCGCGGGGCTGGCTTTATTTCTAAAATGAGTTGTCATGGTGAGACAATCCCTTTACGAAATGTTTTTTCTCTCCTTTGTACCAAGATCCATTCCTATTTTGATGAAAAACAGACATAGTCTGAGAACACGGTGTAAATGCAGCATTACCAGTTATGTTACCATGTACCACTTGTCAGTAGTGTGAATCTGTACTAACACTGTTCATAGAGCTAAAAAATAGATATTAGGAATGCAAAATAAATGAGTGATACAAAGTCTATAAAAGTTTTCAATTATTTATGCACCATAAACCAATTATTCTACACAGAAAACCATCTGTGATATGCCGCTCTATTTTGGAATGACAAATATAATTCATGTATATTCCCCCACAATATGTCAGCTGAGCATAAAGAATCTGTTCATTGTGTTTGCTTTACCCCATACTGGAGGAACTAAACTGCATTTTGGCTGTGTCGTTAATCTTGAGATAGAAGATAAGAATTTTGGCTGCTTCTTATTCAGATGCAAAGGAGTCCGGCGGGCGATGATTGGTTGGAAGCTGGAGAAATGTTAACTGCACCACTTACAGCTGCTTAGTATTGTCACAACATCATTATTTTCCGGTATAGTGGTCAGTGATAAGACTAGCCGGGATCACAGGAAGCAGCTGCAGATCCGTAACTGTCATCAATCTAGCAATTAAGATAATTTGACCCTTAATTTGTTCAAATAGTAAAGTTCTACTTTGGATTCACTTTACATAAATGTATAGGAGACCTTCTATAAGAATCTATTTTATTTCAGGAGTTACGGCGTAGCTGCGGGGGGCTAGCCCGAATGCTGTTAGGAGTCAATTATCTACTCTGACTTGGCCAGAATACACAGATACAGGGTTAAGACCCTTTCACACGGGCCGATGATCGGGCAAACAAGCAAACTTTCGTAGGCTCCTTCCCAGTTATAGGCCCATGTAAAAATGGCAGCGAGCAGCCGACAAATAAGAAATCTCGTTTTTCGGCTGATTGGATCTTTTATGCTGTCTAAAAAATGATAGTTTGTTGGCAGCTCATCTAAAAATTATTGCTTGTCAAGATGCAAACTGTATGGGGACAAACAATCATATTACCGATCGTTCGTACCCCATACTCACGCTCATTTCTCCAAGTAAATGGAGCAAACGAGTGCTGATCGACATGTTATCATTGATCGGCGCTAGTTACCGGCCTGAAAATATAACCATGCAAAAGGACACTTAGGGCAGCAAACAAAATCTTTATATGAGGTTAAGCATAGTCAAATGTCAGTACCTTTCGCCTTCTCTCCCTGACATTTGTGGCTGGAAATCCCTCCAGCCTAGGGCCAGATTATAGGGAAGGCAAAAGGAACAATTGCCCAGAGATCTCCAACTCTTAGAAGACTCTGCCTCCTCAATTACTTTTCTCACCAAGATTGAATAATTTTTAAAGCGTACCTAACTTTTCAGGGGACTTTTCAGAATAAACTGTCATATGTGTGTAAATGAGAAATAACAATATTTCTGGCAATTATATGACTTATATTCTGCATTATTTAGCAGTTTTCTCCTCTGCAGACTCTATCTCGAATTCTACGTTTTCTCTGAGCTAGTGGGTGGAGCATGTCTTCTATACAATGCACACATAGAGGAGAGGACATCCTACTCTAAATCTATCTATCATATATATATATATATATATATATATATATATATATATATATATATATATATATATATATAACATGGAGGAGATTATACAGCAGTAAGAAGCAGTGTAGCTGTGAATCCCACACTGGAGTGAGATATAATACTTACTAGGAGCATCTGCAGCAGCGTCCCCATGTGTTTCTGCCACTCTCTCTCTTACTCTGATCCTGCTATCCTCCCCCTCCACTATCCAAAGATTTCTATGGGCAGCTGTAACTTGATTCCTCAGTAAACTGATGGTCAGTAAAAGAAGTAAATTCAGAGTGAGTGAACAGTTAGGAGAGAGGAGGGGGAAAATGAGCCTGATAAGTGGAGAAAGAGGCAGTTAACAATATAAAAGTTTTAATATGCCGCAGAAGAGATCTAATATATATATATAGATATATATATCTATATATATACACATATATATATATATATATATATATATTACTAAGGATTGAAGCTCCTTTCTCTCTGTTCAGAGTCCTGATGCCCCGTCTACCTACATTGTTAGGGAAAGGGGGAGAAGACACTGCCAGACACCTCCTGTTCAGCTTACCTATGGCGAAGAACAAAGATTTGGACATACTACATGCATGATCCTTGTTTTCCCCAACACCGGACATGTGGGGGATAGCACCATACATATTAGACTGTTGGCGGACTAGGTCATTAGAGAGACCATTCGCTGACTATTATCTAATGTGTATGGCCTGCTAACACTAGCATCATATGACAGGTGTAAAGGATGTGGCCCCCACCAAATTATTTACCAAAGGGCCTTGACCAACTTTCATCTGGCTCTACCCCTTCTTCTTAATGCGATGGGTCCAGTAGACCTTGCATTGTCACCGTGTCTCTCATCACTAAGCAGCAGCCTAAACATAATAGAGTGCGACTGACAGACTATTTATTAGACTGTCTGATCACAACGGGAGACTCAGGAATAAATGTGTGTCAGGAATGACTATACGATTTTATACTTCCCTATTTACAATTTACAACTATTTAACAATAGAAACCCCAAATGCACTAAGATATAACAAGAAATACGTCGGAACATTACGCTGCACTTGTAAGAGATTAATTATGATTATTATTTTACCAAATCTCAAAAGGGTTAAATTCTCTTTTACAATCTAACATCTGAACTTTTTGTAACACCCCGTTTTGGGGCTGAAAGATTCATTACTGTCTCTGTGAATGTAGACGCTGAGTACCGCCTGCTGATTTGTGATATTTCTAGAAACACATTGACAAATGCATGTGCTGCTGTGGAAATTACATGCCCAGGGTGGCAGGAAAATGCAATGGCATATTGATTGATGTGTTGTCACAGCAAAGGAAACAAATTAATTTACCCTTTTATCATATAATAGAAAAAAAATAACATGCAAATACTTTATTGACCTTCGACTCTAAAATATTACCAGATCGATGGTATACAGACAGAGAATAATTATTCCAAACAATCTCCCGCAGCCATTTCTTCCTATTCTTCTTTGCCAGTGTGATGAGAAAACAGTAGCACCTTATGTTCTTCACATGGGATCAGGGTGGCATGAAATACCAGGGTTGACCAAATATCAGGGTTGACTAATTAAATTGGATAGAACTAGTTGACTTCGATAACTATTAGTTGTTTTGTAGCAATGTTTATTCTACGTGAACCTTGGAAATCTTTTTATTGTTTTTGTATTTTAAATGTCTACAAGTGTGCTTGGTGCAACTTTCTAAATACTTTTTATTAAATATTATTCTTAGCTTTTGAGATACAGCTGCTTTGTATTCTGTATACTATATGAATTTGTCAGGTCGGCGGCACTGACGGGTTCAGTGTCAGCGGGTCCTGCGCGGGATCGAGCTGTTACCGATCACATCTAAATTCATAACTTAGATTTAATCGATAACAGGTGGATCCACGCAGGACCTGCTGACACTGAACCCGGATTCGGGTGACACTGACCTGACGGATTCAGGTGAGCGTGAATTCCGCTTGAAATAAGCCTCCCATTTCTTTGAATCGGAAACCGCGCCATTGCTTAGATAAGGCAAAATTTTCGGCAGGCAGAATTGCAAGCCACCTCGCTAAAAAGAAAGAAGTGACATGTCACTTCTTGATGCAGTTTCCGTGGCGTGTTCTGCCACAAAAACATCGTTGGGCAGCCACAAACAATTATCCATATTGAATGTGGCTAATCTGCATTCAGAAACACGGCTGTTTTTACTGTAAAACCGCGGCAGAAATGTGAGGGTAAGCCTTGGATTTCTGCAGCGGAATCTCGGCCAAATCCACGTCTAATTTTTTCATGGGGATTACAAGTGTTAAAAATCAAAATAGTACAGTGTACAGTATGACCACAAGGTGGCACTGTAATTATCACCATGATCAATATAACAGTCATTTGCTTTTCAGAGCACAAAAATGAAGGGTGAAATGTTATATCTATTGCCTAGATTATAGCAGTATTTACTGTTTTGTTTTGTTTTTTTGCATTGAATGTCTTTATGTGTTTTTTTATTAAAATAAGTGGGGAGCAGAAGAAGAAAGGGTTAACAGAAACAATGTAGGCAATTTGCACAAAACAGAGTGCATAGCAAAGTACTACTAATACAATAGTAAATAAAACACTCCATGTTCTGCAGTATTTACCAGTGTAAGGCTGGGTTCACACAACCTATTTTCAGACGTAAACGAGGCGTATTATGCCTCGTTTTACGCCTGAAAATAGGGCTGCAATACGTCGGCAAACATCTGCCCATTCATTTGAATGGGTTTGCCGACGTATTGTGCAGACAACCTGTAATTTACGCGTCGTCGTTTGACAGCTGTCAAACGACGACGCGTATATGGACTGCCTCGGCAAAGAAGTGCAGGACACTTCTTTGCCACGTAATTTTAGCTGTTCTTCATTGAAGTCAATGAAGCACAGCTCAAGATTTACGAGCGTCTCAGACGGCTCGCAAAATGCGAGGAGGAGCATTTACGTGTGAAACGAGGCAGCTGTTTTCTCTTGAAAACAGTCTGCCTTTTCACACGTAAATGACAGCTAGCGTGTGAACATACCCTTAGAGTATGTGCACATGGGGCAGATTAGATGCGGATTTTCTGCACCAGATTTCATTGCTGAAAATCCACAGCGTATTACAGTAGCAGCAAAGTGTATGAAATTTGAACAAATCTCATCCACATGCTGCGGAAACAAATCTGCTGAGAAAGCGTTGATAAATTGACCCGCAGTGCAGATTTTTAGTCTGCAGCACATCAATTTATTCTCTGGAACGTTGCACTTTTTTGTGTTTTTTACCAATTGATTTCATTAGGGAGGTAAAAACGCAACAAAAAAGCAAATGTTGCGTTTTTTGCGGCGGAAAAGCTGTGAATCCGCCACAAAAAAATTACAAATCTGAAAAAAAAGACAACTTTTTCCTGTTGAAATATAATTTCAAATGTCCCTACTCCCTTCCCTGGAGTTGCCATAGGCTGTTCCTTGTTGCCCCGGCTGTTCTCCATGCAGCTGGCCTCCTGGGATGACGTTTCATCCCATGTGACTGCTGCAGCCAATCACAAGCTGTAGCGCTCACATGGTCTGTATCATCATCACAGGAGACCGGGCTGCACTGAGACCAGAGATGTGGGGAGCAGCAACACGTCGCTATGGCGATGCCAGCGAGGTAAGTATTGATTTTTATTTTTCTGCTATGCTTTCCTCAGCAGCGATTCCGGACGAAAATCTGCACCACAATTTTGTACGGTCATTCGACCGGAATTCCCTGTGGGTTCCAGGTCAGATACGCTGTGTACTTTTCTTCAGCGCATCCGACCTGTGTGAACATACCCTTAATATTGCAAGGGGAAGAAAGTTGCCATCATTGATAATAGGTGACATAAAGGTGAAATATCATATACTCTTTACTTTTATATCTCCTGAAAGTTCACAAAAAGATGAAGCATTTTTAATTCTTGCTGTCCTACCTACCACAATTTCCAGAGTTCTCTGTTGTGGCAGAACTGTAAGTCCCAGCATTCTAAATAGCGTCATCGTTTTCCCAACCAGTTGATGTAGTCTCGGTGACCTCTCCTTTTCAGACTATGGTCTATTCCTGTCATTTCGGTACACCGGCATTATGTGGTTGGCTGATAGACGCGCTTATTATTTTCAGTACTAGACTGGATAGTGAGCTGGAAGATTATTTTATTGTTTCTGAAAATGGATTCTTCGCCCTGGGTGATTTATACTATATCTAACCAAAAACCAAGCAGTGAACATTAAATGGCAAATCACCAGCCACTCTTTAGTATTCTCTTATGATGCCATTCCCAGACTGCGGAAACATCAGTTCCAACTGTGTGAACTCACAGCGGGGAAAATCGAGACAATTCTGTTTTATCATTTACCTTCCGACTTAATTCTTTATGAAATCGTTTTATTTAATGCATCATTGCATTTCCTGGATGCATCTTCTACAGCGATTATCTGCTTTTCAGAAGCCTGAATACTCACGACCATGTTTTTTTGTACATCTCCCCATAGGACTTCACCTTGTTCTTTATTCACCTAAAAGCAAATGCAGCTCAAATGGGCCTTAAAATCATCACCCTGGATACCTAAAAGGAGGCTCAGTACGCAGTCTAGAAACAATAGAGCTTAAGAGATACTGCCGTGTAGTCATGGCTGGATTATTATATTTAATGTTATCTACAGGGTTACTATGAAGAAGGACACTTATCACCAGACGGACACTTTAATGGTAGATTTGTCCGGTCTTCTACCTGGGGGCCTAATAGTATAGTGGCGTAGATACTGAGATCGGGGATCTATAGTTTTCTCTGATTTAATTCAGTATTTTCATGTAAAAAGCTGTTTGTTTGCTGCCAGGACTCAGAGAAAGCCTGTGAGTCCTGCTTCCCCCGCCCACACACAGTGATTGACAGCTCATCCTGTATACAAACTTATAGGAAAAGCTGTCAATCACTTTGTGTGGGCGGGGGAAGCAGGACTCACAGGCTTTCTTTATAAGTCTGGGCAGCATGTAAACAGCTTTAGGAAACGATATATCCCAAAGCTCAATGTCTCCCCTCTATTCTATGCTGTCCTCAGGTAGGAGACCTGATAGATCTGCTTTAAGACATGTAAAAACACTTGAGTTGGGGCTTCCGTACATAACAGAAGCCACAACCCTCTGTTGGATCCGTCGTATGGCGGATACTACCGGCGCCCATTAAGTTATAATGTAGTCTGTCGGGTTCCTGCATGGCGTCAGCTGTTTTGACTGGAAAATATTAATAATCGTTATCCCGTTACAATCTGATTGAATATGCGACAGAGCCACCAACACAGATGTGAAAAGAGCCTAAAACGAATACAGAGGACAGAGCAGATACAGCTGCATTGGCTAAAAAATTACTAAACGGTTACTATATGGGACAAGAGGTAGAGCGTGTTAGATATATAAATGCTACATTTAGCAGCTGATATGTGGGGGCTTCCCCTGTCTATTGACATATTGGAATCTGAAAGTGCCCCCTAAAGGGTTTTGGTCTTTAAAAAGAGTTCTGTGAGACAACGTACGATTTTGTAAGTTGAAGAAGTTGTCCAAATTGGGTGACGCTTTTTTAAATTAAGGACCTGCTGGCGATCACCATGGGTTTAATAGCTGAAGCACCCGGCGATCAATCGGGGGCAGCTGCAGAAGCCGACACTTCTCCTTAAGCGGCCACAGCAAATAGTATTACATTGTGACTCCAGAGTGAGACGTCCTCTGGAGTGAGACGCTTTTTGCAGAGTTCTCTGCTCTGGATAATAGAAGGGGGTCCCGAGTGGTGGTGGATGTCCATTTGCCATAGCAGGTCATATGGGCATGAGTTGTTCTAAGGGAACAACATCTTTTCTGTCCTGGTGAAAGATGCGCGCTACCTCCTGTGAATGGCCCAGAGTTTTGATGATGAGAAGGGCTTGCTGCTGTACGACTAGCTAGATGCAGGAGGGCACAGTATCTGGAAAATTAGCTTTGGGGTACTAACAATCTAAGCTATATGATCATATAGGGTCAGGGTTTGTTGTTTTTTTAATTTGGAGGGGGTAAAATTATTTAGGAAGAATATCAAATGACCATGAACAATTTTATGGGTAAAGAGAAACAAAAAGCTTGAACATCACTGATTATCAGTAATCAGCATGTGGCTGTCGGGGCGCGCTGGGAGTTGTAGTTTCACACCAGCTGGAGAGCTAGGACCCCTGCACATGTACTGGATTTGTTACAGATTTTTCTTCCGGATTTGTGGATGGAAAATCCGTAGCAGATGACTGTTGCATGCAAGCGGATGAAATATAAAAAATCTCATGCACATGCTGCTGCACATTTTCCACATGGAAATCAGACCATGATGCAGATTTTCTAATATGCAGCGTGCTCAGTCTGTTCTTGATGTTCGATGCGGATTTCACCTTTTTCAATGTAGAGGAGGTGAAATCTGCAGCAAAATCTACATGTGCGGAAAATCTGCAACAAATCTGCTATGAGTGTGTGCGCCCCTACAAGTTGGTGACCGCTGCCTTACAGTTTCTGATGCAGCTTAACAGAGTTATGAATTTCTCAGGCAATATCTTAATTATTCATGGGTTACAGTTCTGCAGCTTTTATGCCAGTGATTTCTCAGTCCTCACTATGGTAACAGCTCGCCAGGGTGGAAGGGAGACACGTGAAACAGTTAGAACACCGGAGGGACCCTGAAGTAGTAAACCAATTGCATCCAGACAGTGTGTTACTATGGAGTGGAACACTATCTGGATAGAAAAGTTCTCGTGATAATGTTTGGATTTTCAGCATTGGACCGTGATGACTTGCTGATAACACATCTCGAGCAGTAGACAATACTCTTGCTTGACAACAGCCATCTGCAATTAAACGCTTTTAAATGGCCACATCACACGAGCAATGAGAGCAATTTCATGGGATCTGGAAGCCAAGAGGAACTTGCGGTTTATTTGTATTGTGAACCCAGAAATCCATTTTCATGGTGCCTCATACACGGCATGTTTAAGTGCCTGGAAACCGGAGCTGTGTGCTACTGGCACGAAATACTGTAAATTGTATCCCTCTGTGTTGAATAGATGGATATGGTCCAGGCACTTCACTAAGGATTATGTCATTGTGTTTGCTGAAGCCATTTAACAGTGTATTTGCATGGTAGACATCACACTGATGGGTGGCCTAGTATGCCTAATAAACTTCTAGATCCTATTGTTATATCCATGGTAGCACGGACCCCACAAAATAAATAAATAAACACAGAACAATTTTTTGTGTAATAAAGACCGCGATGTTTATTAAGGGTAACATAAAATCAATAATAATTAAAATATATATAACCATAAATTTAAATAATGAAAACTTTTTAAAAAAAACAGGTCCGCCCAGCATTGGGTGACAAATACCCTCTAAAAAACATCACGACACTACGGAATTTCAGAACAATAGGGAGGGATGCGGGGGGGGAGGGTGGTCGTCGGTCCAGGTTCCAAAACGACTTCTTGACCACATTGAAACCTGCTTCTTTATAGCCCAGTTTCCCGCCTTTGGAATTCAAATACCCAATCAGCTGATACCAGGAGAGAATCTGCCTAGATATAGAAAGTTCCGGAATCTGCTCATGCAACTGCACAGCTGACCGTGACCAATCAGCTGTTAACCAGGTAAAAATCTGCCTGGGGATAGAAACATCTGGAACCCGCTCGTGCCACCTGCACAGCTTACATAGGGGACGCCAGCATGGTAAGAACCATTCTAATACATAAGTAAAAAAGAAGGGAAGTACACCAACACAGATACATTGCTAATCAAAAACCAGTAGATAAAAATGATGACACATTTTGTGGGTTTGTGGGACAATGTGTCCCCCCCCTGTCATTATGCAATGCATTTTACCATTAACTCGAATATCTTAGTTTATGGTAGATTCACGTATTCTGTTGTAAATAGTTCTGAGTGTTTTTAACATCCTAACGTTACCAAACTATTCAAAAGTCCCTTCAAGTGTTGAGATTTACAATGTTGTTCTACTTCAGCTTTTAAATTGAATATCTAGAAGTATTGACATATGTTTACAAGGTCATACAATGACTGACCTTCTCAGCGGCGGCCTATACAAGGTGGCTCTTGGAGATTGTCAGTATCTGGGACATTCTTCACTTTCTTGCAGCGATACTTCTGTTTTATTAAAGGAATTGTAAAGGAACGGTCTAGTTTCCAAGGTGCAGTTTTGAAAAGTGCAATGGGGAAAAAATGAAAGTGCAACAATTCCGCAGCAAACACTGACATTCTGCAGATTAAAAATCTGCACCGCCGGTTAAACTAAATTTTCCCAGCAGAATGAGAATACTCCCTTTAGAATTTTGAAGTACTGTATCTTTTGTAGGAGTATCTTTAGCCAAGGAGAAATCTAGAATTTGCTGTAATTCTTATGTGACGCTTTATATTGCTAGAACTGATACAATGCTCTCATACATAAATAGGGAGTTTTAGACATTATGGGATTATTAAAGTGTAGCTAAACGTCCGACAAACATTGTCGAAGTTTGGATTGGTGGGGGTCCGAGCACTGAGACCCCCACCAATCGCTAGAACGAAGCAGCTGAAACGCTCGTGTGAGCGCTCAGCTGCTTCGTGTCTGTTCGGCTTTTTCCGGAAATAAATGTATTGTGTACGGGCTCATAGACTTTCTATTGAGTCCGTACACGATACATTTATTTCCGGAAAAAGCCGAACAGACACGAAGCAGCTGAGCGCTCACACGAGCGTTTCAGCTGCTTCGTTCTAGCGATTGGTGGGGGTCTCAGTGCTCGGATCCTCTCCAATCCAAACTTCTGACATGTCACCAGTTTGTCAAACGTTTAGCTACACTTTAAAACTAGTGCAAGATAATAGTAATGACGTTTCAGAGGCCCTTTGGAAAATTATAGCAGCAATCTGTTGGGTTGCAATGGGCAACTCTTCCACTTTTCCTTTGCACTAGTTTTTATAAATCTACCCATTATATGTCCATTTACAGTCATATACCAACCATAACTACCATACAGTGCCCCTCGCCCCCTAAACCACATATTGGTGCAGTGTCTGTGTGCGGGTCACATTCAAGACCGGGCGGTTCAATTAAAATTGTATAAAGATCTCCTATTTAGGGGAATGTGAATGATAAATTGGAAGGATTTTTAGCACCATAAGTACAAATGGTCCAAATTCAGTATCTTGGCATAGCAGCAAGTGGCCCCTGCAAGTTATCCTGGGGCCCTCAGACAGGAATCGTCAGTGACGCTCTTAGCCTCTTACTATACATATCCTGGAGGCTGCTGCACAGGAGAAATAATGCGGACGGCGCAGTGTTTACAAGAAGTCAGTCCCACAGCCCACTCAAAACAATCAAACGGTTGCTTGTCTTCTAGGAGCCGCTGGCTGGTGACTGCAAGTAAGACGTATTTTTATATTGGCTGGAATGTCTCCAGCACGCAAGGATAGTATCAAGGCCTCTTCAGCTACAAAATTTAGTCTCATGCGTAGAAATACGAGAGCGAAATGCCTTTGCAGGCGAAAATGTAGATGTTGCAACCTCTGATTGGCGCCAATGAAGATCATCATTAACAACTGGTGCCCAAATAATTTAGTGCTCAAACGATCTGGTGGCAAAATGAATTGTAGAACACATTTTTTGCATTTATCCTTTAACCCACATAGTCCAGTGTCTAAATAAAGTGGACCCCCAACATACTGGACCAAAAAAAGTCACAAACTAAGCCAAAATATAAATGAAGTGTTCTTATACCCAAAAAAATAAAAATGGAACAAGACTTCTCAGATCTAGAACAGTTTAAATATTAGTAACATTCGTATAACAGCTTTAAATATCTTAAAGGAGAACTGCCATTTTAAAAGGCCTTTAAATGAAAAAACAAAACACTTTTTAATAGCTTCACATCTTGAAGTTAAAAGCCTGATGCTCCTGCGACTTCATAACAACACTTCACTCATGGCTTCAGGTGTTTGAGACATGTGTGGACATTGATGTGGATGGTGAATTTGGCTCCACACAATGTCCCTATGATATCAGTGAGCTCACAGAACCTAGGCCAGGAAGTGTTATCATAGTGACTCTGGACTAGAATAATTGCAGGCTTGGAGCCTGTAACATTGACCACGTTAACCAGAAAAAGGTTTTGAAGCATATTTAATGTACTCTAAATGTTTCATTCTTTATTCCACAAGAAAGTTATGTGCACACGGGGCAGATTTGCTGCAATGGATTTTATTGCGGAAAATCTGCACCATGTTACCGTAGCAGCGCAGTGGCTGAGATCTGAACAAATGTCATCCACAAGCTGTGGAAAAAATACGCTGAGATAACATTCTTAAATTACCTGCGGTGCAGATTTTTAATCTGCAGAATGTCAATGTTTGCTGCGGAATTGTTGCACTTTCATTTTTTTCCCATTGAGTTTAATTTGGAGGTAAAAGACGCAACAAATAGCAACAAAAACCTGCTGGTTCTAGGTCAGATACTTTTCCACAGCGTAACTGAACTGTGTGAACATACCTTAAAACTCAGGTTGTTTTACTTTTTCCCCTAAACGTTTGTCCTATAAGATAAAACACAGACAAGAGAGGTGAAATAAAAACTAATGGTAAGCAATGAAGAAGGATAGAGTCTTCTGTATGTTTTCTAAGTGAGATCAATCACCATGGGACGCACGTGTAGCGCTGGATTACTCACCGGGCATAATAGGCACTTTCCTTCTGTAAATATCATTCTGCAATTTAATACCTTTCAGAAAAAGAGCTCAGTTCCTCAGCTGTACATTACAGCCCTTCCGTATTTCTGATATTTCCCTGATGGCTACATACTATTAAGCAGGATCAAATACTTTCACAGAAATCTAAAGTAATGTCTATAGGGTTTACTAATCATGAGGCCACCGACTGTTTTATTTAGCCATTGTGACAGCAGCGTGCATTTACTAATGAACATTATATCACTGTGCAGAAGCGAGAGCTAAAGTCCGACAAGCTGAAACATTCATGACATAAAAAGTATAGCGTATGCATTAATAGTAAAGGAAAAAGCTACTGGTGGCCGACAAGTTCAGAACCCGCTAGCAAATGGGAATGTTAAAGCGTTGTTCAATTTTGATGAATTTACAAGAATATATAAGTGGGCGCTTGAATAATAATCCTCTGATATAGTGTTTAGCTGCAATAGTACTTTTATAATAGACTAGCAGGTTTGTTCGGCTGTTACTTTACCTCCAATAGACCTTAGAGAACCTTTCACCTCCCCATACAGGTGCAGCTGAGTGCAGCATATAATGGGGAGGGCTGCACAAACTCTGGGGCATTTTAAAAAAACATTCTATCCTCCTCTGTTATTTAGATATCGGTGCCGTTATATTTGGCGCCCGATATTTAAATAACCCCCTGAACTGTCATTGGAGCGTGTAATTGGCAAGGGAACATGTAACATCGCTGTGACACTGTCCAATCAGCTACGGACTGTGTCACAGCAAGAGCTGGAGAGAGGAGAGCGTGTGCACAAGCACGCGCAACTCGGAGCTGTGCGAGCTTGCGCGCGCACTCTCTCACTCTTCATCTCTCAGAAGACAAGCTGAACAAGACTCTATGATCTCCCGCGAGTTCCTTGTCTGCCAAGAGCTGGTGAATGAGAGCATGCGCGCATAGCTCCGATGCCGCTGCCGAAGATACTCTGGCCGCCACGAAACAGAAGAACAAGAATTCACATTCTTCTTCTCTCCTGTTCCGTGGTGGCAGCGGAGCTGCGCGTGCGCACACGCTCTCCTCTCCCCAACTCTTGCTGTGACACTGTCCGTAGCTGATTGGACAGTGTCGCATCGATGTTATACGCCCCCTTGCCAATTACACGCCCCATTGACAGTTCAGGGGGTTATTTAAATATCGGGCACCGATATCTAAATAACGGAGAAAGATAGAAAAAAAAAATTATAGTGAGACAGGGTTTGTGCAGCACTGCCCATTACATGCTGCACTCAGCTGCACATTTTTCTTTAATGGAAAAGCCGCCTCAATAGGAACCCATACATTAGAGGTCATTGGTCACTTAACAGCCACTATAGCTATGATGCACTGGGTTTGGGTTAAAAAATTGCACGTGAGAAGCTCCTGGTATTTTTTTCCACGCTCTGCACTTAACTAAGTGGCTGTGGGCCCCCTATGGCCATGGGCGCTCGGGCACTTCCCTAATGCCTGAACGAACAGTGCACCCCTGTAAATACACCATTTTAAGGCTTGCGGCATTGTTATTATCGAGGGCATACTTACCATAGAGGCAGACCATGCGGCCGCTATGGGACCTTTGGATAGAGGGAGCACAGCCTTGGTTGTCCCATCCAATTGGTTTTTGGTGGTGCAAACCTGCGCAGGACTCCCTTCTTCAGAGAAACTGGAGAGAAATTGGTTCAAAGGTCATGAAAATAACATGGAGGGCGAAACAAACACCTGACCCTTCTGGGCATCATAATGAGAGGCCCATTTTGATCTTTGCTATGTGGCTCCCTCTTTTCTGTGTACACAACTGATGATGATTATTACTATTATTTTTAATATTATTACTCTATTGTAACTAAGAAAAATACTATTTAAAACAGATTTTAATATGAAGGATTCATCTTTAAGCTTGTGTAGTAAAATTGGACACTTTCTGAAAGTATTAGAAGGTAAATTTACCATAGAAATGTCATGCAGGGCCAGAGACTTCAGGTAAGATTTGATGCCTGGAAATGATTTCATATTCACAGTAGGGGCAGTGATCATACAGCCTATAATCATGACCTCCATTGAAAATAGAACTTTTCTCCAAGATACAAATAATTTTAGGTTCTGGTCAAAACTAGACTAAACATTCTGTAGACAATCAAATCTTCGACTGAGGCTTCCAATGTAACTAATACAGTTAGTTACAATTGTTGTATTTCTGAAAAGACATTTCCAGGGAATTAGTCTGCACCTGTAAAGGGCATGTAAGGATCAGAACTACTGGACTTTGGAGCAATAGAAGAAGGTGGCCAGGTCTGATGAATCATATTTTCTTTTACATCACGTGGATGGTCGGGTGCATGTGCATCACTTACCTGGGAAAGAGATGGCACTAGGATGCACTATGGGAAGAAGGCAAGCATGCCAAGGCAGTGTGATGCTCTGAGCAGTGTTCTGCTAGGAAATCTTGGGTCCTGGGGTTCATGTGGATGTTACTTTTACACGTACTACCTACCTAAAAATTGCTCCTATTAAGCCTCTGGCAGGGCTTGCTTAATAGGAGCACACAGATGGCAGTCCTGGGGGCCTTTATTAGGTCCCCAGGCTGCCATGACAACCATCGGCACACAAGGATCGCTGTAATGTCGGGGTAGGGAGACAGACAGGTGAGCCCTAATCTACCCGCCACTCAGTCCCTGCCTAATTGCACGGCCCGTCCGAGGCGACGGCGTACAACTGGGCGACGGTCCCTACGCTCAATAAGTGCACGACAGACAAATAGACGAGGGTACACAGAAGCTAAGGGAAATAGGGCAGTTGCCCACGGCAACACCGTGAGCAACAAGAGTAGTGAACGAGCCGTGTCAAACCAGGAGTGTACGAGGTACCAAACGCAGAGCAGGAGAGTAGTCAGTAAAGCCAGGGTCAAATTGAAGCAGAGGTCAATAGTACTAGCAGGAGCAGCAGAGCCAGGAAACAAGACTGAATCACAGGCAAAGGAAAAGCAGGAAATGAAGGTATAAATAGACCGAGGGCGGGAGCTAGCTCCGTCTGGCCAGGCTGTGATATGTTCTCCCACTCCTCAGCCTACCAGCCTGAGTGGTAGCAGATCGAGTCACTCTACCAGACCTAGGAGCAGATGCAGACTGATTAATCACGGGCATCGACACAGGGCCGATTGGCTGTCGGAGGGGGCAGCCATCCTCTTTCTAACGGCTTAGATACCACGGTTGCTATTGACTGCGGCATCTAAGTCGTTAAACGACCAGGATTGCAATTATCTCTAAACCTGGCCGTTGCAGCGAGGTTTTGGCTGTAACATACAACCAACGCCTGCTTTGTATTGTGTAGCCTGCGAGCCCGCTCCATACTTCCCCTTCCTAACTGTACATCAAATGTCAGAAAGGGATTAAAAGGGTTGTCTCACAAAGGCAACACCTGTCCGTACGCGCTGGCGGGTTCAAGATGTCTATTTAGTACATGGACGGCTATTCTAATAATAATAGTACATTCCTTTTTCTGAGACTGCTACTTTGCCCAGAAAAATCAGCTATTTTATGTGGGGGCCGGGCGCAAGCTACAGTCTCAAGGGGGTCGTCTCTGAAGAGACAACCCCTTTAACTCCCTTGTTTGGTAGACAACCATTTGGGCACATTTAGCTAAATGTATTGAAGTGGTCACGAAAAATTCCTTCTGCTATACAATACACTACCTCTCAATGCTACACATGCTTATTTTAGGGTCCCTCCTACTAAGGCCTGACGAAGAATTGGCATATTACACAACAAATCATGTAACTTCAGAATAAAAACAAATGGATAGACTAAGAAATTATCAACCCAATCTAACTGTTTTTAACTAGACTGTTTCTGAAATGCAGATAAAATTTAGGAGGATTGTGGTGTATGTACTATCTCAGTAATATGATATATTAGATATATAATTCTAAAAGGTTTTAACTAGAAATAAGAAAAAACATAATTTGGATGAAAGTTCCTTTTGTTGGAATGAAGATCTTTACGTCCAACTGTAGAGTAATATCCAGTCCCCATTTTTCTGTCTGTTTTTCTACTCAGTTTGCATTGTCAGTTTTCCACAGTCACAAAAAAATAATTCTCACAAAAAAATAATTCTTACAAGAAAACTTTTGTCTTATTTGGCTATTAAAATGGTTTGGAAGTACTGTATGAAGACGTGTTATTTGCATTTTGTATATACTGTTGCTGGAGGGGGATAATACTATTTAATCAGCAGACTCCATTACAGCTAGATTAGGTAAATGAGAATTTGATATGCCGAGAATACAATATATCCAGGAGAAATGGATATTGAATCTGAGCGTGCAGCAGAAAGTGATTTGACAATTAAGTAATACGGCAATGAAAAAGCCACAACAAAAGAAACTTCAACAACACAGCAAATAGAATACAAATAAGGATTTAAATAAAAGTCTTTACTCCTGTTTTAAGACTTCATAAATAATTTGTTAATTTCAGGGAATAAAATCATATATTTGCATGAACTAATGAGCCGAGGAATAGATGCATAAGTCAAGGCTCAGAGTTATGGAAGATATAGCCCCCAGAAGTTCTGACATATTTCCCTTATTCACTTGCTATGCTTCCTTAAAGATAAATAAATACTTATTTATATATATATATATATATATATATATATATATATATATATATATATATATATATATATATATATATATATATATGTGTGTGTGTATATACTATTAGTGAAGTTGTAGTTGAAAAAGAAGCAAGAGACACCACTTTAGATTGAAGGCTATGGAAAAATTCAATATACAATTTACTAAGTCCCTGCAGAATAATAAAGTTGCACCTATCTGTTTTATGCATTGCTCTCTTCTCTAGGAGCGTTCCCCAGCACTGGTCACATGTTCTCTTCTCTAGGGGCATTCCCCAGCACTGGTCACATGTTCTCTTCTCTAGGGGCATTCCCCAGCACTGGTCACATGCTCTCTTCGCTGGCTGTGTGGATTTATCATGCACAAGCACAACCTTCTCTCTGCATACCCCCCCCCCCCAACTTCTGAGGCTGTTTTGCATAACCACGCACACACCCTTAGTAGATATTGCCACACAAAGCCCCCTGTAGATTGATCCACACTCAGCCCCCTGTAGATAAAGTCACAGCCCTCCCCCTTGTAAATAGTGCCATATAGTTCCCCCATGTGTATAGTGCCACACACCTCCCCTTTGTGTATAGTGCCACACAGCTCCCCCTTGTGTATAGTGCCACACAGCTCCCCCTTGTGTATAGTGCCACACAGCTCCCCCTTGTGTATAGTGCCACACAGCCCCCCTTTGTGTATAGTGTCACACAGCCCCCCCCCCTTGTGTATAGGGCCACAAGGCAATGGCGCATCCGAAAAAGTTGTATCAGCCAGGGAGATGTCAATCAGGCATGGAAAGATGAGTTTGGAGGCAGGACTATGTGACTCTTCAGGATAGCGGCACTGCCCCATGACCCTCTAATTAGTAATTAGCATATAGTGTGTGCCGTTTTAAAAGTGGATTTTAAAGATTTTGCTGCATCTGAAAAAAAACATACAAGGGAATGTTTGGAAATATTGTCAGATCATGTATCACCGCAAGGTGGCGGTTCAAGGGATTAAAACTACCTGTCAGATTCCCATTAAATATACAATGAATTGAGAACAATTCTATCTGCCCTGCAATTTTGTTATTATAAATATATCCTATATAATTACAGATCCAGAAACAAGCTCAGTACATAAATACAGCACCAGAACAAAGCTCTGACATATATACAGATCCAGAACCAACCTCAGTACATAAATACAGCACCAGAACCAACCTCAGTACATAAATACAGCACTAGAACCAAGGCTATACATATATACATCACCAGAACCAAGCTCATTATATATACAGCACCAGAACAACCTCATTACATAAATACAGCACTAGAACCAAGCTCAGTACATATATATACAACACCAAAACCAATCTCATATGTATATACAGCACCAGAACAAAGCTCTGTACTTACATACAGCATCAGAACCAAGATCAGTACATATATACAACACCAGAACAAATACAGCTCAATTTAGTGCAACCCCTGCCGTATAGGTTGTACGGCATAAAACTACAGCTCCCAGCATGGCCCGAACAATAGTAAGGGTATGCTGGGAGATGCTGTTTCACGAAATAATATCATACCACCTATTATCTCGCTGCAGATCAAATAGTGACTACAGTGCTTATTAGAGGCAGAATAAACATTTACATTAAGTGACTCACCGGTGACGTCTCAGATTCTAGTTCTTTTCTTCTCCCTCCGGTCCAGAGCTCTATGATGGATTTCTACCGGCCTCGACCCATTTCTGGAGTTTTCCGCTCAGATTTCTTCAGCTTCTCACTTTTAAAACATTTCTGGACCTATAAACGAAGTTAAAATTCTCAACAGCTCTAAATGTAATAAAGCGCCATACACTGCACCACTAACTATAATAGCGCCATAAACTGTGTCCCTGATTATAATAGTACCATACACTGTCACACACACCGTGCCCCCTGTAGATAGTGCCCCCATAGCCCCCTGTAGATAGTGTCCCACATACAGCCCTCTGTAGATAGTGCCTACATATGGACTCCCACACTGCAAGGCAATAGTGCTAAAGACTGAGCCATCGTGCTGCCCTACATATAGCTTCCCCTATAGATAGTGCTCCACGTATCGCCCACCTCTGTAGATAGTCTCACATATAGCTCCCCCTGTATATAGTGTCCCACATATAGCCCACCCCTGTAGACAGTGCCCTACATATAGCCACCCTGTAGCTAGTGCCCCACAGGTAATCCACCTGTATATAGTGTCCCACATATAGCCCACCCCTATAGAAAGTGCCCCAAAAAATAGCTCCCGTATAGATAGTGCTCTACATATAGCCTACCCCTGTATAGTGTCTCACATATAGCTTCCCCTGTATATAGTGCCCCACATATAGACCACCCCTGTAGACAGTGCCCTACATATAGCCACCCTGTAGCTAGTGCCCCACAGGTAATCCACCTGTATATAGTGTCCCACATATCGCTCACCCCTATAGAAAGTGCCCCAAAAAATAGCTCCCATATAGATAGTGCTCTACATATAGCCGACCCCTGTATAGTGTCTCACATATAGCTTCCCCTGTATATAGTGCCCCACATATAGACCCCCCTGTAGATAGTGGCCCACATATAGACCCCCCTGTAGATAGTGGCCCACATATAGACCCCCCTGTAGGTAGTGGCCCACATACCCACATATAGACCCCCCCTTTAGATAGTGCACCACATCCCCACATATAGACCCCCCTGTATATAGTGGCCCACATCCCCACATATAGACCCCCCCTGTAGATAGTGCGCCACATCCCCACATATAGACCCCCCCTGTATATAGTGGCCCACATATAGAAGACCCCCCCCCCTGTAGATGGAGCCCCCACTATAGATATTGGCAGTCACCGTTTTTTTAGAAAAAAACAAAAAAGTTTACATACTCACATGATCCCGTTCCTGCGCTGTCCGATGGCAATGCAGATCTGCTCTCTTCTGAGCAGGTCTGCTGGAACTGAACGACACGTCGTTCAATGACGCTGATTTGTGGGGCAGAATGACTTGCCCCGTCAATTAGCACCTTTCAAGCACGTAATCGGCGTGATGACGTAATCGCTCCGCTAGCGTCGTTGAAAGGTGCTGATTGGCGGAGCAAGTCATTTTGCCCCGCCAATCAGCGTCATTGTAAGGCACTGAATAAGACGCCTACGGGTATAAGAGGGCCTGTGTCGCCCGGCCCATACTTGTCGGAGGCTCGGCGGCGTGGGCCCCGTAGTAGCGGCACCACCGCTGTAGCAGCCATAACGGCTGCTAGCGGCGCCACCGGGCATATAGGGGGGGCATGTCGGCTGGCGGCACGGGCCCCCTCAAGCCGGGGGCCCCGTAGCAGCCGCTACGGCTGCTACCGGGGTAGTTACGGCACTGACTTACACAGTGTATCTATGTATTTCTCATACCTCCCTCTCTGAGCTTCTGCTCACAATCTTCTCACTACACTATAGCACCCTGCTAACACAGGGGAGATACACCAGTGAGTAGAACCTTGCACATGCGCAGATGTCACAGTAAATGCTGGAACATGAGTCTACAAAGAAGGAGATGCTGAGTTTGCCGTCAGGGAGTTGACTGACATATCAGAGAGAGAACTGAATACAGCAGCTGGCCATGTACTGAAATACAATGCAGGTACAGAAGTAAAAACAGTAGACAATTTTTAACTAATACCAATTAGAAATGTGTTAAAAACAATGAACTAAAAAATAAATAAAAAGATAATGCAATTTAAAAAAAACTTACAATGAAATTTTAAAAAACATAATGCAATTAAAAGAACCTACAATTCAATAAAAAAAATAAAAAAAGCTGTGCAAAGGTGTAGCCTCTAGGGTCAGTTTACACGTTGCGTAAATACTGCGGTTTTTCCACAACTAAATTTGTTGTGGAAAATCCGCCGCAAATACAGTAGCAGCAAAGTGGATGAGATAAAACAAATCTCATCCACACACTGCATAAATACTGAGCAGAAAACACGCTCAGAAATTGACCTGAGGTGCAGAATTTTATTCCGCAGTATATCAATTGTATTTGCGTAAGCGCTGCTTATTTGTTGCAGGATTTCCCCATTGAATTCAATGGGGAGGTTAATCCCGCAACAAATAGCAGTTGTTGTGTTTTTTTGAGGCGGGTTTAGAGCGATTCCGCTGCGAAAAACGCAACTCAGAAAAAAATAAATCTCATACTTACCCAGAATTCTGTATTTTTCCCTCCAGTACGGCATCCTGGGATGCAGTTTCATCCCATGTCACATGGGTTGAAAAATCATCCCAGGAGGCCGGCCTGGATGACGTCAGAGGGCCGGCCTCCTGGGGTGACGCTTCATCCCATGTGACCGCTGCTGCAGCCAATCACAGGATACAGCGGTCTCCTGGGATGAAACGTCACCCCAGGAGGCCGGTATTCTAGCAGGCCGGCTAAGTGCTTCAGTTTTCCGCAGCGGACATTCCGGGCAAAAAAAACTGCACCACAGTTTGGTGCGCTTCTTTGCCCGGAATTCCATGCGACGCACAGGGTGGATACGCTGCATGCTATTACGCAGCGTATCTGCCCCTTGTGAACACAGCCTTAAAGCATGTTACAGCCTAAGATAAAAACCTTAAGTGATGGATCCTTTTACTATGATCACTCTTGCCAGCTTATCAGCTCTGAAGGTAGAGCACGAAGCGGCTGAGGCGCAGCCGCATCGTAGCTGCCCGCATGCAGTTTTAAAACAAAACAGAGCTGTGTTTAAAAGGTCGTTAATGTCCGGACATTAATAATCATTTAAACATTGCACCGCTGCATAAAAAGTTAAAGTGACTTTATAAATAGATCGTTTTAGTTTCCTTGCACTGGTCCTGAGTTACAGCTTGTAATTTTACCCAGAGCTGAATTCACAATTCTGTGAACGTCAGAGCTGAAATCTCCCACCCGTGCTCCTCTGATTTTCCTTCTGGGAAGTGTTGTCTTTACACCAGCCTCTGTAGAATAATTTTAAGTAGGAAAAATTAAGTGCCACTGCATTATGTTTGCTTAGGTAAGCTGTTAGAGGACTGTCTGACAACAAGCTTGCTGGCTGTTTTAAGTAGCAACCAGCAGAATTGTGACTTTATCTCTGCACTGTTATACAGACTGTACAGTATAATGCTATGTATTTACAAAGATCCCAGCTTTACAGATTTTTTTTCCCTCCACATATCCCTAAAATAATATTACAATAATGTATACATTCTCTCTGTGGATAAGGCGTGGTAACATATGAATGTGAAGTGTTCTGCCCATCTATCTTGTATAGTTATATTAATAACGAGCTATTACAGTAGCTGTAGAATGATTCTTAGAAGCTGAACAGCTTTGGTGCAGTCCGTCATGTAACAGGTATTTTCTCCAATGCTAACAGATAATTCTAAGTGACAGAATTCCAAAGCTAAGAACATCTGCCAGTGAAATGAAGGATGAAATTGGGAGACTGCATAGTGTCCTTGTGGGGACACAGATGATGAATTTCTACTAATCTCAGAAATTATCTATTTTAAGTGTCAAGATTTGGCAATTCTTCAATACCATTTGGTCGATATGAATTAACATTTTCCACTCCAGAACAATTTTATTGAAACAGATGCATAGCTATCGGGGGCGCAGAGGGGCGCACCGGTGCCCCCCTGCCATATAAGAAGACACCAGTATTATAAATGATACATGGTAGATGGGGGACCCTAGTAACTGATGTTACACGGGGGCTCAGGATCTTCAAGTTTCAGTACAGTGAAGAAAAATTAATTAGTATGGTTCCTACAGTTCTTGAGTCAATTAATAACCATTTACCATGAACTAGTCCTGAGCAGGTTCCTGTTGAGCATCATAAACAGGATCATAGCAAGAAATCATCCACAGCTAAGTCATACTGGGGTACATTAGGCCCACCAGAAGGACCGAGCTCCAACTATACAGAACATGTGCGTGCAGGGGCGGACACAGACAGCTGAGGGCCCTTGTGCAAGTACAGTATGTGGGCGCCTTGCTCTCCAATATCTCATCATACATCACCCACTTATGTCTCTCTAGCAATCCATGTCTCTCTAATCATAAAGTCTATTAGCTCAGGCATTTACATGCAATCTAATAGACAGAGGAAGGATGCTTTAAGGTGACAGTAGGCCCCTTCCACACTGGGCCCCTCTGCAGCTGCACAGGTAGCACCAATGGTATATCCGCCCCTGTGTGCGTGTCCACTTATATTACATCATAAACGCTGTTATTGTATTATCAATATTCATGTATATCTTTGTGTGATTGGTTTAACCCCTTCCGGCTCCAGGACGTACTATTAGGTCATGCTGAGCGCATCGTTCGCGCTCAGTGACCTAATAGTACGTCCTGGGAATAACTGCCATCCTGCCCCCCCTGCCGTCACATTTATGAGCTGTGACAACTGCTGTCACGTACAGCACTTGTCACAGCTCCTTCCGATCACGGTGGTCCACGACAATTAACCCCTTAGAAGCCGTGTTCAATAGAGATCGTGGCTTATAAATGGTTAAAACACCATTGACGTCCCGTGACGTGATCTCGGGCGCTGATGGTTGCTATGGAAATTGGAGGCCTAACAATGGCCTCCGGCTATGCCATCTACGGAAGCTTAGTAGGTCCTGACTAAGGCAGGACCCACTATGCTTGCTATCAGTGAGTAGCTGACAGCTCTAATGCACTGCACTATGCATGTAGTGCAGTATATTAGAATAGTGATTAGGGCTTCATGCCTTCAAGTCCCCTAGTGGGACAAAAAAAAAAAAAGTTACAAATTTGTATAACAAAAATGAAAGCTTTAAAGTAATAAAAGTTAAAATCCCCCTTTCCCTTACCAGTCCTTTATTATTGAAAAAAAATAAACTATACATAATTGGTATCGCTGCGTCCGTAGCGGCCTGACCAACAAAAGTATTTAGTTATTTATCCCGCGGGTGAATGACGTAAAAGAAAACAATAAACCATACCAGAATCACAAAATGGAATAAAAAGATAAAAAAAGTCGCATATACCCAAAAATAGTACTGATCGAAACTTTGTTACGCAAAACAAAATCCCTCACACAGCTTTCTTGATGGAAAAATAAAAAAGTTATAGCTCTTAGAATAAGGCAACACATAAAGTAAATGATTTTTTATTGAGCAAATGACAAAAGACTATAAACTATAAACATATTGTTATCGCCGTAATCGTATCGCCCCGTCGAATAAAGTGAATATGTCATAGCGCACGTTGAACGCTGTAAAAAAAAAGGAATAAAAACAAAATAGTAGAATTGCTGTTTTTTAGTCACCACGACTCAGAAGAAATAGAATAAAAACTGATCAAAAAGTCGCATGCACCCCATGAAAACTACAATGAATTCCTCAAGGGGTCTAGATTCCAAACTACCTCAGAAGCTCTACAAATGTAACATGGTGCCCAGAAACAAATTCAGCAAAATCGACATGCCAAATAGCGCTCCTGCCTTTTTGAGCCCTGCCGTTTGTCCAACTAGCAGTTTATAACTACAAATGAGGTATTGCCGTAATTGGGAGAATTTGCTTTTCAAATGTTGAGGTGTTTATTCTCCGTTATTCCTTGTAAAAATTTAACATTTGCACGTTTTATCAAAAAAATATGGTGATTTTCAATTGCATAGCCTAATTCCACAAAATGCAGCAAAAAACCTGTGGGGTCTAAATGCTCACTATATCCCTCAATAAATTCCTTGAGGGGTGTAGTTTGCCATATGGGGCACTTTTGGGGGGTTTCCACTGTTTTGGCACAAGACCTCTTCAAACCTGACTAGATGCCTAAAATATAGTCTAATAAAAAGGAGGCCCCAAAATCCTCTAGGTGCTCCTTTGCTTCTGAGGTCTGTGCTGTCCATTACCACACTAGGGCCACATGTGGGATATTTAGAAAAACTGCAGAATCTGGGCAATAAATATTGTGTTGTGTTTCTCTGGTAAAACCTTCTGTTTTACAGAATTTTTTTTAATAAACAGGATTTTCTGCAAAAAAAAAATAAATTCTTAAATTTCATCTCTACTATGCTTTAAATTCCCGTGAACCGCTTAAAGGGTTAAGAAACTTTCTATTTGCTGTTTTGAGTACTGATATCATGTATTATCTCTGGGGCTACTGCAAGTAAACTACTACATTATCTTAAAAGAACATTCCAGGCGTAAACATGTATTACCTTTCCACGGAATAGATTATAAATATTAGATCGGCGGGGGTTCAACAGCTGGGAAGTGCTCATTTGACCGTTTCCATGCCTCCCATAGCGTTGTATAGAGCAGGACCGAAAATGCTTGGCTACCACTTCATATACGGCCACCCCACTGTGGCCGTCCTGGTGGAGGGAGATAGAGTACTGGGGTCCCTTGTTTCCCTGTTCTAGCAATCAGACCACCACCGATCTAACATAAATCAATAGATATTGACTGCTATAATTTCTCTTTAAAGCATATCTCCAACCAGAAAAAAAATAAAACTTGGTTATACTCCTGAATCCTTTTTTGCAGTAACTTTGTGCAGTCTCTCTTGTGAGTTTATCTGTGTGTACTCCAGACTTCTCCTGTCTTCAGTCACTGGGGCAGGAAGTAGCTGTCTGGCAGCAACTTCCTGTCAGCCACATTTGCTCCCATGGGACTTATTTCCCCCTCATGTGTAATCTTAGCTTGATAGTCAATCACTATAGGAAAATGAGAGAAAGTCTGTCTATAGCTGTATCCACCTGGACAGAACAGACAAGCATTTAGTGATGTATTGAGAAGAGTCTGAATGGTTGGACATGGGACAATGATCCAGGATTTCATTCTCATGTCCATACTTGGAGTCGAGAAGTTTCCCCTCCCCCCCCTAATATGAAGCGATTGGCATCCGCTAAATAGGAGATTTTGCCTTCCTCTTAATCAACACGGTAGGTTTATAGGTTGGACTTGATGGACCTGTGTTTTTTTTTTCAACCTTATCAACTCTGTAACTATGTTGTGACTAGAGATGACCAACATTTTCAAGCGAATTGAGTTTTGAAAATCTGCAAATTGGCTATCATTATGTTGTCTATTAGGGTGCATCGGGCAATAGAATAATAGGCAAATCAATTCTCCCATTATATTCTATGGACTGGCAAAATGAAACAAAGTTTTAAACAGGAAAACTGCCTTGAATTCCAAAAAGCAGATCATTGGCATCTGCCCTTTGTGGTTAGTGCATCCAGTTATCCAACATAATTTATAATACTGATCCTTATGAAACATTTGTATCCCTGATGCAAGAACCAAATCACAAATAAAGTATATTTCAAATTAAGTTTAGCTCAGATATTTGTTTATGGGTGGTTTCACATGAGCCGAATGCCACCATTGTTTTTCCATGCGGGCAAATTACCACTCGGCAAAACCGTGGTTGCTTTAACACAAACTACTGCATTTTTGCTAAGTGGTAATAGGAAAAAAGACAGTGCCATTCGGTATCTGTGAAAGCACCCTTAGGCAGAATATGCCTACAATCTTGGCAGACTACTTTACCGGGCTATTTACGCAGATTTTTTATTTTATACATTAAATAAAATATTAACGCTTATAGATACTGTATACAGTTGCAAAACTGTACAGCTCAGAATAGGTCAGCAAGTAGCTATTTATCACTGGCACTAAGAACAAAGAAGAGAGGGCACAGTGCTTACCACTGGGAAAAAATATGCAAATTCTGTTCATTTTCCAACAGTTCAGCATGTGTTACCGACAATTAATGCTGTCCGGCTGGACGATAATAGTAGATTATCTTTAAGGTAATGATTTCTGATTCAGTACTTTTTCTGTTAAGCTCAGATGTAAAATGTAGCTTCTTTTTTTTTTATCACTATTTACAGTTTAAATAAGCATAAAAGTTAAGTAACTTTACAAATCCTTTGCATTATTTACTTGGCAATAACTTAGTGTTGTATTACATTTTCAAATAGTCATAGAAACCAAAGACCCTAGTAGGCGACAGACATAAATTATTTAAGAGGACATGTCAATTCTCCTGTCGTGTTTTTTTTTTGTAAATAATTGTATTCCCTATGAAACAACAATTCTATAGCATCTTTTCCTAGAATTTTATGGTGTGCCGTTCCTCTGTTATTCCTCCTAGAAATGTTTGCTTAAATTGACAACTGGGTGTTACCAGTTGGGGGGTGTCTCTATAAAGACTGACAATGTCAAATCAGTGCTGACAGACTGAGACAATGTTGGGACACACACTTTTCACAAGAAGAATGACACTCAGTTATCAATTTACTCATACATTTCTTTAGGGAATAACATAGGCATTTCACGACGCAGAGTTCTATGTAAAGATGTTCCCGAATTGTTATTTCATGAGGAATTCAACTATTTACTAAAATAGAGATGTAATAAAAGGTCATCTTTTATTCATTTTTACACAAATTGCAACTGAAGCAAGCAATGCTTCAGTGGCACTTGGTTCATCCATGTGCCACAGTACAGGTTCAGCACGTACAGCAATGCTTTATGCACGGGCCCTTGCTGCACTCTACTGCTCACTTTCTAAACTCACCAAAAGTAGCAGCACCACGTAACCTAAAATACTCAGTGACGAAGTCACGTGGATATTTATCTCGAGCTTACCGGTGGATACCATATTGGAATTTGTGTGCTAAGTACAAGTGGATGCCAATATACCATTATGGGAATGAATATTACCAGTCTTCCATTTTGTGGCACCAGGAAAAAGATGCCCAAAGAGATGAGACTTTTTCTAAATGTAAAGAAGTTTCGTACTTTAGTAGATATTACATTGAAAATAATGGAACCACTAATGTAAACCTTACTTTGGTTTAAAATACATACAAGGTCATCCACAATCCACCACTAAGTTCCATACATCATTTTTCCGCACCTGGCAACTGGAACCAGAAGTTTTGATAGCTTATTTTATAAAGCTCCACCAGTCCTTCTCAGCTGGAGTGACAACGGCTGATCTCAACAAGAGCATGCAGATGGCCGTGTATTCTGTAACTATACAATATAAATATATTTGTGGCAATATTTACCAGAGTTTTTCTTTAAGCGTGTATTCACACAGGTGCTATGATTTGGCACAGATGATGCATGATTACTCCACTGTGGCAAAAACACATGTAAGGCCCCATGCACACGACCATATTTTTTCCCTCCCATAAATACTGGCCGTAAATACGGGTATTTAACCTGTATTTACGGACCCGTGCCCGTGAATACGGGTCCGTTGTCATCCGTATTCCACTCGTATTTACGGACCCGTAAAATAAGGGGGGCTGGAAATTATGTCACATGATCGCTCAGACACCTTTTTCTCTGCTTCTCTTTATTCAAAAATGTAAATCCCCTGACGCCGCCTAGCAACGCTCCCGTAATTACGGGTGCACACACAGCCACCCGTAATTACCGGAGCCCCGTGGACTTCTATGGGCCTGCCCGTGCCAAAATTACGGCCTGAAATAGGACATGTTCTATATTTTTCAACGGCCCGGGCACCTTCCCGTACGCAAACAAGAAGGTACCCGTGGGCAATAGAAGTCTATGGGCCCGTAATTACTGCCGTTTTTATGGTCGTGTGCATGGGGCCCAAGTATAATTTTAGAAAACCACTGACAAAAATACATGAATTTACAGGTGGTTTGTCCACTTTTTTGCAGTGCAGTAATGGTGCGACTCTGCAGCATCACACCGCCCACGTAGAAATACCTGAAGAGAGGGACTATTTGTCTCCAAGAATTCTACTGTTCTAAGGAAAAGGAGCAGGACACTGTACAACAAGCCGTATTGTAAAATGTACGAGGACACTATCTAAATGGAGGTATAAAATATATATAACGGCTATGTCACGGCACTGACAGCGTTGTCACCCTCTCCCTAAGCCTGAGTGACAGCGGAAAGAAACCTTGTCATCGATCTTTCTACCAGCACTCAGTAAATAATGTTCAGGCTGATTTACAAGACTCTATGTAAAATGAGAACTGCTGGTGACACCAATTTATCAGTGGCCATGAATTCAAGGCAGTGTCATCCGTATCATCGCTGTGATTAGGGCTGGGAGGGAAATGACAGGCTAACGGGCAGGATGGTTAAAAGCCTATTGCCCGCTGGAAAACTCTCCAGCCAGGAAAGATGTAATTCAATAACAGTTTTTAGCACAGAAGTCAATCTATAGGATTTAATGCGTCCGAAAAATTCTATATTTTTGAACATTTTATTAATTTGTTATTAAACAAATATTGTACTTCCTTGCATTTGGGGTTCACAGCGTGACCTGCTTGTGCACCCTGAAAAGTATTATTCAAGGCTGCATAAATGTTTTTGGGTCATAAGACTTGCCACTTTCCTGTCCTTAACGGTGGGTCTCAGCTCCTAAATATACCTGAAATTGGTCCCAAAAATGTCTACTTTTAAATTCAGAGTCGTTTCCATGTCGCTGAAGTTCCCCACACACTTCCTATTATCGTAGTGCAATGATCTGCCATGTTGTGCGGCAGACAATTGTATGTAGTGACGTCACTGCTCCAGCCACCGACTGGCTTCCATGGTCACGTGGCACTAGTTGACACATCACAGATGGGCAACAAATTTAAAAGGTGAGTATATACAAAAAATATTTTTATTTGAAGCCACTGCTAAGTGTTTTATAGGGGTTGGAAAACCACTTAAATTCATAAATGGCGAATATGCCAAGATAATAGAAGAGTTGGACAGGCCCAGAGGATCCTCTGGTGGGATAAGGCTCTGACACAATGGTGGACCACAAGGGTTAAGCAGAAGTCAACCGCATTTGGAGCATCACTTGCCACTAGGGTCTATTTCTTATATAACATATAAGTCCTTAAATGAGGAGCGTGGGCATTCAGTATAATTTTCGCTGGTGAGCCCAAGGATCTTCAGTCTGACGCTGCATGGGATAAGGGGATGTATCAATCTGTGGGGTAACCTCTGTAATGATGTCAGTATTAGGTCAGATTCACACGAGCGTGTGCGTTCTGTGATATACAGACCGTATGTCGGCAGTATTTTGCGGTCCGAACACACTGCAGTGAGCCGGGCTCCTAGCATCATAGTTATGTATGACGCTAGATGTCACTGCCTCGTTGCGGGAAAACTGCCCCGTACTGAATTCATGTTTCTGCATCGAGGCAGGGACTCCTAGCGTCATAGATAACTATGATGCTAGGAGCCCGGCTCCCTGAAGTGTGTCCGGTCCGGGAAATACTGCCGACATACGGTCCGTATATCACGGACCGCACACGCTCGTGTGAATCCGGCCTTACTGCCAAACAGATTTTCTAGAATCAGATATAACCATTAAACAATTAACGATGATTTTAAGAGTTTAACAGACCACTCAATGGCTTATATTTAGGGGATATTTTTATTTTATTTTATGTACAAATCCATTGAACTGTGAGACGTTCCCATGATACTATTTTACATACAAGATTTAATTAATTTCATGCTTATTTAGGCAGGCGTCCATATGTACCCAGCCTTGAAATTAATAAGCGATGTTGTAGATCCTTCATGTTCTTAATTTCATCACACTAGAGGAATGTTGAAGTGTGTTGAATCACGTGATTGCTATGATACTAGCTTAGACATATGACAGAACTTCATACTACCAGTATAATAAGCACATGCAGTATTACATATGGACTGCCAACTATGGAGAAAAAAGATATTGGGGCAGATTTACTATTCAAATTGCGCCAGAATTCTGGTGCGCATGCTGTGCACGACATTTATCAATTGTTTCAGACAATTTTTCCACTGCGCTCGACATGGGGGAGTGGCTTAGAGGAATAGGGGCGTGGTCTAGCAGGAAGCGGGTAAGATGCACAAAATGTATACAGTGTGCGCCACTTTGACTGCCTGGTCTAAGTTTAAACAGTATTAGTAAATCTGCCCCGCTGTCTATGTGGGGTATAAAATGAACTTCAATCGATCAGTAATTGCGTTTTTTATTACACCGCAGGTATTCACCATATAATTAGAGAATCAAAGAATGTCCTTGAGTTGTCTTATTTTGTCAACTTTATTACAATTCTATTCAGGTTTTTTTTAAAGTTATATCTGTAGGGTATGTTCACACAGAGTTTTTTGATGAGTTTGTTTACGCGGTAACCGCGCCGCAAAACTCGCCAAAAACGTCCGAAAATGCCTCCCATTGATTTCAATGGGAGGCGGAGGCCGTTTTTACCGGGTTAAAACCGGCTCGCAGGAGAAAGAAGGGACATGCCTTGACATCAATAGGAGGCAGAGAAAGCATATTTCGCGGCGTTTTATGCCCGCGGTGCTCAATGGCTGCAGGCAAAAAATGCAGCGAAAATCGGCGTGCAGGCAGAGGAAAATCTGCCTCAAATTTCCAAACGGAATTTTGAGGCAGATTTTCCGCCTGCAAAAAACTCAGTGTGAACCCAACTGTAAATGGGAAAGCTGGTTGAGAGTAGAGATGCACGATGCATCGAAACTTCGATACTGTTTCGATACTGTGCACCCTCAAACGGTTCAAATTTCATGTATTTCGAAACTAAGCTGTGCGGCCGCACCGCTTAGCATTGTAACACATGAATGTATGAGAACGGGGCTGCGGCTGTGTAATACAGCCATTGCTCAGCTCCTGACATGATGTGATGCGGCCGGCGCTACACGAATGAGCGCCAGCACTGAAAACATGGCGGGCGCACTGCAAAACACCCCCATGTTCTGTCTTCAGTGCCTGCGCTCATTAGTGCATCGCTGGTCACATCACCTCATGCTGACTGTGTGCACACACTTGTTGTCAGGAGCGGGGCAATGGTTTTTATCAACCTCTCATCTCCGTCGTTATTCCCCTGAATGCTGCGATCAAAGCTGACCGCAGCATTAAAGGGGTAAATGAGAAGGGGGAATGCCCTTTGGATCACGTCACAGGGAGCGATCGAGGGACATACCATATATGGGCAGACAGCCCAGGGTCTGTTGAAGGCCCTCAGGGCTGTCTGACCATATTTCCTGTTGTTAGGGCATACTTAGGTGTGTCCTAACAACTGCCTGTGTACTATCAGTATATAGATAAATGGCAGTAATTTAATTTTTTTTACTTTTTATTTTTAAACTTTAAGTAATGTTAATTTAAAAACAAACTAATTTTTTTACAATAAACTTAAAATAAGTCTCAATACATAAAATATATACATATTCGGTATAGTCGCGACCGTAATAAATTTATAGCGTCATTTATAATGTTTACGCTGTTCTAAAATAAAAAATGCTTTCTTTCACTTATTAATATGAGGCACGAGGTATTATGAATTTTGATTCCATTATGACTGAGGAACATGATGGGGTTAATTACTATTAATGGAAGTTCAAAATTCATAATACCACACGCCTGACATCAGAAAATGGAAGAACTTTTTTTTTATTGTTGGCAAAAGTATCGTTTTGGTATCGAGTATCGCAATACTTCACGAAGTATCGGTATCGAAGTCCAAATTCTGGTATCACGACAACCCTAGTTGAGAGTAAATTTGGATATTACAGATTCCACAGGGAATGCCACCCAGACTCCTGAAAATGGCAAATCTTCCCAGTTATAATTCCCAGGCATGTTTGCTGTTAAGGAGTCTTGTAAAATGTTAAATTACAAATTACAAAAACTGGTCAAGATATATCTGCGGGACAGTTAGTCATTATATTCAATTTATTTCAGCCATTCGTAGTCAGTAATGGTTTGTGTATCACACAGTTAACAGCACTGATGATCGGTGATTTGATCGGACATGTGAGAAATCTGATCGTAATTTTCCTCAAAGGTGCTATATGTACCTAACTATCAATGCCACCCTGCGTGGTTTTGGAATATTGCGGAATTGTTGCATCTATCTAATGTGATCATCTAGGATCATAATGACTTCCATACTATATGTAGTATATAAAATATATTCTACAGCAGAAAAATACTGTATAGAAGGTGTTGATATTTTACTAGAATAAAGGAATTTGACACAGTCCATAAGTACAGTATTCTCCAGATTAATCCTCTTGACTGGTATTCTCCATCCTATTACAATAGAAGTTGCTGCGCCATTTCATTAACCTCAGTTCAGTCCAGATTGGGAGGGGAAGCAGCTAATTAAACTCTGGCACATTTCTCTAGGACTTGTATTTCGGTACTTTAAGGTTCACGGGCTCGGAGTGTTTAGATCATTTTTTCTTTGTCATTTCTTTGTGTGTCTGGGTTTATTTAGCTCGTGCTGAGTGGATAATTCTGCATATAAATGAATACAAGTCTGTATGGCAGGTTTGTACTGAAGTGCAGCTGCAATATTTAATGATCAGGCCAGTTTTCGTTTTTTCGTTTTTGTTTTTTTTCTTCCCCGCCGTCCAAAAGCCAGAACATTTTTCCATTGACATAGCTGTATGAGGGCTTGTTTTTTGCAGGACAAGTTGTAGTTTTTCCTGGCACAATTTTATTTACCATATAATGTACTGGGAAGCTGAAAAAATCTCTTTGTGGGTTGAAATGGGCAAAAACCAGCAATACCTCAATCTTTTGAGGGGTTTTGTTTTTAAGGCTTTAACCGTAACGTAAAAATGACATTGTTTTTTGGGTTTTCATTTTTACAGCATTCATCGTGCAGTAAAAACGTCATGTTAACTTTATTCTACGGGTTGAAACAATTACAGCGATATAGTTTTTTGTGTGTTCTACCACTTTTATAAAGAAAAAAAATGTTTGTTAAACTGGTAGAATCAAAGCGATCTTTGAGGCCGGGTTGCCACGTAGCGTAACCACTGCAGAGTTTCTGCAACGGAATTGTGTGCAGAAATTCCGCAGCATTTACAGTAGCAGCAAAGTGGATGAGATTTAGAAAATCTCATGCCCACGCTGCGGTAAAAAAAATGCAGCGTAAATGTTACTAAATTGACCTGCGATGCGGAATTTAATTCTGCTGCATGTCAATTTATGCTGCGTTTTTGTTGATTTTCTGTTGCAGGTTTTCCCTATTGAATTCAATGGGGATGTAAAATCCGCAACAGAATGCCAAGTGTTGCGACTTTTGTGGCATTATCGCAGAGATTCCGCTGCAAATGTCGCAACACAGGAAAATAAAAAAATTATACTTACCCAGAAAGCCCTCCCTCTTCCTCCACTTGGGATGACGTTTTATCCCATGTGACCACTGCAGAGAATAACAGGCTGCAGGGTCACATGGCCTGCAACGTCATCGTACGAGGCCAGACTACACGCAGGAAAGATGGAGGGGTTAAGTATGAGCGCTTTCTTCCACAGTGGAAGTTCTGTTCGAAGAACTGCACCACAATGTGGTGCAATTTTTCGAACGGAATGTACTGCGAGTTCCAGGTCGGACACGCTGCCTTGATTTTTACGCAGCGTATCCCACCCATGGGAACCCGGTTGTATTACACAGCCAACACCCGCTGAGTATGGAGCGCGCTCAGCCCGTCAGCCTGCTCTATACTTCCCCTTAACGGCTGTCACGCACATGTATGCAAATGTGTTGAGGGGTTAAATATTTACCCAGCAGAATAACTTTATTATTCAAAATTGCTAACAAAAAGAGAAACAAACACAACTATGTGATTTTCCTCTCCGTTCTAGTCTTTAACAAACCTAGACATCGATTTTAGAATAAATATATAATTTTCACACACATAGTTATGTAATAGTTTAAATGATGCAATTTTTGGGAAAGATTTTGTTTTTAGATCTGAAATCTCAAAATATTTGATAGCCATGGGCAAAAGATAAAAGGGGTAGAGTTCATGCGCACAAACGTGTTATAAATCTGTACAACATGCCGCAATAAGGCACCCATGGATTTTTAAAGGGCACTACTGAACTTCTACTGCATATGCCTCGAAAACAAAAATTGTGGCATGTTACATTGGATTCCATGTTATGGAGTATTGCTTTTAAGGGGAGAATAATTAAACTATACGGCACTATACGGAGCACCATACAGCGGCACTTGCAGTGTGTACAGCTCTATAGACCAGATCTGCTGGCACTTCTTGTACCTTTGTTCAGCTCTGCTGTGTACATGAGGCCTTAAGTTCGTTTTAACGGATAGAATTTTAGATGAAGAAATGCATCTTGATTTGTAGATTTCCCCTTTCCGCCCTTTAGCCAGCCCATAAAATACAATGGGCTAATCACTGAACATTTATTTTAATATGGCAAAAGCTAATCAGAAAACCGTGAGTTGGCAAAACTCGATTCGAGCGGGTCAATTTCCTAATTTCTAGATACAACGCATTTATGCGCTGTATATATTGTATTTATTTTTACCTTTTTCTATCAATAATTTCCACAACTATATATAATATATAGTGTCACCAAACACATCAGTTCTGGGCATTCTTTGCTGTAGCAACACTTATCCAACTTCTTCTCTAGTGCCCTCACAGACAGTACAGACAGGGAAATAATAGAAGGTAGCAGAAATCTGCTTTGACAGTCATGCGGGAATGTTTTGGGAGATGAGAAAGAGACACTTATAGATATACTCATCCATGCAAAGAACATTCTGTGATTCCTATGGAATCGATGAGAAAGAAATCAGGGTGCCCCATATAAAATCTGTGGTCGTTGATAGACTGCTAAGCTGTATTACAGATCTGTACAACATGGATCTATACGTGTTACAGCCTTATACATGGGCCCGTAGGATGAAAAAGAAGACAGATACATCAAATTATGATTTATTAGGTTTTTAGTGCTTGTGAAGGATGTGGATAATCGTTTCTTGTATGAACAAGCTTTATATGTTAAAAATGACATCTATATAATGGGTTTGGGTTCATTATTTTGATTGCAGACTATTAGCACTTGGTCTTCGGTCACTTTAAATGTCTTTGTTACAAGATAGATGCATAGAAAGGTGTTATATACTTTTACAATCTTAAGGGCATCCAATATCATGTTATGTCCAATCCATCTCAGTTTAATTTTCTATTAGGCATGCAGTGCTATGTTCACACCATAATTCCGAGTTCTTTGGGGGTGAAATACATTAAAGTGGTGTGAATATCTATAAATCAAAGGGATTCGTCTCAGATTCATCCATTTTCCCTGATAATGGCATCAGGCTTCATTAGGCAGAAGAATAGACTTCACGCAATGTTTTAAGGGTCGTAGCTCTGCTCCTTGACAGTCCTGACAATGTACAAAACATTGCCCCAGGGATTCATTCTGTAACTTGTTACGCCCATGGTTAGAGCGAAGATCCTGCGTCTAAGGAATTCATCAGACAAGATGATAATGATCAGGAGACACAGATACTTAAAAAAGACTTTGTCCATTCATCATACCAATTGTGCTAAGTAACTTATAATTTTACTCTACTCAATACTTTTACAGAGTGATTTGATCTTTTTTCTGATGAAAATATGTTTTGTCAATTAAATGTTTATAAGCGTTGCGATAAAGTTGACCAATAACGATTAAAATGGTTGTCTGCTTTGGACAATCTCTTTTTGTTAAAAGGGTCCCCTGATGATACATTATCACAGTGTCCCACTGCTGGAACTGTAAATTATATCTGAAAAATGAAGCTTGTTGAGTTTGGAAAAAAGGGCACCATAGGTATGATTTAAAGGGGGTATCCAATCATTGAATCTTAAGTCATATCGCTAGGTTATGCTATAACAGTCTGATTGGTGGGGGTCTAAACTTTTGAACCCCTATCGATCCAGAGAATGGGGGAGCAACAGCGTTGGAATATTTCCTGCACAGCGATGCTCCCAACCATCCGCTGTGCAGGGAACTGCAACACAACTTCATTCAAATGAATTTATGTATTCCAGACTAATACATTGTGGCAAACTGGCAGAGAGATTTGTGCAGCTGATGTATTTAGCTCACAGAGCATTGTATAGACTGGATACAATTGTATCCACTACTCAGCAGAGAGCAGGACTAGGTATATACAGGTTTGCAGCCTGTTAATGTAAACAAGTGTTCTCATTCATTGACTTTTCAGGCTAATATATGTATGTACATGAGAAATAACAGTATTTCTATATTTATCACATATATATAGAAGCAGCATTGAGGAGATTATACATCAGTAAGAGCAGTGTAGCTGAGAATCCAGCACTGGAGTGAGACAGTAACACTTATCAGGAAGCTGCATCACATCTGTGTGTCTTTCCACTCTGCTCTTGCTCCCCTCCCCTCTCCATAGAATCCATAGGCAGCGTGTCTGTGTCCTACTTACTCTGCTCCTGTTCCCTCCTCCTCTGCTCCACTCTCCCCTCTCCATAGACTTGTATAGGCATGTCTGTGTCTGACTTACTCTGCTACTGCTCCCTCCACCACATCCCCCTCTCCTCTCCATAGACTTTTATTGTCAGGCAGTAAAGATACACCCCCCCCCACATTCTGTAGTCCATCTACTCTGCTCTGCAACCAGAGACAGATTTTGCTTGACAGCAGGGGGTAGACATCAGATTACAGGAAGGAAGACACCTAGTGGCAGTAACTGCACACAAAATTTGCATGGATAAAACAACAACATTTTAACACTAAGTACATTACAAAGTTGATCTATATCAGATATGCTATTAGATTAGGATAAGTAGTTAAAAAAGTTAGTGTCTATTTTAGTATTTTAACAATTATGGTGTTTGCCTCACCTTGCTTTTATGCAAATGTCATCAATGCTGCCTACCAACAAATGTAATAATAGCAAATTAAATTAAAAAAAAGTGAAATCATTAAACGACTAGAAAATAAACAAATCTAATGAGTTTCTATAACCACCCTCAGTGATCAACTCAAAATCAATAAGCAGCATTAAAACTGTGCGTACAGCAACTAAAATATATATATTTTATCTCCAATAACCCCAGTATCGGTTTACAATACAGATCCATGGAGGTGTGGGTTAATGGAAGGAGAGGTATAGCGGGCTATGTGGATAAAGGAGATCAGGGCAGCTGGAAATGTGAATACGCGTCTCTATTCACTCTGTATACTTGCAGGTCTGTGATCAGACAGTCGTTCACTGCAATCCTGCCCTGAATGTTAATGTCGCCTGTTAAGCCTCTGCTACGGTATCTTTCAGAATTCCTCTGCTTTATCGTCTTGTCTTAAATTGTACTGCAGATCAATAGAGTATGTAGAATTGTTGAGCTAATTCTATAATTATATCTTCATGGTTATGACCATTAATTTAGATTAATTTAGATTATCACTCCCAAGTACCAGCACGGGTTACCTAAGCAATCAAAATGCCTTGTCAACATCTATTGTATATTTATATTGTATAGTATTTTTGTAATGTAATAATTGTATTCCCCCTTTCAAATGTTTTTTTATTATAGAAAATATAATTCAAATTATGCAATGAGTAATACACAAGGGATTCTTCTCTTCTATGTATGCTGTGTATAGAAGACATGATAGCGGTCAGGCTCCGCCCACTAGTTCAGAAAAAAACGGAGACTTAGAGATAGAGCCTGCATCGGGGAAAACTGCTAAAAAATGAAGAATACAACCCATATAATTGCCAGAAATAGTGTTATTCCTCATGTGCTCATATATGACAGCTTACCCTAAAAAAAAAAAGTTAGCTACGTTATGTCTATGCAGGGGATTTGAAGCTCTAGATCAGAAAAACGAATGTCCTGCCACTCTAAATATATATTAAAATATAATATATAATAAAATGCAATAGAAAGGTATTTCTGAATAATCTCAATCTTAGAATATATTTATATTTTATTATGGGACTCATGTGGGATTATTGGAATTTTTCTGTACATTGCAATTTATAGCAACAATTTTCAGTACACAAAATATGGTAAGAAATTGCATACATAGTAATCTCCTACTATAGTGTTATTATTAAATATAACTATTTTAGCTGTATTTTTTTTATTGAAAGGCAAATATTTATCTTGTTTTGTCTGCAAAATTCTATTGACTATTTTTTTCTTCATTTGTTGCTTTCCCTCAAAGCTCTTTCTGCAATGTTCTGTAATTGTGACCAACAATTTCCGAATATCAAAAGCAACAATGTATGGAAAATCAATGATTTACTAGGAGATCACATCTGTAACAACAAGCTACTGAAGTATAAGCTGCCACTTTAACTGTCACTTATCTCTCCCACCGCGGAGAATGACTCCCACCGGATGAGCTTCACAGTAGGCGTGATGATGTCTACATAAGAAGCAATGGTCACTTCTTAAATTCTCTGCATGAGACTCCTCCAAGTGACTGGCAAAATGACAGCAATGTTGCGCTTCCCTTCACAAGCTATGCTTCTTGTAGATTTATCAAAGGGACGAGATGTAAGGGCCTAAAGATACGTTATCACTTATGTCCAGCTGTTTCCTTGGCCGTTTAGCTGCCAGCAGATGAGAGTTATTGTCCTGTGGAGAACATCTTTAAGGCAGCTGTAAAATGTATTGTCTGATCTCGGTCAGCAGCACATATATGATTATTGGTTATGGACTACAAACTGTGGATAGAGGGAGGGTTAAAGGATGTTTTTGTATATTTCATATTTTCTGAATTTGGTCCCCAAGAGCATATCTAGTAGACCTCATCTGCTGTGGGGGCAATGATTCCTTATATTGCCACTTCCGTGTATAAAGTTTAAAGGGGGTTTCTTTTTAGAAAACGTATTTTCACATACACAACTAGGAGTTAATACATGGGGTGTCTCGTTTGAGACCCGCATCAATTAACCAGAGAAGAGATTGACTACAAAGTGTGCCTCTCTCCAGTTGATCTGACCTGTCTATGCATTGCATGGATAGGCCATTTACTTCAGGCACTGTGTAATGCTTCATTTCTCCTCTAGTGGTGCTGCAGGGGAATTTAACACTTCCTGCAAAGTTGTGGACAGATTACACCTAATATCTTGTTTCCCAGAAGCAGGATGACCTGTTATCAGGGATATCCTAACAAAAGATTGTAAAAAGATGGCAAAAATTGAAAATGGCGGTTGGAATGCAACTATTATCTTGGCAGTCACAAGGTGGCTTGCAAAATGTTTATATTTTGGCCAGCAAAAGACGACCCCAGCATAGTTTAAAATGCAGATAAAAGTGGACGCGCACATGTTCTGTATAGATTGATAGCTGGCTCTGGTCGGCCCAAGGTACTATAGCACAACACTGGATATAATATATTTCCTACTGTGCATTTTTTTTTAGGGAAAAATACTTCACTGGAATCACAATAAAAATTAAATGAAAAAAGTTGTCAGCTCATTTGGGAAATTAGGCAAAACTAGGTTAACTGCAATGTAAAGGATATTTGGAGAAATGTGATATCTCATCTCTATTCAATCTTTAGTCGGTGTACAGAAGCGGCACGTGAGGTTCACATCCTATTCCTCATCATCCCATGTACCTAATAATCTCATACAGGTCTTTATAATGTGAGATGTATAGAATGACTTGGTGCCTTAGAGGTGCTCGCTTCCACATTCTTATGTCTCTTTAATGGTTCAACATATTAAATAGATGAATGATGCAATATAAATGCAAATTGGGGATTCACGGGTCCACACCAGACAGAGGCGCACATGTTTTATAGGCCGTTTTAACATCTATTTGGATGATTTTATGTTAAGCAAGTCACTGCAACTATTTTTTACTTCTGCCGTATATTTTGGTCTCTTCCCAGAAAATACAGAGAAATGTATTTATGGCTTTATATATGTATATTTTTTATTCCCGTGACACGTTTGCACAAAATACAAGAGTGATTTGTTTATACTGGCGGGATCTTAATTTACATTATGCGTCATTGCCCTCCATACATTTCTCTATTATTTGCTGCTGCTGGAATAGCAGATGAGTCATGCGCAAGTGAAGAGAATTCCTGGTGATAAAGGGGCATTTCCATCTTCATTTAAAACTGGGTTTTCTATTCTAGGTATACGTAGCTCATATCTATTTGTAAAGCACCAGCATGTTCTGTGTTAGGCCCCATGCACACAACTATAGTTTTGTATCCGTAATTACGGATTAGGTAATTACGGATGAAATTGCAGGTCCATTCCTTTCTATAGGCCACAGATACCTTTCCGTATATTTACGGATGTGTGTCCGGGCCGTAGAAATGATCAGCAAAAGATAGAACATGTCCTATTTTTGTCCACAATTGTCGCTTCCACAATTCCGGACAGCTACGGATGCGCATCTGTATTTGCGGACAGTAAAAACCCTTACAGTCGTGTGCATCAGGCCTGTATATAGGGACAAGTAAGTTTATAATGAAAATTGTACATATGGTATGAACCTAATAAAGAGTTGTCTCACTAGGACATATGGACTTCATAGAGAAGGGACCACTGAGTAAAAAAAGCCTAAAAATACATAAGTGTGATTAGTTGTCTAATACAGAGGACTACTTTTCGAGGGCAGCAAACTATTCAGGGGAACATCTATAGTATATAAGTTAGAAAGTGTATTCTTATATTTTTATTGCCTGTGAGAGTACATTAACCCCTTTAGGATGGGCCTATTTAGGGTCTTTAGGACAAAGCATCTCTTTAGTTTTTTGATTGTCGCATTCCGAGAGTCATTACTTTTTTATTTGTCCATCGGTGTAATTGTACGAGGACTTTTTTTTGCGGGACGAGTCATACTTTTAAATTGAACCCTTTTGGGGCACATATAGATTATTGATTAACTTGGATTTCCTTTTTTTTTAGGGGAATAAATAAAAGCAGCAATTACGGCTCAATTCGGTTCAAACGAGGGGGTCCCAGCTGTCGAACACCCCCTGTTCAGCAAATTACCCACTACTCTACAGATAGGGGGTAACTTGTGACCGGAAACGTAGCTTTTTTAAACTGTATGTAATTATTAAGTCCCCCTAGGGACTTCACAATACAATCTTCTGATCTCTTCTATAATGCTTTGGTATACTTAGTAGAGCAAAGCAATATTGCCTAATAGACATATAGACATGGAAGGACTGGGGGTCATTGTTAGGCCCTGGGCTGCAATGACAACTATCGGTACCCCGCTATCGCACTGCAGCGGTGCTGATGAGGAAACAGAGGGAGCCCCATTCCTCTATTAAACTGCTAAGATGCCTTGATCAGCTATTGACCACGGCATCTAAGGGGTTAAGCGACGGGGACCAGAGTTATGTTCAGTCCTGGCCGTTGCAGCGGTATGTTGACTGTATAATACAGCCAGTACCCGCTGCAAGCACAGCTTCGGTGCCAAACGCCATTACCGCGATGTAACTACATTGAGGTGCGGAAGGTTAGTCCTCACCACATCGTACAGTTATGTCATGGTGCAGTTAGGGGTTAAGAACTTTGTCATATATACTTATTATTTGAAAGGTGAATTTTCCTCACGAACCGGCAGCTTGTAGTCCCAATTTCCCTGCCTGCAGGATCTCTGTAATTTAAACCTGTTTAACCCCTTAAGGACACGGCCAATTTTGGCCTTGAGGACAGAGCAATTTTTTTTACATTTCCCTCTTTGCATCCCGACGCTCATAACGCTTTTATTTTTTGTACGACGTAGTTGTATGAGACTTTGTTTTTTGCGGGACGAGTTGTACTTTATGTACGTACCATTTTTTGGTACAAATACATTATCGTTTAATTTCTATAAATTTGTAATTAGATTAAAATGCAGAAAAAAAGCAGTTGCGCAGCAGTTTTAATATTTTTTTTTTACACCATACACTGATCATCATAAATAATGGTATACATTTGTTGTACAGGTTGTTACGGTCGTGGCGATACCAAATATGTCTCTATTATTTCATGTTTTGGGACTTATATTTTAAAAAGTTGATTTATTATAAAAAATGTGTGTTTCTGTGTATTTTATTTACTTTTTATTTATTTATTTACCATTATTATTTTTTTACATGCGTTTAACTTTTTTTTTTTTATCCCAAACTGTAACTGTGTAACTGTAATGTACTGGCATAGATCTATATGCCAGTACATTAGCCTGTGTACTGATTGTACACAGGCAGTTGTTAGGGCATACCTCAGTATGCCCTAACAACAGGAAATATGTTCAGACAGCCCTGGGGTCCTTCACTGGACCCTGGGCTGTCTGGCCATACGAGTTGTGGGCTTTGATCGCGTCACAGTTATTTTCTGTGACGCGATCAATGTGCAGTCCCCTCTCTTTGAACGCCGCGATCAGCTGTCATCGCGGCGTTCAAAGGGTTAACAGCGGAGAGAAGATGTTTCTCTCCTCTCCGCTGTCAGAGCGGGGCCGTGGCTGTGTATTACAGCCGTTGCCCCGCTCTCGATCGCGCGCACAGACGCGCGCGGGGACGGCTGTCACACAGGACGAGTATGCTCGTCCTAATGCGCGAAGTGCTCGCCGCTCAGGACGAGCATACTCGTCCTGTGTCGGCAACCAGTTAAAGAGTGTTTTTTTGTTTTTGTTTTTTAATTAATAGATCAGTATTATTAGTGCAACTTCTTAATTCATTTTTATTTAAAAAAATATATATACTTTTGGAGATACAGCTATTCTGTATTCTCTATATAGAACAGCTGTATCGTTCGCTATTCACTGAATCCGTCAGTCCCGCAGACATGACGGGTTCAGAGTCGGCGGGTCCTGTGTGTCGATCCACCTGTAAACTATCACTTATAATTTCATAACTCAGATGTGATCGATTACAGGTGCAAGGTGTCAGAGACACGCAGGACCCGCCGACACTGAACCCGTCAGGTCCACGGGACTTACGGATTCAGTGAATAGCGAACGATACAGCTGTTCTATATAGAGAATACAGAATAGCTGTACCCCTAAAAGTAAAACAAATTTTTAATAAAAACTAATTAAGAAGTTACACTAATCACACTGACTGATCTATTTTTTTTTTTTTTAATCTCAAAAGTGTACATCACCAGAAAAAACTGTCTAGATTCAAACATTAATTACTAGACAGGGAGTAGGAGTGAGAAAAGGGGAGCTGCAGCAGGAACTCTCAGTGCTGTGAGAGGGGAGGAGGGGGTCATGTTACAGTCTCTCTGCCTCGTTAATGAGACGTTCCTCTGAAATAGAAATAGAGGAAATATCACTTCCCAGCCATAAAGCTGCAATAAATATTTCCACAATGGTAGAGAACGTGGATGTTGTGCTATATAGAGGTTCAGAAATTGGAGACAGGTTTGCCCCAAAGGCTGCTCTATTGACAATGCCATTTGCTATTCTGACACAGGAAAACTGCTCCGAGAGGAGAAGGGGAAAATTGCTTTTAAATGTAGAAATAATATTGACAAGTATTAAACAGCTGCAGTTTGCTGCTGGCGGGACACATTGAATTTTTTTTACAGGTTTAGAGTATGTTCACACTTGGGTTTTTTGCAGTATGATTTTGTGAAACTGCTGTTAAAATGCTTAGTTTGCATTATAGTCATAAAAATATCAGAGCTGACTTTGCTATTGAATAATATGGAACTGCATTATGTATTGTTACAGGCCTGCGTTAAAAGTGGGCAAAATAAGTGAAGCCTTTATTATGTAACTTTTCGGGACTGCGTTGTTCGCGGAACTAGTAGGTTTAGCTGCAGTTCTATGCAAAAATACGGATGGCAGATTGTGATATGACAATGGGTTGTTCCATATGACGAACTCCCCTCCTACATCAATGCATGTTAATGCTGGTAAAAGAAAAACAACACGTCTTGAAAATGAGTTCCAAGGCTTCGTATGTTATTGCCCTTCGGTTCATAGGTAATTGCCATATGGTTCTGCCTTTAGTGATGGCAACGAAACACTGCGTAGTTGGTATTCAGTTTTTACATGTTGACGATATATTGTAGGTAGCCTTAAGGGCCTGGCACATGTTCTGTGCCAGTCCCTCCACATGAGTTAAGACTATCCCTAATCCTCTTAAATCAGGAGTTAGTGACTTGGATGTATATGATCGGGAGGCTTTACGTGGAACAAGTCCTCTGATTTTATGCCCTATGAAACTCTGCAAGGTTGTAAGGCTCACAGGGGTACAGTATGGGCTCTGAAGCTGGGTTTACACACACATATTTCTCAGTAATCAGACTGATCTTACAATAAACACTCATTCCAGATCATATCCCGTGCAAACAAGGCAACGATCAGCCGATAAATGAACAAATGCTTGTTCATCTTTTTTTGTGGTCAATATATTGGTCGCTAGTCAGCAGCACACAGGGAGCTGTGCTGCCAACATGATGCAAATGCATGGGGACAAACGTTCCTTGTAACGATCGTTTGCCCCCATACACTAGCGATTGTTTCTCCTTGTGTTAGGAGCAAACGAGCACCAATCGACGATACAGCATGTAGATCGGCGATCCTTTTCACAGCCAATATCAGACCATCTAAAAGGACCTTAAGTCTTCACAACCAATCAGAGAAATTGACTATTTAACCTGCTTAACTTTCTTTGGCCTCATGCACACAACAATATTGGTTTTGCAGTTTGCAAAACCACGAGTCTGCTGCGGTCCATCGGACTGCAAAAAACCTTTGTTGTGCCTCCATGTGTCATCAGGACTCACGGGTCCACAACGATTCACCAATATTGGTGAATACACAAATCCAGACTGTAAAATGACTTGTCCTGAGTTTTTGGGATCCGGATTTGCGGCCCCCACACAGATTCGTGTACACCACGGTCGTGTGCATGGGGCCTTAGAAATGAATGGGTCCGCAATTTATCCACAAAAATGCAGATAAATGGCGGCCGCACAAGCATGGTCGTGTGCGTGCGGCCTAAGAGTTCTAAGACCTGTTAACTGAAGTTAATTCCTGCTTGTATTATGGTAATATTGTGAGCTAATCCGAAATTCACTGTTTTAGAAAATATAGTACAACAAAGCTTGTATTAAAAAATCTAAACCTAGAGCATAAGAATAAACTGAAGATCACAAAATGATGCAGTGTCAGGGGTGGATATGCCATATGTGGAACCCATGCGGTTGCACAGGAGCCCTTTAGGTAAGGAGAGCAAGGGACCCATATACTGCTTTTGCAATGGGCCTTCTGCTGTCTGTGTCCGCCCCTGTGTAGTGTAAACTGTAATATTCTCTATTGTTTTTGGTATGTCTTGACCCAATCATCTCTCTTTGTATTAACACCATTGATCTCTAATTTCGAGCTTCTGGTATGGCAGACCCAGTGTAATGAGAGACGTCATTATACTCTATTACTTTTTTTCTGTGTTTGGTTCTGATGCATTAAAAGTGATGAAATACAGTAAAAATAGTGTCGTTATGTGGTGATCTCAAGGGATGGAGTCATGAGGTTTTATACGTGCCCGACTCTGAACACATTATATGGCAAATGATTCAGGTTGTGTTTGGAGAGCTTTTTGGCCCATGAAGCTAAACGGCACATCGTCTTATTGTTGTAGATTTTTTTTTTGCAATGGGCAATGAACATTCTGGCGTACAGACAAGCACCTGATCTGTAATAAATAGATAGGAAAGTCAAGGGTAGGAGGGGGCATACAGTGAAAATAAATTCCTGCCAGTGGCCGCCAGATACTGATAAATGACATGTCAGGAACCAAAGCGTGAAGTGAGGATAAGGTACTGATCACTTTTACATGATCTACTGGCAAAGGCTGCTCTACCACAGGCCATAATGAGATTCCCCATCCCCCGAGCACATGATAAATAGAAATCTTTCCCTTTGATCCTGATGCTGTATTTTTGTATATTATTTGCTGGTTTTCAATTCAATTTCAGGAGACAGCTTGTCATGCCACACAGCCGCTCACCCCTTGGCTGGGTAACACTGGATGGGCACACGCTCCAGAATCAGTATATAATGAGAGGAACTGTCGTAGGTGGATTGGAACCTGTTGTTTGTAGTTTCCAGATGATAAATGGAGCTGATGGTTTCTGTTAAGGAGATTGGATACATTTATGTTAAATGCCATTGGTGTCAGTGGCAAAAAATAAGAGATGTCGTTTGCCCTCTGAAGGGTGATGGATAGCTACCAAAATGTTAATATGAACGGGTGGTTGTTGGATTTATATTAATGAGATTATGAATGCATTTACCGGGGTTCCTAAATCTACCCTTCTGCATACCTTTAAATTTCAATTAGTCCCAAGCTATAACTACAGTGACTTAACTGAGAGTATTTATTGGTTTGGGGACAGTATGCAGAGACAACCTCTGTATATCTGGTCTCTCTGGCTGGGGAACTGTATACGGGGGCACCCTGAGTGGGGCAGTGTATCTAGGGGCACTCTCTGGTTGGGGCAGTGAATGAAAAAATATATATATATAGGGTCTCTCTCTCTCTTTTAGGCAGTGTATGGGACACTCTGGCAACCTATAAATATGGCGGCACACTCTAGCTGGGAAACAATATATATGGGGGCACACTCTATGTTATGGACAATTACTGTGGCAAGCACATAATTGAGAGAAAGGCTGCTGAGCAGTGTGTATGGACCAAGCGGGGCACAATTTGACTCATTTGCCTAGGGTGATAGAGAACCTGATCCACAAAAACAGACCAGAATAGGATATGCTGTGAGTTTCTTGCAACAAACACAAGATCCATTAAAAAACACGAATGTGTGAATAGCCCCATTGGATTGCATGGTTCATGTCCATTGTTAAAACAGACAGCACACTGACGAGAAACTCACTCATGTGAATAAGGCCTTACATTAATTTTGTACATCACAGCAGAATGCTTATATTCCTGACTTTTCTGCAACCGGACCACTCTCTACAGTCAGAAACCAAGCTGTTCAATAACCGAGTCTACCCTTTATTTGAGGTCTTAGCTCATCGAATCTACAATTATCGTGTAAATGGGAATTGCATTAAAGTAATATATATATATATATATATATATATATATATATATATATATATATATATATATATATATATATATATATACTGTATGTAATATAAAGATGAGATGGAGATATACATACTGTGACAACTCGGGGTAAGTTAGCTGACAGGATCGCCATCTCCAAGGTAAGATTGTTGGCACACTTAAGAATTTTCACTCCAACACAGTGGATTCAGTTTAAAACTGTCCGCAACCAGCTTTATTGTCTTCATACATGAAAGGCGGTTTTACAAAACAGTTCAAAATTAACCCAGTGTCTCATTGCTCCAGCCCATTGTTAGGCTGGGTTCACACACCCTATTTACGTACGTAATTCGGGCATTTTAGCCTCGAATTACGTCCGAAAATACGGCTTTAAAGCGTAATTTTTTTAAAAATGAAGTGTCACTTCTTGAGACGTAATTGGAGCCGTTTTCCATTGACACAATGGAAAAACAGCTCCAATTACATTCGTAAACTAACTAGCATAAATGTAAAATTGCTCATAACTTGGTCAAAAATGATCGTTTTTCAAAATAAAAAACACTGCTGTTATCTACATTACAGCGCCGATCAGATTATATAGGAGATAGGGAATTTATAATCTGGTGACAGAGCCTCTTTAAAGGAACCCTCACAGCTGGCAGCTAATGAGACTCCTAAGGCAGCGCAAACCCTGAACTGTCCTAAAGACGGAGTGGAACTTTTCTTCCACTCCAGCAACCCAGGTTTCTTACCTAATAAATAAGGAGAAAGGACACTTTTTCTTGTAACTTTCCTTTTGAATATAACATTCTGGGCCCAAATCCTGCCCTTTAGTAGCCACACTGCTACAATACATAAATAGATAGATAAAGATGATATATCCCAGCCCTAGAACTCTGCATCTTTGGGCATTTCTTATACTGTTGCCAACATTACACTATAGAAGACAACAAGGTCAGTTCTGTTTCAGCTACTTGTTTAATCAATTGGATTATTACATTCTTTATCATGCAAATCTATTAGTAAACAGACATGTGCCATTACTTATATCATGAATATTTGCATAATGTCTGGTTATGAAAAGTGTAGGCGGCCTGCTGCTTGCCTTCCCGTGTAGAACTACAAGTGCTTGCTTCATCTAGCATAATAGGATTGGACTTGTATTTCCGGAAGAGGTGAATACTGTAGTTTGCTCCAGGTGATGCTATATGATCACAATGATCTGTGCCTGATTTACTAGACCGCAGCATTGGCTCATGCCAGTTCCATTAATATTGCAGAAAACTCTTTCACTTTTTTTATGTTCAATTCCAAAATAATTGGACCAGTTTCAATTCTCTGTTCTATCTCCTGACACAATACTTGTTCCCGTGAATTAGACTCAGTCACGCTGTGATTTATATGGATATTTGTGATTGTGTAGTTACTGCTTACATCTTCTTCCATTCAGATGAATTGCTGCCACCTTTTGTAACCTTGCCAGTGATGAAATACATTCACCTTAGGAACATTGCAGAATATTAAATGATATTGATTCTTTCTGAAGCTACAGAGAATAATATAGAAGAGAAGAAGGACATGCTTTAAAGAAGAACTATATATAGATCTGTTCCTCCTTTTATAATGGTGTCAAGTTAGGGCCACACTGGTGCTCTCTCTTCTATGTCAGGTTTTTCACTACATACAGTATTTACCATTGCTAATGTTGTGGAGGTTTACCCAGGTTCACATGACCCATAGGAAAGGATGACAAGGTCAAAATGAACTGGGGCCCCATGACAATGTGACCCTGTCAGCCTTTCCTATGGGACATGTAAACCTGTGAAAGCCTCCACAACATTAGCATTTAAGGGATGGGGGACCTACCACCTCACCCTTATTATGTTCTTCGGGTAATGGGAAGAGAGGAGCTGAATGAGTGCTTGGCCAAATAGGCAGCACAACTGAGCAACAAGACAAGTACATTAGAGTCTCTTGTAGAGTCTCTACATTTGAGTCTCTTGTCTCTTGGCAGCTTCATTAAATAGTACCCGCAAAACGCCAGTGTCAACGTCTACAGTGAAAAGGCGACTTCGGGATAAGGCCTTCAGGGCAGAGTGGCAAAGAAAAAGCCATATCTGAGACTGGCTAATAAAAGGAAAAGATTAATATGGGCAAAACCACACAGACATTGGACAGAGGAAGATTGGAAAAAAGTGTTATGGACAGACGAATCGAAGTTTGAGGTGTTTGGATAACACAGAAGAACATTTGTGAGACGCAGAACAACGGAAAAGATGCTGGAAGAGTGCCTGACGCCATCTGTCAAGCATGGTGGAGGTAATGTGATGGTCTGGGGTTGCTTTGGTGCTGGTAAAGTGAGAGATTTGTACAAGGTAAAAGGGATTTTGAATAATGAAGGCTATCACTCCATTTTGCAACGCCATGCCATACCCTGTGGACAGCGCTTGATTGGAGCCAATTTCATCCTACAACAGGACAATGACCCAAAGCACACCTCCAAATTATGCAAGAACTATTTAGGGAAGAAGCAGGCAGCTGGTATTCTATCTGTAATGGAGTGGCCAGTGCAGTCACCAGATCTCAACCCCACAGAGCTGTTGTGGGAGCAGCTTGACCGTATGGTACGCAAGAAGTGCCCATCAAGCCAATCCAACTTATATATATACACACACACACAGTACTGTGCAAAAGTTTTAGGCAGTTGTGGAAAAACGCTGCAAAGTAAGAATCTTCAGTTTCTTGGCAATTTCTCGCATGGAATAGCCTTCATTTCTAAGAACAAGAATAGACTGTCGAGTTTCACATGAAAGCTCTCTTTTTCTGGCCATTTTGAGAGTTTAATCGAACCCACAAATGTAATGCTCCAGATTCTCAACTAGCTCAAAGGAAGGTCAGTTTTATAGCTCCTCTAAACAGCAAAACTGATTACAGCAGTGCTAACATAATTGCACAAGGGTTTTCAAGCAAACACAATGTACCATTAGAACACTGGAGTGATGGTTGCTGGAAATGGGCCTCTATACACCTATGTAGATATTGCATTAAAAACCAGATGTTTGCAGCTAGAATAGTCATTTAGCACATTAACAATGTATAGAGTGTATTTCTGATTAATTTAATGTAATCTTCATTGAAAAAAACTGTGCTTTTCTTGCAAAAATAAGGAAATTTCTAAGTGACCCTAAACTTTTGAACGGTAGTGTGTATATATATATAGTCCAAAAGCAAATGGACACAGCACTCCAACATACCATAGATTAGGCCATGTGCTCGTTTCCATAGAGCATACTAAGGCACCAGGACTTCAAGGTAGATGATAGTGAGCGACGTTTCAGCAGATGCAACTGCCTTTCTTAAGCTACATATATATAAAAAACGAAATTCAATACACAAGACAGCACTCCAAATTCAGTGAAAAAATCGGATCACTTTAATCCCCACATGCAACGTTTCAGCCCTACTCCATGGGGCCTTTTTCAAGCAATCCATGGAGTAGGGCTGAAACGTTGCGTGTGGTGATTAAAGTGATCCGATTTTTTCACTAAATTTGGAGTGCTGTCTTGTGTATTGGATTTCGTTGGCTATTTTAGACACTGGTCGTGTGTCTGAACAAGAACCTGTGCACCCAACACTGGAGGAACAGTGCTGCTTTTTGCTTTGCTTTTTTCTATATATATATATATATGCATAGAAATGAATAATATATATAAGTGGCGTAAGATGGGGTTGGGAGAGGAGCAACGGTAGCCAGCAGACCCTACTACAGAGAAGTATGTAACATGAATGGGGAGTATGTAAAATAAATAGTAACGGTAAGGATTGGTGGGAACAGGGGGCAAGTAAATGTATAATTGCACAACTGACAACTTTCATGCTGAACTTCATCCTCAAACTAGTGTCTTGAGAACCATGTTGTCTCACCCCTGAGCAGGGTGGTGGTGGGGTCTTAAAGGGAATGTGTTGCCAGAAAAACATGTTTGTTTTTTTTTAATTAAACATTTAGTGTGTAGGTGATTAAACATTGTTCAAATTTTTTTTATTTTTTTCACGGGTCAGGAAATATTATAAATTAATTCTAATTTCTAATATTTCCCATTGCTGGTCACTAGATGGAGCTATTCCCAAAATTGCAGCATTGCAAAATTGGGTAAAAAGCCCTCGCTCTAGTGAGCTCTCAGCATCCCCCCCCCCCTCCTTTATCCTGGCTAGTGCCGGGATAAACGAGGGGTTTGAACGGTCTAACCTCCTACACTGTGTGTCGCCATTTTTTGAGCTAACACACAGTGTAGTAGGTTTACATACAGTAGTAAACGTACACAAACACGAACATACATAGAAATCTCTTACCTGCTCCTGCCGCCGCGGCTCCCTCCGGCCCGTCCGCTCCGTCTGCTGCAGCTGGTCCAAGTGCACAAGTCCGGAAGCCGCGACCGGAAGTAGTAATCTTACTGTCCGGCCGCGACTTCCGGTCCACAGGAAAATGGCGCCGGACGGCGCGCATTTCAAATTGGACTGTGTGGGAGCGGCGCATGCGCAGTTCCCACACAGACGGCGTACATGTTAGTGGATGGAACGGGCCCCGTGGCTGCCGTATTCCATGTCTGTATGTGTCGTTAATCGACACATACAGAAATGGAAAAAAAATGGCAGCCCCCATAGGGAAGAAAAAGTGTAAAAATAAGAAAAAGTAAAACACAAACACACAAATAAATATAAACGTTTTTAATAAAGCACTAACATCTTTAACATATTAAAAAAAAAATTGTGATGACACTGTTCCTTTAACCATTGCTAGAAAGAATTCCCATTTTATTTTAGCGGTGGCCCACTTATCTCTATGCACATCTTAGTTCCATTCTATGTTAATCTCTGAAGTGTCATTGATTCATGTTTTATTTTTTTAAACAGCTTAAGGACCATCCATTGTAAATTTATGGTGTGGGGGTTGGTTTCTGGTCCTTAGACCTGCGCCATTGTACAGTATGTGTAGTCAGAATTCAAGTCAAATATTCCTTCTATATTGTAACTCCTGGCAACAACCCATAAAATCTCACTTAACTGGGGGTTGCATGATAAAAGAGATAATGGGGGTTCTTGCTAGCTGTTTCCTCAATGGTATAACACCCCATTAGTAGTGTAATCATCTGCTCCATACAGTATATCAATAAATTTATATTTTATAGCAGTCATAGGACTTTCTGGCAGGCACTTTCAATTGGACACTCTCTGACAGACACTGTATATGAAGGCACTCTCTGGCTGGGGTACTGTATATGGAGGCACTCTCTGGCTGGGATACTGTATATGGAGGCACTCTGGCTGGGGTACTGTATATGGAGGCACTCTGGCTGGGGTACTGTATATTGAGGCAGTCACTGGCTGGGGTACTGTATATGGAGGCACTCTCTGGCTGGGGTACTGTATATGGAGGCACACTCTGGCTGGGGTACTGTATAGGGAGGCACTATCTGGCTGGGCTACTGTATATGGAGGCACTGTCTGGCTGGGGTACCATATATGGAGGCACTCTCTGGCTGGGGAACTGTATATGGAGGCACTCTCTGGCTGGGGTACCATATATGGAGGCACTCTCTGGCTGGTGTACTGTATATGGAGGCACTCTGGCTGGGGTACTGCATATGGAGGCATTCTCTGGCTAGGGTACTGTATATGGAGGCACTCTCTGGCTGGGATACTGTATATGGAGGCACTCTCTGGCTGGGGTACTGTGTATGGAGGCACTCTGGCTGGGGTACTGTATATGGAGGCACTCTCTGGCTGGGATACTGTATATGGAGGCACTCTCTGGCTGGGGTTCTGTATATGGAGGCACTCTGGCTGGAGTACTGTATATGGAGGCACTCTCTGGCTGGGATACTGTATATGGAGGCCGTCTCTGGCTGGGTACTGTATATGGAGGCACTCTCTGGCTGGCGTTCTGTATATGGAGGCACTCTCTGGCTGGGGTACTGTATATGGAGGCACTCTCTGGCTGGGATACTGTATATGGAGGCATTCTCTGGCTGGGGTTCTGTATATGGAGGCACTCTCTTGCTTGAGTACTATATATGGAGGCACTGTCTAGCTGGGGTTCTGTATATGGAGGCACTCTGGCTGGAGTACTGTATATGGAGGCACTCTCTGGCTGGGGAACTGTATATGGAGGCACTCTCTGGCTGGGGTACTGTATATTTGGGCACTGTCTAGCAGACACTGTGTATATGGGCATATTCTGTGTTGAGTGCATTATACAGAGACAGCCCAGTTAGTGAAGCAAGCTGAACCAGGTATATATTGAGTGAGGGGGCACAATATACGTTATCTGCCTAGCTTGACAGAGCAACCTGTCCTGCCCCTGCCTTACATTCTTCCTGGCTGTTCTCTTACTGGGTATGGCAACACTGGCACTGTCAATTAGGCGTGTTATGATCTGCCCATCAGGCATGATGGTTTACTCCAATATACTCATAACCGTGTAACCCTATTTTATGACTATTATTACGTATATAAATTAAATAATATTAAAGTTAATCTTGCAACCACATAAGAAACGAACAAGTATTCAGGTCAGCGCCATAAATCTTACATGTTTTGTTTGATAATATAGATGTTATAGAGTAAGCGTTATTCTGTATTAGGGCTTATTCAGACGAACGTGATATACGTCCGTGCTACGCGCGTGATTTTCACGCGCCTTGCACGGACCTGTTAGTTAATGGAGCCGTTCAGACAGTCCGTGATTTTCACGCAGCGTGTGTCCGCTGCGTAAAACTCACGACATGTCCTATATTTGTGCGTTTTTCGCGCATCACGCACCCATTGAAGTCAATGGCTGCGTGAAAACCACGCACAGCGTGCTTCCGTGTGACGCGTGTGATACGCGCAACAGCAGTAAAAACTATGAATGAAAACAGAAAAGCACCACGTGCTTTTCAGTTTACAAACATCCAGAGTGTCATAATGATGGCGGCTGCGCGAAAATCACGCAGCCACCCATCATACGCAGCTGACACACGGAGCTGTTATGTACCTTTTGCGCGCGCAAAACGCACACGCTCGTGTGAGTCCGGCCTTATAGAGATAATATAACATTCATTGTAGTGCGGTGCTGACGGTGTGTGGCCGCTGTCAGGTTCTAATGAACAATCCCCATGCCTCATGGGTTCCTGAAGTATCATAATCTGCCCACATTAAAGCGTCTGCAACCGTCTTACAATATTTGCTTTGCTTTGAACTCGGGCATCGTACAAGTGCAAACACCGTTGACAGCTGAAAATGACAGATCTAATAATTAATAAGAGGATGATGTGATTGTGATGACAGGTGAAATATGCTGCAGTACAACTGCCTCTGTTTGCGTCTTGTTGTTACTTGTTCCAGATGAAGGCACAGACTATTGGCAAACTCTTCTATTTACTGGGGAATGGCCAAGAATGTGGCAGATTCCTTGTTGCTTGTCTGGGATGTGGGGAACAGAAGCCATTGTGGAGAATGGATGCTTTATATTCTTGTCTCGTCTGGATAATAGTATGGAGAAATGACTATACACGATAGTCCGGTATTACATGACGATAAAACCAGCATTTGGCCCTATTCACACAAACGTACAGAAATATTGCATTGAATACGGCAAAATATACCGATGTTTATGTCCATATTCATTTTTCCGCTCAATGTTCAGTATTTTACTAGTGTCTCACCTGGGCTTATAAAAGAACTTCAGCCCTCCACGATTATTCTGCCAATTATCAGTTATATATTAATATATAATCCCTTGTTCTTATTTTAAATATTCTTCTCTCAATTTCTGAGCCCTTCAGCCATGTTTTTTTCTCACTGGCTCCTTTGTTCGGAAGTTCCCACTTTAGAGAGAGACAGGGAGACAGTACTATCTGTGCCTATATTTTGTTGTCAGATTTATGTACTACTCCCCTAGCAAGGTGACCACCATATTACCTTGAAACCTAAGCTCAGAGATGGTGGTCACCTTGCTGTTTATTGGGATGTTGCTATGTAACAGTCTCCAGTGCACATTCGTAGAAAAAAAATCATGCAAAGAAGGCAACAACACAACGTACATGTAGAGAGAGGTTCACCGGAGACTTTCTTTAAAGGACCCTGTATCCCTCGTTTCTTCCAATGTTGCTAAACTTTCACAAGCCTCATGGACTATTGTGTAAGCAGTAGCCCAGCAATATGGAGATATGATGTAATGGTTTTGTGTATTATTCCCTAAGGACCCATGCACACGACCGTATCTTAATCTTTCCGTAAATACTGTCCGAAAAAAGGGATCCGCAGCTATCCGTACTTTATCCGTATATACAGAAGGGTGTCCGTAAATACGGTCCATAAGGCATCCATATTTAATCCGTATATACGGATCCGTAAGAAAAAGGGAGGCTGCAAATGATGTCACCAACATGTTGCATAGCAATGCTTACGGAAATATGGACGGTTTACGAATGCACATCCATAACCGTCCGTATTTACGGAAGCGCCCATAGGCTTCTATGGGAGAGTCCGTGCTGTAATTACAGACAAGAATAGAAGAGGTTCTACCATTTTTTCAGCACGGACACCCATCCGTAAATATACTGACAGGTGTCCATGGCCAATAGAAACGAATGGGTCCGTAATTACGGATGAAATATACGGTCGTGTGCATGGGGCATTACTCCACCCAAAACATTACAATTCCTGTATGACCCCAATCTCCCACTATCCTCCAAGCCACAGGTATCAGTTGTGGTCGCTGTTCAGCAGGGTTCTTACTCATTGGACCTGATTTACATATCGGCCTGTTTGCCTCCAGAACTAACACGGAGCAAAGTTTGTGGTCACTGGTGAATTTATTTACATATCTAAAAAAGTATCGCCTGTAACATACATTGTATCAAAGTTTTCTTACAGCCGCTGCAAATAGTGTGGCCCGCAGACCAAACAATGTTCTATATAAAGATATTTGCTCATATTAGGTCATACACATTATGTTTAGGGCCGACTTATGTCATTTAGTTGTTTTGACCACCCACTTCGCAGACTACACAGACCTAGTGCTTGCAGATGGCGGGCTGTGTGGTGTAATGAGATGCAAATCAGCATGATAAGCTAAAAATCTGACAAATTCATTTTAACAAGTGAAAAGGAAAATACTTGCTTATTTCAATTTATTACAAAAAATCAAACATTAAATAATACAAATGACTAAAAACAAAGAAAAATAAATCATAACCAAAACTTGAGCGCTACTGAAATCCCTGTACCTTACTGCCATCATGTGGATGACTGTGGTACTAAAGAAGGTAACAAAAAAATGTGGATTTGAGGTTGTGATAGGTGGATTTCTCTAAAATGCTGTCTAATGAGTGGGCCTTCTTGTGCGATATGTAGCTGCATACAGAAGACGTGGGTACTGTTGGCAAGCGGCAAATCAAAGGATTCCTAAACTTTTATATAAAAACAAGGAACTAAATGTGCTCAAACTGTGTATTGTACTTATTTGGTTCCAGGCAAGGATTTTGGAGACCGTTTCTGTAGTCAGAGGCTCTTATTATTTATTTACATACATTACACCCATATAGTGCTCTAGGAGGATGTATATAACCAAACAATTCACCACCCTGTGGCCACAGTCCTTGGGGTCAACATAAGAGAATTTTGCTCCCTCATGAGCAGCGTTACTATAGCTGGAATATAGAATGTGCTAGATGTTATAAAAGATAGCAGACATCCCTACCACAAGGAAGCTGAGCATAGAAACCTCAGTCATTTCTTTGGATGAAATTAGAGGTGTTTCCGTTTCAGAATAAGGTAAAAGGAGAAGAATATACAATAGATCAAAGTCATAGTATTACTCATTATCCAGAATGGCTTCCCGAAACAGAGGTAATAAAATGATAAGATACATTTTTCCCAAAAAACAACATTTGCTTTGAGTGGGTCTGGGCTCCCTGGATGGAATATAGTAGTCACACTTTCTTCACTACGCCTCCCATTCACCTCTCAGATGGGAGTTTCACCGACTAGTTGCCTCTCTTAACTGTTCCAGCAACTTCTTATGAGTAATCTCCCCTTCACTCCTCTCTCGGGAGCCCCGCTGCTCTGGTGTCTTCCTTCTTTCTGGAACACCTCAAAGGTTGGTCCCACCATACGGGTTAACATGAAATTAACCCATTTAATAGGCTTCACTGTTGTTCTGATGTACTTTCAAATGATATAAGTGCCTTACCTATCTTTATAAGGGTCAATTTATAGTGCAATGGCGTTCACCAAAATATGCACATTTTTAAGCCATAAATTTGGTGTAAACCTTTTGATATTTTTCCCCCATTGACTTCTATTGGTTATATGTGTAGTAATCATGCTCTGTAGTATTTTCAAAGGTCACTGTGCAGGGAGGGGGAGCTGTGTCCATTACCTATCGTCAATGGTGGATCCTGCGTTATTTGCCTCCAGCTTTATGATAGAGGTGTTACCTGTCAGTGTAATCCTGCCTGTAATAACAATAATAATGAGATGATGCTGAGAAGTGATCTCTACAGAACAGGAAGGGTCAGACTATTGTGAGAATCAGTGGTCACAGTGAAAACTGCAACATTTTTTGAATATTTTTTTTTTGTAAAAGAGATAGTAAGTTGGAAAATGAACAAATTCACCAAAAAATAAAAAACATGATTTAAACAATAGGCAATTTTCTGGTAATAGATTACCTTTTAAAAGCTTGAGTTTCAGGTGTTCGGTCACTTGGTACTTCCAAAGTCAATACAATTCATGACATACAGTGATATCATAGACAGACTCTTGATACCCTAATGATGACTGGTTCACACGGAATGAATAGCCTGACAGTATATTATGTAGATTACAGATTCTGTACAGGTATAATTACTCTTGTAATGTATGACTACTACAGGCAAATCACTGTTTTTCTTCTCTATTTTGTATTTGCAGTGTTCATCATGGCATCAGGACTCTTGGTCTATCCCTTCGGCTTCAACTCAGCTACTGTGAAAAAGTACTGTGAGAACTCGAGTATATACTATGCAGGAGACTGTCAGATTGGATGGGGCTACATGCTTGCGATTGTTGGGGTCATGTTATCTGTGTTTTTGCCATTCTTTGCTAAATATGCACCAAAAGAACACATATCCCCAACCCCCATTCCTACTATTTTATAGTATTTTATTTTTGCAAACAAAAACAAAGTTCCTGTCTACAGATGATGGATAGACAAAGGTATTAGAGCACTTCTCTGCGCCGTGCAGCATAACATATAGATCAGATGGATATTACATTGATCGTCTTCCTGCAGCATGACAAAATATTATCTTGGGATTTAGTAACATTACTACACACTGATTTTCTTACTTTTCCTACTGCTTCCCTCATACTCTACTCAGTTTACCTTTTATGATGGCTACCGCCCAATAAGCTGACCAGAAATTCTGTGCTGGGAGTCAGATATCCGAGTGATTATCATTTACTGAATCACACATAGGGTCTCATGTATCAATGTTGCCCATAGCAACCAACCGGTGTTCAGCTTCCATGTTCTAAACTACACTGGAATAATGAAAAGTAATGGTATGGGCACCAGGACCACTAGTCCCATGAGACATTGCAGTAGATATCCATAGAATCTGTATATATTTGACACAATATTACTGAGCCTGATGTGATGTTTCTCTTTTAATATTGCAGTATTTGTTTATGACATACTAGTAGTATAATCGTTTGAAAATAAATAAAATAACTATACAGCGATATTCCTTTAATTCGGCATCCACTAATCCAGAAATTCTGATAGCCCAGCTATTGTTTCTGGCACTGTGATGAAATGGTATATTTCATTCTAGCTTTCTGTGTTGGGCTGTCTTTCTTAAAGGGGTTGTCCACTTTGTTAGGAGATCAACTCAGGAGCAGACATACCATTGATGCAACCTGTGCTGCTGCACAGGGGCCCAGTAGGTAAAGCGGCCCACTCACCTTAAAGCAATCTTCTTCTGTCTGATATTGCATGTAAATGCCTGAGATGATGACTTTTATGGCTCATACTTACTGGTGGATTATTAGAGAGACATTAGGGGGTGATTTATGATGAATTATTGGAGAGCAAGCGACCCATATACTGCTTTGCACAGGGGCCCTCAGCTGTCTGGGTCCGCCCATGGATCAATTGTAATCTATGGAAGGACTTGCAGCAAGTATTCAATTTCCTCGTACCCAGAGGAGATGAAGCTCACCCCCCACCATTACCTATTTGAAAATGGGTTAAACCAACTAACCCTATGAAGTCTTTTACCTTTCAATATAAGTTTTCTATACTTTCTATGATCATCCAATACAATCTTTGAGAAGGCAGCACCTTTTAGCTTCTGTTAATGCCAAATGAAAGGAATTTTACTGTATGAAGTCACTCTGCAAGGTCATTGAATGTGTAATCATCCTGCCACAATCCACCTACTATAATGTCTATGCATCCAAATATATGTTTAGTGTGATTACATGTGGCATTATTATAGGGACAGAATACTCGGTGTCACTTTTAAGTGTACCTCCTCCTACAGGCCTGAATCGTGTCTGCCCAATTTTCAGCTTATACTTTTTTTTTTTCCAAAGTCACTTGCATCATGGAGAGAACCTGGACTTAGGCCCCATGCACACGACTGTAGTTTTCTTCCGTAATTACAGACCCATTCATTTCTATTGGCGACTGACACCTTCCCGTATATCTACGGGAAGGTGTCCGGGCCATAGAAACCTCTTTGCAAAATATAGGACATGTCCTGTTTTTTTTAAATTTAAGGACCGTGCTCCCATACTTTATAATGGGAGCACGGCCCATAAATGCGGACGACTGTCTGCGGTCGGCCATAGCCGTAATCACGAACCGTCTACGGTCGTGTGCATGGGGCCTTATTCTCACAGTCTTCCTTATTTAGTGCAGGAGCCTAACTATGCACATTCTATTACAATGAGTGGGAACTTTGCAACGGAGTTTAGGAGACTTTGCCACCGCAATATCTACATTTCTCTACTGTATTAGCTGCAATCTGCTGTAAGGCAGGCATTTTCAAGAAATGACTTATATGATGGAAATGTGCAGTTATATTAATCCAGCACTGTAGCAGGAAGTGTCGTCGCTAGGTTTTCCTTCACTCCCCTCGGATCCAACATTGGGGGGCATATGCCTCACCCCAGCTACACCCTCGGGCAGGAGTACATGTTGCATTAGGGATCTGATCGCTCACTTTACCAGAAGGAATTTCCTGGGTGCCGTAATCTGTTATGTAATGACAGGGGTCATGACAACCTCTTGAGTGCAAAAAAAGGAAAGTTATCACAACACCGGAGACATAAGCAAGATAATGGGTGCCGTGCAAGCCTCAAAGGAACCTGATCCAGAGCCCCACAAATGGAATTCACAGAAAAGAGAGAGACCTAAGTGAGGTCCATTCACAGGATACAGGCTGCCATAAATCTGGAGTCTGGAGCGAAGCGCCAGCCCTGCAGTGTTGTTTGGAGCACTCCTACAAGTCCAATAATAACATTATTTTAGGAACGGCTTATCATATAATTCTCTAATATATTCAAAATGGTTTCAAACCAGAGCTTCAGTTTAGATGTGTAACAGACTTTTTTGATTAACGTCATATAAAACCACATCATATTATGTTGCATAAATCTGGACTCTGGTGCTCGTATCTTCCTGATTCAGACAACACTTTATAGGCTTAAGCAAACACGCAGACACAACAAAGCATTACACCCTATTCATTGATTTCACGAACACCGGCTATACAGTCAGCAAATGGAAAATCTATTTTGATTGTCAACATCAATTCATTTACCAGTCAGATCAAAAACGGAATAATCCAGGACACTATTTACCTACATTACAATGCCGAAAACATTCAGAAACGGCAAATACTAAAATAAAAAAAACAATTACTTAGGGCAAGGTCTCACATTGTGGCGGCCGCACTCATACAAAACCATACCCACATGCCGTGGCCAATGGTCACACGGATTCTCACGGTAATACCAGCATGTGGGCATGGTTTCGTAAGGCTACATTCCCACTGTGCGGATATGCTGCGTAAAAGGTGCACGGCGTATCCGCCCTGGCGGCTGCAGGGAATTCTGGACGAAAATCCACATCAAATTGTGGTGCAGTTTTTCGGCCGGAATCTCTTCTGTGCAAAAGTGCACATAAAAAAACCCAACATCAAACAAAAACATACTTACCCTCTGACGTCCTGCAGCCCGGCCTGGACAAAGAAGCACAGAGTTCTGGGTAAGTATAAGATTTTTTTTTTCTGAGTTGCGTTTTTTGCGGTGGAATTGCAGCTTTTCTGCCACAAAAAAACACAACATCTGCAATTGACATTGAATTCAACATGGAAAACGCACAACACAAAAGCAGATATTACAAAAATACAACTGACATGCTGCGGATCATGCATTTATTTTTTAGTAGGAGAACAATAAGCTGCTGCCAAACAACTCTTACAAATCTCAAATGGCAAAAATTGCATTTACATGTATCTAGAACGAAAATTCAAAAAAATGATCAATTACTGAGGTTAAGGGTCACCATGTAGATATTTTCTCCTTTTGATGAGACCAAAGTTCTCCATGTGGCAGACATCTATCTGGGTTACATAGGTTGGATAAATAGAACAAAAAGCCTCTCTACTTTTTTTTTTTTTTTACAGTTTTATCTTAAAAAACACCTACAACAATGCATTAAACTGCATTGAGTGAACAAGGTCTAAAGTTGGCCATACACATGAGATAAAATCTGTGTATAGGGGAAGTTCGGTTTCAGCATGCTTCATTCATTGTTCCCTCTGGAGATCAGTGTTGTCAGAAGTGTCAAGTAGCTGCCTAGTCTCCTTACTGAAGTTATGGGGGAGTCAATAGATATAGCAGTCCACATCTATGGCCAGTTAGACGCCTCATTCACACTGGGTCATAAAGTTCCGTTTCTTATCTGCATTACTTTTCTGCAGTTTATGCATGTGCTGCTTGTATTCTTCACCCATAAAAAAAAACAAAAAAAAACAAACCTGAGCCTCATCATCATGTTGCATGTTCACCATCCTACTGAAACTAGGCCAATACTCAACTATTGCATCCCTTAAATACTCAGGCCACACAAAATGATAATGGCAACACTAAATCTAACTTTTACATTTATGCACAGTAGGAGAAGCCAAGTTACTCTACACCATAGAGCTACTCTTGTACGATAACAATGGATACAATAATGGAAAAGTAGGGACATGATGTAAGCAAAGGCTAATAACTTTAGCCCTTCATCTTGGGAAAGCATAGTTGCACATAGGTATGGCTGACAGCTTTTTTAAAATCTTAAAGCAGTTTTCCATTTTAGTTAATCTCTTTAAGTTAGAAGGTCCTCCAACCATAAACTCCTCACAGGGTGTTTTTCTTGCAGCGCCACTGCAGGGGAAATTAAGCATTACACATTGCACAAAGAAGTCAGTGACACCCTCTGTAGCTGCTTTCTGCTTTTGTTAATAGATAAACCCCCATTTATTAAATCAGAATTCCCTAATAGGAGATATGAAAATTGATTTACTGAGGAACCCGTGTAAGCTTCTGTATGCAGTCTGTTTTCACCCTAGCTAAACAGCACAAAAAAATGTCGTGCCATTTTAACTCTTAGTAGTATGAACCTGATTCTTATAGGGATGCATATTAAGCTGACAGGTCCACTTTATATTCTCAATCACATGACAGAGCCAGGAGCCATGTGTACAAATGCAAGTCCCTGTGACCCCGTGCTACGGAACCGTAGGCACTCCATGTCCCGCCATATAGTGCTCCATATGGAGCTATATTACACAGATATTCTCCCATCATACGGCATCCGAAGGAGAATACCATAATTCGTTACCATAAAAGTCTTTGGGCGTCATAGTACAGCGGTGTACAACTTGGATGTTGTACGGAGCTGTAATACACTCATGTGCATGAGCCTCAGATCAATAAATAGACTTCTAAAAAAAAAAGTTGACTGAATCATGAGCATGGAAAGTGCCTAAACTTTGTAGTTCTCTCTCCTTTGATCTCTAAAAGTACTTTAAAACATGGACCGAGACTGACAGTAAAAACGAGCGCCGATGGACGATACAGCATGTCTATGGGCGTGCGTTAGCTCCATTCACAAGGAGCAATGATCGTTAATGTATTTGAGAAATCATTTCTACAAACGTTCGTCCCCATGTCGGCAGCACATCTACTTATTTCCCAGAAAGATGCGCTGCCAACTAGCTGCCATTTGTTTGGCCACATGAAAGAACCGATCACCCGATGAACTTTCTATGAAAGTCCAATAGTCCGAAAAATCTCATAACCCTGCACCTTTGAGGTCAATTGATGCTGAATTAAAGGAATTTTACTGTGAATTCCTAGATGTGTCAGACTAACAAGAGAATTCAAGGGTCATAACTACAAGACAATTATTTTCCAGTAAATGTCGGAACTGTTGAATGACCTGTCGGATTGAACGCTCTTATCTCGTTGTATATTTTCTTCTGCTTGCTTCCTATACAGAATTTGCATCAGTATTACACAACCAATCATTTCATATTGACACTTTTACAGGTTAACCTTTCCCAGTTTAATATATACGTTATTTAATAGGTTCATCAAATATTGAATTTCAAGTAAAACACTTAAATTATTTTGATTTTAGTACAACATATACAATTTTTACAGTGAGGAGGGCATGGAACGTCAAGAAAATCAGACCTCCTTTGCGGGCTGCTTCTGTATGCCATAGCAAATCTTACTAATGTAGCCATTGATAGAAATATTATAATATCCATTGAGTTGATTTGCTATGATATTTTAGAAGATGTCACTTATAAGAACTGATAACTGTGATAAACAGACAGAGAGATTTACATCTACGAAGGAAAAGTTGCCACCTAACCATCCTGTGCCTTTATTAAAAGATCAATTGAACAAATTGTTATGTACCAGGGATGTTTATTACCTGCAAGATGTTGTACATTCTGTAAAATACTATTTCGATTCTGTATTTGTCTGTTTGTAACAGTTCAGTGGATATTTGTAAAAAATAAAATATTCAAGTCATGTTCCTTTTTAGTGTCTTCAAAAGAAAAAAAAAAAAGAAAATGTCTCTTATTTTACCTTTTATTTATACTCAGATGTTTGAATTATGATGATGTTAAAAACTGGTAACTAAAATATATTTTTCATTGATTTTGTCACACTAATAAAGTACTTTTTATTCAAAATGGCTCTTATTTTTTGTTCCCAGCCAACAAAACACAACGATACTAAATGATACACTATACACATAATATACACCAGCTGACTGGCTGATTCTCCATAATGTTCCTAGTGACCTCCATGAATGACCTCCACTAGACATTTCTAGCCTTGGCACAACTTTAAAGGACCCTTAAAGGAACACTCTAGGCAAAACTGTTACACTGTGGGAGAACTGTGTTATGCCTAGTTTAGGGCCTAAGAAGTGGTACATGACACAGGGATTGTGTCTTTAGTTTTCTGTACTATGTGCCACCTCCTCAGGCCATTCACTAGGCATAACACAATGGATCAGTTTTGTCCAGAGTGTTCCTTTAGTGTACATCCAGCTGCTAATAACTTTTACTTTGTTATGGCACTTACAAAGAAAAATCTGTTTGCTATATAGCCTATTCCAGGTAATATTCAGCACCGGACACCACAGCTGTAGTTTCTAGTAGGGTCTCCTGTATTTCCTAGGCACCCACACCTACTTGGAGGCCTCACAGTTGCTGGTAGTAGACTGATGCTACCGGTAGGTACACAAGCCTAGGAGGCAAAGTGCATTTGCTACAAATTGCTGCTGTGCAGCAGGGTGTCTGGTCCTTATTATTACCAAAAGGAGCCACAGACCTGTAATGGACTATACCGCAAACAGACTTGTCTTAGTAAGTGGCATAACATTGTAAAAGTTAGTTGTAACTGGAGGTGTCATTTAAAGAGCTTTAAAGAGGCTCTGTCACCAGATTTTGCAACCCCTATCTGCTATTGCAGCAGATAGGCGCTGCAATGTAGATTACAGTAACGTTTTTATTTTTTTAAAACGAGCATTTTTGGCCAAGTTATGACCATTTTTGTATTTATGCAAATGAGGCTTGCAAAAGTACAACTGGGCGTGTTTACAGTAAAAGTACAAGTGGGCGTGTATTATGTGCGTACATCGGGGCGTTTTTACTTGTTTTACTAGCTGGGCGTTCTGACGAATCAGCATCATCCACTTCTGTTCGTTAACACCCAGCTTCTGGCAGTGCAGACACACAGCGTGTTCTCGAGAGATCACGCTGTGACGTCACTCACTTCCTGCCCCAGGTCCTGCATCGTGTCGGCACCAGAGGCTACAGTTGATTCTGCAGCAGCAGCAGCGTTTGCAGGTAAGTAGCTACATCGACTTACCTGCAAACGCCGATGCTGCTGCAGAATCAACTGTAGCCTCTGGTGCCGATGTGGCCGACACGATGCAGGACCTGGGGCAGGAAGTGAGTGACGTCACAGCGTGATCTCTCGAGAACACGCTGTGTGTCTGCACTGCCAGAAGCTGGGCGTTGTGAAGAGAAGTGGATGATACTTCTCGTCAGAACGCCCAGCTAGTAAAAGTAGTAAACACGCCCCGATGTACGCACATAATACACGCCCACTTGGACTTTTACTTTAAACACGCCCAGTTGGACTTTTGCAAGCCTCATTTGCATAAATACAAAAATGGTCATAACTTGGCCAAAAATGCTCGTTTTTTAAAAATAAAAACGTTACTCTTATCTCCATTGCAGCGCCGATCTGCTGCAATAGCAGATAGAGGCTGCAAAATCTGGTGACAGAGCCTCTTTAACTTCTAAATTTGAACCCTAAAAGTTCAAGTCCACTAGGGTATTATGTATCCCACATTTAGGGTATGTTCACACGCTTAGCAAAAAACTGAGCTGTTTTCAAGGGAAAACAGCTCCTGATTTTCAGTTGTTTTTTTAGCAACTCGCGTTTTTCACTGCGTTTTTTACGGACGTTTTTGGAGATGTTTTTCTATAGAGTCAATTAAAAACGACTCCAAAAATGGCTCAAGAAGTGACATTCACTTCTTTTTAAAAAACTTCGTAAAAAAACGCCCCGTCGGAAACTAACACCGTTTTTCCCATTGAAATCAATAGGCAGATGTTTGGAGGCGTTCTGCTTACGAAAATAAGCCGTGTGAACATACCCTAACACTTGACACATTACTGAACGAAGGATTTCTACGAGCCTTGAAAAAATCTACCTGTATTCAACAGAAATCAGAAGACTATTTAATATCTGCAATAAATGAGGATTTCGTTTTACAGGATATAGAACCATTTAGTTTAACCCTTTTATAGATGCCTTTATTAAGGCCCTGTTCACATGGAGTTTTTTGCAGGCAGATTCTGATCTGCCTGCACACCGTTTGCCGTGTTTTTCGCCCGCGGCCATTGAGCTCCGCGGGCAAAAACGCAGTGAAAAATGCTTTGATGTCAATGGGAGGTCAGAGACGTAAACGCACGAAGATAGGGCATGTCGCTTCTTTTTCCCGCGAGACGGTTTTTCCGCTCGCGGGAAAAAACGCCTCCGCCTCCCATTGAAATCAATGTGCTGCTTTTTTGGCTTGGTTTCCGACGCGCTCTGTGTGAACAGGGCCTACGTTTTTGTGTCTCATGACAGAAGCGTTTCACTTTAGCAGCTGAAATGCAGTCCTAGTTGAAAAACTTACCACTAAATGTGGCACAAACCTAGATAGATAACCTATTTATACATAAATAACCAAATGCACGCAATTAAACAGTAACAAATAAAATATATTTATTATTTGCATGAATACCTTCTTTCAGAAAGACTTTACATCACTCAACTTAACACACATCTGGATACTGTGTAGCAATAACAAGTTAAAGTTCTATTTATAGTGTAAGAACAAAATAACAATATATAATAAACCTTATTTGAAAAATGAATCAAAATAAATATTTGTTAACATGTCTACATTTCATTTAGAGTCTTCTAGACGTGTAACATACTTCTCCAATTCCTTATCTGCAGCGATGATATATTCCAGAAAGGTCTGCTGCTCTGACACTGATGCCGGTCTTACAGAAACACACTTAAACATGTTTCTTTTCTGGTCATAATTTCCCATTGCTCTATGAATTCGACCTCTGATTAGTCTTGGCAGGTCCCGGTCCTAAATAGAAACATTCAAAACAGTCGAAAACTCTTATAGGATCGGATTTAAAGAGGCTCTGTCACCAGATTAAAAATGCCCTATCTCCTACATCATTTTATTGGCGCTGGAATGTAGTTAACAGCAGTGTTTTTTATTTTGAGAAATAATCTTTTTTCAGCAAGTTATGACCTTTATTACATTTATGCAAATTCGTTTTTTAATGCCCAGGTGGGCGTTTTTTAACTTTTAACCAAGTGGGCGCTTTACAAAGAAGTGTATGACGCTGACCAATCAGCATCATACACTTCTCTTCATTACACCCAAGCTTGTTTCACTGAACAGCGTGATCTCGTGTGACGTCACTTCCGCCCACAGGTCCTTCATCTCTAGGGATTTCTATATGCTTACCTGCACTGTGTGATGCTGCCTCCTCCGCTGCTGCTGCAGATCCGACGACTGTAACTTCTCATACGCCTGGAGACGATCTATGTTCAGTCTTCAGACGCAGGGATGAAGCACCTGTGGGCGGAAGTGACGTCACAGCGTGGTCTCGCGAGATCACGCTGTTCAGTGAAACAAGCTTCTGTGTAATGGAGAGAAGTGTATGATGCTGATTGGTCAGCGTCATACACTTCTTTGTAAAACGCCCACTTGGTTAAAAGTTAAAAAACGCCCACTTGGGCATTAAGAAATGAATTTGCATAAATGTAATAAAGGTCATAACTTGCTGAAAAAAGATTGTTTCGTAAAATAAAAAACACTGCTGTTAACTACATTCCAGCGCCGATAAAATGATGTAGGAGATAGGGCATTTTTAATCTGGTGACAGAGCCTCTTTAAATGCCACGATGATTTTAAGATGAAATGAAAAATGTACATATTATACTGAAAATGTGTCGAGTAATTGGATATTTCTTGCAGCCCAGTGGGAGACTAACTTGAACTGAAATGTCATAATTGTTTAAAATTAATCCAGGAATGAGATATGGGTAAAACAGTTTAGTTATTTAAAATGAGATCTAGGCCTAAATTCTTGACTGTTTGCTTAGAACTCATATATTTCTGTACAGATTCTGGTTCAGGTTATACTTTTTTTTCATATAGGAGACATAAGAAAGGCACATCATAAAGGTAATATAAGATATCAAGATACAGTCCAGTACACATATTGGGGTCTAGGTTATTCTATTTAATCCCTTCATGCCGCCAATATGTAGATTTACGTCCTAGCCGCATGTGCCCCGTGCAGCCAGGACGTGAATCTATAGTCCTCATCTTATGCCAGTGTCCCGCTGAGGAGAGCCCTCTGACGTCGGCGGTGTGAGTGTCCCTGCCTCCCTAGAAACCTGCTCCCTAACAGGTGAACCAATTAGTTTGGATTCTGAGCATGTGATCATCATGATTAACGAATCATTGTGATCTCTAAAAAGTTTGTTTGTACACAAAGTTTTCCCGATTGTCATCTCCTATTACCTGTGCCCCTTAGTGTTAGAATAGGCAGGCAGGAATAGTAGGTAAGGCTATGTTCACACCTGTGTTGTGTCATTACGTTGTTCTGCTCCTTCAGAGGAGCAGAACAAGGGAATAACGGAACCAACGGAAACCGACGGCTGCCAATGGAACCCATTGACCAATAGGTTCCGTCGGGGTGCCGTGATTTTACCGGACACAATAGCGCTATTTTCTCTGATAATCCCTGTCAGATCTGTGACTGACACCTTGAATGGAGCCTGACGCAAATGTGAACAAAACCTTAATTAGCCTAAAAAAATGGTTATGTTATCCAAAATAGTTCAAGTTATAACTGTGTAAAACAATGTTTTCCAAAACTTTACATTTAAGCCTTTTGGCATCGATGACCCTTGTTCCTGAAATGGTTAATAACGAATAGGGCTGTACACTTTTGAGTCAGATTAGCGTTATGCGTTACAATGCATAACAATTTTAAGATGCCCATAGACTTAAGGTATTTTGCGGACAGATACAGGCTTACCAACACATAGTAGTGGTCAGTGTGGTAAACTACAGAAGCAGCCTGGTGTTATGTTTTTCTAAACCACAATTGGACCAAGCGCTGCATGTGGAGGATTTACTAGTACAGCAATTAAAGGGGTTATCCAGTGAAAAGAAATTGATGGCTTATCGTTAATACAGGCCATCAATATCTGATCGATGAAGGTACGACTGTTGGCACCCCCGCCGATCAGCTGTTTTGAATGCGAGCGCTGCTTTCCTTTTCATTTCGTTCACTGCTTGTACTGTGAACCGCCGCTACAAGTGTATCGGCGATTCACAGTACGGAGCAGGTAACCAATCAGCCTTCGCATGAGCACCACGGCCACTTTAAAACAGCTTGGGGTGCCAAGAGCCAGACCCCCACCGATCAGATATTGATGGTCTATCTTGAGGATAAGCCATCAATTTCTTTTACAAAGACTATCCGCATTCATTGTCACAATGTCTACATTATTTCAGCTATTGCCCTTTATCTCCATGGCACAGTTTTTCCCATATTAGAAATAGCACCAGTCTTCCCAGGGTAGGAAAGATTTTAAAGGGTATCAGTTTCAGCAAATAAAAGCTAATTCGTATATTGAAAAGTTATAAAATTTTCTTTTATGATTTTTGTATCAATTTCTCATGGTTTTCAAGATCTCTGCTTGCAGTCATTCAATAGGAACCTTCATTGTTTACTTCTGGTTGATAAAAATCTGTACTGGTCATGTGATGGACACACAGGTGCAGGACTGGTTACAAGACACAGATCTGACAACTGTAAGTAAACAATAAACAACATGCTGAATGACTGCAAGCAAAGATCTTGAAAACCGTAAGGAATTTATACAAAGTATAATAGAAAATTGTGTAACTTTTCATTATGCAATAATTAAGGGCCTGTTCACATCACCGTTCGCTTTCCATTCCGGGGTTCCGTCAAAGGTTTCCGTTGGGTGAACCCCGCAACGGAAAGTGAAACTACAGCTTCCGTTTCAGTCACCATTGATATCAATGGTGACGGAAACATCGCTAATGGTTTCCGTTCGTCACCATTCCGGCAGGTTTCCGACGGAATCAATAGCGCAGTCCACTCCTCTATTGATTCCGTCGTTAAAACGGAAACCTGCCGGAATGGTGACGAACGGAAACCATTAGCGATGTTTCCGTCACCATTGATATCACTTTCACTTTCCGTTGCGGGGTTCACCCGACGGAAACCTCCGACGGAGCCCCGGAACGGAAAGCGAATGGTGATGTGAACAGGCCCTAACCTATATTTGCTGGAACCATAATATCCTTTTAAAGAAAGTCAGTTGGAAATGACTGTTCATGTGACCTAATAAAAATAAAAATAACAGATTTACTTATACATTGTAGATATAAAGTAAAATATGTAAATACTGGAGCAAATGTCAAAACAAAATGATGCAATAAGGAGAATGACGTACTGAAATTACTTACAATCTCATAAAATACGCATTGAACGTTATTCTTTCCATCCCTTAAAAGGAAGAGTTTTGATCCATGGTCACCTGATGTCACAGCAGAGTCGAGGGTCGCTATAAACAAGAGAAACGGGTATTTTATTTGTGAATTTTACAACTTCTATGCATGTATTAAGAATTTGAACTAGTGTGTTGAAGCAATTCAGGTACAAATACTAAACAAGGTCTTTGCCATATGATGCAATACAATACCAAACGTAGCCCACAAAAACTATTTCTAAGACCTAATGTACACGACCGTGGTGATTTTGTAGTCCACAAAACCACGTGTCCGTTGTCTGTATTTGCGGTCTATTTGTCCACAAAAAACCTTCCATTGTGCATCCATGTGTCATCAGTAATCATAGATCTGCAAAGAAAAGGGAAGGCTGGAATTGATGTCACCAATTTGTCCCAACACCCTGAGTAGGTAACATGATCCGCAAATACGGACAGTAAAATGACATGTCTTAAAGTATTTGAGGACCGCAGTCACGACTCCAAACGTATCTGTGAACATCACGGTCATATGCATATGAATGAGTCCGTGTGCTATCCGCAAAATTGCAGCACACGGGCAAAAATAGTCCCCCCCGACTGATTGATAAAATAAATGTGTTTTTTCATTGCAGTTTACCTGCTGAATTGTTCCTGTTGACGTTAAGGGCGGGTTCACACATAGCGGAATTTCACTTAAATTCCGCTGCGGACACTCCGCAGCGTTAATCCGCAGCGGAGCCGTTTCTCCATTGACTTTCACTTTAATTTAGCAGTGTTCGTTTACACGATGCGTACAATTCCGCTGCGGAGCATAGGCTGCGGAGCGGAATTTGGTGTCCGCAGCATGCTCTGTCTGTTGCGGAGCAGTGGCGGACTGGTTGCGGACTCATGGCGGAATTTCTCCATTGACTTCAATGGAGAGTCAAAATTCCGCAATGAAGTCCGCAGATCTTATGTGTGCTGCGGAGCGTATTGTTTTTACTACCATGACATTTCTTCATTCTGGCTGGACCTATGTATTTCTAGGTCTACAGCCAGACTGAGGAAGTCAATGGGGCTCCCGTAATGACGGGAGCGTTGCTAGGAGACGTCTGTAAATAGTCACTGTCCAGGGTGCTGAAAGAGTTACGCGATCGGCAGTAACTGTTTCTGCACCCGGGACAGTGACTACCGATCCCAATATACATGTATCTGTAAAAAAACATATAAGTTCATACTTACCGAGAACTCCCTGCGTCTGTCTACAGTCCGGCCTCCCAGGATGACGTTTCAGTGTAAGTGACGGCTGCAGCCAATCACAGGCCAAGCACAGGCTGCAGCGGTCACATGGACTGGAGCGTCATCCAGGGAGGTCGGGCCGGATGCCGAAAGAGGGACGCGTCACCAAGACAACGGGCGGTAAGTATGAATTTCTTTGACTTTCACTAGGGAAAGTGCTGTCCCTTCTCTCTATCCTGCACTGAACAGGGAGAAGAGAAGCACTTTTCCTGCAGTCCGCAGCGGCCAGTCCGCATCAATTTTCTGCACATTTTGTGCAGATCCGCTGCAGAATCTGCAACGCAGATTCTGTGCGGCATTGATGCGGACAGTTGCGGAGGAATTCCGCCATGTGTGGTCATGCCCTAATAGAGAACAAAGCACAAGTTAAGGCTATGTTCACACAGAGTTTTTTGTAGGCAGAAAAATCTGCCTCAAGATTGCTTCAGGAATTTTGAGGCAGATTTTGACCTGCCTGCGCTACTTTCGCCGCGTTTTTTTGGCCACATGATTTCAATGGTGACGGATCCGGTACCAATGGTTTCCATTTGTCTCCGTTGTGCAAGGATTCCGTTATTTTGACGGAATCAATAGTGTAGTCGACTATGGTTTCCGTTTGTGTCTGTCAGGGTGTCGTTCAGACGAAACGAGACCCTGGCGCAGATGTGAACGAAGCCTTAGGCCTTATTTACACTAACATGTTTCACGTCTGTGACCTCGCGGACCTATGTAAGTCAATGGGTCCATTCAGACATTCCGTGTTTTTCACGCAGCGTGTGTCCGCTGCGTGAAACTCACAGCATGTCCTATACTTTAGTGTTTTTTGCGCATCACGCACCCATTGAAGTCAATGGGTGCGTGAAAATCACGTGCAGCACACTGACGCACTTCCGTGTGCTGCGCGTGATTCGCGCAACAGTTGTTCAAGAAATGAAGGGAAAAATCAAACCACCTCCTTCATTTCATTTTCTAAACCTCAAAACCGCGTGTCATAAGGATGCCATATGCGCGAAAATCACGCAACCACGCACCAAACACTGATGACACACGGAACTGCAACGCGCAAAAACGCAGCGTTTTTTGCACGTGCAAAACGCACACGTTATGACTCACTGCAGCTTGAAACTTACAAATGTTGCACTCTTCTTTTATAACCCCACACGTAAGATTCTCCATAATAAGAGATTTTCAAATGTTGATAAATATAAATCTTATGCACAACATTACTGATTTTGTACTGAAACCTACTGAAAGCCACGAAAGATGGAACATAGAGGAAAAAAGGGAATACTACGAAATGACAAACCATGGATTTAAGGGCATGACCACACGTGGCGGATTTCCTCCGCAACTGTCCGCATCAATGCCGCACAGAATCTGCGTTGCAGATTCTGCTGCGGATCTGCACAAAATGTGCAGAAAATTGATGCGGACTAGCTGCTGCGGACTGCGGGAAAAGTGCTTCCCTTCTCCCTATCAGTGCAGGATAGAGAGAAGGGACAGCACTTTCCCTAGTGAAAGTAAACGATTTTCATACTTACCGGCCGTTGTCTTGGTGACGCGTCCCTCTTTCGGCATCCAGCCCGACCTCCCTGGATGACGCGCCAGTCCATGTGACCGCTGCAGCCTGTGCTTGGCCTGTGATTGGCTGCAGCCGTCACTTACACTGAAACGTCATCCTGGGAGGCCGGACTGTAGACAGACGCAGGGAGTTCTCGGTAAGTATGAACTTATATGTTTTTTTACAGATACATGTATATTGGGATCGGTAGTCACTGTCCCGGGTGCAGAAACAGTTACTGCCGATCGCTTAACTCTTTCAGCACCCTGGACAGTGACTATTTACAGACGTCTCCTAGCAACGCTCCCGTCATTACGGGAGCCCCATTGACTTCCTCAGTCTGGCTGTAGACCTAGAAATACATAGGTCCAGCCAGAATGAAGAAATGTCATGGTAGTAAAACCAATACGCTCCGCAGCACACATAATATCTGCGGACTTCATTGCGGAATTTTGACTCTCCATTGAAGTCAATGGAGAAATTCCGCCATGAGTCCGCCACTGCTCCGCAACAGACAGAGCATGCTGCGGACACCAAATTCCGCTCCGCAGCCTATGCTCCGCAGCGGAATTGTACGCATCGTCTAAACGAACACTGCTAAATTAAAGTGAAAGTCAATGGAGAAACGGCTCCGCTGCGGATTAACGCTGCGGAGTGTCCGCAGCGGAATTTAAGTGAAATTCTGCCACGTGTGAACCCGCCCTAACACCTCAAATCCATGTGCAGAAGATTGGGTCTTCCACAAACTAGGTTCACCAGCTCATTAATAGCTTATTACCCATGCGTCCAACATATTGCAGGCCACAAATCCATTACAACAGGTAGATCACATTGATACTATCACATTAGCACAATAATAAAATAACAAAAGGGCTTAGGTCCCATAGCGTGACAGCACACTTTTGCATGGAACACAATAGGAACCTGGGTGGATTGAAAGCCTCTGAGATATGTAAGCAGAAGAACCATTGGAGGGGAGGTGATGCAATTAAGGCCTAATTCACATGAGCGTGTTCGATCCGTGATATACTGTCCGTGTATCGGCCGCATTTCCCGGACCGAACACACTGCAGGGAGCCGGGCTCCTAGCATCATACTTATCTATGACGCTAGGTGACGCTGCCTCGCTGCGGGAAAACTGTCCCGTACTGAAAACATGTTTTCAGTACGGGACAGTAGTTCCACGGGGAGGCAGTGACAACTAGCATCATAGAGAACTATAATGCTAGGAGCCCGGCTCCCTGCGGTGTGTTCGGTCTGGGAAATGCGGCCGATACACGGACAGTATATCACGGATCGAACACGCTCGCAGACTCACAGAAAGAAACTGAATTTATTTGCCTGCTAAAACTTCTACAAAGGGTGTGTGGTTTAAATGAAAAGGGGCGGGACGCCATTGTGCGCCAAAAACACTGGCACAAAATTCTGTCGCAAACAAAGTCAAATCAAAGGTGGTATGAGAAGGAGAAAAGTGTCTAGCAGGTCAAGTAAATGCACCAAATTTATCATGTAGCATTTCCCACTGTGATGAATATGCTGCTTCTTCTCACTGCTTTGTCTGAATCTTTTACTGCATTACTACATCTGTATTTTTGGTCCCCGGATAATATTTATCTCTATCTTTTAGGTTTATTACTCTCTGAGATGAATGTTTTGTATGTATATTCTGTTGTTATTCTGAAGGGCGCTTTACAGAATCTCTTGGTAGCAAGAATCCTGTGTGCTCTTTTTATAATTTTTGATATATCATTACATTTTTAACATTACAATTTCTGAAATACTTTATATGACATTACCAGATGATAGCTGATACCATACCTAGTAGTTCAAATAACAGAGGCATTCTGTCACTGTACTGACTCCAATACTTCATGCTCTCTATTGTTGCAGATACAATCCTTAAAGAATTACTCTTTTCTTTAAAAGTCATTTGATAAAGAGGTATTGCCTTTAAAGAGACGACAAACAATTTCATCAATGACACAATAATACTGCAAAATAGAAATACAATTATTTAAAGACTTTTGGTATAAAATTTGGAAGTGGTAAGATGAATTACAAAAGGAAATAGTAAGAGAAAGACAATAAACGTTTTTTTTTTAATAAAACATTCATACTGTAGTTGTTTAAAATAAGAAAATAGCCTAGTGATAAATTGCCATTTCCATGTCTACTCCACTTGCTAAACCACCAAGACTGACAAATCCTGTACTTTATACCAGCACCACTATTGTATGTAGTGTAGGAAGGGACTGAGGCTGGGGAATGTGGTCAATTGATTTGAGAGTTGATTAGAGCAAGTTTAGCTGGTAGATGGAGGAGCCTCGGGGTCCACTAAAGTCAATGGATAGTCTCTGATTTTAATGGCTGCTGAATTAGGCTATGTTCACACGGAGTATCTTGCCGAGTTTTTTGACGCTGAAACCGCGTCGCAAAACTCTGCAAAAACGGCCCGAAAACGCCTCCCATTGATTTCAATGGGAGGCCTCGGCGTCTTTTTCCCGCGAGCAGTAAAACTGCCTCGCGGGAAAAAGAAGCGACATGCCCTATCTTTGGGCGCTTCCGCCTCTGACCTCCCATTGACTTCAATGGGAGGTAGAGAAAGCGTATTTCGCGCTGTTTTATGCCCGCGGCGCTCAATGGCCGCAGGCGAAAAACGGCGCGAAAATCGGCGTGCAGGGAGAGAAATATCTGCCTCAAACTTCCAAATGGAATTTTGAGGCAGATATTCCTCCTGCAAAATACCCCGTGTGAACATAGCCTAAAGCTTTCTTGTCCCTGCAGTGCCAGAAAATCAAGCAAACCTCCAGTGACCAATACAACAATGAACATTCAATAACACAAAATGTAGCTATTTTTGCTAAAGGTAAAAAGTAACAAATAATAAAAAAACATATTAAACTTAAAGGGGTTTTCCCATCATAGACATTTATGACATATCCACAGGATATGTCACAAATGTCAGATAGATGCGAGACCCACCTCTGGGACCCACACCTATCTTTAGGAAAGGGCCCCCTAAACCTCGTCATGGTCGGAAATCACCTCCTTCTGCCGCTAAACAGAGTGGCAGAACGGGGTTTAGGGGGCCCCGTTCTAGAGATAGGTGTGGGTCCCCCGCATCTATATGACATTTATAGCATATCCTGTGGATATGTCATAAATGTCTGTCATGGGAAAACCCCTTTAACTGGTTCTCGACCGCTGGCTATGTTTTTACGGCCAGCTGTCAGGTTCCTTAAAACCCGCGCCATAGACTTTTTATGGCTCGGGTTTTAACTTGCTGCCCGCGCGATCGGGCAGCTGACTGTCGGGTCTCCGGCTGTCAGTGACTGCCGGGGACCCTGAGGAGAGGATAGAAGCAGCTTTCGCTGCTTCTGTCTTATCCAATCTCTTTTACACAGCGTTCAATGAACGCTGTGTATAGGAATAGAGGCAGCGGCCGCGCCGCTGTCTCTATTGTTCTCGGCGGGTGGCGTTACTGACGGACTGCTGCTGGGTCTTACTAGACCCAGCACAGCCCTATTAGTGACAATCGTCACTATGAGAGGGCTGATTTCCCCTGTAACTGGGGCTGCTGTGCAGCTCCAGTTACAGTGGAAAAACATGGTGTAAAAGAAAGAAAAAAAATATATAAAGTTCCCCAAAGGTCTTTTTTTACCTGTGAGGGAAAGACCATAGTAATAAAAATATAGTAAAGTAAAGTGCAAACATTTTTTAATAATAAATACACATAAAATACCCACGCCAAAGAAAAACGTTCCCCCCGCCAATCATTGTTGTAACGCTAGCGCTGACCCAATTACCCTAATATAGACATGTAATATATTAAAATTTACGGTAGACAATGACGATCACAAATAAAAGGTCTATTTTAGGGTAAAACTATGTTATTACCAAAAAAAAATTGCTGAAACCTAAAAAAGCTTATTTTTTCATTATTATTTTCAAACTTTATGAATAAAAATTCTAAAATAGTAAAAAGGATGTGTATAAAAACGATAAAAAAAAGAAACCTGCATTGTCTACAGAAAAAATATCGCAAAAATGACGTAGTTAGCCCAACAAATAAAAAAGTTATAGCCATTTAACTAACACGTGCTAAAAAGGGCTAAACGGTGTCTGGTCCTGAAGGCTCAAAATAGCCCGGTCCTGAACTGGTTAAAGAGACCTTGTCATGACAGGTCCACTTTAACATCTGGATAAAAGGAACACTCCAGCCAATGCGAATACACTGTGTAATTCCTAGTGCAGGGCTTGAAGGGGAGGGGCACGACACATGGATTCTCTTTTTTTATGTTCTTTGAATCCATGTGTCATGCTCCGCCCCATTGAGGCCCTGCGCTAGGCATAACACGATGTAACAGCTTTAGCTGAAGTGCTCTCTAAAAACTAAATAAATGTTAAAATGTGTTAAAAGTTAAATAAAATAGCAACAATAGAAACAACATTACATTTGTGAGCTGCAGTAGATGGAGGCATTAGCATAATTGTAAAAGTTTATAGAGAACAATGGGAGATGTCAAAGTCACCAAGGATTGCTTACATTTTCTAACCTTCAATTTAAAAATTGCAATTAAAATCTGACTGGTAGCTATGGGGTCACACCAGCTTTTTATGTAGTAAATTACCCATATTACTAGCAATAGATGGATCTTTGTGAAAATACGGCCATTTCTTTGAGTATTTCAGCTGTGACTAAACACTTCAATTATACAAGTGTGTTTAGCTATATCTGCTCACAGGCACCACAATTCTCGGGATCAGGTCCCAGAGATCAGACCCCCCCTGATAAGACATTAATGGTGAGTAAGGCTTCGTTCACATCTGCGTTGGGGTCCCGTTATGACGTTCCGTCAGAGGTTTTCCGTTTCCATCACCATTGATTTCAATGGTGACGGAGCCGGTGCCCGCGGTTTCCGTTTGTCTCTGTTATGCACCGGACCTGTCGTTTTGCCGGAAGCAATAGAGAAGCAATTGCGTAGTCGACTAAGCTATTGCTTCCGTCAAAACAACGGGTCCGGTGCACAACAGACACAAAAGGAAACCATGGGCACCGGATCCGTCACCATTGAAACCTCTGGTTTCCGTCAGTGTTAGTTTGTGTCTGCTCAGGGTCCCGTTCTGACGGAAAGCTCCGACGGAACGTCAGCATGGGACCCCAACGCAGATGTGAACAAAGCCTTATGGTATGTTCACACGTAGAGTCAAAAACGTCTCAAAATACGGAGCTGTTTTCAAGGGAAAGCAGCCCCTGATTTTCAGACGTTTTTAGAGCAACTCGCTTTTTTCGCTGCGTTTTTTACGGCCGTTTTTGTAGCTGTTTTCATCGGAGTCTATGAGAAAACGGCACCAAAAACGTCCCAAGAAGTGTCCTGCACTTCTTTTGACGAGGCTGTAATTTTACAAGCCGTCTTTAGACAGCGACGCGTAAAATGACAGGTCGTCGGCACAGAACATCGTAAGACCCATTGAAAGCAATGGGCAGATGTTTGCCGACGTGTTGGAGGCGTTTTTTCAGACGTAATTCGAGGCGTAAAACGCCTCCAATACGTCTGAAAATAGGTCGTGTGAACCCAGCCTTAGGGTGATTTTTTGATGTTATGGGCAAATGCTCTTTTGTACAGTTCAGAGTTATTTCTTGAAACAGATGTTTTTACCTGTATCATTTCTTCTTCTGGCATGTCAGCAAATGCATTATCTTTGCTCAATTTAGCATTACTTTTAAAGATATAAGATGGCTGTTGATTTTTTGTTCCTGATGAAGTAGCACATGAATAATGTGACCTCTTGTAAGATGATACAGATGTCTGTTTAGAGAGCTGCACTGGAAAATGAGCCTGTGGAGTATACTTCTCATTTACACTTTGTACTTTTAAACTCTCCATTTGTCCATAATGCCTTTTAGGACCAGAAAGTAAATCTTTACTGAAGTTGTTAAACATATTTTCTTCTCCTGGATAGAAATGTGTTCTTTTATCTGTAGATCTGTAACGTGAAAGTAAATGAAACTGTTGCAGAATATAACATAAGTGCACAACCATTTTTCTCATTTTACACAAAGGCAACAATTTTCTGATATGTGTTTTACAGCTTGACAGCAGTTTAGGCCTCATTCCCACGACAGGGTTTCCCGGCCGGATGCCGGCCGTTCATAAATCGGCCGGCACCCGGCTGCATTAGGAATAATAGACCCCTAATGGGGCAATGCACACGACTGATTTTTTGACGGCCGGGGAAACCGGCCGTCAAAAAATAGGACATGCTCTATCTTCGGCCGGGTACCCGGCCGCCCGGCTCCCATAGAAGTCTATGGGGCCGGGTAATACCCGGCCATCACCGGAATGTGTCCCGAGTGATGGCCGGGTTTTCCGGCGCTTGCGCTCTATCTCCTCCTCTTCACAGCGCAGAGTGCATGTAAGGAGGAGGAGTTAATGCCATTCTGACGAATGGCATCGCTGTACACTGTGTGGCAGGGCCGGGGTGTACAGCAGGTGGAAGGGAGCGCTGCGCTGGCTCCCTTCCCCTGCTTCGATGGCGCCGCTAGCAGCTGCTGCTGCTGCTACTACTGCAGCGACGCCACTATAGCAGAGCAGGGAGGTATCCCTCTGCTCTGCTATGTGCTAGCCGCACTTTAGCTCCTTGAAGGAGCGGAATCCCCGTGTTTTCGGGGATTCCGCTCCTAGACAGAGCGCTTGATGTCTCTGTCCATATCTGGGCAGTGACATCAGGGGAAACTCCTGAAGCGGAATCCCGGAACACATGGGGATTCCCCTTCAGGAGTTGCCGCTGATGTCACTGTCCGGATCTGCCCGGCCCGGCACGGATGCAAAACTTTATGCAAACCGGCCGGGCAGAATGGCCGATTTTACCGGCCGGCACTCGGGCGCGACCCGGTCGTGCGAATCCCGCCTTAGACTTCATTCACACGCTCGCGGGAAAAAAACGCCTCTGCCTCCCATTGAAATCAATGGGAGGCATTTTCTGACGTTTTTTGGCGCGTTGTCTGACGCCGTTTCCACGTCAAAAAACTCCATGTGAACTGACCCTTATAAATAAATATACACATTACTTATCTATTGTTTTCAATTAAATCTACATTGCGTTTATTCCAGTTTTCTTCCACAATAAGGCCTCATGAACACGACCGTAATGCTTAGCTGCAATTACGGATCCGTATTTGCAGATGAAAATACTGATCCATCTTTTCTATGGGCCACGGACACCTTCCCGTATATATTTATGGGTGTGTGTACGGACCATAGAAATTACCCGCAAAAATTAGGACATGTCCTATTTTTTGCATTTACGGACCGTGCTCCTATATTTTTTAATGTGAGCATGGCGGGTGTCAGTCCGCGGCTGTCCAAGCAGTATTTACTGACCGTAAATTCTGCATGGACGTGTGCATGAGGCCTAAATTACTACAATGTGATGGATTAGCAATAAAAAAGAATTTTATAATTTATGGATAATCACTTTTAGAGCTGCAGGGAGTCTGTATGCTGCCGTACCATGCAACGTCAGGTACCATATTGTTCACACTTAGCGGATTTGCTGCAGATTTTCTGCCCGGATTTGCAGATGGAAAATCTGCAGCGTATTACAGTAGCAGCAAAGTGGATGAGATTCAAAGAAATCTCATCCACAAGCTGCATAAAAAATCCACAAAGAAAACGTTCATAAATTGAACGGGCTGTACAGGCGGGTACTGTTGTGATAATGGGAGATTTTAATTACCGGGATATTAATTGGTGTCATGGTTCGGCTTCAACTGCAAAGGGGAGACATTTCCTCAACCCGTTGCAGGAAAATTTTATGGGCCAGTTTGTGGAAGACCCGACTAGAGGTGAAGCTCTGTTGGATCTGGTCATTTTTTAATAATGCAGAGCTTGTTGGGGATGTCAATGTTCGTGAAAACCTCGGCAGCAGTGATCATAATGTAGTTATATATTACATATACTGTAAAAAACAAACACGCTGGGAGGGCAAGAACACAATTTTAAGAAGGCAACTTCCCCAGGATGAGGGCTGCAATTTGGGATATAGACTGGGAAGAACTAATGTCAAATAAAACAAATGATAAATGGTAGATTTTCAAATCTACTTTGGGTAATTATAGTGCAAAATTTATTCCTATAGGTAACAAGTATAAACGACTAAAATTAAACCCCACATGGCTTACACCTTCTGTAAAAAGGGCAATACGTGACAAAAAAAGGGCATTTGAAAAATCACAAATCTAAAATATAAAGAGCTTAATAAAATCTGTAAAAAGGTAATAAAATCAGCAAAAATACAAAATGAAAGGCAGGTGGCCAAGGATAGTAAAACATATCCCAAAAAGTCTTCAAGTATATAAATGCAAAAAAGCCAAGGTCTGAACATGTAGGACCCCTAGATAGTGGTAATGGGGAGTTGGTCACAGGGGATCAAGAGAAGGCAGAGTTACTAAATGGGTTCTTTAGCTCTGTATATACAACAGAAGAAAGAGCAGCTGATGTAGCCGCTGCCAGTGCTGTTAATATATCAGTTGATATACTGAATTGGATGAATGTAGATATGGTGTGAGCTAAATAAAATAAACATAAACAAGGCCCCGGGACCAGATGGGTTACACCCTAGAGTTCTTAAGGAGCTTAGTTCAGTTATTTCTGTCCCCCTCTTCATAATATTCAGAGATTCTCTAGTGACTGGTATATTGCCAAGGGACTGGCGCAGGGCAAATCTGGTGCCTATTTTCAAAAATGGCTCTAGGTCTTCCCCGGGTAATTATAGACCAGTAAGCTTAACATCCATCGTGGGGAAAATGTTTGAGGGGCTATTGAGGGACTATATACAAAATTATGTGACAATAAATAGTATTATAAGTGACATCCAGCACGGTTTTACTAAGGACAGAAGTTGTCAAACCAACCTGATTGTTTTTATGAAGAGGTGAGCAGAAGCCTAGACAGAGGGGCCGCTGTGGATATAGGGTTTTTGGACTTTGCAAAGGCATTTGACACTGTCCCCCATAGACGCCTAATGGGTAAATTAAGGACTATAGGTTTAGAAAGTATAGTTTGTAATTGGATTGAGAATTGGCTCAAGGACCGTATCCAGAGAGTTGTGGTCAATGATTCCTACTCTGAATGGTCACCCGTTATGAGTGGTGTACCCCAGGGTTCTGTGCTGGGACCACTATTATTCAACTTATTTAATGATAGAGAGGATGGGATTAATAACACTATTTCTATTTTTGCAGATGAATTAATAAAAAAATAGAAAAATTTAAGAAATTTTGTAAAAATTATCATTTTTCCCTATTTTTAACGGCAATATGTCACATATGTGCATACATACTGTACAATTTTTTTATTAAATATATATTTCCATCTCTTTACTCTATTTTGCCAGCACTTTTGAAAAAAATCATTCTTTTTGAGCAATTTAGAAGACTTACAAATTTAGTAATAATTTTATACATTTTGAAGTACATTTGGTTTTCCTGCACCAAGCCAGGTTTTCAGAGGCTCATAGGTGTCAGAATGGTGGAAACCTCCACAAGTGACCTCATTTTGCAAACTACACCCCTTAAGGTATTTATTAAGGGGTGTTGTAAGTATTTTGACCGCACAGTTTTTTTGTAAGAATTCATGCAAAGCAAGCGTAAAAAAATATAATCTCACTTTTTTCATAAAAGTATCACTTTGAAGACCGATTTCTTTGTAAAGCGACCATAAGAATGAAGAAACACACCCCAAAATCTATCACCCTGTTTCTCCTGTTTTCAAAAATGCCCACATTGTGACCCTAATGCATTGCCTGGACACACGGCAGGGCACGAAAGGAAGGGAGCACCCGGAGGCTTTCAGGACTCATATTTTGCTTGAAAATGTTTTAGGCCCCACTGTACATTTGGAGAGGTTTTGAACTACCAGAACGATAGAAACTACCCATAAATGACCCCATTTAGAAAACTAGACCCCTTAAGGTATTTATCTAGGGGTGTAGTGAGTATTTTGACCCCACAGTTTTTTGCTAAATGTAATGCATAGCAAGTGAAAAAAAATAAAAAATCACTTTTTTCATAAAAGTATCACTTTGAAGACCGATTTCTGTGTAAAGCGACCATGAGAATGAAGAAACACACCCCAAAATCTATCACCCTGTTTCTCCTGTTTTAAAAAATGCCCCCATTGTGACCCTAATGCGTTGCCTGGACACACAGCAGGGCCTGAAAGGAAGGGAGCACCCGGAGGCTTTCAGGACTCATATTTTGCTTGAAAATGTTTTAGGCCCCACTGTATATTTGGAGAGGTTTTGAACTACCAGAACGATAGAAACTCCCCATAAATGACCCCATTTAGAAAACTAGACCCCTTAAGGTATTTATTAAGGGGTGTTGTAAGTATTTTGACCCCACAGTTTTTTGCTAAATTTAATGCATAGCAGGTGAAATAAAATAAATAAATCACTTTTTATATAAAAGTATCACTTTGAAGACCGATTTCTGTATAAAGCGACCATAAGAATGAAGAAACACACCCCAAAATCTATCACCCTGTTTCAACTGTTTTCAAAAATGCCCCCATTGTGACCCTAATGCGTTGCCTGGACACACAGCAGGGCCCGAAAGAAAGGGAGAACCCGGAGGCTTTCAGGACTCAAGTATTTTGACCCCACAGTTTTTTGCTAAATTTAATACATAACAGGTGAAAAAAAATTAAACTTCACTTTTTTCATAAAAGTATCAGTTTGAAGACCGATTTCTTTGTAAAGCGAACATGAAAATGAAGAAACACACCCCAAAATCTATCACCCCGTTTCTCCTGTTTTCAAAAATACTCCCATTGTTGCCCCAATCTGCTTATTAGACGTGTGGCTGGGCCAAAAAGAGAGGGAGCACCCTTTGGCTTTCAGGGCACAATTAAATAAATTCTCGGCCCCATATCATGCATTTAGAGGCATTGAGCTGCCTGAACAAAAAAAAAAAACCACGCAGAAATGACCCCATTTTAAAAACTAAACCCCTAAAGGTATTCATCTAATGGTGTAGTGAGAATGCGGACCAAAAAATTTTTAAAGGAGGAAATAATGGGTATTATTTCAGACACTATGGGTATATAATGTTTTCTTCAAACTCTTATTACGTTTCCACATGAAATAGAGGAGACGTGGTAGAAGGTTATTTTGTTAAAAATATGCCACATTAACCCCTTAGTGACCAACAGTTTGCCTTTTTACGTTCCTCACTAATGGGCTTTAGGCTAATGCGACGCCTTTTAACGTGATCGCATTAGCCTAAAGTAGCGCCGAAATTAAAGATCGGGGCTCCGTTCTCTCAGCTACCGGAGGTAGCTGAGAGTTCGGGGCAACGACCAGAGACCATAACGAGTGGTCTCTGGTCACGTGATCGCCGTGAATCGCTATTTCACGGCGTTCACGCTAAAGCGGCAGATAATCGCCATTTCTCTCTCCTCTCATGGAATAACTCCTTAGAGAGGAGAGAGAACGGGTAAATAGTGCGTCCCCCCCCCTCCCATGTCCGATCCCCCCCTCGTCCGATTCCCCTTCATGTCCGATCCCCCCACCCACGGTCCGATTACCCCCCCCAAAATGGCGCCCGAGTGCGCTTTGCATGTCTTACCTGTGTCGTCATCTGGCACAGCAACAATCAGGGACCGTTGTGACTGGTCCCTGATCAGGTGATCTCTGTGATAAAACCTATCACAGAGATCACTGACAGTTATTTTCAAAACACAGCCAGGACATGGGCTGTGTTTCTCTCTCCTCCCATTGTAGTTGTTCTGAGAGGAGAGAGAAATCAGTCTAAGTCCTGTGCTGTGAAGAAAGAAAAAAAGTGATAAAATATCATCGTTCTTATACATACATATATATATATATATATATATAATATATCAAATCTATATTAGCGTCAGCGCTAGATTAGCGTCAGCGCTAGTTTAGCGTTAGCGCTAGTTTAGCGTTAGTTCTAGTTTAGCGTTAGTGCTAGTTTAGCGTTAGTTTAGCGTTACTTTAGGGTTAGGGCTAGTTTAGCGTTCGTGTTTAGGGCCGTTTAGAATTAATTTTACGTCTGTTATATAAAAAAAATATATATATAAAAAAAAAATATATATATAAAAAAAAAATAATAATTTGTGTCGTTTTTAGGATTTTAGGTTTACTTTAGGGTTAGGACTTATAGGGCATATATATATATATATATACATACACATCTATAAATATGTCTCAGCGTATGTACAGCGCGGAGCAAGCCTACGCCTTGCTATGTTCCGAAACTTCTGAAAGCGAAACAGACACCGCTTCAGAATTTGTTCCAGACAGTGACAGTGACGATTCTAATTCCACCGCTGAACCCCATAGTCCTATGGTGGTGGATACGTCAGTCGCTGTAGGGTGTCAGGTGTCAAGTGCAGGGCCGAGTGTTGCAGTCCCTCCCGTGATGTGGGATCCTGCACTATCATTTTCCCCCCCAAGTACCCCAATTTGAAGCGACCCCAGGAATTAGTGTCGACGTCCAAAATTTTACCCCCTATAATTTTTTTAATTTATTTATATGTGATACGGTCCTAGACTTGATAGTCCAGCAGACTAATCTGTATGCTAGGCAGTTTGTTCTACAAAAGCCTGCGTCTATGTACTCCAGAATGTGGAGCCCCACAAGTGTCCCAGAAATAAAAAAAATTTTAGGCATTACCCTCAATATGGGTTTGGTTAAAAAACCCTCTGTCCGGTCCTACTGGACTTGTAATGCTGTCCACGCTACCCCTGTATTTGCAGCAGTGATGTCCAGAAACCGCTATGAGGCCCTAATGCGATTCATGCATTTTACTGATAACTCCCAAGTCCCCCCAAGAAGTGACCCAGCCTATGATCGGCTTAATAAATTAAGGCCATTAATCACCCTTCTAAGTGATTTATTTCTAAAGTTGTACACCCCTGACAAAAATTTGTCAGTAGATGAATCGCTCATGAGCTTCAAAGGGCGTCTTTCCTTTCGGCAATTCATCCCTTCCAAACGAGCCAGATATGGGGTGAAATTGTACAAAGTGTGCGAGAGCACAACGGGTTACACCTGCGGTTTCAAAATCTATGAAGGCAGGGACTGCCAAATTTATACCCCAGGCTGCCCAGAAACTATTGGCACCTCTGGCAAAATTGTGTGGAACCTAATGGAGCCATTTCTGCACAAGGGGTACCACGTCTATACAGACAATTTTTATACCAGCGTTGCCCTTTATAAAGCCCTCCATGCTGCAAATACAGGGGCCTGTGGGACAGTACGGAAGAACAGAGTGGGACTCCCACAACAGTTGGTGTCCAGGCGTTTGGGAAAAGGAACATCCATGGCCCTTGCAAGTCAGGAATTGCTTGCAGTGAAGTGGGCCGACAAGAAGGATGTCTACATGCTGTCCACCGTACACACGGACACCACTGTGGGAATTACGGAGAGGGGGGCTACCACTGCAAAGCAGAAACCTGTCTGTGTAACAGACTACAACAAATTTATGGGGGGTGTAGACCTTTCCGACCAGGTGCTTCAGCCTTACCTGGTGAAGCGCAAAAATAAGGCCTGGTACAAAAAGGTAGCAATCTACCTCATCCAGGTTGCTACCTATAACAGTTTTGTTATTTTCAAAAAAGCCCATGGAACGCTCACTTTCCTTCAATTTCAGGAGAAGGTCATTGAGCATCTCCTTTTTGAGTCCACTATACCGGCACAATCCTGCGAATCTGAGGATGTGCGCAGGCTTTCAGAGCGCCACTTTTTACACCCTATTCCCTCCACTGAGACCCAAAAATATCCCCAAAAAAGGTGTCGGGTATGTAGCAAGCATGGCAGGAGGAGGGATACCCGCTTTTATTGCCCCATGTGTCCATCAAAACCAGCCCTTTGTAACTACCCGTTTCGAAACCTTTCACACGGTTGCAAATTACTAGAATTTAACACAAAAAAAAAAAAATGGGTTGGGGGCCTTTTTAGGGAGTCAATTTCTTTATATTTTCTTTTTAGTTCGTGGGCTTTCCAAGTAGGGATTATTTCTTGTGGGAGAGGTTGTAGAGCACATTTTTTTCAGACCGTGAAACTAATTTTACCCCTTATGATTTTTTTTATTTATTTGTGGGTGATCAAGTGCTGGAATTAATTGTCCAGTACAAAATCCCACATCCACAATTTTTTTATTTTGACTGTTCTTATGACTATGTCCTGCCACATACAGCTGTTACATTCCTAATTCTGTACCGTGATACGGGCATGATCTTTTTTTTTATTTGGAGGATCTCTAATAATTGAGCTGTTCCTTATCAATACACCATGGGCTTTGTTACGGTTCTTCTGGAAATACTGACATCATTTTGGGGATTAGTGATCCTTTACTGTTCCTATAGATGGTTTTGGACACTGTCCTTTTATATATTCTGTAGGTGATTGGTTGTTTTGTGCACATAGCGGTTCCTACCTTGCCGGGCAGGGGCCTGTTATGGTGTACCGCGTCACTTGGCACATTCGTCCCTCATAAGGATTGATGGAGCTAAAGAGACGTTGTACAACCAGTCACTGAAAAAAAAAAACCTTGTCTTGACAGCCCTGCAGGTGTTCTTCTATCTAGTGAACAGACTCGAGTTTGCAACATAGTTGGATACATTTTCCTCCATTTGTTTGAAGATATTGCCCGTCACTCCAGTACAGTTTATTTTTTCCTCTCTGACTGATTTTATATTAGGACAGAATTCTATCCATAATGACATCATAATGGCACCAACTGCTTCTTCAGCAAGACATAGTCATAAGTACAGGCAAATACGTCTATAGCGACATGTATCCGTTATGAATACACGGCTTCACTTCTATTCTGTGCCGCACAAATTTATTAATGTGGCATATTTCTAACAAAATAACCTTCTACCACGTCTCCTCTATTTCATGTGGAAACGTAATAAAAGCTTGAAGAAAACATTATATACCCATAGTGTCTGAAATTCTACCCATTATTTCCTCCTTTAAAAAATTTTTGGTCCGCATGCCCACTACACCACTACATGAATACCTTTAGGGGTTTAGTTTTTAAAATGGGGTCATTTCTGCGTGTTTTTTTTTTTTGTTCAGGCAGCTCAATGCCTCTAAATGCATGATATGGGGCCTAGAATTTATTCAATTGTGCCCTGAAAGCCAAAGGGTGCTCCCTCTCTTTTTGGCCCAGCCACACGTCTAATAAGCAGATTGGGGCAACAATGAGAGTATTTTTGAAAACAGGAGAAACGGGGTGATAGATTTTGGGGTGTGTTTCTTCATTTTCATGTTCGCTTTACAAAGAAATCGGTCTTCAAAGTGATACTTTTATATAAAAAGTGATTTTTTTTTTAAATTTCACCAGCTATGCATTAAATTTAGCAAAAAACTGTGGGGTCAAAATACTCACTACACCCCTAGATAAATACCTTAAGGGGTCTAGTTTTCTAAATGGGGTCGTTTATGGGGAGTTTCTATCGTTCTGGTAGTTCAAAACCTCTCCAAATGTACAGTGGGGCCTAAAACATTTTCAAGCAAAATAGGAGTCCTGAAAGCCTCCGGGTGCTCCCTTTCTTTCGGGCCCTGCTGTGTGTCCAGGCAACACATTAGGGTCACAATGGGGGCATTTTTGAAAACAGGAGAAACAGGGTGATAGATTTTGGCGTGTGTTTCTTCATTCTTATGGTCGCTTTACACAGAAATCGGTCTTCAAAGTGATACTTTTATGAAAAAAGTGATTTTTTATTTTTTTTCACCTGCTATGCATTAAATTTAGCAAAAAACTGTGGGGTCAAAATACTCACTACACCCCTAGATAAATACCTTAAGGGGTCTAGTTTTCTAAATGGGGTCGTTTATGGGGAGTTTCTATCGTTCTAGTAGTTCAAAACCTCTCCAAATATACAGTAGGGCCTAAAACATTTTCAAGCAAAATATGAGTCCTGAAAGCCTCTGGGTGCTCCCTTCCTTTCAAGCCCTGCTGTGTGTCCAGGCAATGCATTAGAGTCACAATGGGGGCATTTTTGAAAACAGGAGAAATAGGGTGATAGATTTTGGGGTGTGTTTCTTCATTCTTATGGTCGCTTTACACAGAAATCGGTCTTCAAAGTGATACTTTTATGAAAAAAGTGATTTTTTATTTTTTTTCACCTGCTATGCATTAAATTTAGCAAAAAACTGTGGGGTCAAAATACTCACTACACCCCTAGATAAATACCTTAAGGGGTCTAGTTTTCTAAATGGGGTCGTTTATGGGGAGTTTCTATCGTTCTGGTAGTTCAAAACCTCTCAAAATGTACAGTGGGGCCTAAAACATTTTCAAGCAAAATATGAGTCCTGAAAGCCTCCGGGTGCTCCCTCCCTTTCGGGCCCTGTCGTGTGTCCAGGCAACGCATTAGGGTCACAATGGGGGCATTTTTGAAAACAGGAGAAACAGGGTGATAGATTTTGGGGTGTGTTTCTTCATTCTTATGGTCGCTTTACACAGAAATCGGTCTTCAAAGTGATACTTTTATGAAAAAAGTGATTTTTTTTCACCTGCTATGCATTAAATTTAGCAAAAAACTGTGGGGTCAAAATACTCACTACACCCCTAGATAAATACCTTAAGGGGTCTAGTTTTCTAAATGGGGTCGTTTATGGGGAGTTTCTATCGTTCTGGTAGTTCAAAACCTCTCCAAATATACAGTAGGGCCTAAAACATTTTCAAGCAAAATATGAGTCCTGAAAGCCTCTGGGTGCTCCCTTCCTTTCAAGCCCTGCTGTGTGTCCAGGCAATGCATTAGAGTCACAATGGGGGCATTTTTGAAAACAGGAGAAACAGGGTGATAGATTTTGGGGTGTGTTTCTTCATTCTTATGGTCGCTTTACACAGAAATCGGTCTTCAAAGTGATACTTTTATGAAAAAAGTGATTTTTTATTTTTTTTCACCTGCTATGCATTAAATTTAGCAAAAAACTGTGGGGTCAAAATACTCACTACACCCCTAGATAAATACCTTAAGGGGTCTAGTTTTCTAAATGGGGTCGTTTATGGGGAGTTTCTATCGTTCTGGTAGTTCAAAACCTCTCAAAATGTACAATGGGGCCTAAAACCTTTTCAAGCAAAATATGAGTCCTGAAAGCCTCCGGGTGCTCCCTCCCTTTCGGGCCCTGTAGTGTGTCCAGGCAACGCATTAGGGTCACAATGGGGGCATTTTTGAAAACAGGAGAAACAGGGTGATAGATTTTGGGGTGTGTTTCTTCATTCTTATGGTCGCTTTACACAGAAATCGGTCTTTAAAGTGATACTTTTATGAAAAAAGTGATTTTTTATTTTTTTTCACCTGCTATGCATTAAATTTAGCAAAAAACTGTGGGGTCAAAATACTCACTACACCCCTAGATAAATACCTTAAGGGGTCTAGTTTTCTAAATGGGGTCGTTTATGGGGAGTTTCTATCGTTCTGGTAGTTTAAAACCTCTCCAAATATACAGTAGGGCCTAAAACATTTTCAAGCAAAATATGAGTCCTGAAAGCCTCTGGGTGCTCCCTCCCTTTCGGGCCCTGTCGTGTGTCCAGGCAACGCATTAGGGTCACAATGGGGGCATTTTTGAAAACAGGAGAAACAGGGTGATAGATTTTTGGGTGTGTTTCTTCATTCTCATGGTCGCTTTACAAAGAAATCGGTCTTCAAAGTGATACTTTTATGAAAAAAGTTAAATTATATTTTTTTATGCCTGCTTTGCATGAATTCTTACAAAAAAACTGTGGGGTCAAAATACTTACAACAGCACTTAATAAATACCTTAAGGGGTCTAGTTTTCAAAATGGGGTCACTTGTGGGGGTTTCCACCATTCTGACACCTATAAGCCTATGAAAACCTGGCTTGGTGCAGGAAAACAAAATGTACTACAAAATTTATAAAATTATTACTTAACTTGTAAGTCTTCTAAATTGCTCAAAAATTATTATTTTTTTTCAAAAGTGCTGCCAAAATAGAGTAAAGAGATGGAAATATATATTTAATAAAAAAAATTGTACAGTATGTGTGTACATATGTGACATATTGCAGTTAAAAATAGGGAAAAATGATAATTTTTACAAAATTTCTTCAATTTTTCTATTTTTTAAGTTATTTCCGCAAATCGTATCAGTCTACTTTTACCACTAAAATAAAGTACAACATGTGACGAAAAAACAATGTCAGAATTACTTGGATATTCAAAACTTTCACAGAGTTATTCTCTGATAGAGTCACACATACCAGATTTGACAAATTTGGCTTGGTCATTAAGGTCCAAACAAGCTTGGTCACTAAGGGGTTAATAAATTTGTGCGGCATACAGAAGAGAAGTGAAGCCGTGTATTTATAACGGATGCATGTTGCTATAGACGTATTTGCCTCTACTTATGACTATGTCTTGCTGAAGAAGCAGTTGGTGCCATTATGATGTAATTGTGGACAGAATTCTGTCCTAATATAAAATCAGTCAGAGAGGAAAAAATAAACTGTACTGGAGTGACGGGCAATATCTTCAAACAAATGGAGGAAAATGTATCCAACTATGTTCCAACTCGAGTCTGTTCACTAGATAGAAGAACACCTGCAGGGCTGCCATGACAAGGTTTTTTTTTTTCAGTGACTGGTTGTACAACGTGTCTTTAGCTCCATCAATCCTTATGAGGGACGAATGTGCCAAGTGACGCGGTACACCATAACAGGCCCCTGCCCGGCAAGGTAGGAACCGCTATGTGCACAAAACAACCAATCACCTACAGAATATATAAAGGGGCAATGTCCAAAACCATCTATAGGAACAGTAAAGGATCACAAATCCCCAAAATGATGTCAGTATTTCCAGAAGAACCATAACAAAGCCCATGGTGTATTGATAAGGAACAGCTCGATTATTAGAGATCCTCCAAAAAAAAAATACCATGCCCATATCACAGTACGGAATTAGGAATGTAACAGCCGTATGTGGCAGGACATAGTCATAAGAAAAAGGAAATACATCCCCAATTTATTCTTGTAACCATTGCTAAAATGCACGACTTCCACTAATTCAGGGGCGGCACGGGCCGCAGGTGTTGGATTTATCTACTAATAAATGCAATGCCCACATTTATTTCTTATTTCAAGAACACTTGTGGGGTCCATGTTCTGAATAGACAGATGTGGGCTCCTGCACAATAAACCGTATTCATTTGTGAGTGATCAAGTCCTGGATGTAATTGTCCAAGAAATGTATAAAAAAATATCAAAAAGGGGAAAATTAGTTTTACAGTCTGAAATAAATAATTTACTACCTCCCCATGAGAATCCCTCCCTCCCTTGGAAAGCCCAGAACCTAAAAAAAAAATATGAATAAATTAAATTGACTCCTTAAAAGGAATCCCCCCCACCCCACCCTTTTTGGTGTTCCCTAAATCAGGGGTCTCAAACTCGGCCGGGTAAGTGGGCCGCATATAGAAAAAATGGGAAGTTGACGGGCCGCATTACTTTCAAATTTGATACAATACAAAATTATTGTTAATCAATTAGTTATTTGAACTACTATAACACTATATTACTAGAATAATTATACTACATTATTATAATAATAGCGCTAAGTTTAAAATTTGAGATATTTCTCCACGTGCTTATTTCAACAATCCAGCTTTCCAGTTTAAGTGTCACTAAATGCAGTCCGGCGGCTCAGTTAGCACACATGTCAAGATTGGGCAGCCCCTTTTTAGATAGTGCCGCAGTGCCCTCTGTGGATGCTGCCGCAGTGCCCTCTGTAGATAATGCAACACACCCCTAGAGGAGGCCACAGTGCCCTCTGGAGAGGAGGCCACAGTGCCCTCTGCAGAGGAGGCCACAGTGCCCTCTGCAGAGGGGGCCACAGTGCCCTCTGCAGAGGAGGCCATAGTGCCCTCTGTACAGGCTGCCACAGTGCCCTCTGTACAGGCTGCCACAGTGCCCTCTGTACAGGCTGCCACAGTGATGTCAGGGGCTTGCCCAGAGCTGGAGTCCCGGAGCAGAGCCGCTTCTGGCACTCTGCCTGGGATTCCAGCTTTGCTCCTGACATCACTGTCCATATATGGACAGAGATGTCCGGGGCAACCCCAGAGCTGGAGTCCCAGGCAGAGCGCTAGTAGGCTCTTCCTGGGACTCCAGCTGTGCTCCTGACATCACTGGGACTCCTGCTCTGGGGAAGCCCCTGACATCATTGTCGATGTATGGACAGCGATGTCAGAGGCTTCCCCAGAGTCCCGGAGCAGAGCGGATAATAGCGCTCTGCCCGGGACTCCGCTCTGGGGAAGACCCTGACACACTGTCCACATATGGGCAGCGATGTCAGGGAATTCCACAGAGTCCCGGAGCAGAACCTGTACTAGCGCTCTGCCCGGGACTCCGGCTCTGGGGAAGCCCCAGACATCGCTGATCATATGTGGACAGTGATGTCAGGGAATTCCACAGAGTCCCGGAGCAGAGCCTGTACTAGCGCTCTGCCCGGGACCCCGGCTCTGGGGAAGCCCCAGACATCGCTGTTCATATGTGGACAGCGATGTCAGGGAATTCCAGAGTCTCGGAGCAGAGCCGATACTAGCGGCTCTGTGTCCCGCGGGCCGCAGATGACAGCCCCAGGGGCCGCATGCGGCCCGCGGGCCGCAGATGACAGCCCCAGGGGCCGCATGCGGCCCGCGGGCCGCGTGCTTGAGACCCCTGTCCTAAATTATAGATAAAATTAATAATTAGAAACGGTGTGGTAGGTCTCAAAACAGGGGAAGTTGCACAGGCCTGGATTTGAAGGGCACATGGGGCAGTAAAACCGTGTATCCCTCCTCCTTCCGTGTTTACTGCACACCCGGCATCTCTTTTGGGGGTATTCCTTATTCTCAGTGGCAGGGACGGGGTGAAGGAAGTGGCGCTCAGTGAGCCTTTTGATTCTCTGACTCAAAGGATTCTCCAGGTGCGGGGGAGTCAAACAGGAGGTGCTCTATAATTTTCTCCTGATACTGGAGGAAACTGAGCGTTCCCTGGGTCTTGTAGAGCACATAGCTGTTGTAAGTAGCCATCTGGATGAGGTAGATTGCTACCTTTTTATACCAGGCCCTAGTTTTGCGCTTGACCAGGTACGGTTGTAGGACCTGGTCAGATAGATCGACTCCCCCCATGAACTTGTTATAGTCCACCACGCAGACCGGTTTCCTCTTATCAGAGGTAGCGCCCCTCTCTCTCACTGCCACTGTGGGGTCCTCATGCACGGTGGAGAGCATGTACACATCCTTTTTGTCACTCCATTTGACCGCGAGCAACTGGTCACTGGTGAATGAGAGTGACGCACCCCTTACTAGTCGCCTGGACACCAGTTGTTGAGGGAAGCCGACTCTATTTTTGCGCACCGTCCCACAGGCCCCTGTATTCGCAGCATGGAGGGACTTATACAGGGAGACACTGGTGTAGTAATTGTCGGTGTACACATGGCTCCTTTCTGTAGGAATGGCACCATGAGTTCCCAGACAATTTTCCCACTAATGCCAATATCCTCTTGGCATCCTGGGGGATTAAGGTGGCGGTCCCTGCCCTCATATATATAAAAGGCACAGGTGTAGCCCGTTGTGCTCTCGCACACCTTATAGAGTTTCACTCCGTATCGGGCTCTTTTGGAGGGGATGTATTGGCGAAACGATAGACGGCCCTTGAAGGACATAAGGGACTCGTCTACCGCTATTTTTTGTCCTTGGGTTTACAAATTTAGAAAAGACTCAGATAGGAGGGAGATGAGGGGTCTCAACTTGTTGAGGCGATCATGGCCTGGGTCACTTCTTGGGGGCATTTGGGAGTTGTCCGAGAAGTGCATGAAGCGCATTAGAGTCTCATAGCGCGTTCGGGCCATGACAGCAGCAAATACAGGGGTGCTATGGATAGCGCTGGTAGCCCAGTAGGAGCGGATAGAAGTTTTTTTTACTATCCCCATATTTAGTGTAATTCCCCAAAAAAATTTCATTTCACAGACGGTTGTGGGGATCCATCCTCTGGAATAGTAAGACCTGGGATTTTGGGTGACAAATTGCCTTGCGTATAAATTCGTCTGCTGGACAATTAGTTCCAGGACCTGATCGCCTATAAACAAATTAAAAAAATTATAGGGGGTAAAATTTGTGACATCAGAGTTGATGACTGGAGTCACTGTAAATGGCGGAATTTGGGGTGAGAAAGAAACTGCAGGATCCCACATTGCGGGAGGGACTGGAGTACTAGGCCCTGCTCCTGACCCTTCACCGGTGACAGCTGTGTCCACCACCATAGGGCTGGGGGGTCCAGTGGCAGAAGCAGAACTTGTGTCGCTTTCTGAGCCAAGTTCTGCTTCTGACGCAGTGTCCGTATCACTGCCGGAACCGCTAGAGCATAGCATGGCGTATGCCTGCTCTGCAGAGAACATTCTGCGGCTTCTGCGGTTCATTATTTTATAACACTAAACTAACAAGTACATTTTTTTATTTTTTTTGTATTTTTAAATTTTTTTGTATTTTTTTTATATACAATATAGACACAACACTAACTGAAAAAAATAAAAAAAATACGGTAAACCGCAGTTAATTACAGCAACTAAAACTAATTCAGCGTAAAAAAAAAGAATTACGGAGATAACAAGTAATTATGGGTAATCTGGCGTGATTACGGGTAATCTGGGGTAATTACGGACAATATACGGATAATATCGGAACACTGGCAAGTATGTGGTGTATTTTACAGTATAATACAGCACAAGATTTGTATAGTATTTCTCTCTCTCCTCTCACAGATCAACTACAGTGAGAGGAGGGAAGGAAAGAGCACAAATCCTGTGCTGTATTGTGTAAATATGGGACTATGGTCACTGTGATAGGTATATCACAGTGACCATCTGATCAGGGACCAATTATCAGGGTCCCTGATCAGTTTCTATGTACAGGCAGAATAGCTGCCTTACACTGACAGCGCATGCGTGCGCCATTTTTCTTTTTTTCCCGGCAGTTAGGGATGGGGGGGGAACGGGGACGACGACGGGGGACACGATCGGTGGCAGCAGGGGGCCTAACAAGCAGTTTTTTTATCTCCTCCCACCAATCATACATGGTGAGAGGAGATAAAAACCTCATTTGCATCGGCACATTCATTGTAACGGCGGTCGCCGGTATTCGTTGAATACCGGCGATCGCCGGTATGGGGACCGCAAACAGCGGTCCCCAGTCACTGCTCCAAGCCCTCAGCTACCTCCGGCAGCTGAGAGCAGGGAGCTAAACCTCCCCCCGGCAGCGCTATTTTATTCCGATGCCGCGACGTAAAAAGTCTATGCCATCGGAATAAAGCCCGTTGGTGACCGACGTAAAAAGACTACGGGCCGGTCACTAACGGGTTAAACAAACTGAATGTTTGGGCGTCCACTTGGCAAATGAAGTTTAATGTATATAAATGTAAAGTTATGCACCTGGGTACGAACAACCTGCAGGCATCATATGTCCTAGGGGGAGCTACACTGGGGGAGTCACTTGTTGAGAAGGATCTGGGTGTACTTGTAAATCATAAACTAAATAACAGAATGCAGTGTCAATCAGCTGCTTCAAAGGCCAGCAGGATATTGTCGTGTATCAAAAGAGGCATGGACTCGTAGGACAGGGATGTAATATTGCCACTTTACAAAGCATTAGTGAGGCCTCATCTAGAATATGCAGTTCAGTTCTGGGCTCCAGTTCATAGATAGGATGACCTCGAGTTTTAAAAAATACAAAGAAGAGCAACGAAGCTAATAAGGGGCATGGAGCATCTAAGTTATGAGGAAAGATTAAAAGAATTAAACCTATTTAGCCTTGAAAAAAGACGACTAAGGGAGGACATGATTAACTTATATAAATATATGAATGGCACATACAAAAAATATGGTGAAATCCTGTTCTATGTAAAACCCCCTCAAAAAACAAGGAGGCACTCCCTCCGTCTGGAAAAAATAAAGGTTCAACATGCAGAGGCGACAAGCCTTCCTTACTGTGAGAACTGTGAATCTATGGAATAGTCACCGCAGGAGCTGTCACAGCAGGAACAGTAGATGGCTTTAAAAAAGGCATAGATAATTTCCTAGAACAAAAAAATATTAGCTCCTATGTGTAGAAATTTTTTACTTCCCCTTTCCGATCCCTTGGTTGAACTTGATGGACATGTGTATTTTTTCAACCGTACAAACTATGTAACTATGTAACTGCGGTGCAGATTTTAAATTCGCAGCATGTCACTTTATGTTTTGGATTCTCTGCAGATTTGTTGCGGATATTCCCCATTATAATATAAGGAAGTAAAATTCCACAGCAAATGTTGCAGAATTTACTGTAATTACGCTGCTTATTCACATCCAATTTCTGAAGATTCTTAAAAAACAAAACAAAAAAATATATACTCACCTATGATGGCGCTTTCATGGCAACGGGTCCCAGCTATTACATCCGGTGTTACATCGGCTGTCTCTTTTGATGAAGTTTTTTCATACATGACTGCTACAAGCCTGAAACGTCATCACAGGAGGCAACCTATGCACGCTCTGGCCAGAAGAAACGTCATAAGAGCGCCAGGAGAGGTGAGGTCTTTTATTTCTAATAGCCTTTTTTTTAATCCTGCCGAATATCCGCACACCATTTGGACTTTTCCCGCAGCGTATTTGCCCAGTGTGAACATACACTAATAGTTGAAAACTGAAAAGTTAATCCCTCCTTTTTGTCCCCCCCCCAAAATATTTAGTGGTTGGGAAAATGATAGAATCAAATGACTATACAGCACACTCAGTTCAATACAGGGTTAAACACATTTTGGAGCAATATCAAAAATGGTGCAAAGGAAAAGTGGAGTAGTTGCCCATAGCAACAAATCAGATTCCACCTAATTTTTCAGAGGCCCTTTGTAAAATGAAAGCAGAAACTGATTGCCATAGGCAACTACTCCACTTACACCAGTTTTGATTCATTCCCACATTGTATGCTACTTTTTGTATACTAATTTACAATCATAAAGCCTGATCTTAGAGGGTGTACTTGATAGCTGAGCATGCGCCAAACCACCCAGCTTTCTCAGGGTACTTAAGATACCCTCCCCTTATGCTCTGGGGCTGAACAATTAGGTTCTTTGCTGTATAGATAGTTTCTTGCTAGATTACCTTTGGATTTACTGTTGACAACTCTACCTGTATTTTGACCACGTACTTTACCCCGCTAGCCCCGACTTTCTGCCTGTCTCCCATTGCAACTGTATATTGCCCGCCTTGACCTCTGGCTCATCTTACCATGAGTGATCGTCTGCCGCCTGCCCTGACCTCTGCTTGTATAGACCGCGTATTTGCCTACTGTTTCAGAAATCAGTTGGCAACATAGTAAGGTCACTGTGGCCTCATAACAAACGTGAACCTGAGTCATTCTGTCACTGTCCCACCAGGTTTGGTGGCAACTTAACTTATTTCGGGACATGACAGGTCCTCTTTAAGATAGACTTCTTAGACCTCCTGCACACAACCATAGTGGTTTTGAAGGCCGCAAAAGCACAGATCCATAATAAGTATTTGCGGAGTATGTGCCTGTGGAAAACCTTCCACAGTCCATCCCTAGTGTCATCAGTAATCACGTATCCGCAATATTTGCGGAAGGCTGAAAATGATGAATCTAGTTGACCCAACCCCCTGAGGTGGTCACATGCTAGTAGCCCCAACCCTTTGATAGGGTCAGATGATCACTCCGGCGCCATTTTAGTTGCTTTTTTGCCTTGTTGAGAGTTCTGTCTGATTCGTCTACTGATCTAGCTGTGGTTTCTGGCAATTTCTTGACTGCAAAAGATGTCCAGCTTTCCTGTGGATGATGTTCTCCTTCACTAGGTCCTCTCTCAGCGATTTGGACAGTAGGCACCAATGCTGGACAAAGAACCGAAGAGAAGGAGGTGGAGGTATTGGGTTCACCCCATTGTCTTCGAACAAACTAGGAATGGTAATTTCTCTCCTGGAACAGATAGTAGTCTTGTTGTCCCCTTTGCCCACTTCCGGATGTCTCCCTAGCACAGATAGTATAAGAATACTTGTCCCCAGGTACTGCTTCCCAAAAAAAATGTTTATTTTTCACAGATTCCTGGCAACCGGGAACTTGTTTGCATCCCTGCATTTCGAGTTTCTGCTGTGTCCCTTCACTATTTCACGGATCATCTGGCAGAGACTCAGAGCGGCGGTGATGCCACAGCCCAAGGTAAAAGACTGGCTTCGGATTGAAAAAAGACACATGTCCATCAAGTTCAACCAAGGGATGGGAAAGGGGAAGTAAAAAAATTCTACACATAGGAGCTAATATTTTTTTGTTCTAGGAAATTATCTAAGCCTTTTTTGAAGCATCTACTGTCCCTGCTGTGACGGCTCCTGTGGTGACTATTCCATAGATTCACAGTTCTCACAGTAAAGAAAGCTTGTCGCCTCTGCAGATTGAACTTTTATTTTTCCAGACGGAGGGAGTGCCCCCTTGTTTTTTGAGGGGGTTTTACATGGAACAGGATTTCACCATATTTTTTGTATGTGCCATTCATATATTTATATAAGTTAATCATGTCCCCCTTAGTCGTCTTTTCTCAAGGCTAAATAGGTTTAGTTCTTTTAATTTTTCCTCATAACTTAGATTCTCCATGCCCCTTATTAGCTTTGTTGCTCTTCTTTGTATTTTTGCATATTCCAGATGAGGCCTCACTAATGCTTTGTAAAGTGGTAATATTACATCCCTGTCCCGCGAGTCCATGCCTCTTTTGATACACGACAATATTTTGCTGGCTTTTGAAGCAGCTGATTGACATTGCATGCTGTTATTTAGTTTATGATTTACAAGTACACCCAGATCCTTCTCAACAAGTGAATCCGCCAGTGTAGCTCCCCCTAGGACATATGATGCATGCAGATTGTTGGTACCCAGGTGCATAACTTTAAATTTATCTACATTAAACTTAATTTTCCAAGTGGACGCCCAAACACTTAGTTTGTTTAAATCCGCTTGCAATTCACAAACATCTTCCATAGTCTGAACTATATTACATAGCTTGGTGTCATCTGCAAAAATAGAAATAGTGCTATTAATCCCATCCTCTATATCATTAATAAATAAGTTGAATAATAGTGTTCCCAGCACTGAACCCTGGGGTACACCACTTATAACCGGGGACCATTCACAGTAGGAATCATTGATCACAACTCTCTGGATACGGTCCTTGAGCCAATTCTCAATCCAATTACAAACTATACTTTCTAAACCTATAGTCCTTAATTTACCCATTAGACGTCTATGAGGGACAGTGTCAAATGCCTTTGCAAAGTCCAAAAACACTATATCCACAGCGGCCCCTCTGTCTAGGCTTCTGCTTACCTCTTCATAAAAACAAATCAGGTTGGTTTGACAACTTCTGTCCTTAGTAAAACCGTGCTGGCTGTCACTTATAATACTATTTATTGTCACATAATTCTGTATATAGTCCCTCAATAGCCCCTCAAACATTTTCCCCACAATTGATGTTAAGCTTACTGGTCTATAATTACCCGGCGAAGACCTAGATCCCTTTTTGAAAATAGGCACCACATTTGCCCTGCGCCAGTCCCTTGGCACTATACCAGTCACTAGAGAATCTCTAAATATTATGAAGAGGGGGACAGAAATAACTGAACTAAGCTCCTTAAGAACTCTAGGGTGTAGCCCATCTGGTCCCGGGGCCTTGTGTACGTTTATTTTATTTAATTTAGCTTGCACCATATCTACATTCATCCAATTAAGTATATCAACTGATATACTGGATGGGAAACACATTCGTGTGAAGAAGCCACCTCACTCAGGGTCCCTATACTTCAATTACAAGCAGTATTTCTCGGTAGTGCTGTTGGTCTTGGCTGACAGCGACTACCAGTTTGTAATTGTAGATATAGGGGCCTATGGGAGCTCTGGTAATGCATCTTTAGGGCTTCCAGAATGGATCAATGGCTTCAATCCAACCAGCTCACCCTTCCTGAACCAAGAAATTTGCTGGGATCTTTCTGAGCCTACAGGACCATTTGTCATCGTGGCTGATGAAGGCTTTGGACTATCCCCCCATGTGATGCATCCATTCCCCAGACATGGCTTGGATGACCGGAGGCGCATTTCTAACTATCGCCTTATGCATGGGAGGCGGTATGTGGAATGCTCCTTTGGAATTCTGAGCAGCAAGTGGCGGGTGTTGCAGTCCTCTATGCAGAGGAGTCCAGATCATGTGACACTGGTTATCCAAGCCAATGTCATCCTCCACAACTTTTGCTGGATTCACGATTCTGTTTTGGACGGAGAGCTGCAGCAAAACATGCCTACATCAACTATTCCTCTGGAATTGAGCCAGTATGGAAAATCTGTAGCGTCAGAACTGACAATCCAGGAAATCTATGCTGACTATTTTCTGTCACCTGATTGAGCGGTTCCATGGCAGATGGATGAAATTCGGTAGAACTATTGGTTCAGGACTATTGAGTTTATATTTTTCTAGTTTTGTTTGTTTTGTTTATAGTTAGGTTAGGGACTCACAAGAGAATGAGGACCCTTGACGTCGGTTGTATGCTTAAAGTCTTTCTGCATACAATACTTTTTTGATAAATTTCCACATCTCATTTATTTGTAAAAATTTTAATAGTATTGTATGCAGAAATTGTAACGAATACCTCATTATCCATTGTGAAAGTAAAGAACAATGTGAAAAAAATAATTTAACAAAAGAATTATCATAAATAAAATTTGTTAAAACGTGTATTATTTTACCTGTGTGTGCGTATTCCCCTATGTAATATGAACCACACATGGCGTTTTGACTACTTATAACCTAACCACTTGACATTTTGTGAGTATGTGAACGTTTGGTGTTCTGGGTCACTGACCTACAGCTATCATATCCTGATGACCTATACTGTGGATAGGTTAGGGAAAATGTGGGAGGTGGGATCCTCCAGCTCACCAGTCCTGTGGAATCAATTTTGGATGCGCACGGATCCTTATGGCGGCACACAAATTGGTAGACGCAAAAAGGAAAAGACGAAGACTTCCAACTTTATTGAATTTCTTTTAAAAAATTTCAGCTTCAAATGGGGTTGGTTGCAAAACAGTGAGCCTACACGTTTCAGACGTATTCCGCGTCCTTACTCATGGCCTGTTCATTCCCCTATGTAATATGAACCACACATGGCGTTTTGACTACTGATAACCTATCCACTTGACATTTTGTCAGTATATGAACGTCTGGTGTTCTGGGTCACTGACTACAGCTATCATATCCTGATGACCTATAATGTGGATAGTATTTAAAAAATTAACCATGCCTTGGCAACCCCTACACAAATGAGATTACATTACAATCACATACCCAAAAGAAGATATACATACACACCATCAAATTGATTAAAGAAATGTACAAAAATGATTTTCAAAAATAACTTTATGTAGCAAACGTGTACTTAAAAACTGTACAAAACAACAATTATTATATAACATGATTATTTAACATGATTATAAATCATAAAATTCATGGCTACTAGAGATAGCAGGTGATGTAGTGCTGGTATTAGTATGTGCCAAACTATGTCCATGTTGAGGGGGGTGACACGGAGAAAACCGTGCATATGGCGCATGCTGTGAGTACATGACTCGGTCCTGAAAAAACATGGGCTGTGAACTGTCCTGTAGGTATGGCCTCTGCTGGCTGGGCCTAGTTGGTGGTAGGGTTGGCGCTTGTGCTCCCTCACAAACGCCTCTAAAATATTCAACAGCCTGCACCAGCCGATGCGGATTACCTGGCGAGGAGAACATCTCAACCACCCCCAGGAGTGTACTCTGGCATCTAATCTGCCTCTCCGGTGTGACCCTCTTCAGAAAATGAGCCAGGCTGCGGCAGAAGATGTCCTCCTGGCTGTCAGGGATCCAGCTACGTAGATGTTCCAACACCTGTTGGTCTATCTGGGTGAGAGTATTCGGAATGGCATATGTGGGTGCCACATTACACACCCTGATACGCCCAGGTGATCTGGAGGGTGGTGTGTTCAACACTGCTGTAGTACTGACAGAAGAAGAGGTGTCTGATGCGGACTCTGGCATGCTGGTCGGTGTGGAGTCAGTGGTTGTCAGCATTTGGGGCTCCAAAGGCACAGCTACAAACTTTGTCTCATCAGAGCCCACCTCTGAGTGCACAAGATTCTCCCTTGTTCTATGTAATAAAATAATTAAATCAAGTCAATTCCAAAGTGTATACATTATACATACAATGCACAGTGCAAAAGCAGATGGAGGGAAGTGTGCTAGGTAACAGACGATCCCCTGGTACCTAGCATACATCCATCCATACATCATCATGGACCCTAACTACATACAATATACATTGCAGAAGTAGACGCATGGAAGTGTGCTAGGTATCAGATGAACCCCTGGTACCTAGCATAGATCACTAAACAATTATATGAAATGTGTACTTACGGGCCAACCTCCATTACAACAGTCAAAAACTGCAGCTGCTGGGAATATAGATATGGCCGTTTGGCCTTACGACCATCCCCACACTTTCCCTTGTCTTTGAGCTCCCGACGGAACTGGTCCCGGCATGAATTCCACCGGGTTTTAATGTAGTCCACTATAAAATAAAAATCATTATTTCATTAACAAACAACATACATGCAAAATTTGGCTCATAGGTAATGCTTGATACTTACAGAGACTTTTTCGCTGTGACCATGTCGCCTGCTTCCAATCCCCTGCATGGAGCTCCTCTACTATTTCTCCCCATGCACGGTCTTTCCGATTGCGATTCTGGTAAACATCCTGCCTTTTATCCCAAATGCATGGGCGGTCATGCACCATGGTGATAAGTTTCTCAATCTGCACTGCAGAGAGATACATCCTTGTCTGAAGCCTGAAGTGTAATGAGGTAAAAAAGTTGTTTGTTCAGAGAAGTGTCTGGACTTCTGGAAAACTCCCTAGTGTCGCTAGGTAACTGTCCGCAAGTATGGCTACACACAGACGACAAGCCGTTGGTAATCAGCAATTTCCACCGTCCCATAGACTTCCATTGTAGAGTGCGGGCCGCAATTGCGGATCTTATAATGACATGTCCTGAGTTTTTGCGGTACCAATTTGCGGCCCCAGCACGGATCTGTAAAAATCACGGTCGTGTGAATGGGGCCATTGAAATGAATAGGACCGTAATACAGCCACGAAAATGCAGCCGCAAAACCACTGTCGTGTGCATGACGCCTGAGTGGAGAAACCTTTTTTGGTAAGATTTAGTAAAATTTGGTTGCTGGGATTATTACAACAGGGGACTACCATAGAACATGATGGTCCTAAACGGTATATTTTGACTTACAAGACTTACATCACAACAAAGTGCAGTAGGGACTATGTTACAGATGTGGGTTCCCTTTTACATTGGTGGTGAACTCTAAAGCAGGGTTAGATACATTTTATCCATGTCTAGGAACAAGCAATGCCCGGTCCACACAGACCAGTTGAAGGGACGATTGATGCACATTTAATATAAAAAACATCCATTACTTGGGGTTGTGAGAGTCTAGCCCTAAGGTGGCCATATACATTAGATATGTCAGCTGAACCCACCGACTTTGGCAGGACTGGTTGACCATCTAATGTGTACAGCTGTGTCCTGACTAGGGATGTCACGATACCAGAATTTGGACTTCGATACCGATACTTCGTGTAGTATTGCAATTTCGATACCAATTCGATACTTTGCCAACAGTAATAAAAATAAAAAAAAGTTCTTCCGTTTTCTGATGTGAGGCGCGTGGTGTGATGATGAATTTAACCTCCACGTGCCTCACATTAATAGTAATTAACCCCATCATGTTTCTCAGTCATAATGGGTTAATGTGTAGGGTACATGATGTGGTTAATTACTATTAATGTGAGGCACATGGAGGTTAAATTCATCACACGTTGTGGATTACATTAATAAGTGATATTAAGCAGTTTTTATTTAATTTTTTTACAGCGTACACATCATAAATGATTTTAAAAAAATTGTTGTGCAGGTTATTACGGCCGCGCCAATACCGAATGTGTGTATATTTTATGTATTGAGACTTGTCTTAATGTTTATTGTAAAAAACGTGTATGTGTATTTTTTTTTTATTTAACATTACTTTATGTTTTTATTTCATTTTTTTAAACTTTAATGTACTGGTATATATCTATATACGCATAGTACACAGGCAGTTGTTAGGAAATACCTAAGTATGCCCTAACCACAGGAAATATGCTAGGACAGCCCTGGGGTCCTTCAATGGACACTGGGCTGTCTGCCCATATATGGTATGTCCCTCAATCGCGTCACAGGAATTCCCTGTGACGCGATCCAAGGGGCATCCCCCCTTCGCATTTCCCCCTGAATGCTGCAGTCAGCTTTGATCGCAGAATTCAGGGGAATAGCGGCGGAGATGAGAGGTTTCTCTGATCTCCACCAGCGGGGCTGCGGCTGTGTAATACAAGCATTGCCCCGCTCCTGACAGGAAGTGCGTGCGTGGTCAGCATGAGGAGATGCGGCCAGCGCTGCACTAATGAGCGGCGGTTCAGGCACGGAGGACAGAACATGGGGGTGTTTTGTGGTGCGCCCGCCATGTTCTGTTGTGTCATTAGTGCAGCATCGCATCATCCTGACCCCACGCACTTGTTATCAGGACTCAGGAGCGCGGCAATGACTGTATTACACAGCCGCAGCCCCGCTCTCATAAATTCATGTGTTACTATACTGAGCTGTGCGGCCGCACAGCTAAGTATCGAAATACATGAAATAACGGTATCGAACCGTTTGGGGATGCAGAGTATCGAAACAGTATCGAAGTTTCAATGCATCGTGCATCCCTAGTCCCGACTCTCCCCCGCTGGGAGATGTTGGGGAGCGAAGGGTCGGAATATTGAATTTCAACATGCCTGATCCTTTTGTTGATTATTAGATAAGCCACTGCCAGACGAGTCTGGCAGTGGCTTTCTCCCTGAGAACAATGCATGCTCGGCCAAGCCGAACTTGCATTTGTATAAGGAAGTCGAGAGAAATAGCTATTGGCGAACAAGTGTTTGGCCGACAGCAAACTAAAATGTATGGCCGGACTTACACATCACTTAAAGAGAACCTTGCACCTGCCCATACATGTGCAGCTGAGTGCAGCATATAAGAGGCAGGGCTGTACGAACCATGTCTCACTATAATTTTTTTCCTTATTTTTCTCCGTTATTTAGATATCGGTGCCGTTATATTTGGCACCCGATATTTAAAGAGGCTCTGTCACCAGATTTTGCAACCCCTATCTGCTATTGCAGCAGATAGGCGCTGCAATGTAGATTACAGTAACGTTTTTATTTTTAAAAAACGAGCATTTTTGGCCAAGTTATGACCATTTTTGTAGTTATGCAAATGAGGCTTTCAAAAGTCCAAGTGGGTGTGTTTAAAAGTAAAAGTCCAAGTGGGCGTGTATTATGTGCGTACATCGGGGCGTTTTTAATACTTTTACTAGCTGGGCGTTCTGATGAGAAGTATCACCCACTTCTCTTCAGAACGCCCAGCTTCTGGCAGTGCAGAAACAGCGTGTTCTCGAGAGATCACGCTGTGACGTCACTCACAGGTCCTGCATCGTGTCAGACGAGCGAGGACACCGGCACCAGAGGCTACAGTTGATTCTGCAGCAGCATCGGCGTTAGCAGGTAAGTCGATGTAGCTACTTACCTGCAAATGCTGATGCTGCTGCAGAATCAACTGTAGCCTCTGGTGCCGGTGTCCTCGCTCGTCTGACACGATGCAGGACCTGTGAGTGACGTCACAGCGTGATCTCTCGAGAACACGCTGTGTCTGCACTGCCAGAAGCTGGGCGTTCTGAAGAGAAGTGGATGATACTTTTCATCAGAGCGCCCAGCTAGTAAAAGTATTAAAAACGCCCCGATGTACGCACATAATACACGCCCACTTGGACTTTTACTTTTCAACACACCCACTTGGACTTTTGAAAGCCTCATTTGCATAACTACAAAAACGGTCATAACTTGGCCAAAAATGCTCGTTTTTTAAAAATAAAAACGTTACTGTAATCTACATTGCAGCGCCTATTTGCTGCAATAGCAGATAGGGGTTGCAAAATCTGGTGACAGAGCCTCTTTAAATAACCCCCTAAACTGTCAATGGGGCCTGTAATTGGCAAGGGGGCATGTAACATCGCTGTGACACTGTCCAATCAGCTACGGACAGTGCCACAGCAAGAGCTGGAGAGAGGAGAGCAAGAGCGTGTGTGCGCACGCGCGCAGCTCCGCCACCAACACGGAACAGAAGAGAAGAATGTGAATTCTTCTTCTTTTGTTAAATAGCGGCGGGAGTATCTTCGGCAGCGGAGTTGTGCGCACATGCGTGCGGGCGCACTCTCACTCTTCAGCTCTCGGCAGACAACACTGTGTAATCTCTCATGAGAGATCACACAGTCTTGTTCAGCTTTTCTGCCGAGAGCTGAACAGTGAGAGCGTGCATGCTCGCACAGCTCTGAGCTCCATGTGCACACGCTCTCCTCTCTCCAGCTCTTGCTGTGATACTGTATGTAGCCGATTGGACAGTGTCACAATGATGTTACACGCCCCATCGATAGTTCAGGGTGTTATTTAAATATTGGGGGGGGCCACATATAACGCCACCGATTTCTAAATAACACAGGAGGATAGGAAAAATATTTAAAGTGTTCCAGGGTTTGTGCAGCCCTCCCCATTACATGCTGCACTCAGCTGCACATGTATGGGCAGGTGAAAGGTTCTCTTTAAGGTTGTTGTGTAGACTTCATGTAAAAATGTAATAAATACAGATTACACATAAAGTCGGAATCTGATTAAATTCTTACCTAATTTCCAATTTACCAGCATCTTGCAGCTGAGGGTTTCTGCTTTCCCAAATGGAGTCTGAATGAGATTATAACCAAGAAACAATGGCTAAAGCATTTCATATATCTGAATATGTAGATAAAAGTATTCAACATATGCGTATAAATATGTATTAGCTTTTTAGATATGACTACAACAATTTTATAAAATTATTTTCCATGTTAAAACCTTTAGCAGTTGAGATCCATGATTTACGGATTACAGGAGAAAAACAGTCAAAATGTTCTCCTGATCTGTCACAGAAAATGCCACTGATCTCCGACTACTAATTTTCCAGAGTGAAGATTTCTACAGGAGGCTGAATCTTTTTGGCACTGCTCAGAGATTTGTTACAGAAAATATAACACAACATTCTTAGTAAACTACCATTGCTTTAAATGGACCTTTTCTTAAAGGAGTTCTTCACTTTGGAGAATCCTTACTTGATAGAAATGCCCCTTGACAATAAGCTGATCACAAAGAGTCTTCCTGCTGAAACCCCAAATGATCAGCTGTAGGGGAAACCTGCCAGTAAGTCTCAGTAATATCAGGCAGATGTGGCAGTAATATCCCGGCAGTGCCACCAGAGTTGGAAATTAAGTACTGCACATTTCTCACCCAAATCAATGGCTTGTCTGAGTAAGGCTATGTTCACACCTGTGTCGGTGTTCCGTTCTTCTGCTCGGTCAAAGAACAAGGGAATAACGGAAGCAACGGTTCCATTGCACAACAGACACGGTTGACTTTAATGGGTTATGTCGGGGTGTCCGTGATTTCACTGGCGACAATAACGCAGCATGTTGCGCTATTGTCTTCGGTAAGCTCAACCAGATCTGCGACGGTGGCCCCTAACTGAGCCTGCAACACAAATGTGACCGAGGCCTAATGCAGATGCTCTTTGTAACCACTTTGGCCAAGAGATAAAGCTCCTAAACAGAGGATCACTCTCTATTAAAGAGGTTCTGTCACCACATTATAGGTGCCCAATCTTCTACATAATGTGATCGGCGCTGTAATGTAGAGTAAAGCAGTGTTTATTATTTAGAAAACGATACATTTTGATGGAGTTATGACCTATTTTAGATTTATGCTAATGACTTTCTTAATAGACAACTGGGCGTGTTTTTACTTTTAGACCAAGTGGGCGTTGTGGAGAGAAGTGTATGACGCTGACCAATCAGCGTCATACCCTTCTCTCCATTCATTTACTCAGCACATAGTGATCTTGCTAGATCATGATGTGCAGTCACATACTCACACATTAACTTTACTGAAGTGTCTTGACGGTGAATAGACATAGCTTCCAGCCAGGACACGATGTCTATTCCCAGTCTCGACACTTCGGTAACGTTTGTGTGGGACTTAATGACAGCAAGCGAGATCTCATGAGATCACGCTGTAAATGACAGCTTACAGCGTGATCTCACGAGATTACGCTGGCTGTGCTGTAAGTCCCACACAAACGTTACCGAAGTGTCAGGATTGTGAACAGACATTGCGTCCTGGCTGGAAGTGATGTCTTTTCACTCTCAAGACACTTCAGTAAAGTTAATGTGTGAGTATGTGACTGCACATCATGATCTAGCAAGATCACTATGTGCTGAGTAAATGAATGGAGAGAAGTGTATGACGCTGATTGGTCAGCGTCATACACTTCTCTCCACAAGCCCACTTGGTCAAAAAGTAAAAACACGCCCAGTTGTCTATTAAGAAAGTCATTAACATAAATCTAAAATAGGTCATAACTCCGTCAAAATTGATTGTTTTTCTAAATAAAAAACACTGCTGTAATCTAAATTACAGCGCCGATCATATTATGTAGAAGATAGGCCACTTATATTGTGGTGACAGAACCTCTTTAACTCTGAATTCTCTAATAGGGTATATTAAAATCTGCTTTCTGAAGTAGATAAATCCTTGAGCTGGCAAGAGAGCAAATGAGATAGAAAGAGACATGGTACGGCGCTGAATCCCACCCACACTACAGCAAAAGAGCCTTAAAACTGGCTAGCTTATAAAATAATGAAAGAAATCGATTTAAAAGTTTCTTTATTGATTATTAGCATTAGCTGCCTTAATATGTGAATATCGGTACTTATCAAGCTAGCACACCCCATCGCCTTCCCCTGTAACGTGATTGTGGGTTGAGCACAGTTGACATGGTCTGCCATATCGGCAGAAACATGACTGGGGCCGGAGCAGTTAAGTAATTTCTATTCATGGTTCAAACATTGGAGTCATGTTCACAGCTCTTCAATAAGTGCATTAAAACCCTAATTCACCTGAAGGCATGGAAGGTAGGTGAAGACTTTCATGAACAAGATGAGTCCCATCAGAAGTCAATTCTTTGATCTGAGGAACTGAGGTGAGTGGCTGTCTATTCCTTTTCTTCTGGTTGAAGATGGATACGGGTAGACAACCTGTAGAAGGAAGAAAAGTTTGGATTTGTATTTCAACCACCTGCGGGCTATTGAAAATTTCTGGATTTGTGTAGTTTATTAATTGTATAAAGTTCTGCAACTGTAATGCTACCCACCCATACAAATTAGGTACATTTTGGCAAATCTTTCTGATTTCGGTAGGATCAGTCAACAATCTAATGTCTACGGTGGCAGCAGGACTATCCAGTCAGACGTAGGAACAAAGAAGATTGGTTATGTTGGATTTCAACATGCCCAATCCCTCTGTTCTGCCAGGAAATAAGCCTTCGCCAGAGGTGTCTCAAAGCTGCTTGTCTCCCTCTTCCTTATTAACCCCTTAAGGACGCAGCCTTGTTTTGGCCTTAAGGCTCAGAGCCCATTTTTCAAATCTGACATATTTCACTTTATGTGGTAATAACGTTGGAATGCTTAAACCTACCCAAGCGATTTTGAGATTGTTTTCTCGTGACACATTGGGCTTCATGTTCGTAGTAAAATTTGGTCGATATATTCAGTGTTTATTGGTGAAAAATTGCAAAATTTAGAGAAAATTTTGAAAAAATTGCATTTTTCAGAATTTAAATGCATCTGCTTGTAAAACAGACGGTTATACCACCCAAAATAGTTACTAGTTCACATTTCCCATATGTCTACTTTAGATTGGCATCGTTTTTTGAACATTCTTTTATTTTTCTTGGACGTTACAAGGCTTAGAACATAAACAGCAATTTCTCATATTTTTAAGAAAATTTCAAAAGCCTTTTTTTTAAGGTACCTCTTGAGTTCTGAAGTGGCTTTGTGGGGCCTATGTCTTAGAAACCCTGATAAAACACCGCATTTTAAAAACTAGACCCCTCAAAGTATTCAAAACAGCAGTTAGAAAGTTTTTTAACCCTTCAGGCATTTCACAGGAATTAAAGCAAAGTGGAGGTGAAATTTGCAAATTTCATTTTTCTTGCTGAATTTCAATTTTATTCATTTTTTTTTCTGTAACAAAGAAGGTTTTACCAGAGAAATACTACTAAATATGTATTGTCCAGATTCTGCAGTTTTTAGAAATGTCCCACATGTGGCCCTACTGCGCTCGTGGACTAAAACACAAGCCCTAGAAGCAAAGAAGCACCTAGTGCATTCTGAGGCCTCTTTTTTATTAGAATATATTTTAGGCAGCATGCCAGGTTTGAAGAGGTGTTGAGGTGTCAAAACAGTGGGAATCCCCCAATAGTGACCCCATTTTGGAAACTACACCCCTCAAGGAATTCATTTAGGGTTGGTGTTACCATTTTGACCGCACAGTTTTTTCACAGCACGTATTTGAATTGGGCTCTGAAATGAAAAAAATGTCATTTTTTCAAATAAAATGTCATTTGTGATCAAAATTTCTTATTTTCACAGGGAACAAAATACCCCATTTTGTTGCCCAATTTGTCCTGAGTGCGGCAATACCCCATTTGTGGGAATAAACTGCCGTTTGGGCCCATGGGATGGCTCAGAAGGAAAGGAGCGCTATATGTTTGTTGGAGTCCAGATTTTGTTGGATTGGCTTTCGGGTGCCATGTCGCATTTGCAGAGCCCCAGAGGTATCAAAGCAATGGAAACCCACCAGAAGTGACCCCATTTTGGAAACTACACCCCTCAAGGAATTCATTTATGGGTAATGTGACCATTTAGACTCCATAGTTTCTTCACAGAACTTATTTGAATTGGGCTGGGAATTAAAAAAATATATATTTTTTCCAATAATATGTCATTTTAGCTCAAAAATTCTTATTTGCACAAGAAATAAAATACTCCATTTTGTTGCCCAATTTGTCCTGAGTGCGGCAATACCCCATTTGTGGTGATAAACTGCCGTTTGGGCCCATGGGAGGGCTCAGAAGGAAAGGAGCGCTATATGTTTGTTGGAGTCCAGATTTTGTTGGATTGGTTTTCGGGTGCCATGTCGCATTTGCAGAGCCCCAGAGGTATCAAAGCAATAGAAACCCACCACAAATGACCCCATTTTGGAAACTACACCCCTCAAGGAATTCATTTCTGGGTGTTGTGACCATTTTGACCCCATAGTTTTTTCACAGAACTTATTTGAATTGGGCTGGGAATGAAAACAAAATTATTTTTTTCAAATAATATGTAGTTTTGGCTGAAAATTTCTTATTTTCACAAGAAACAAAATACCCCATTCTGTTGCGCAATTTGTTCTGAGTGCCGCAATCCCCCATTTGTTGTGATAAACTGCCGTTTGGGCCCATGGGAGGGCTCAGAAGGAAAGGACCACCATTTGGCCTACTGGGGATTTTCTAGTGCGAAGTCATGTATGCAGAAGCCCCTGAGGTACCAGTACAGTTGAAACCCGCAAGAAGTGACCCCGTTTTAAAAACTACACCCTTAAGGCATTCATCTAGAGGTGTAGTGAGCATTTTGACCGGAGACCTACACCCCATAAACTGTAATGTGCGTTCTCCCGGGTATGGCAATACCCTACATGTGGCTGTTATCAGCTGCCTGGACACACAACAGGGCCCAGAGGGGAAAGACGAGGGGGGATAAGCTGTGCGGAGTGCATCAGGGTAAGTAAAATTGGGGTAAATTATAAACCAAGGGATGTATGATAAATTTTAAAACACTTTCATACAGAGCTCTGGTTATTCGGGACACGTGTCACATTGATATATTGTGTCATCCATTATCGCCCTCTTATAGCAGACTTTGCACCTCTTTTGACTTTTTCCCTTCTTGCCAGTTTGGGGAACTTCTCCTGGAAAGTGTTGCCGCCTTGGTACGATGCGTGTGGCCCCGCTTCCAGAAGTACTGGGTGCCCCCCCTTCTTGGTCCCTAAAGATTAGGTTCTTGATAATCACCTCTTGAAATTCCAGGAAAGTTCCCGTCTGGCCTGCACATCGACGTAGCATGTACGCATTGTACAATGCCATCTGTATGATGTGCCCGGCCAGCTTCTTATACCACACCGCATGGCGCTGTAGGGCTTCAGGGCTTGATCTTACAAGTCCATCCCTCCCATGTACCTATTGTAGTCCAGGATGCAGTCTGGTTTGGGGGTGGCCTTTCCTTCATATATCCTAAACCTGTAGGTATACCCTGATGCACTCTCACAGCTTATACATCTTCACGCCATACCTTGCCCTCTTACCCGGCAGGTACTCGCGAAATTGAACCCTCCCTTTAAAATGTACCAGGGACTCATCAATAGAAATACACTTCTCGGGGGTGTATGCTTGGGAAAACCGGGCACTGAAACGGTTTAATAGGGGTCTCCGTTTATACAAACGGTCAAAACTGGGGTCATCTCGGGGTGGGCACGGCTCATTATCAGTATAATGTAAGAAGCGAAGTATTGCCTCATTTATTTATTTTTTTAGGTTCCAGTTCAGTTCTGAAGTTGCTTTGAGGGGCCCATATATTAGAAACCCCTATCAAATACCCCATTTTAGAAACTAGACCCCTCAAAGTATTCACAACAGCATTTAGAAAGTTTATGAACCCTTTAGGTGTTTCACAAAAATTTAGAGCAAAGTAGAGGTGAAATTTACATATTTTTTTTTGACTGAAAATCCTCTTTATACCATTTTTTTTATAACACAAAAGGATTTATCAGAGAAACGCAACTCAATATGTATTGCCCAGATTCTGTAGTTTTGAGAAATATCCCACATGTGGCCCTAGTGCGGTAATGGACTGAAGCACCGGCCTCCGAAGCAAAGGAGCACCTAGTGGATTTTGAAGCCTCTTTTTTATTAGGCACCATGTCCGGTTTGAAGAGGTCTTGTGGTGCCAAAACATTGGGAACCCCCCAAAAGTGACCCCAATTTGTAAACTACACCCCTTGAGGAATCCATTGTAGTTTTCTTGGGGTGCATGCGGCTTTTTGATCAGTTTTTATTCTATTTTTAGGTGGCGTGGTGACTAAAAAAACGCAATTGTACTATTGTTTTTTTTTTCGTTTTTTTTTACAGCGTTCACCGTGCGCCATAAATGACATATTCACTTTATTCTGCGGGGCGATACGATTACGGCGATACCAGATGTTTATAGTTTTTTTTTATGTCTTATGGCGTTTGCACAATAAAATACGTTTTGTAAACAATCATTCACTTTTTGTGTTACCTTATTCTAAGAGCCAGAACTGTTTTATTTTTCAATCAATAAAGCCGTGCGAGGACTTATTTTTTGCGTAATGAACTGTAGTTTCGATCAGGACCATTTTTAGGTACATGCGACTTTTTGATCTCTTTTTATTCCATTTTTTGGGAGGTGAAGTGACCAAACAATTGTGATTCTGGTACGGTTTATTATTATTCTCTTTTACGGCGTTCACCGTGCAGGATAAATAACTAAATAATTTTGTAGTTCAGGTCGTTACGGACGCGGCGATACCAATTATGTATAGTTTATTTGTTTGTTTATATATTTTTATTAATAATAAAGGACTGATAAGGGAAAAGGGGGGATTTTTACTTTTATTACTTTTAAATCTTTTATTTTCTTATTTTTACACATCTTTTTTTAACTTTTTTTTTTACTTTATTACTTTGTCCCATTAGGGGACATGAGGGCAGGAGGCCCTGATCGCTATTCTAATACACTGCACTACATGCGTAGTGCAGTGTATTAGAACTGTCAGCTACTCACTGACAGCAAGCATAGTGGGTCCTGACGTTGTCAGGACCCACTAGGCTTCCGTCTATGGCATAGCCGGACGCCATTGTTTGGTGTCCGGTTGCCATAGTCACCATCGCCGGCCGCTATCGCGTAGCAGGCCGGCGATGGCAGCTTAACCCCTAAAAAGCCGCGATCTCTATAGAACGCGGCTTTTAAGGGGTTAATCAGCGGGGACACAGCGATCGGTCCCCGCTGTAGGAGCTGTGACAGCTGCTGAACAAGACAGCAGCGTCACAGCTCCTGTATGTGTCGGGAGGACGGCCGAAACGGCCGTTACTCCCGAGACGTACTATTACAGCATGGAGCGCGAACGATACAGCTGCCATGACGTAATAGTACGTCAAGGAGCGGGAAGGGGTTAAATAAACATTCCCACTTGGCTGATCTCAGTGAGTGTGCATGTTTAGTGTGCACTGGTGTGTCTGGCCCATATACTATAACCTCAGGCCCCATGCACACGAAGATAAAAACGCCCATAATCTTCTATTGGCCACGGGTAACTTCCCGTTTGCTTACGGGAAGGTGGAGGGCTGTTTAAAAATATAGAACATGTCCTATTTCAGGCCGTAATTACGGCACAGGCCCATAAACGTCTATGGGGCTCCCGTAATTACGGATGGCTACGTGTGTGCACCCGTAATTACGGGAGCGTTGCTAGGTGACGTCAGGGGATTCCCCTGTCTGCAGGCTCATGCCTAATTTGAATTTTTGAATAATTAGAAACATTAGAAATCTATATTGTGAGTGTCGTGCATGGTAGTCACTGTCCGGTGGTAGTCACTGTCCAGGGTGCTGAAAGAGTTAAACGATCAATGCTGGATAGAGAGAGGGGGCTGCACTGATCGGCAGTAACTCTTTCAGCCCCCTGGACAGTGACTACCACCGGACAGTGAGTACCATGCGCGGCGCTCACAATATAGATTTCTAAGGTTTCCTTCAAAAACCTGCAACAAAAAAGTTTATACTTACCCAGAACTCCCTGCTTCTTCCTCCAGTCCGGCCTCCTGGGATAACGTTTCATCCCATGTGACCGCTGCAGCCAATCACAGGCTGCAGTGGTCACATGGACTGCCACGTCATCCAGGGAGGTCGGACTGGATGTCAAAAGAGGGACGCGTTACCAAGACAACGGCCAGGGTACGTATGAACTTCTTTTTCTTTCTATCGCTGCGTTTCGCTGCGGAAACTTTGCCAGAAAGGGCTGCCCCTTCTCTCTATCCAGCACTGATCAGCAGCCTCTTCTCTCTATCAGTGCTGGATAGAGAGAAGGGGCTGCCGATTAGTGCAGTGCAATATCTCTCTACGTGTAAAGAGAAACAGAGAAAACGGGTCCGTAAACACGGGTGGAATACGGGTGACTACAGACCCGTATTTACGGGCACGGGTCCGTAAATACGGGTTAAAAACGTGTGACAAAGGACCCGTATTTACGGGAGAGAAAACATACGGTCATGTGCATGGGGCCTCAGACTGTTGTACAGAGTTGTGTGACGTACCTTCAAGCTGCTACCACCATACACATTAGATTAGGGATGTCACAATACCAAAATTTGGACTTCGATACCGATACTTCGTGTAGTATTGCGATACTCGATACTAAAATAATACTTTTGCGAACAATAATAAAAAATTTAAAATTTCAACCATTTTCTGATGTGAGGCACGTGGTGTGATTAATTTTTAACCTCCATGTGCCTCACATTGATAGTAATTAATTCCATCATGTTTCTCAGTCATAATGGACAACATTGGGTAATGTGAGGCACATGGAGGTTCAAAATTCATAATACCTTGTTACATTAACCCCTTCCCGCTTTGGCCACTTTTGACCTTCCCGACAGAGCCTCATTTTTCAAATCTGACATGTTTCACTTTATGTGGTAATAACGTCGGAATGCTTTTACCTAGCCAAGCGATTCTGAGATTGTTTTCTCGTGACACATTGGACTTTATGTTACTGGCAAAATTTGCTCTATATGTTCAGTATTTAATTGTGAAAACCGCCAAAATTTAGCCAAAAATTGCAAAAATTAGCATTTTTCTCCAATGAAATTCTTTTTATTGAGAGTTTTTCAAAGTTATACAAAAATAAACAAGACATTAACATTGGAAATATTAAATTTTACAAATTTATGAGGTCGCAAAAAGCATAGATTTAAAGTTAATCTAAAAATCAGTATACACATGCATGCATTAGAAACATACTGGGTACATGATGAGATAATCATAGTGTCAGTAATTAATAATGTAACCAGAGTTGAACTTCCGTAAATTTAATTTTGCTATTTTTCACCTATCCAATGTTGAAAAGAATAAGTAAACATAAAACATACAAACAAACATAGAATCCCTGCTCTAGGATTTAGAATATACATATAGACCCTAATAAGCTTCTATAAGGTCTTTCTATAAAGGAAGCTGTGAACCATTAAAAACAAGCCATTTAGACCATTTGTAAGCAAATTCCTGTGTCTTATGTAATCTTGTGAAAATTAAATGTTCCATAATACAATTGTACTGAACCTTATACAAGATTTCTGCTTTAGTCGGGATAGAAGAGCTTTTCCATCTCTGAGCAATACTTGTTCTCACTACAGTTAGTACATGAGCCATAACCGTGCTATTCTCAATGCCTATATCCTCTCATTTCAAGGAAAGCAGTGCTACTTCCGGTCCCCAAGGAACCGATTATGCTGGTTAACATTTGTTGTATCTCTGCCCAAAACGGAACAATGACATCACAACTCCACCAGACATGTAATAATGAGCCAATAGAAGCGTTACATCGCCAACAGATATAGGACACAGTAGGAAACATTTTGGATAGGCGGTATGGAGTTATGTACCATCTATAAAGCAATTTTCGAGAGGCTTCCAAGTGATTTACACAGTGGGATGACTTAGGACAAATTTTAAACGCCGCCTCCCACTGTTCAGTACTATATGTACCTCCCAATTCCAACTCCCATTTTTGTATGAAATTAAGGGTAGGCAGAGAAGTTTCATCCTGATGAATTGCCTCGTATGCTTTAGATATTCCTTTAGTTATTAACTTAGGGCTATAAAAGTATTTTTCATAATTAGAAGTGGGGGCATTAACTGTAAACTTAACAGTGGAAAGAAAATGTCTCAACTGAAAATATTTATAAAGATCCTTAGGGTTTAGATCATATTTATAAGAAATTATAGAATAGGGTAACAATAAATTGTTATCGTGTAATACTTCCAGTGACCCAATACCTTTAGTGGTCCAGTCTGAAAAAATTTAATTAGGTATATAACGTTGCACCATAGCTAAGGAAACCATACTACGTCTAAGAGGAAGAATAGAGGCATTATTAGACACACCTTTCCAAATCTGAATAGATGCTTTAATTGTAGGGGATAGTTTACCCAATATGCGTTCCCCCATCCTCGCAGAACCCAACACATCCTTTAAGTCTGAACTGTGTAATATATGCGCTTCTAACTCCACCCAACGCTTATTTTTATCATATAACCACCAGTTTTAATTGATCCAGACTGAGCTAACCGGCCAAAATTTGCATTTTTCTCCATTTAAATGTTTCTGCTTGTAAGACAGGCAGTTATACCACGCAAAATTGTTGCTAATTAACATCCCCCATAGGTCTACTTTATGTTTGCATTGTTTTTTGAACATCCTTTTATTTTTCTAAGACGTTACAAGGCTTTGAACTTCAGCAGCAATTTCTCACATTAAAAGAAAATGTAGGTTTAGCTAATTTTTTCTCATTTCCAAAAGGACTGAAGGAGAAAAAGCACCGCAAAATTTATAAAGCAATTTCTCCCGAGTAAAACAATACCCCACATGTGGTAATAAACGGCTGTTTGGACACACGGCAGGGCTTAGAAGGGAAAGAGCGCTATTTGGCTTTTGCGTTCACATTTAGCAGGAATGGTTTGCGGAGGCCATGTCACATTTACGAAGTCCCTGAGGGGACAAAACAATGAAAACGCCCAAAAAGTGACTCCATTTAGGAAACTATACCTCTTGAGGAATCCATCTAGGGGTGTAGTGAGTATTTTGACCCCAGAGGTGTTTCATAGAATTTATTAGAATTGGGCAGTGAAAATAAAAACATTCCTTTTTCTTCAATAAGACTTAGCTTTAGCTCGAAATTTTTCATTTTCTCAACAAATAAAGGAAAAAAAGAACCCAACATTTGTAAAGCAATTTCTCCCGAGTACGGCAATACCCCATATGTGGTCATAAACTGCTGTTTGGGCATACGGCAGTGCTCAGAAGGGAAGGAGCGCCATTTGTAGTGCAGATTTTGCCGGATTGGTTTCTGGGTGCCTTTGGGACCAAAAAAGTGGAAACCCCCCAGAAGTGACCCCATTTTGGAAACTACACCCCTAAATGCAAATATGAAATGGGATATTTTCCATAGATATGCCAATATGTGGTGCCCAGCTTGTGCCACCATAACAAGACAGCTCTCTAATTATTATGCTGTTTCCCGGTTTTATAAACACCCTACATGTGGCCCTAATCTTTTTCCTGGACATTCGACCAGGCTCAGGAGTGAGAGAGTACCATGTAAAATTGAGGCCTAATTTGGCGATTTACAAAGTATTGGTTCACAATTGCAGATGCTCTGATGTGAAATAATAAAAGAAACTGCTGAGAAGTGACCCCATTTTGGAAACTGCACCCCTCAAGGCATTTATTAAGAGGTGTAGTGAGCATTTTCACCCCACAGGTCTTTTCCATAAATTAATGCGCTGCAGATGGTGCACAGTAAAAATTTAAATTTTTCCCTAGATATGCCATTTCAGTGGCAAATATGTCATGCCCAGCTTGTGCCACTGGAGACACACACCCCAAAAATTGTTAAAATGGTTCTCCCGGGTATGGCGATGCCATATATGTGGAAGGAAACTGCTGTTTGGGCACACTGTAGGGTTCAGAGTGGAGGGAGCGCGATTTGGCTTTTGGAGAGAGGATTTTGGTTGGTAGTAGATTTGTTTGAGTATTGCTGGTGTTTCCGTTTATAATGTGGGGGTACATGTAAGCTGGGCAGAGTACATCAGGGGCATAGTCAGCTGGTATAATAATGGGGTAAAAAAACAATAAAATTATCCATAGGTGTGTGTTACGCTGTGAAACAATCCTTTCTGCACAGGCCGGTGTCGCACTGATAAATGGCGTCCTTTTTTATGCCCATTTTGGTCCACACTCCGCACCTTTGCAGTTTGGAGAATTTTGCTGGGAAAGTATTGTCCTGGTATAATACGGGCACCCTCGCTTCTAGCAGATATGTTTGGGCCCTCGTCTTCCTGGTTCAATAATTTAAGGCCTTGATAAATCGCCTCTTGAAACAGAAGAAATGTTCCCCTCGGGCCGGCACAACTGCATATTTTTTATTTCCTGACTTATTGGAGCCTTAACTAATTTTATTTTTTCATAGACTTAGTGGTATGAGGGCTGTTATTTTGCGGGATGAGCTGTAGTTATTATTGGTATCATTTTGGGGTACATGCGACTTTTTGATCCCCTTTTATCTTATTTTTTGAGAGGCAAGGTAACCAAAAAAACGCAATTCTGGCATAATTTTTTTATACAGCATTCACCACGCGTTATAAATTACATGTTACCTTTATTCTGCGGGTCAGTACGATTCCGGCGATATCTAATTTATAGAACTTTTTTATGTTTTGCAACATTTTGCCCAATAAAATTACTTTTGTAAAAAGAATGTATTTTTTCTGTCGCCAAGTTGTGAGAACCATAACTTTTTGGTCGACTGAGCTGTATGAGGGCTTGTTTTTTGCATAGTGTTTTAGGTACCATTTTTGGATACATGCGACTTTTTGATCACTTTTTATTCCAATATTTGTAGGGTAATGTTACCAAAAAACAGAAACTCTGGTATAGTTTTTTACGAGTTTTTTTTACGCTGTTCACCGCGTGCAATAAATAATATAATATTTTTATACCTCAGGTTGTTACAGTCGCGGCGATACCAAATACGTATGGTTTATTATTATTTTTTAATAATAAAGGACTTGATAAGAGGAAAAGGGTGATTGTGTTTTATTTTATTACTTTAAACTTTTATTGTTTTCAAAATTTTATTTTTTTCACTTTTTTTTCAAGTCCCACTAAGGGACTTGAAGGTCCAACTGTAAAATTTATTTTTTTCTGATACATTGCGCTACCAACGTAGTGCAATGTATTAGATCTGTCAGTTATTCACTGACAGCATGCCGATTAGGTTTCGCCTCCCGGCAGGGCCTAATCAGCTCCCGTAATGGCAGAGGAGGCCATTGTGTCTCCTGTTGCCATAGCAGCAGTTGCCAGTCCTGATTGGCTGTCAGGGCTGGTGATCTGCTAGAAACCGCTAATATGCAGCGATCGCTGCATCAAAGGGGTTAATGGCAGGGATCGGAGCTATCTCCGGTTCCTGCCATTACAGGTGGATGTCAGCTGTAACATACAGCTGACTTCCACCGGATCAGCTCCTGAGCCAGCGCCATCTTGCCGGCGGCTACGGAAGCCGATCAGGCTCCGCCGCCTAGCGGGTCCTTACCGGCTTTCGTGCTAGGCAGACCTGGAGGCCAGTATTAGGCCTCCGGTTGCCATTGAAGCCACCGGAACCCTGGCAATTTCATTGCTGGGGTTCCTATGAAATGCAATCGCACCTTAAATGCAGCGATCGCGTTTAAGCGCTGCATTTAAGGGGTTAATGGCAGGGATCAAAGCTAATTTCGGTCCCCGCCATTACAGCCGGATGTCAGCGGTAAGATACCGCTGACATTCGGCGATGATGGCACCAGCTCAGCTTCTGAGTCGGTGCCAAGCATTTGGCATATCGATACGGCAAAATGAGGGAAGCACTGGCATTCCATGGCGTACCCATATGTCAAATGTCGGGAAGGGGTTAATAAGTGAAAGAAAGCAGTTTTTTATTTTATAACAGCATAAACATAAATTACGCTATAAATGTGTTATTATGGTCACGACAAAACCGAATGTGTATATTTTATGTCTTGAGACTTATTTTAATGTTTATTGTAATGTGTGTTGTTTTTTTATTTAACATTACTTTATTTTTTACTTTTTTATTTTTAAACTTCAATGTACTGGCATATATCTATATACTGATAGTACACAGGCAGTTGTTAGGACATACCTAAGTATGCCCTAACAGGAAATATGGTCAGATAGTCCTGGGGTCCTTCAATGGACCGGTATGGCCCTCGGAAATTCCTGTGACGTGATCCAAAGGGAATCCCCCTTCTCATTTTCGCCTAAATGCTGCAGTCAGCTTTGATCGCAGCATTCAGGGGAATAGCGGCGGAGGTCAGAGGTTTCTCTGATCTCCGCCGTTAGAGCGGGTAAGTGTAATTCAACCATTGCCCCGCTCCTGACAACAAGTGCGCGTATGGTCAGCATGAGGTGATGCGACCAGCGCTGCACAAATGAGCGGCGGCGCGGGCATCGAAGACAGAACATGGGGGTGTTTTGCAGTGCGCCCGCCATGTTCTCTCTTCAGTGCCGGCCGCATCACATAATGCTGACCGAACGCGCACTTCTCAGGAGCGGGGCAATGGCTGTATTACACAGTCGCAGCCCCGCTCTCATACATTCATGTATTACTATACTAAGCTGTGCGGCCGCACAGCTTAGTATTGAAATACATGAAATAACGGTATCGAACCAGTATCGAAGTTTCGATGCATTGTGCATCCCTAAATTAGATCATCAGCAGGTTTTGCTAACATTAGAAAATCCGTCATACAGGCACATGTTGCAATTATCATGCCCCATGCAACTCTGTGACTTGGAAGAAATGACGTTACCACTGTAGTGCTATGTTCCCACGCAGCGGAATTGCTGCAGATTTTCCACATTACCAATTTTTGCTCAGTAGAGCGGCAGCAAAGTGGATACGATTTAATAAATCTCATCCACAGACTACGGAAAAATCCACATTATGTCAATTTATGATGCGAATTGGTTGCACATTTCTTGCAGATTTTCCTCATTCAGTCAATGTGGAAGTGAAAATCTGAAATAAATGGCAAATGTTACTTTTTTGTGCTCCCGTAGCTACACGTCCCTGCTCCTCCGGCCCGTCTGTGTTGAGCCGGTCTCCTGGGATGACATTTTTTCCATTGGACCACGGCAGCTAATCCCGGGCTGTAGCTTCACAGGGGACAAGATCCCAGGAGGCCGGCTTTACAGAGGCAGCCGAGGGAGCAGGGTGGTGGCGTAACAAGCGCAGCAGGGGTGGTATATGGTATGTTTTTATTTTATCCCCTATTCTTCGAAGTGGCAAATATGAGATTTGTTGCGGACTTTCTGACAGAATTCCCTGCGGATTCTGACCCCTGTGAACGTAACCTAAACGTGCTGTCACATTCGTCAATGTCGTTTTCCACATAAGCGACAGCGATGACTATGACAAAACCTTCTCGATACATTCCCACATAGACGAGTAAACCTGCGGCCATTCCGCAGCAATATCCACGTGCGTTACAAGCAGATTTTACTGATGATTTCTTTCCATACATCCGTGCTGAAAATCAGTGACAAATCTGCAACATAATTGACAAGCTCATCCGCATGTATTGTGCTCTGCTGAGGACTGCACTTGGCCTTACAATGGTGAGGTAAAAATAATCATCTACAAGGTGATGTTACCAATATACATGCAGACAGGTTACTACTCCGGACAAAATCATCCGATATAACAAATGTGGGTGGAATAAAAATCACTTTCCAATTAAATAAAGAAATGCAGGAGTGAAGACAGCGCTGTATCACCATCATCATGCGCAGAAACACTGCAGAAACAATGCCGGTGATCTCCACACAGAGTCTTCTATCTGCTGCTCCGCATCTAGTAACACCCACAAGGAAACCGCGGTCGTCGTCTCCGCACATAGAGCAGTACGGCGGCCGTCCATATACTGGGCGTCCCGGTGTTATTCTTCCTCACAGAAAATACGTCGCCCCCGTATTAGATACACCGCGGTGTGCTCCTCACCTGGCAGACTTCTTTTCATCTTGGCCACAGATTGCAATGTCCCGCGTCAGCTCTTCCCGCCAAAGTCGCGCCCGTAGCAGACAGGGGGTGGGGCGTATATCACGCAGGCGGAGGACAAAGGCTCCGCCCACCTGCCTGGCTTCTCTGTGTCCCATATGAGGGCAGTTGTGGCAGGCACCATATGAGGGCAGCTGTGGCAGGCGCCATATGAGGGCAGCTGTGGCAAGCACCACATGGGGGCAGTTGTGGCAGGCACCATATGAGGGCAGTTATGGCAGGCACCGTATGAGGGCAGATGTGGCAGGCACCGTATGAGGGCAGTTGTGGCAGGCACCACATGGGGCAGTTGTGGCAGGCACCATATTAGGGCAGTTGTGGCAGGCACCATATGAGGGCAGTTGTGGCAGGCACCACATGGGGGCAGTTGTGGCAGGCACCATATTAGGGCAGCTGTGGCAAGCACCATATGAGGGCAGCTGTGGCAGGCACCATATGAGGGCAGTTGTGGCAGGCACCATATGAGGGCAGCTGTGGTAGGCACCATATGAGGGCAGTTGTGGCAGGAACCATATGAGGGCAGCTGTGGCAGGCACCGTACGAGGGCAGCTGTGGCAGGCACCGTACGAGGGCAGCTGTGGCAGGCACCATATAAGTGCAGTTATGGCAGGTACCATATGAGGGCAGTTGTGGCAGGCACCGTATGAGGGCAAGATTGGCTGCTGCGGTCAGGTAAAGTATATACGTGGCATCCGCGCTGCAGGAGCGGCGGAGACCACCGGAACGTCCGTGCTAAAGGGGCAGTGGGATTTAAAAGGTGAATAATCTTTTTTTTTTCGTTTATAACATTGACTGCGGTTACTTAAAGTTTTTTACTGGTATTTATTAAGGCCGGTGAACAACTTTTACCGACACCGGTTTCTTAAAGTGGATACCAGCCGGGCCAGTGACTTACCAGCCGGTTGGCAACCATAGTTACATGTCTGACATAAGTGTAAATGATACGTGACCCACACACGCAGGGGAATGGCTGATTATTTTTTATTAAGGTACATTAGTAAATTGCATCATTTATAAATACAGTGAAGCCTCCCCAAAAGACCAGCCCTTATTTATTTACTTTTGTTGTTCATATATATATCACCAGCATATTTCGCAGCGCTGTACAGACGTTGTCATCACTCACTGTTCACATTGGTGCTCACAATCTAAATTCCCAATCAGTGTAATGTTGGAGCGTGGGAGGAAATCGGGGAGCCGGAGGAAAGTTCTGCGAACATGGGGAGAACATACAAACTCCATGTAGATGTTGTCCTTGGTCAGATTCAGAACTCGAGCGCTACCAAAATGGTGCCAATAAAAACTACAGCCCGTCCCGCAGAAAAATAAGTCCTCACACCGCTCAATAGACAGAAAAATAAAAGTTATGACTCTCAGAATAAGGTGACACAAAACAAATTTTATTTTTAACAATTAGTTTTTTCCTTGTAAAAGTAGCAGAACATAAAACAAACGATAACAATTTGGTATCACCGTAATCAGATTTGCCCGCAGCATAAAAGTAACAAATAGTTTTTACTGCACGGTGAACGCCGTAAAAACTAAACCCAAAAAACAATGTAGGAATCACAGTTGTTTTCCCATTTTACCCCACAAAATAAGTTTCCAGTGTCGAGTACATTGTATGGTACAATAAATATTTGTATCGTAATCTATCCGCTGGTCAGCTTCAGATAGGGCTGGCCTTAGGTTGGATGGAGCCCTGTGCGGGACTCTTGCTGCCCTCTACAAACCAAAAATTAACCACATATATAGACACGCACATACTAGAAGATATATACTGCACATACATAAAGGCAGATATTTAGGCAAACAGTCAAATATATATACACACATTCTGGAATATATACATACATACAGTAAATATATAGACACACACAACACACAGGCATATAAATACACAGGAACTATACTGTGGGAGTAAGTGACAGCACCACGTGATCTCACTCCCCCAGTAACTTTACCGGCGTGTCGGGAGAATGAAAAGACATCGCCTCCGGCCAGGAGGCGATGTATTTTCATTCTCCCAACACTCTGGGAGTATGTGAGAACACGCAGCGAGATCACGCTGTGCTGTGAGTACAGCTGAACATGAATGGAGAGAAGTGTATGACGCTGATTGGTCACTGATTTGTCAGCGTCATACACTTCTCTTTACAACGCCCACTTGGTGAAAAGTAAAAAAACGCCCAGTTAGTCATTAAGAACAAATTTGCATAACACTTAAAATGCTCATAACTTTGTCAAAAATAAACGTTTATTTAAAAAAAACATATTACTTATGTACATTAAAGCGCCTATTAGATTAGATAGAGCAGGGGTCTCAAGCACGCGGCCCGCGGGACACAGAGCCGCTAGTATCGGCTTTGCTCCGATACTCTGGAATTGCCTGACATCGCTGTCCACATATGAACAGCGATGTCTGGGGCTTCCCCAGAGCTGGAGTCCCGGGCAGAGCGCTAGTACAGGCTCTGCTCCGGGACTCTGTGGAATTCCCTGACATCGCTGCCCGTATGTGGACAGTGTGTCAGGGACTTCCCCAGAGCGGAGTCCCGGGCAGAGTGCTAGTATCGGCTCTGCTCCGGGACGCTGCGGAATTCCCTGACATAGCTGCCCATATATGGACAGTGTGTCAGGGTCTTCCCCAGAGCGGAGTCCCGGGCAGAGTGCTAGTATCGGCTCTGCTCCGGGACTCTGTGGAATTCCCTGACATCGCTGCCCATATGTGGACAGTGTGTCAGGGTCTTCCCCAGAGCGGAGTCCCGGGCAGAGCGCTAGTATCGGCTCTGCTCCGGGACGCTGCGGAATTCTCTGACATAGCTGCCCATATATGGACAGTGTGTCAGGGTCTTCCCCAGAGCGGAGTCCCGGGCAGAGCGCTAATATCGGCTCTGCTCCGGGACTCTGTGGAATTCCCTGACATCGCTGCCCATATATGGACAGTGTGTCAGGGTCTTCCCCAGAGCGGAGTCCCGAGCAGAGCGCTGGTGTCGGCTCTGCTCCGGGACTCTGTGGAATTCCCTGACATCGCTGCCCATATATGGACAGTGTGTCAGGGTCTTCCCCAGAGCGGAGTCCCGAGCAGAGCGCTGGTGTCGGCTCTGCTCCGGTTCTCTCTGGAATTCCCTGACATCGCTGTCCTCATATGAACAGCGATGTCTGGGGCTTCCCCAGAGCCGGAGTCCCGGGCAGAGCGCTAATACAGGCTCTGCTCTGGGACTCTGTGGAATTCCCTGACATCGCTGCCCATATGTGGACAGTGTGTCAGGGTCTTCCCCAGAGCGGAGTCCCGGGCAGAGCGCTAGTATCGGCTCTGCTCCGGGACGCTGCGGAATTCTCTGACATCGCTGCCCATATGTGGACAGTGTGTCAGGGTCTTCCCCAGAGCGGAGTCCCGGGCAGAGCGCTAGTATCGGCTCTGCTCCGGGACGCTGCGGAATTCTCTGACATAGCTGCCCATATATGGACAGTGTGTCAGGGTCTTCCCCAGAGCGGAGTCCCGGGCAGAGCGCTAGTATCGGCTCTGCTCCGGGACGCTGCGGAATTCTCTGACATAGCTGCCCATATATGGACAGTGTGTCAGGGTCTTCCCCAGAGCGGAGTCCCGGGCAGAGCGCTAATATCGGCTCTGCTCCGGGACTCTGTGGAATTCCCTGACATCGCTGCCCATATATGGACAGTGTGTCAGGGTCTTCCCCAGAGCGGAGTCCCGAGCAGAGCGCTGGTGTCGGCTCTGCTCCGGGACTCTGTGGAATTCCCTGACATCGCTGCCCATATATGGACAGTGTGTCAGGGTCTTCCCCAGAGCGGAGTCCCGAGCAGAGCGCTGGTGTCGGCTCTGCTCCGGTTCTCTGTGGAATTCCCTGACATCGCTGTCCTCATATGAACAGCGATGTCTGGGGCTTCCCCAGAGCCGGAGTCCCGGGCAGAGCGCTAATACAGGCTCTGCTCCGGGACTCTGTGGAATTCCCTGACATCGCTGCCCATATGTGGACAGTGTGTCAGGGTCTTCCCCAGAGCGGAGTCCCGGGCAGAGCGCTAGTATCGGCTCTGCTCCGGGACGCTGCGGAATTCTCTGACATAGCTGCCCATATATGGACAGTGTGTCAGGGTCTTCCCCAGAGCGGAGTCCCGAGCAGAGCGCTGGTGTCGGCCCTGCTCCGGGACTCTGTGGAATTCCCTGACATAGCTGCCCATATATGGACAGTGTGTCTGGGGCTTCCCCAGAGCCGGAGTCCCGGGCAGAGCGCTAGTACAGGCTCTGCTCCGGGACTCTGTAGAATTCCCTGACATCGCTGCCCGTATGTGGACAGTGTGTCAGGGACTTCCCCAGAGCGGAGTCCCGGGCAGAGTGCTAGTATCGGCTCTGCTCCGGGACGCTGCGGAATTCCCTGACATAGCTGCCTATATATGGACAGTGTGTCAGGGTCTTCCCCAGAGCGGAGTCCCGGGCAGAGCGCTATAATCGGCTCTGCTCCGGGACTCTGTGGAATTCCCTGACATCGCTGCCCATATATGGACAGTGTGTCAGGGTCTTCCCCAGAGCGGAGTCCCGGGCAGAGCGCTGGTGTCGGCTCTGCTCCGGGACTCTGTGGAATTCCCTGACATCGCTGTCCTCATATGAACAGCGATGTCTGGGGCTTCCCCAGAGCAGGAGTCCCGGGCAGAGCGCTAATACAGGCTCTGCTCCGGGACTCTGTGGAATTCCCTGACATCGCTGCCCATATGTGGACAGTGTGTCAGGGTCTTCCCCAGAGCGGAGTCCCGGGCAGAGCGCTATAATCGGCTCTGCTCCGGGACTCTGTGGAATTCCCTGACATCGCTGCCCATATATGGACAGTGTGTCAGGGTCTTCCCCAGAGCGGAGTCTAGGGCAGAGCGCTATAATCGGCTCTGCTCCGGGACTCTGGGGAAGCCTCTGACATCGCTGTCCATACATCGACAATGATGTCAGGGGCTTCCCCAGAGCAGGAGTCCCAGTGATGTCAGGAGCACAGCTGGAGTCCCAGGAAGAGCCTACTAGCGCTCTGCCTGGGACTCCAGCTCTGGGGTTGCCCCTGACATCTCTGTCCATATATGGACAGTGATGTCAGGAGCAGAGCTGGAATCCCAGGCAGAGTGCTAGAAGCGGCTCTGCTCCGGGACTTCAGCTCTGGGCAAGCCCCTGACATCACTGTGGCAGCATCTGCAGAGGGCACTGTGGCAGCATCTACAGAGGGCACTGTGGCAGCATCTACAGAGGGCACTGTGGCAGCATCTACAGAGGGCACTGTGGCAGCATCTACAGAGGGCACTGTGGCAGCCTCTACAGAGGGCACTGTGGCTGCCTCTACAGAGGGCACTGTGGCAGCCTCTACAGAGGGCACTGTGGCAGCCTCTACAGAGGGCATTGTGGCAGCCTCTACAGAGGGCGCTGTGGCAGCCTCTACAGAGGGCACTATGGCATTATCTACAAGTGGGTGTTTGGCAGTATCTGCAGAGGACACTGGCATTATCTAGGGGTGTGTTGCATTATCTACAAAGGGCACTGTGGCCTTATCTACAGAGGGCACTGTGGCCTTATCTACAGAGGGCACTGTGGCCTTATCTACAGAGGGCACTGTGGCCTTATCTACAGAGGGTACTGTGGCCTTATCTAGGGCAGCATCTACCGAGGGCACAGCGGCAGCATCCACAGAGGGCACTGCGGCAGAATCCACAGAGGGCACTGTGGCAGCATCCACAGAGGGCACTGCGGCACTATCTAAAAAGGTGCTGCCCAATCTTGACATGTGTGCTAACTGAGCCGCCGGACTGCATTTAGCGACACTTAAACTGGAAAGCTGGATTGTTGAAATAAGCACGTGGAAAAATATCTAAAATTTTAAACCTAGCGGTATTATTATAGTAATGTAGTATTATTATTCTAGTAATATAGTGTTATAGTAGTTCATATAACTAATTGATTAACAATAATTTTGTATTGTATCGAATTTGAAAGTAATGCGGCCCGTCAACTTCCCATTTTTTCTATATGCGGCCCACTTACCCGGCCGAGTTTGAGACCCCTGAGATAGAGGATAGGGCCGTTCTAAACTGGTGACAGCCTCTTTAACAACACGGTGGATAACTCGATAGTCAGGGTGATTGGAGGAGCGACCACCGGCAGTGTGGGTTTAACTCCTTTTGGTAAAATTCTCAATGAGGTGGCTCTGATTGACCTTTGGTGCTCTAGGTTCCCGGGCACTCTACGATATTCCTGTTACTCTGACTCGCATGGCACTCTGTCCCATATAGAATTGGTACTGTAATATACAAGGGTTGAGTTTACTGGGCGGTGTGCAGTATTTGGTGAGGGGGTTATCTGATCACTCACAATTGCACTTCTCTCTGCTGCTATCTCCCCTAACTGTTAGACCAACAAGTCTATGGAGGTTTAATTCCTACTGGTTAAAACTACTAACCCCTGGAACTACAGTACCGGATCTGATCCAGGAGTTTTTCCTTCATAATGAGGGGTCTGCTTCACCCTTGGTGATATGGGACACGATGAAGGCATTCCTCCGACGTACTCTGATAAGAGAAGGTAATAAGATAAAATCGTCCTCTAGGGCTCGGGAAAAAATCAGCAGCAAGGCTTAAGGGAGGCACATGAGCAGCATTTTTTTGAAGAAGGTGAAAAGGCAGGACATCTGTTGGCAGTAATAGCCAGAGCACAACAAGACTGCCCATATATTAAAGAATTATATACTGATACTGGTGATCTGGTCCATGCCTCCCCAGAGATACTAGGGGTTCTAAAACGTTTTTATGCTAATTTATATAGGTCTAAGACTGATCCCTCCAATGGAGAGATAGATGGCTTTTTACAGGGTCTTGACCTTCCATCTTTATCTCCAGTGGATACAAATAACTTGGATTCCCCTCTTACCCTGGCAGAACTAGAAGACACCCTTACATCTATGGCCAATGATAAGTCCCCGGGGGTAGATGGCCTTCCGTCTGAAGTGTTTAAAACATATAAAGATAGGCTGTTGCCCCATTTACTTACAGGTTATCAAGAGGCATTCTCTTTGGGACATCTCCCTGCCTCAATGACTGAAGCAATTATTGTCTTGATCCCTAAGCCTGGAAAAGACGTTCATCAACCTGAGTCATACAGACTTATATCTTTATTAACGGTAGATGTTAAAATTATGGCAAAAAGTTTGGCTACTCAAGTCTCCAAAGTGGTTGAACAGGTGGTACATCAGGATCAGGCAGGCTTTATGCCCAACATGTCTACAGCCGTTAATCTTAGGAGACTGTTTTTGAACCATCAGATGACTAAATTGATTGCAGGCACTAAGGCAGTGCTGTCACTAGACGCAGCTAAAGCCTTTGACAGAGTGAAATGGAAATATCTTTGGGCCACATTGAAATGTCTGGGTTTTGGTGATACCTTTGTTAGATGGGTTCAGTTACTATACGATTCCCCTAGGGCTCGGCTCAAAGCTAATGGGTCTCTATCAGCTCCATTTGTGCTATATAGAGGGACTAGACAGGGTTGTCCCCTCTCACCTTTAATACTCGCCTTGGCTATTGAACCCCTAGCAGCGGCCATCAGGAGAGCTGAGGAGGTTAGGGGATTCCAATATGGGAATCAACATGAAAAAATTTGCCCTTTATGCAAATGATATGCTGCTATTTTTGAACGATTAACCTGTTTCATTGCACAATGTTACTCACCTTATTACCAAGTTTGGTAATCTGGTCTCTCTATTAACTGGACTAAGTCCTCTCTCCTTCTGGTGGGTTCATAACCGGTTGATGTCCTAATGCAGGCGGGACAACTGCAGATTTTACCCCTGTTTAAGTATCTAGGTATCCAGATTAGTGCTCAGGGTTCAGGATTTTGAGACTCTGAATATTGATCCATTATTGACCAGGATGCAAAACAGCGGCATGGCGTAAACTCCCTCTTGGTGTCAAAGGTAGAGTGAACCTCGCTAAAATGATATTCATGCCACAACTTTTATATCTTTTACATAATACCCCAGTATGGTTGCCCCTTAGAATATTTCATACATTTTATGCTATCTTCCGAGATCTTATCTGGAAGAAAGGTGTGCCGAGGATACGACTACAGACACTCCAGAGACCTAAGGAGGACGGAGGGCTAGCTGTACCAAACCCATGGATATATTACCTGTCGGCGCAGCTCCAATATCTTAAGGGATGGTGTGCTGAACAGCCGGCTCGCTCAGCGGGACAATTAGTGGGATATGTTATGTGGGAGAAAGTCCTTTTGTTGGCTTTTGAATCCAGGGTGCTTTTGTGACATGGGCTGGGCTCTTCCCACTCTGATGCTAATACACAAATTATGGAACAAGGTGAAGGCTGTGATAGGTCTTTAGGGCTACCCTAAATATTCTCCTATATGGCACAGCATGCATTATAAGGAATTTGATAAACTGGAGGGGTTTGATGGTTGGAAAACGCGAGGTGTAAAGGCTATATGCCAGCTTCTTCAAGATGATATATTTAGAACATTTGAGGATCTTCAATCGGAATTTGCCCTGCCACATTCCTCTTTCTATCAATATCTCCAACTGAGACATGTCTGGGAGTTACAGAGTAGGCAGACTTCGATGTCACAGGCTCCACACTTCTAGATTTAGTGGCCCATCTCTTTATTTTTTTAGATGTCTATTGGAGGTCACCCTTAAAACACAGCCTCTGTTCCTTAAGGGGAGATGGGAGAAAGATGTGGGATTTATAGAGGAGGAGGTTTGGCAGGAGGTCTTGGAACAGGTCCCTAAGACTTCGCTGAGTGAAATGTACAGACTATCCCAGCTATATCTTTTACACAGAGTCTACAAAGCACCATTACTTTTACACAAAATGGGCTATAAGCAAGACTCAATGTGTTATAGATGTGGGGAAAATGGAGCCGACTTACTTCATGTAATGTGGAGCTGTACTAGACTTGTGGGGCTCTGGGGAGACACGGTTGACTTTATTAACATGATTTATGGCTGTAATATTGATCTAGATCCTGTGATGTGTATATTGGGTTATACTGCTACCCTGCCTGTGACGGAGATTCAGCGACTCGCGGTGATGCGCCTTTCATACCAGGCTAGAAAATTAATGGCTTCCCACTGGAAAGATGCTGATCCACCTAGACTCACTGAATTTACAGTAAGGGTCAACACAATGCTAACAATGGAGAAATATGTATATGGGAAGAGGGGCAGTCCAAAAAAATTTGAAGACGTGTGGTCTCCTTGGCTAGACACTCTGGGCCTGGCTCCATCCGTTCTCCTGGCAGATAGACTTTTCCTGGTGCTGGTCATGTCTATTGGTGGGGTCGCGGGAGCTGCTAGTCGCTGATTTTTCTTTCTTTTTGTGTAACTCTGAGCCTGTACATCTAGTCTGCGTCCTGGATTCATGCTATACCTGCCTGACTTCTATGTGATATATGTATGCCTACTATATATGCATTGTACGGACTGTGGGAAAGAGGTGACTCATGTTATCGGATGTCACGAAGTGTCTGTGGACCCACTGGGCCATACCGCCTTGGCAGTAAGGCAGCTGGCCAACAGGGCGCAGGTCACAGTCTATGGTATATAGGGTACCTGTGGCAGCACGGACAGTAGCTTGGCAGGAACTAGGCAGCGGGTGGACGTCAGGCGTGGAGAATCAGGCAAGCGTGGTATCCATCACAGCACGACTATAGCAAGCACGGCACTAGATCGGGATACAGGTACAGGAACAGGAACACTGGGAGCAGAAAACACTAGGGGACCATTTGCATAGACAGACTAAGGGATACACAACAACGCTCAGGTATAGTCCAGGGTACTCACGGGTCAAAGTTCATCCATCCGGTCCCTATGGGTTCCGGCAGAGGTGAGTGGAGAGCGAGCGCTGGCGTTTCCTGAGGATAAGGCTGGGGCCAGCGCTTGCCGACTCGTGGCTGCGGCTGTCAAGGGAAGGTTGGAGCTGACAGCCCGCAGCCACGGAAATTACATCGGAATTCTGTCCTCAAAAAGTTTTATGGAAACTCTCCGAGCTGGTACAGTAAAAGATAGACATTCTGAGTTGACATGCAGCTTCTCATGAGCGGGGGGACCGGGTGGGGGGGATGGGATTCATGTTAATGTTTTAGGTTATGTTCACACGGCAGCGTCCGTAACGGCTGAAATTACGGGGCTGTTTTCAGGAGAAAACAGCACCGTAATTTCAGCCGTAATGGCATGTTGAGGCGCTTTTTGCTGCGTCCATTACGGACGTTAAATGGAGCTGTTTTTCCATGGAGTCCATGGAAAACGGCCCCATTTACGTCTGAAGAAGTGACAGGCACTTCTTTGACAGGGGCGTCTTTTTTACGCGCCGTCTTTTAACAGCGGCGCGTAAAAAAAATGACCGTCTGCACAGAACATCGTAAGACCCATTCTAATGAATGGGCAGATGTTTGCCGACGCTATTGAGCCGCTATTTCGGACGTAATTCGGGGCAAAAACGCCCGAATTACGTCCGTAAATAGTGTGTGTGAACATACCCTAAGTGTTTTAAATTTGAAAAATCTTCAATAAAATTATTTTGATGTAAAAAAAAAAAAAGAATTTCTAATACATCTATATTAAAAAAAATTGTATGATTTCCTATTCTATAAATAAACTAAAACTGGACAATCCCTTTGAGGCATGTAGAGAAATTAGTGGATGCATTTGGTCCACATGTTTTAATTCACAATATGAATATGAATGTACCAGATCTATTTAGGAAAATCACATGCACCAAACAGACTCATGTGCCAGTTTTTCCTGGCTACTTAGCTTCAAGAATGAGGAGATGGTAGAATGAGCCCTCTCGCCACATTTGATTTGCCAAAAGGATTCTGTACATTAACCCCTTCCCGACATTTGACGTATCCATACGTCATAGCCGGGTAGGGGAAGTATGGAACGGGCTCACGGAGTGAACCCGCTCCATACGATGCGGGTGTCGGCTGTATGTTACAACCGACACTAAACAGTAACGAGCAGGATCGCGCTCGAGCGCGATCCCACTCTTTCAACTTGTTAGATGCCTCGGTCAATAGCGACCGCGGCATTTAAATCGTTAGAAAAAGGGGGGCAACCCTCTATAGCAGCTCATCGCGCCCCCTGCAATGCCATCCCTGGGTGGCGATGGTTGCTATGGCTGCCTGGGGGCCTAATGAAGGCCCCCGGGTCCGCCATCTTTTTGCTCCTATTAAGCCCTGCCTCCGGCAGGGCTTAATAGAAGCCTGTCAGAAAGACGATATACTGCAGTACATTAGTATTGCAGTATATAGTGCAAGCGATCCAATGATCGCTGGTTGAAGTCCCCTAGGGGGACTAATAAAAAAAGTAAAAATTAGTAAAATAAAGGGTTTTTTTTATGTAAAAAAATAAAATAAAATATTAAAAGTTCAAAAAACCCCCCTTTTACCATTTCCCCCCTAGAGCATCATAAAAAAATAAATACATAAACATAATTGGTATCGCGGCATCCGTAAAAGTCTGAATTATTACAATATATCATTATTTAACCCTCACGGTGTACGCCGTAACAAGAAAACAATTGTAAATGCCAAACACTCTTTTTGGTCACCTCATTTTTCACAATTTTTTTTATAAAAAGTGATCAAAACGTTGCATGTACACCAAAATGGAATAATTAAGAACTACAGCTTATCTCACAAAAAATAAGCCCTCATACCACTGAATCGACGGAAAAATAAAAAAGTTATGGCTCTCAGAATTTGGCGAAATTTTATGTTTTACACTTCGGTTTTTCCTTGTAAAAGTAGTAAAACATAGAAAAAAACTATATATATATATATATATATATATATATATATATATATTTGGTATCGCCGTAATCGTATTGACCCGCAGAATAAAGTTAACATGTTGTTTTATTTATAACAGTGAATTCCGTAAAAACGAAGCGCAAAAAACTTTGGAGGAATTGCTGTTTTTTTCATTCTCTACCCCATAAATAATTTTTTCCCGTTTCCTAGTATATTATATGGCACAATAAATGGTGCTACAAAAAACTACAACTCGTCCCGCAAAAATTAAGCCCTCATAGGACTATATCGAACGAAAAATAAAAAAGGTTATGGCTTTTGGAAGGTGGGGAGGAGAGAACGAAAATGAAAATCTGAAAGTTGTTTACGACGGGAAGGGGTTAATGTGCATATCACATCTAATAACTTATTATCTTTTATTTATTAGGATGTCTTATGAGTGGTGTCTGTCTGGTGACAAGTGCATTATAGTTTATCTCTTAGAAACAGGCAGTCACTAAAGGGTTAACACTTCAGAATTCTGTGTGCAAGACCTCACAATGTATGCCTCAGTAATAAACACCTGTAGTAACCATGACACCTGTGCTGATGTCATAATATATATGTTTATGTCATGAAGAACCCATGTTAGAAGATTCTGTAAAAGACCATACCACCAACGTGCAGCGCCATATTTGATGCACCTGAGGACCTTGAGCTTGACGACCCCACAAGACGCGGACCCGGATGTGAAGCCCCTTCACCCAAGATCACAGCACTACCACTATTTATGATGACTTATTAGCTGTCGTTAACCTCCTAAGCCCAGAGGAAGGGCAATCCTCCAGCCATGGTTTCCCTAGAGGTTTCCCCCACAGGGGGTTTTTCCTCTCCTGAGTGCTGAAGGGTGACTCTTCGTGAGTCGGGGGTTTCCCATATATTGCCAAAATAAAATTTGGGCTATTTATCAACAAATGAAATTGTTCTGTGTATTTATTGTACAGTTTTTGGTTTCATTTCTTTTGTTTGGGTCCATCACATACCACAAATAGACAGATATCTCCTTCCCATATGAGCCAATAACCTACCCTGTGGTTATGTGTTTTTCCCAAATAGTTGCCCCCCATGTAGGTTAGTACACGATAGGTGGGCACATGTCCTTGGTTTAAGATACTGACCAACAGATATACGAATTTTAGCTAAAATCTAAGTGAAAGCTCAGCTAATTTATTGACATATGTTGTGACAAATTTATGATCACACGTGTACATGGTAAATCTGTCACAACATACATCATTGCCATTAAGTGTTACACTGGCTAAAATGACGGCACTTTTTCTACAATAATTTTGGCCATAAAATAACAAAACTTTATTATAGAACTTTACACGAAGCTTATATTTTGTATAGCTGATATGGCGCAAAAGTAACCAGAGGTGCATCAAATTTACAAAACTGTCCCAAGGATTCATGAGAAGTTGTATATGTTTGAGCATACTCACTGATATTTGCTGAGTCTTACAAGATAGATGTTACACAGTTACATAGTTAGTACGGCTGAAGAAAGACACATGTCCATCAAGTTCAACCAAGGGAAGGGAAAAGGGAAGGAAAAATTTCTACACATAGGAGCTAATATTTTTTTGTTCTAGGAAATTATCTAACCCTTTTTTAAAGCCATCTACTGTCCCTGCTGTGACCAGCTCCTGCGGTAGGCTATTCCATAAATTCACAGTTCTCACTGTAAAGAAGATGAATACCTATACGAGTATAGACCATTGGCATGCGCCAAACAATAATGCGTCCACACAAATCATAAAGCAAATATCAATACCTATACCAGACTGTGAAGACTACTAGTATATCCAGAAAATGAAACACACATAGCACAAGTCATGTACCATGACAATATAAAATAAACTTTATTGAAATATACATAACACATTGGCCATCAAAATATAAAAACAATATAGCACACAGTTAAAAAGGAGAGTATGGAGGAGCTGCGTGAATAATCCAATATATATGCTACCATACTATAAACATCCTGTGATGTGGTAACAAATGCAGATATCTATAGAAAAGATAATCATATAGATCAAGTATTTGGACAACAGAAGCACATAAATATATTTAGCACCTGACAGAAGAGCACACAATTGTGCATATAAAAGTATACAGCTAGAGCTCCAAGTTGCACCCAAAACAAAGACCAAGTTAATCATGTCCCCCCTTAGTCTTCTTTTTTCAAGGCTAAATAGGTTTAATTCTTTCAATCTTTCCTCATAACTTAAATTCTCCATGCCCCTTATTAGCTTCGTTGCTCTTCTTTGTATTTTTTCCAACTCCAGGGCATCCTTTCTATGAACTGGAGCCCAGAACTGAACTGCATATTCTAGATGAGGCCTCACTAATGCTTTGTAAAGTGGCATTATTACATCCCTGTCCCGCGAGTCCATGCCTCTTTTAATACACGACAATATCCTGCTGGCCTTTGAAGCAGCTGATTGACACTGCATGCTGTTATTGAGTTTATGATTTACAAGTACACCCAGATCCTTCTCAACAAGTGAATCCGCCAGTGTAGCGCCCCCTAGGACATATGATGCATGCAGGTTGTTGGTACCAAGATGCATAACTTTACATTTATCTACATTAAACTTCATTTGCCAAGTGGACGCCCAAACACTTAGTTTGTTTAAATCTGCCTGTAATTCATGAACATCTTCCATAGTCTGAACTATATTACATAGCTTGGTGTCATCTGCAAAAATAGAAATAGTGCTATTAATCCCTTCCTCTATATCATTAATAAATAAGTTGAATAATAGTGGTCCCAGCACTGAACCCTGGGGTACACCACTTATAACCGGGGACCATTCAGAGAAGGAATCATTGACCACAACCCTCTGGATACGGTCCTTGAGCCAATTCTCAATCCAATTACAAACTATATTTTCTAAACCTATAGTCCTTAATTTACCCATTAGGCGTCTATGGGGGACAGTGTCAAATGCCTTTGCAAAGTCCAAAAACACTAAATCCACAGCGGCCCCTCTGTCTAGACTTCTGCTCACCTCTTCATAAAAACAGATTAGGTTAGTTTGACAACTTCTGTCCTTAGTAAAACCGTGCTGGCTGTCACTTATAATGCTATTTATTGTCACATAATCCTGTATATAGTCCCTCAATAGCCCCTCAAACATTTTCCCCACGATGGATGTTAAGCTTACTGGTCTATAATTACCCGGGGAAGACCTAGAGCCCTTTTTGAAAATAGGCACCACATTTGCCCTGCGCCAGTCCCTTGGCACTATACCAGTCACTAGAGATTCTCTGAATATTATGAAAAGGGGGACAGAAATAACTGAACTAAGCTCTTTAAGAATTCTAGGGTGTAACCCATCTGGTCCCGGAGCCTTGTGCACATTTATTTTATTTAATTTAGCTTGGACCATCTCTACATTCATCCAATTCAGTATATCAACTGATACATTAACAGCACTGGCACCGGCTACATCAGCTGCTCTTTCTTCTGTTGTATATACAGAGCTAAAGAACCCATTTAGTAACTCTGCCTTCTCTTGATCCCCTGTGATCAACTCCCCATTACCATTATCTAGGGGTCCTACATGTTCAGACCTTGGCTTTTTTGCATTTATATGCTTGAAGAATTTTTTAGGATTTGTTTTACTATCCTTGGCCACCTGCCTTTCATTTTGTATTTTTGCTAATTTTATTACATTTTTACAGATTTTATTAAGCTCTTTATATTTTACAAAGGCTACAGCTGTACCCTCAGATTTGTATTTTTTAAATGCCCTTTTTTTGTCATGTATTGCCCCTTTCACAGAAGGTGTAAGCCATGTGGGGTTTAATTTGAGTCGTTTATACTTATTACCTGTAGGAATTAATTTTGCACTATAATAACTCAAAGTAGATTTGAAAATCTCCCATTTATCATTTGTTCCATTATTTGACATTAGTTCTTCCCAGTCTATATCCTGAATTGCAGCCCTCATCCTGGGGAAATTGGCTTTCTTAAAATTAAATGTTTTTGCCCTCCCAGCCTGCGTTTGTTTTTTACAGTATAGGTAAAATGTAACTATATTATGATCACTGTTAACGAGGTTTTCACGAACATTGACATTCCCAACAAGATCTGCATTATTAGAAATGACCAGATCCAACAGAGCTTCACCTCTAGTCGGGTCTTCCACAAACTGGCCCATAAAATTTTCCTGCAACAGGTTGAGGAAATGTCTCCCCTTTGCAGTTGAAGCCGAACCATGACACCAATTAATATCCCGGAAATTAAAATCTCCCATTATCACTACAGTACCCGCCTGTGCAGCCCGCTCCATCTGTTTATATATCTGACCTTCCATCTCCTCAGTTATATTGGGGGGTCTATAGATTACACCAAAAGTAATTTTTTCAGTGTTTACCTCCCTTTCTAGTTCCACCCACAAGGTTTCAACCTCCTCACAGTCTTCACCCACTATTGTCTCTTTCACACTCGCCTTCATATCACTTCTCACATACAGACATACACCACCACCTTTCCTATTTGTCCTGTCTTTACGAAAAAGTGTAAAACCCTGTAGATTTACAGCCCAGTCATGTGAAGAGTCCAGCCATGTTTCAGCAACACCAACTATATCTATATTTTCTTCCAGTATCAAGACCTCCAGCTCCCCCATTTTGCTTGCTAGACTTCTGGCATTTGTGAACATACACTTTAACTTGCCTGTCAGTTTTTCACTTTTATTATCAGAAATGTGATTTGACATTAATCGGTCCTTTTTATTTACACTGATGTTTTGTAACGAAAGGATCTCCTTATCTTGTTGTCTAGTCCTCTCCCCACATTCTGTTTCTCCCCCCACCAATATAGTCTGACCCCTCTCTAACCTGGCTACCCCTTTTTTTTCTACATTGACCTCCCTCCTCAGCCCTAGTTTAAATACTCCGCCACCCCAGCTAGAATTCTCTCCCCCAGCACAGCGGACCCCCTTCCATTTAGGTGCAAATGCGACAACATTGTACTGCCATACAAAAACACTTTAACCCTTTAATAATGTTGCCCTGGTTTGTTCCGGCACAGGCAGTTTGAATATTACTTGGCATCTAAAAAGCCGCATTTTACCCATATGGCACACGTTTGCGACATATTAAACCAAATCCCCAAAATGAAAAATGTCAAACACAAGGAAAATTTACCAAAAATAGTAATACACTTTATAAATATGATGGACATACTGTTGTTAAAGGGGTTTTCCACTTTCTGACAATTGATGACCTATCCACTGGATACGTCATCAGTATATGATTGGTGCCTGGCTGACACCCGGACTCCGCACCAATACGACACTACGGCTGCCTCCGGGCGTCGGACGATGTTGACGGAAGCAGATGGTTCCGATCAAAGAATAACGGCCGAGCTGCAGTACTGCAGCTCTGCTCCTATTCAAGTGAATAGAAGCAGAGCAGCAATTCTGCCGAACGGCCGCTATGCAGTGGTCGGAGCCATCTGCTTCCGGCTCCAACTACTGCATCCCGTTCCAAACATCCGTTGCACAGGGGCAGCCGGAGTTGCGGATCGGTGCTGGATCTGGATGTCGGACACGCACCGATCATATACTGATGACCTATGCGGTGGATAGGTCATCAGTTTTCAGAAAGTGGACAACTTCTTTAAATCCATAGCAATGGCAAAAAGCTGCAAAACATTTTATAAGTATTACCCATTGGGGGTAATTTATTAACTTTTCTACAACAGCATTCTCTCGAAGAAAAGTCGCAATCATCGCAAAGTTCGCAATCAGCGTTAAAAATTGCCACTTGTGCCTTTTCCGCCACTCATGCCATTTTTATAAAAATAGGGCAGGGCTTATCGAAAGAAACGCTAGTAGATGGAATAGATTTGACTTTCTGGCACATGGACGGCCAGAAATGTGACTTATTAAAAGGCACTTCTTACTATATTAGGACTGGCAAGTGAAAAGCCAGTGTAAATAAATCTCCCCCAATGTCCACATTTTACCTCTTAGGCCGGATTCACACGAGCGTGTTAAGTCCGTGATATACAGTCTGCAGGTCGGCTTCATTTCCCAGACTGAGCGCACTGCAGGGAGCTGGGCTTCTAGCGTCATAGTTATCTATGACGCTAGAAGTCGCTGCGGGAAAACTGTCACGTACTGTAATCATGTTTTCAGTACGGGACAGTAGTTCCGCGGAGAGGCAGGGACTCCTAGCGTCATAGATAACTATGACGCTAGAAACCCAGCTCCCTGCAGTGTGCTCATTCCGGGAAATGCGGCCGACCTGCGGACTGTATATCACGGACTAAACACGCTCGTGTGAATCCGACCTTATGGTGAGGATCAAACACACATATTTTGGTTAAAAAAAAATTTCAGCCTAAAGCCCCATGCACACGACCGTAAAAAACCTCCGCTTTTGCGGACCGCAATTGCGGTCCGCAAAAACGGAGCCATTCACTTTCATTGAACACTGACACCTTTCCGTAGCACTACGGAAGGGTGTCCGTGCCGTGGAAATGTTCCGGGAATTATGGAACATGTCCGTTCTTTCGCATTTTGCGGGCCGTGCTCCCATACTTTGTATGGGAGCACGGCCCGAAAATGCGGCTGTCAGTGCATGGGGCCTAACACAGGAGTGAACACAAATGAAAGGAGATGAGTCAGTCTTTTGTTTATTCCCTGTCTTTTTTTTTTTATATACTTCTGGCTTTGGTTAAAAAAAATTGAGCCAAATACTACACCAAAATCAGCTCCAAAACTGTATTCGATCGTGGCCTAAATGGTTTTCCTAGAACTCTTGCATTGTGCCAAGAACCTAAAACTTTCAAATGCACCTGTCGTACTAATTTTTCCCCATTCACTTTCATGTCCTGCCACCGGTCTGTTCTCACATCGACTTATATTGACTTGACAGTTAGGGTATGTTTACAAAGATTGGTTATGCTGCGTAAAAGTACGCAGCGTATCCGACTTTGAACCCGCAGCGAATTCCGTCTGGAAGACCGCACCAAATTGTGATACAGATTTTCGTGCGAAATCGCAGTTGCAGAAAGCAGAGCATAAAATAAACCCCCCAAAAAATACTTACCTTCACTGGAGTTGCCATAGGGACACGTGCCTAATCCCCTCCTCTAGTCTCCGTGTAGTCCGGCCTACTATGATGACGCTGCAGCCCATGTGACCACTACTGCCTGTAATTGGCTGCACCAGTCACATGGGATGAAACGTCATCCTAGGAGGTCAGTAGCACAGAGAACAGCCGGGGGAATAAGGAGCAGTCGCTATGGCAACACCAGGCAAGTAAGTATGGACCTTTTTAATAAATTAAAAAAAGATTTGTGATTTTTAAGGTGAAATCACAGCTTTTCTGCCAGAAAATTGCAACATTTGCTATCTGTTGCAACTTTTATCTCCCTATTGAACTCAATGGGAAAAAAATGCAACAAAAATTCAATGATTTTGCAACTTTTTATGCACGTTTTGTGCGCTGATTTTTTTCAGCAGCATGTGGATGAGATTTGTTCAAACCTCATTCACTTTGCTGCTACCGTAATAGACTGCAGATTTTCCACAATTAAATCCATTGCGGAAAATCCGCAAGTAATACATCACGTGTGCACATATCTTTATAATGATGACACCACAGCGGGCCATAAGTAATGGCAGGACACAGAAGGAGCCATAGCAGCAAATACTTTGTAAAATATATTGTGTTAGAATCTGGCACTTGATGTTCTTACACTATGTAATGTATAATTAAATTAGTATGGAACGCATTTAGTAGAGCCGTCTCTTGTTCTGGAGGACCCAACACATTTGTGAATTACATGGACGGCCTAAACTTTTCAATGAGAACTGCGTAATGCTTAGTTTCCCCTGTAGGCGCGCTGCAGGGGAATTAAACACTTGCTGCCAGATTCCCCCAAAGGTTACACCTGTTTGCTGGGTGTCCCAGCAGCCATACATCTTGTGATCAACTTGTCGTTGGGTACCCATCAAACAAAAAAGGATGTCCAAAGGGAAGAACCCCTCCATCCTTTGGGTCTTGGCTGGCAGGCACCTACTGATCGGTAAGTGAAAAACCCTCCATATTTTTAGAGTTCATTGACTTCAATAAGGAGAATACCAATCAGTTTATTTGCCAGTAGAGAATCCTAGGAACAAGGCATTTGTAATACAAGATGGCTACTCTCCTGCTTCAACCCATGAATTTATCAGGAATTTATAGTACAAGAAATAATCAAAACTGTCTATTGGAAAACTATATAATTATCTTGAAGAAACGTAATAAGTAATCATTCCTTGGTAGCTCTGGATTTCTACCTATATTATCTTATTCCAAATTATTGTAATTGCTACAATACAATCCAAACATCTTGAGGGTCGTCATTTGCCAGCTCTTTACTGTTCCTTATTACTTTCAAGGGGTTTTGCGGGATATCGGAGTGGGTTCTGACTCCCGGCACCCTTCTGATAAGCTGAATGGAGGGGCTCCAGTGCTCTGTACATACGGTTGTGTCTGGTACTACAGCTCACTTGGGGAAACAATATTAAAGTCCAGGACAACTATATAAAGGAATTGAGTTGTCTCCTCAGCGACAACCAATTTTAGAATATTGTCACTAGAGTGATCTGCTTTCTGCCCCAGTTCCTGCTCCTGGCACTCCTAACAAACAGATGATTTTTCCGGGGGCACCCAGGAAATTAAATATTACATGGCAGCCATTGAGATAAATGGCCATCCTTATGATATTATATTGGCTTGAGTCCGACGGAACGGGAGCCGCTCGTTTATAATAGCTCTCCGTTTGAGTTCAAAAAGGGGGGTACAGAGCGGGGAATACCTTTTAATGCCCTAATAGGGTATATGGACAGAGGTTGTCTTCATGAGACAACCCCTTTAAGGGTTTAAAAAGATTTTTCAAGACTTTGATGACCCATCATTAGGATAGTAAACCTAAAAAACAACCTCAAAACAGAAGAAACAGGGAGTCCCCACAATATGCAGAACAACCAAAAAACATAGGGGACATAGCACCCACTATTATACCTATGAATGTATAACTGACACGTATCTTCATAAAATATTATAATCTTTATTAGTACATAATGAATAACAATACGTGATATCAGAAATAATGACAATGATAAAAATAAGTCAAATTCCAAGAACAGCATCAGAGTGGTATAGATGTAATTATACCTGAGGATATACAGAACAACCCATCTAGAGAAAAAAATGCCAAATCATACTAACCCCATGAAATATAAGGGACATGTGTAGCTGTAAAGGACAGCAAAAATACACAGCCCAAACAAAAATTGTTGAACTATAGGTGATTATGAATGGTGAATAGCCATATATGTATTTCCCTAAATAGAGTTCTATCTAGTGGGAGAAAGGCATAACACTACAGAAAATAAACCATACCTATAGACATGGTGGGAGGAAATGGACATCAGCCTAGATGTGGCACAGAAAAGAGAGCACCTCGACGCGCGTTTCGCCTGGGACCGGCTTCGTCAGGATATTTTGATCCAGATCAAGCAGCGGTCGTACAATGCGATGACTCAGAAACTGGCCTTGGAGCCACACTAATGCAGGATAAACAGCCAATCACATTTGCGAGCAGAGCTCCAACACTAACAGAGCAGGAATATGCTCAAATCGAGAAGGAAATACTAGCTGTAGTATTCGGGTTGGAGAAGTTCCACCAGTACACCTATGGTCGACAAGTAATGGTGCATTCTGATCACAAACTTTTGGAGAGCATTGCAAAGAAACCACTACTAAATGCCCTAAAAAGACTTCAGCACATGCCTTTAAAGAGAACCTTTCACCTCCCCATACATGTGCAGCTGAGTACAGCATGTAATGGGGAGGGCTGCACAAACCCTAGGGCATTTTTTTTCTACCTTCCTCCGTTATATTTGGCGCCCGATATTTAAATAACCCCCTGAACTGTCAACGGGGCGTGTACTGGCAAGGGGGCTTGTTACTATGGCTGTGACACTGTCCAATCAGATATAGACAGTGTTACAGCAAGAGCGAGGATTGAGAGCGTGCGTGCGTGTGCACGCTCTCACTCTTTAGCTTTCAAGATCAGTTTTCTGCCGAACTGACAAGGGGGTGTGTCACTGCTACGGACAGTTTAACCCCTTCAGGACACAGCCTGTTTTGGCCTTCAGGACGCAGCCAATTTTTTCAAATCTGACGTTTCACTTTATGTGGTAATAACTTCGGAATGCTTTTACCTATCCAAGCGATTCTGAGATTGTTTTCTCGTGAGACATTGGACTTTATGTTACTGGCAAAATTTGCTCGATACATTAAGTATTTAATTGTGAAAAACACCAAAATTTAGCGAAAAATTGCAAAAATTAGCATTTTTCTAAATTTATATGTATCTGCTTGTAAGACAGATGGTAATACCACACAAAATTGTTGCTAATTAACATCCCCCACATGTCTACTTTAGATTGGCATTGTTTTTTGAACATCCTTTTGTTTTTCTAGGACATCACAAGGCTTAGAACTTTAGCAGCAATTTCTCACATTTTCAAGAAAATTTCAAAAGGCTATTTTTACAGGGGCCAGTTCAGTTGTGAAGTGGATTTTAGGGCCTTATATAATAGAAACCCTCGATAAGTCACCCCATTTTAAAAACTTCACCCCTCAAAGTATTCAAAACAGCATTTAAAAAGTTTCTTAACCCTTTAGATGTTTCACAGGAATTAAGGCAAAGTAGATGTGAAATTGTCAAATTTCTTTTTTTTTTTTGCAGAAATTAATTTTTCATCTATTTTTTTTGTAACACAGAAAGTTTTACCAGAGAAACGCAACTCAATATCTATTGCCCAGATTCTGCAGTTTTTAGAAATACCCCACATGTGGCCCTAGTGCACTTATTGACTGCAGCACCAGCCTCAGAAGCAAAGGAGCACCTAGAGGATTTTGGGGCCTTCTTTTTTATTAGAAAATATTTTAGGCACCATGTCGGGTCTGAAAGACTCTTGTGGTGCCAAAACAGTGGAAATCCCCCAAAAGTCACCCCATTTCGGAAACTATACCCCTTGAGGAAATTATCTAGGGGTATAGTGAGCATTTTGACCCCGCAGTTTTTTTGGAGAAATTATTGGAAGTAGGCCGTGAAAATGAAAATCTACATTCTTTCAAAGAAAATGTAGGTTTAGCTAATTTTTTCTAATTTCTACAAGGGCTAAAAGGAGAAAATGCACCACTACATTTGTAAAGCAATTTCTCCCGATTAAAACAGTACCCCACATGTGGTAATAAACGGTTGTTTGGACACACGGCAGGGCTTAGAAGGGAAAGAGCGACATTTGGTTTTTGCAGCTCAAATTTAGCAGGAATGGTTTGCGGAGACCACGTCGCATTTGCAAAGCCCCTAAGGGACCAAAACAGTGAAAACACCAAAAAAGTGACTCCATTTAGGAAACTACACCCCTTGAAGAATCCATCTAGGGGTGTAGTGAGCATTTTGAACCCACAGGGGTTTCATAGATTTTATTAGAATTGGGCAGTGAAGATAAAAAAAATACTTTTTTTTCAATAAGACGTAGCTTTAGCTCAAAATTTTTCATTTTCTCAACAAATAAAGGAATAAAAAAAAAACAACATTTGTAAAGCAACTTCTCTGGAGTACGGACATACCCCATTTGTGGTCATAAACTGCTGTTTGGCCACACGGCAAGGATCAGAAGAGAAGGAGCGCCATTTGGCTTTTGGAGCAGAGATTTTGCTGGATTGGTTTCTTGACACCATGTCACTATTGCAAAGCTCCTAAGGTGTCAGTACAGTGGAAACTCCCCAAAAGTGATTCCATTCACAAAACTACACCCCTTGAGGAATTCATCTAGGGGTGTAGTGAGCATTTTGACCCCACAGGTGTTTCATAGATTTTATTAGAATTGGGCAGTGAAAATTAAAAAAAAATCCTTTTTCTTCAATAAGACGTAGTTTTAGCTGAAAATGTTTCATTTTCTCAACAAATAAATGAAAAAAAGCACCACAACACTTGTAAAGCAACTTCTCCTGTGTACGGCAATACCACATATGTGGTCCTAAACTGCTGTTTGGGCACACAGTAGGGCTCAGAAGGGAAGGAGCGCCATTTGGCTTTTGGAGTACAGATTTTGCTGGATTGGTTTCTGGGCGCTATATCGCATTTGCAAAGTCCCTGTGGGACCAAAACAGTGGATCCCCCCCAGAAGTGACCCCATTTTTGAAACTACACCCCTCAAGGTATTCACTTAGGGGTGTAGTGAGCATATTAACACCACAGGTGATTGGCAGAAATTGGTGTGCACTCGATGTTGCAGAGTGAAAATGGGATTTTTTTCTATAGATATGCCAATATGTGGCGCCCAGCTTGTGCCACTGGAGACACACACCCCAAAAATTGTTAAAAGGGTTCTCCCGGGTATGGCGATGCCATATATGTGGAAGTAAACTGCTGTTTGGGCACACTGTAGGGTTCAGAAGGGAGGTAGCGCCATTTGGCTTTTGGAGTGTGGATTTTGCTTGTAGTAGTCTTGTATTGAGTCTTACTGGTGTTTCCGTTTATAATGTGGGGGTACATTTAAGCCGGGCGGAGTATATAAGGGGCATAGTCAGGTGGTATAATAATGGGGTAAACAAAAACAATAAAATAATCCATAGATGTGTGTTACGCTGTGACACAATCCTTTCTGCACAGGCCGGTGTCGCACTGATAAACTGTGTCCTTTCTTATCCCCCTTTTGGTCCACACTCCGCACCTTTGCAGTTTGAGGAATTTTGCTGAGAAGTGTTGTCCTGGTACAATACGGGCACCCTCACTTTCAGCAGATATGTTTGGGCCCTCCCCTTCCTGGTTCCCTAATTTTAGGGGCCTTGATAATTCGCCACTTGAAACAGAAGAAATGTTTCCCTCGGGCCGGCACAACTGCATATTTTTATTTCCTGGCTTATTGGAGCCTTAACTAATTTTATTTTTTCATAGACGTAGTGGTATGAGGGCTGTTGTTTTTTTTTGCGTGACGAGCTGTAGCTTTTATTGGTACCATTTTGGGGTACATGCAACTTTTTGATCACATGTTATCCTTTTTTTTTTGGGAGGCAAGGTGACCAAAAAACAGAAATTCTGACATTTTTAAAATTCTTTTTATACAGCGTTCACCACGCGTTATAAATTACACGTTACCTTTATTCTGCGGGTCAGTCCGATTCCGGTGATACCTAATTTATAGAACTTTTTTATGTTTTACAACTTTTTGCACAATAAAATAACCTTTGTAAAGAGAATGGATTTTTTCTGTCGCCAAGTTGTGAGAGCCATAATGGTTTTAATTTTTTCGTTGACGGAGCTCTATGAGGGCTTATTTTTAGCGAGACGAGTTATAGTTTTTATAGGTACCATTTTTAGGTACATGCGACTTTTTGATCACTTTTTATTTCAATTTTTGGAAGACAAAGTGACCAAAAAATAGCAATTATGTCAGTATTTTTTAGTTTTTTTTACGGCGTTCACTGTGTGGAATAAATAACATAATATTTTTATAGTTACAGTCGTTACGGTCGCAGCGATACCAAATATGTATGGCTTGTTATTTTTTTCAATAATAAATGACTTGATAAAGGAAAAAGGGCGATTGTGTTTTGTGTTATTATTTGAAACTTTTATTGTATTTTTACAACTTTTATTTTTACTTTTTTTACACTTTTTTTTTTACACTTTTCTTTAGTCCCACTGGGGGACTTGAAGGTCCAACTGTTTGTTTGATGTTCTAATACATTGCACTACCCATGTAGTGCAATGTATTAGAACTGTCAGTTGTTCACTGACAGCAAGCCGATCAGGCTCCGCCTCCGGGCGGGGCCTAATCGGCTAACGTAATGGCAGATAGGAAGCCTTTGTTAGGCTTCCATTTGCCATAGCAATCGCCCCCCCCGCTACAATCGGCCCCCGCAATCGCGTCGCGGGGTGCCGATGTTGCTATAAGAACTTAAATGCGGCGGTCACTATTGACTGCCGCAATTAAGGGGTTAATCGGTTCGGATCACCGCTGTGATCCGACCCGATGTTTTCCCCCAGTACTAAGGCTGCTAGTAGCAGCCTGTACTGGGAGATGCCGGGCTGCGGGGAGCGTCTGTGTGCTCTGTTAGGAGCACACGTGGATTAACGGGCTGCAGGCACAACGACCAGCTTTGCAACCCGTTAATCTACGTGGTGTGGTCGTGAAGGGGTTAAGAGCTGTGTAGAGGAGCTGGGGAGCACTTGCACTGTCAGTAGCAGAGACACGCCCCCTTGCCAGTTCAGCAGAAGACTGATCTTGAAAGCTAAAGAGTGAGAGAGTGCGCACACTCTCTCCTCTATCCTCACTCTTGTTGTAACACTGTCCATATCTGATTGGACAGTGTTACAGCCATAGTAACACACCTCCTTGCCAGTACACGCCCTGTTGCCAGTTCAGGGGTTATTTAAATATCGGGCGCCAAGTATAACGGCACCGATATCTATATAACGGAGGGAGGTAGAAAAAAAATGTAAATTGCCCCAGGGTTTGTGCAGCCCTCCCATTACATGCTGCACTCAGCTGCACATGTTTGGGGAGGTGAAAGGTTCTCTTTAAGACTTCAGAAATATAATTTTGCTACTGTCCAGGGAAAGACTTACTGATTGCAGATGCTCTAAGCAGAGCTTACTTACCCATCAGGAATGAGGAAGAGAACAACATTCAAAGCATCAATATGTGTGAATACCTGGCTGTATCAAAAGACATGCTGAAACAAATACCGTACAGACCTTCACAGAAGAAGATAAAACTCTACAGATCTTAAAGAATGTCATCTTGCAGGGCTGGCCAAAATACAAGAAACATTCTCCAAAGGAAGTGTCTCCGTTTTTCCACATAAGAAAAGAACTGTCAGTGCAGGATGGAATCATCTTTAAAGAAGAAAGGGCTGTTATACCAGAATCTCTCAGAGGAGGCATAATGGAAAAATTGCACTCTACTCATTTAGGCGTAGGAGGATGTCTACCCCATGCATGAGAATGTCATTATTGGCCTGGAATGAATGACCACATAAAAAACTTTATAGCACAACGTGAAATATGCGCATCATGCAATGATAAGCAACCGAAGGAGACATTGCAACCACATACAATTCCAAACAGACCATGGTCAAAAATAGGAGCAGATCTGTTCACGTGGAACGACAAAGAATACCTGATAACTGTGGACTATTTTTCGAACTTCTGGGTGGTGGATTATTTACAGGACACAAGGGCAAAAGCAGTGATTAAAAAACTCAATTCATTTAATTTTAAGAAAGCCAATTTCCCCAGGATGAGGGCTGCAATTCAGGATATAGACTGGGAAGAACTAATGTCAAATAATGGAACAAATGATAAATGGGAGATTTTCAAATCTACTTTGAGTTATTATAGTGCAAAATTTATTCCTACAGGTAATAAGTATAAACGACTCAAATTAAACCCCACATGGCTTACACCTTCTGTGAAAGGGGCAATACATGACAAAAAAAGGGCATTTAAAAAATACAAATCTGAGGGTACAGCTGTAGCCTTTGTAAAATATAAAGAGCTTAATAAAATCTGTAAAAATGTAATAAAATTAGCAAAAATACAAAATGAAAGGCAGGTGGCCAAGGATAGTAAAACAAATCCTAAAAAATTCTTCAAGCATATAAATGCAAAAAAGCCAAGGTCTGAACATGTAGGACCCCTAGATAATGGTAATGGGGAGTTGATCACAGGGGATCAAGAGAAGGCAGAGTTACTAAATGGGTTCTTTAGCTCTGTATATACAACAGAAGAAAGAGCAGCTGATGTAGCCGGTGCCAGTGCTGTTAATATATCAGTTGATATACTGAATTGGATGAATGTAGAGATGGTCCAAGCTAAATTAAATAAAATAAATGTGCACAAGGCTCCGGGACCAGATGGGTTACACCCTAGAATTCTTAAAGAGCTTAGTTCAGTTATTTCTGTCCCCCTTTTCATAATATTCAGAGAATCTCTAGTGACTGGTATAGTGCCAAGGGACTGGCGCAGGGCAAATGTGGTGCCTATTTTCAAAAAGGGCTCTAGGTCTTCCCCGGGTAATTATAGACCAGTAAGCTTAACATCCATCGTGGGGAAAATGTTTGAGGGGCTATTGAGGGACTATATACAGGATTATGTGACAATAAATAGCATTATAAGTGACAGCCAGCACGGTTTTACTAAGGACAGAAGTTGTCAAACTAACCTAATCTGTTTTTATGAAGAGGTGAGCAGAAGTCTAGACAGAGGGGCCGCTGTGGATTTAGTGTTTTTAGACTTTGCAAAGGCATTTGACACTGTCCCCCATAGACGCCTAATGGGTAAATTAAGGACTATAGGTTTAGAAAATATAGTTTGTAATTGGATTGAGAATTGGCTCAAGGACCGTATCCAGAGGGTTGTGGTCAATGATTCCTTCTCTGAATGGTCCCCGGTTATAAGTGGTGTACCCCAGGGTTCAGTGCTGGGACCACTATTATTCAACTTATTTATTAATGATATAGAGGAAGGGATTAATAGCACTATTTCTATTTTTGCAGATGACACCAAGCTATGTAATATAGTTCAGACTATGGAAGATGTTCATGAATTACAGGCAGATTTAAACAAACTAAGTGTTTGGGCGTCCACTTGGCAAATGAAGTTTAATGTAGATAAATGTAAAGTTATGCATCTTGGTACCAACAACCTGCATGCATCATATGTCCTAGGGGGCGCTACACTGGCGGATTCACTTGTTGAGAAGGATCTGGGTGTACTTGTAAATCATAAACTCAATAACAGCATGCAGTGTCAATCAGCTGCTTCAAAGGCCAGCAGGATATTGTCGTGTATTAAAAGAGGCATGGACTCGCGGGACAGGGATGTAATAATGCCACTTTACAAAGCATTAGTGAGGCCTCATCTAGAATATGCAGTTCAGTTCTGGGCTCCAGTTCATAGAAAGGATGCCCTGGAGTTGGAAAAAATACAAAGAAGAGCAACGAAGCTAATAAGGGGCATGGAGAATTTAAGTTATGAGGAAAGATTGAAAGAATTAAACCTATTTAGCCTTGAAAAAAGAAGACTAAGGGGGGACATGATTAACTTATATAAATATATTAATGGCACATACAAAAAATATGGTGAAATCCTGTTCCTTGTAAAACCCCCTCAAAAAACAAGGGGGCACTCCCTCCGTCTGGAGAAAAAAAGGTTCAAGCTGCAGAGGCGACAAGGCTTCTTTACAGTGAGAACTGTGAATTTATGGAATAGCCTACCGCAGGAGCTGGTCACAGCAGGGACAGTAGATGGCTTTAAAAAAGGGTTAGATAATTTCCTAGAACAAAAAAATATTAGCTCCTATGTGTAGAAATTTTTCCTTCCCTTTTCCCTTCCCTTGGTTGAACTTGATGGACATGTGTCTTTTTTCAGCCGTACTAACTATGTAACTATGTAACTATGTAACTATGTAAGGCCCATTTTGCTAGGTATGTTATTCCTGATATTGTGTACTTGGACAATGCTGCTGAATTTACATGTGAAGACTTTAAAACATTCCAAGGTGGGAATTTGAGCACCAGACATCATCTCCAGGATATCCTCAAAGTAATGGCAAAGTAGAGTCATGAGTGAAAACAGCGAAAAGACTCATGTACAAAGCAAAACAGGCAGGTACAGATATATAACTGTCTATACTAGATCACAGAAACACACCCACACAAGGCCTAGACCGCAGTCCGGCACAGAGGCTCATGTGTAGATGCACAAGGACTCTCTTACCAACTGCATGTCAACTGCTAAAGCCAAAGCTTGTGGGTGAGGTTAGAGCCAATCAAGATAGGCAAGCTTATTATTACAATAAATCTGCAAAGGATCTCCCTGATCTCCAGAGAAATTACAATATACGGATTCAACCAATTGGCAAATATGACAAACACTGGAAAAAAACGCGGGACTGACGGGTTTAAGTGTCAGCGGTTCCTGCTTGTCTCTGACATGCAGGATCCACCTGTAATCTATCACATCTAAGTTATGAACTTAGATGTGATATTTAACAGCTCGATTCTGTCAGTCAGATACATGGACCCGCGGACCTGATGGATACAGGATTCAGTGCAAGATACAGCTGCTCTGTATACAAGATACAAAGCAGGTGTATCTAAAAAAGTTGAAATTACTTTTAATAAAATGTATATAGGGAGTTGGTGCAGTTTTAGAAGTTTTTTTCTTTTTTAAATAAAAATGCATCAGTGTGATTGGTGCAATCACACTGATGCATTTAATAAAAAAAAAAACAAAAAAAAAAAAATGTCAAAGTTGTACATAGCCTTTAATAGAGGTGGGTCCTCTGATCAGGACCCTCATCTCTGGAGGATCTGTACTGTGCTGCTATAACGGTTCTCACCGGTTTGTTTGTGGATCCTCTGTGTCGTCTGGGAGATGGTGCTTGGAACCCAGGGCAACGCTTGGCACAGCGGGTTAGAGGCGGTTCGATGGTAAGGCAGAAGTCAGGACATGCAGCAGATGTCATAACGGGTATGGATAGCAATTGGTCAAGGCAGGCGGCAGGCGTCGTAACGGGTATGGAGAGCAATAGGTCAAGGCAGGCGGCAGGCAAGGATAGTCAAGTTCAGGCAGAGGTCAACAACGGGAAAGCCAGATAAAGGCAGAAGGGAAGGAAACAGAGAACCAGGGTACAGGGAAACTCATGGGGAACTTGGTTGAACAAGCATGGATTAGAGGAAGGAGGATCCTTAAATAGGAAGTCTTTTGAATTAAGGCACGCGCTGGCCCTTTAAGAAAGGACGAGTCTGCGCGCGCCCTCTGGTGGCTGCAGTCGCACATCGAGGATGCCGGCCGCGGAGGGAGGTAAGGGATGCACTTACCTGACGCTGCTCAGGGCCAGCAGAGCGTCCGGATCTGGTAAGTGGAGCTCGGGATGAGCATGAGGTAATAGAAGGTGCAGGAACCGGAGCAGAGGCAATGGGGAAGACAGGGAACGGTGCGGCAGCCATTACAGTACCCCCCCTTTACGCCGCCTCATTTTTGGCTTGCTAGGGAACCTTCGTTCAAAGTCCTTGATGAGAGCTGGGGCATTGACATTCTCCACAGGCTCCCATGATCTCTCCTCAGGACCATAATATTTCCAGTCCACTAGGTACCATAATCTCCCCTGTGTTCTTTTGACATCTAGGATTTCTTTAATCTCAAACTCGGCATCAGCCGCAGGAGCAGGATGGTCAGGAATTTTTTTTGAAAATCGGTTTAATATAGTGGGTTTCAGCAGAGAAATGTGGAAGGAATTAGAGATTTTCAGAGACTGAGGAAGGCGAAGTCTGAAAGTTACTGGATTGATTTGTTTTGTTATCTCATAAGGACCCAGAAACCGAGGAGCTAGCTTGTAACAAGGGGTCTTCAGACGTATGTACCGGGTGGACGGCTAGACTTTATCCCGAGGATAGAGCTGCGGCGGTATCCTGCGTCTTTTATCCGTGTCTCTCTTAAACCTGGCTACGGCTTTGTGGATGGAGTCCTTGGCCTTCTGCCATATCCGTACAAAGTCACGGTGGACCGTGTTAGCAGCTGGAACCTCAGAAGGCACAGAGACTGGTAGGGGAATTCCTGGGTGCTGGCCGTACACCAAGAAGAAAGGAGAAGAGCGGGTAGATTCCCCTGTATGGTTGTTGTAGGCAAATTCGGCTCATGGAAGTAGACTTGCCCAGTCGTCTTGTCGTGGAGACACGAAATTCCTGAGGAAACTTTCAAGTATTTGGTTTATCCGCTCTACTTGAACATTGGATTGAGGATGGTAAGCGGAAGAGAAGTCTAGTTTGACTTCCAGCAGTTTGCACAAGGCTCTCCAGAACTTGGATGTGAACTGTACTCCTCTGTCAGAAACAATATGCTTAGGAAGACCATGAAGGCGAAAGATGTGCTTGATAAACAGCGTTGCCAGTCGGGAAGATGACGGAAGGCCTGAGAGGGGTACAAAATGTGCCATCTTGGAAAAGCGATCCACTGCTACCCAGATCATGGTACACCCAGCAGAACTAAGCAGATCGGTGATGAAGTCCATGGCAATGTGCGAACAGGGAGAGTCAGGCACGGATAGAGGATGCAAAAGGCCAGCAGGTCTTAAATGGGAGACTTTATTCTGAGAGCAGGTGGAGCAAGCTGAAACAAAGTCTTTAGTGTCTTGAGACATGGAAGGCCACCAGTACTGACGGCCAATCAAATTGAGAGTCTTTTTGATGCCAGGGTGCCCAGAAACCCTGGAGGCATGACACCAGCGAAGAACATAATCCCTTTGTTTAGGGGGTACGTAGGTCTTTCCTCGGGGAATGTGTACAATTTCAGTTGGAGCAGCGATCATAATACGTTTAGGATCTATAATAAACTGAGTGCTGGGCTCTTGGTCTGTGTGGTCAAAACAGCGGGATAAGGCATTAGCCTTGGTATTCTTTCCAGTGGGTCTGTAGTGAAGTTGAAAATCAAATCTGGAGAAGAATAATGCACACAGTGCTTGGCGAGAATTTAGGCGTTGAGCAGTCTGCAAGTATAGGAGGTTCTTATGATCTGTGTAGATGATTATAGGATGCCGTGCACCCACAAGCAAATGTCTCCATTCCTCCAGAGCCAATTTAATAGCCAAAAGTTCTTTATCTCCAATACCATCATTTTTCTCAGCGAATGTGAATGATTTGGAGAAAAAACCACAGACCACCAGTCTCCCTCTAAAAGTCTTTTGTGAAAGAATAGCTCCGACTTCCACAGATGAAGCATCGACCTCCAGAACAAAGGGTTTGGTGGAATCCGGTCTATGTAGGACTGAAGCAGAAGAGAACGCAATTTTAAGAGCTTGGAATGCGACTTCAGCCTCCGTGGTCCAGCCTTTGGCATTAACCCCCTTTTTGGTCAGTGCAGAAATAGGAGCTGTCATAGAGGAGAAGTGAGGAATAAACTGGCGGTAATAAATTGCGAATCCGAGCAGGCGATGGACAGCTTTGAGTCCTTGCGGACGAGGCCAATTGAGAATTGAAGATAGCTTGGCTGGATCCATTTGAAGTCCCTGGTCGGAAATGACATACCCCAGGAAAGGCAGGCTGGTTTTCTCGAAGAGGCATTTCTCTAGTTTGGCAAACAGAGAGTTCTCTCGCAGACGCTGTAACACTTAGCGCACATGCACACGATGAGTTTGAATATTGGGAGAAAAGATTAAAATGTCATCTATGTATACCACCACACAGCTGTACAACAGATCCCGAAAAATGTCATTAACAAAAGCCTGGAAAACCGCAGGAGCATTACAAAGTCCAAAGGGCATGCCGAGGTATTCAAAATGCCAACCATGAGTGTTGAATGCAGTTTTCCATTCGTCTCCCTCGCGAATACGGATGAGGTTATAAGCTCCACGAAGGTCTAGTTTGGTGAAAATTCTCGCCCCCTGTAGGTGGTCAAAGGGTTCAGAGATCAATGGTAATGGGTACTTGTTCTTTAGCGTGATATTATTCAATACACGGTAATCAATACAAGGACGCAGGGAGCTGTCTTTTTTCCCCAACAAAGAAAATCCCTGCGCCAGCAGGAGAGGAGGTTTTACGGATGAATCCTCTCTCCAGATTTTCTTGGATATACCGAGACATGGCCTCCATCTCGGGCAAAGACAAAGGGTAGACTCTACCTCTGAGAGGAATGGCGTTGGGGACCAGGTCTATGGCACAGTCGTATGGCCTGTGAGGAGGCAGCGATTCAGCTTGTTGTTTACAGAAAACATCAGAGAAGCTTTTGTATGGAGTAGGAAGTCCTGCTGAGTTAGATTCTGTAGACTGAGGCATGGGTGGGCGAATAGATTGTAGACAATGTTGGTGACAGAAGTCACTCCAGTGCGTAATTTGACCTACAGTCCAGTCAATAACAGGAGAGTGCTTCTGCAACCACAGTACACCCAGTAGAAAAGGGTTCAGAGAGTTTTTTTTAACCCGTTAGTGACTGCCAATACGCCTTTTCACGGCGGCTACTAACGGGCTTTATTCTGATGCATATGCCTTTTTACGGTTAATCAATAAATAATGTACCTCAAAATGGTGCTATTAAAAAATACAACTTGTCCCGCAAAAAACAAGACCTTATACAGCTATGTCGACGCAAAAATAAAAAGGTTATAGCTCTTGGAATGCGACGATGGAAAAATGTAAAAAATGGCTTGGTCATTAAGGTTTAAAATAGGCTGGTCATTAAGGGGTTAAAACATAGAAGGAGATACATTCAAGGTGCAGCGCCCCTGTTAACAAGAGAATGGGCACGGTGACGAGATAGATAGTCTCCTGTAGAAGCCTCCCATCTACAGAAGCAATGGACAAAGGTTTGGTTAATTTTTGCACTGGGATTTGGTAGCGATTTACCAAGGACTGGCACAGAAAATTCCCAGTGGATCCGGAATCTAGGAAGGCATGGACGCAGAAAGTGGGTCCTGCAAAGGACAGTTTTGCTGGTATGGTCATCTTTTGAGAGGAAGGTATTCCACCTAGGGTAGCATCTCCTACTTGCCTAGGAGTTGGAGTTTTCCGGCCTCACTGGACAGTCTTTGAGGAAGTGCGTTTTTCCACCACAATATAAACATAAGTTCAACTTGCGTCTATTCTGGCGCTCCTCAGGCGTGAGTCTTGTTCTCTCCACCTGCATGGATTCGTCCGACCGAGAGGAAGATGAGGAAAAAAGAGGCCTTTGGAAGGATGGTGCCAACTGTGATGTAGGGATTGCCTCGAGCAGATTCTTGTTGTCTCTCACGGAAACGTATATCAGTCTGATTAGCAAGAGTAATCAAGTCACCCAAGGATGGTGGAAGATCTCGGCCAGCAAGTTCATCCTTGATTCGGCCTGCCAGACTCTCTTAGAAGGTACATATCAAAGCCTCATTATTCCACTGGAGTCCTGTGGCCAGGGTGCGAAATTGAATGGCGTATTGGCCTACAGAGGTGGATCCTTGCCGGAGCTTGAGAAGAGAAGAAGCTGCAGAAACACCCTTTTAAAAGTGGAGAGAAAGTTCTGAATATTATACATGATGGGGTCGTTTCTCTCCCACAAGTGCGATGCCCAAGCCAGTGCTTCACCAGACAGCAGGGACAAGATGTAGGCCACCTTAACCCAGTCTGAGGAAAAATGATGCGCCATGACTTCGAAATGGATGGTGCATTGATTAACAAATCCCCTGCAGGTCTTGGGGTCTCCCTCATAGCGGGCAGGCGTAGGTAAATGTAGTACTGGACTGTAGACAGGAGCTTGCTGTGGTAGTGGTGGTATCGGAGGCGCCAGAGGCACTAGTTCATTCAAACGAGTGGACACATTTTGCAGCAGCTGAAAAAGCTGATCTTGGCGGACTCGTTGTCTAGAAAGCTCCTGAGCCATATCAGCCGTGTCAGGCAGGGTCAAGGGGATCCATGGCTTATTCAAACTATAACGGTTCTCACCGGTTTGTTTGTGAATCCTCTGTGTCGTCCGGGAGATGGTGCTTGGAACCCAGGGCAACGCTTGGCACAGCGGGTTAGAGGCGGTCGGATGGTAAGGCAGAAGTCAGGACAGGCAGCAGACGTAGTAAAGGTTATGGATAGCAATAGGTCAAGGCAGGCAGCAGGTGGCGTAACGGGTATGGATAGCAATAGGTCAAGGCAGGCGGCAGGCAAGGATACTCAAGTTCAGGCAGAGGTCAACAACGGGAAATCCAGACAAAGGCAGAAGGGAAGGAAACAGAGAACCAGGGTACAGGGAAACTCACGGGGGAACTTGGTTGAACAAGCATGGATTAGAGGAAGGAGGATCCTTAAATAGGAAGTCTTTTGAATTAAGGCATGCTGGCCCTTTAAGAAAGGACGAGTTAGCGCGCGTGCCCTCTAGTGGCTGCAGCCGCACATCGAGGATGACGGCCGTGGAGGGAGGTAAGGGATGCACTTACCTGATGCCGCCCAGGGCCAGCAGAGTGTCCGGATCTGGTAAGTGGAGCTTGGGATGAGCATGAGGTAATGGAGGGCACAGGAACCGGAGCAGAGGCCGTGGGGAAGACAGGGAACGGCGCGGCAGCCGTTACAGCTGCATTACACAGACAACACATTGATTTTAATGGTCTAGGTACCAGTGAAGAGAGAGACAATGGCCATCGTAGCCTATACTCCCTGAGAATTGTGGCCGACGTAATTGTTCAAAGAAAACGGAGTAATATCTGTTTCTCCTAAATCCCTCTTACACGGGTCAAGATGAGTGGGAAGATCTATAATAATTATATGTTTTATATGTTTTTGTGACTGTTGAAATAAAATAGATTTATTTGAAAAAAACATTTTTTGTATGCTTTTTGCTTTGCAGCGTGATTTTCTTAGTTCCAATAGGGGACTTTTACTTTAAACTATTTTAGGTTTAAACATAATGTACTGTAATATGACTATATGACAGTAGATTAATGCTTGTGCATGTAAGATGTACAGGCGTCTGTAGGCTACATTCACATGTTCAGGAATTGCAGAAAGATGGATATTTAAAAGTATCTGCGGCAGAAATCTGAGACTTTCTGCCATGGATGTACCAGAGGATCCACATGTGGATTTGCCCTATTGTAATTTAATGGGGCTAATTCACGGCTTTTCCAAGCGGTAGCCACGCAAATAATGAGAATGCAGATTTTTAAATCTGCGTTGTAGTCATTATTCTGCACTGATTTTTTTCCGCTGCGTGTGCGTAGGGTATAAATTATCACACCTAGTAACTTGTTATCTTATATTTATTAGGACATCTTATGAGTGGGGTTTGCCTAGTGACAAGTACGTTATAACTATCTCTGTAGTAAGGCACATAGGCAGTGATTAAAAGGTTAATACTTCAGCATTCTGTGCATGACTTCATAATGAATTAGACATGTATCAGTAATAAACACCTGTAGTAACCATGACACCTGTGCTGATATCATAATATATATGTTTATGTCATGAAGAACCCATGAAAGAAGATTCTGTAAAAGACCATATCACCACGTGCAGCGCCATATTTGATGCTACTGAGGACCTTGAGCTTGACGACCCCACAAGACGCGGAACCGGATGTGAAGCCCCTTCACCCAAGATCACAGCACTACCACTATTTATGATGAATTAGTAGTTGGCGTTAACCTCCTAAGCCCAGAGGAAGGGCAATCCTCCAGCCATGGTTTCCCTAGAGGTTTCCCCCACAGGGGGTTTTTCCTCTCCTGAGTGCTGAAGGGTGACTCTTCATGAGTCGGGGGTTTCCCATACATTGCCAAAATAAAACTTTGGCATTTAACAACAAATGAAATTGTTCTGTGTATTTATTGTACAGTTTTCGGTTTCATTTCTTTTGTTTGGGTCCATCACATACCACAAATAGACAGATATCTCCTTCCCATATGAGCCAATAACCTACCCTGTGGTTATGTGCTTTTCCCATTATAAATGCTTTCACAGGATCACTTTTTGAGGTTCCCTAGTAGGACAAAAGCGGCACAATGTATGGTGTAAATAGAAAAAAAACAATGCTGGAATTGCTTTTTTTTATAGTCCCACCACAAAAAATCCCAAAAAGTGAATCAATAATATATATGTTCCCCTAAAAAGGTTCTATTAAAAATATAGCTTGTTTTGCCCTCATATGGCTACATCGTCGCGAATATAGAAAGTTATGAATCTTTTTAAAAAATGTTCCCTATGTAATGTGCTGCTATTGTGCAAAAGTAGTGAAACAAAAAAATATCTAATTTTGGCATCGCTGTAATCATAACCACCCACATTATTAAGTTAACATGTAATTTTTACTGCACAGTGAGCGACGTAAAGACAAAACCCAAAATCAATGGTGGAGTTCCTGTTGTTTTCCACACAAAGCCCCCCCCCTCTCGCCCAAAAAAAAAACAAAAACATTTAAAAAAATCAAACTTGTGCGGCAAAAAACAAGCCCCTATACGGCTACGTTGATGAAAAATGTAAAAGTTATGGCTGTCAGAACACACTGCTGAAAAATAAAAAAAGTCGCTGAGTCCTGAAGAAGTTAACGGCGTGCATTATTGTTGCTGCTAAATATTTGTGTAAATTACAGCACCCATGAGATAACATAAGGACCACACGCACAGTTTTGATGCAGTTTTTGGCACCATTTTTTTCAACCAACCACAGGAGTGGACACAAAAGAAAAGAGATGTATAAGGGTATGTTCACACGGCAACGCCAATTACGTCTGAAATTACGGAGCTGTTTTCAGGCGAAAACAACTCCTGAATTTCAGACATTTTGACAAGTGCACGCGTTTTTCGCGGCGTCCATTACGGACATAATTGGAGCTGTTTTTCAATGGAGTCAATGAAAAACGGCGTCTTTTTACAAAAGGTTTGGAGCCATTTTTTCGGCCGTAATTCGAGGTGTAAAACGCCTGAATTACATCCGTAAATAAGGCGTGTGAACATACCTTTAGGCCGGATTCACACGAGCGTGTGCGCTTTACGCACGCAAAAAACGCAGCATTTTGCGTGCGCAAAAGGCACTTAACAGCTCCGTGTGTCATCACCATATGATGCGCAGCTGCGTCATCATTATGACACTCTGTTTGTATGTTTGTAAACAGAAAAGCACGTGGTGCTTTTCTGTTTTCAATCATACTTTTCCCTGCTGTTGCGTGAACCACGCGCGTCCCACGGAAGTGATTCCGTGTGCCATGCATGGTTTTGACGCACCCATTGACTTCAATGGGTGCGTGATGCGCGAAATACGCACAGAGAACGGACATGTCGTGAGTTTTACGCAGCAGACTCACGCTGCGGAAAAATCACGGACTGTATGCACGGCCCCATAGACTAATATAGGTCCGTGCGAGGCGCGTGAAAATCACGTGCGTTGCACGGACGTATATCACGTTCGTCTGAATAAGCCCTCAGTCTTTTCTTTATACCTTTCCTTCCTTTTGGATCCACTTCTGGCTGTGGCTAAAAATACTGAGCCAAAAACTCCACCAAATACTGCGTGTGTGGTCCTGGCCTAAGGCAGTTAGAAGTGTCTAATAGGTCTAGCGAGTTGCAGCAATGTCATCATTCATGTACGCAATTTGCCCCATTTTCGTCACCACATAACTGATGTATTTTACGGTAATATTGATATCTCCCCCATTGTGTTCCTTCTTTTCGTTATGTTCCACGCTGAGCTGCTCTCCACTACCTCTCTCCAGCAATTCACAATTACAGCAGCTCTCAATCATCCCACATTTACCCATTATAGGTAAAAACTCATCCATGACTTTGTAGCTCTTTATTACAGTAGAATGGAATATGGACCAACATGAATTACTAAGAGTGGTACTGTAATGATTCTTGTCTTGGCGATGTGATGGGTCTGCTCTTCATCCTTATCCAGTCTGTTCATTACACACATTATAGCAATTAAAGGGCTGTTTCCAGAAATGCATCTTCTTCATTTTCCAACAGAATTGTAGTATGTTCTTTTCGTTTAGATATATCCACTTCATCAAGAGACATTAAGCTGGAGCAGACAGATTCTTCATTTTATTAAAAAACAAAAAAAAGGGATTAGTGGGCAATTCATTTTATGTTGGGCCACAAAAAAATCCAACAATAAGGGCATGACCACACGTGGCGGATTTCCTCCGCAACTGTCCGCATCAATGCCGCACAGAATCTGCGTTGCAGATTCTGCTGCGGATCTGCACAAAATGTGCAGTAAATTGATGCGGACTAGCTGCTGCGGACTGCGGTAAAAGTACTTCCCTTCTCCCTATCAGTGCAGGATAGAGAGAAGGGACAGCACTTTCCCTTGTGAAAGTCAAAGAAATTCATACTTACCGGCCGTTGTCTTGGTGACGCGTCCCTCCTTCGGCATCCAGCCCGACCTCCCTGGATGACGCGGCAGTCCATGTGACCGCTGCAGCCTGTTATTGGCCTGTGATTGGCTGCAGCCGTCACTTAGACTGAAACGTCATCCTGGGAGGCCGGACTGGAGACAGAAGCAGGGAGTTCTCGGTAAGTATGAACTTCATTTTTTTTTACAGATAGCTGTATATTGGGATCGGTAGTCACTGTCCCGGGTGCAGAAACAGTTACTGCCGATCGCTTAACTCTTTCAGCACCCTGGACAGTGACTATTTACTGACGTCTCCTAGCAACACTCCCGTCATTACGGGAGCCCCATTGACTTCCTCAGTCTGGCTGTAGACCTAGAAATACATAGGTCCAGCCAGAATGAAGAAATGTCAAGTTAAAAAAGCAAGACGCATCCGCAGCACACATAACATGTGCATGACAGCTGCGGACTTCATTGCGGAAATTAGAATCTCCATTGAAGTCAATGGAGAAATTCCGCCATGAGTCCGCCACTGCTCCGCAACAGACAGAGCATGCTGCGGACACCAAATTCCGCTCCGCAGCCTATGCTCCGCAGCGGAATGTTACGCATCGTCTAAACGAACACTGCTAAATTAAAGTGGAAGTCAATGGACAAACGGCTCCGCTGCGGATTAACGCTGCGGAGTGTCCGCAGCGGAATTTAAGTGAAATTCCGCCACGTGTGAACCCAGCCTAAAGCAAGGTAAATACCTTATGTTAGTAAAAAAAACCTCAAGAACTCAAGTGTTTTTACATGTGTTCTCTCTTTTTATGTATTTTTACATGTCAGAGGGGAGAACCACCTGCAATAGGGCATGCTGTGATTAGAAACAGTACAGTATGCCATAGTAGCTCCATAGGAGAGTTTAAAAATAACATTTTATAAAATGGGACACCCATTTTTCAGATAAGTGTGGGACCAGTTCCTATCAGACAGATATGCCATATCTTATGCCATAAATGTCTTTAATAAGTCTATTGCTAGGCCTCATGGACACTACTGTATTACGTCTTACCATAACCCTTCGAGTTGTACAGGTGTTAAAATAGGGTGTATTTGAAATATTGTAATTGTTTTATTTTATTATTAGAAAAATTTTCCATTGCGCAATACACAGCAAAACACCGCGACCCCCCATGTTATGCGTATGTCTTTGTCGCAAAACAGGGAACCTGTTGTTAAAAATTTGAATCCCACCCCTGGAGACAGGTATATGGAGTGAGCTACATACAACAGTTCCCACCGAAGAGCACCATCCAATCAAAATGCCCCCATAACTGTGCCACCATCTACAGTATCCCTAGATGTGCCAACCAATCACACTGTCACAATAAGACTGACTCCAGTTTACACACTGTTTGATTGTGAGAGTCCATCATCTTCATATACACAGGTTACTTGACTGTGCCATTCAGTCCATTTAACTTTGTTAATTCTGTAAATAATAAAAGATCACATTATTGTTTTTATAATATATATATATATACAAAATCCAATAATTATATTAACCATATGTTAAAATTTTACTTCTGTTACTCTTCACCTTAAACATGATCTGATGTCGTTTTCAGAGAATTTGCACTTTTCTCCAAGCCTTAAGATATCTTTAAAATAAGTTGTAATTCTTTTTTCAAACTCCAATATTGTTCTTGCTCTCTGGGAGAAAAAGAAAGTTACTGAATTATTCTATTCGATTACATCTTGCGTGCTTTCTGCTCTGACCAATAGCAGTTACTTTTCCTTTCAAACACAACCCTCCTTCTTACCAGGACGAAAGACTCGCCCAGTCATTAAAGAGGCTCTGTCACCAGATTTTGCAACCCCTATCTGCTATTGCAGAAGATCGGCGCTGCAATGTAGATTACAGTAACGTTTTTATTTTTAAAAAACGAGCATTTTTGGCCAAGTTATGACCATTTTTGTATTTATGCAAGTGAGGCTTGCTAAAGTCCAACTGGGCGTGTTTAAAGTAAAAGTCCAACTGGGCGTGTATTATGTGCGTACATCGGGGTGTTTTTACTTCTTTTACTAGCTGGGCGTTGTGTATAGAAGTATCATCCACTTCTCTTCACAACGCCCAGCTTCTGGCAGTGCAGACACAGCGTGTTCTCGAGAGATCACGCTGTGTCGTCACTCACTTCCTGCCCCAGGTCCTGCATCGTGTCGGACGAGCGAGGACACATCGGCACCAGAGGCTACAGATGATTCTGCAGCAGCATCGGCGTTTGCAGGTAAGTCGATGTAGCTACTTACCTGCAAACGCTGATGCTGCTGCAGAATCAACTGTAGCCTCTGGTGCCGATGTGGCCGACACGATGCAGGACCTGGGGCAGGAAGTGAGTGACGTCACAGCGTGATCTCTCGAGAACACGCTGTGTCTGCACTGCCAGAAGCTGGGCGTTGTGAAGAGAAGTGGATGATGCTGATTCGTCAGCATCATACACTCCCATTCCTAACGCCCAGCTAGTAAAAGAAGTAAAAACGCCCCGATGTACGCACATAATACACGCCCAGTTGTACTTTTACTGTAAACACGCCCAGTTGTACTTTTGCAAGCCTCATTTGCATAAATACAAAAATGGTCATGACTTGGCCAAAAATGCTCGTTTTTTAAAAATAAAAACGTTACTCTTATGTACATTGCAGCGCCGATCTGCTGCAATAGGAGATAGGGGTTGCAAAATCTGGTGACAGAGCCTCTTTAAGGTCCTGATCTTTATGACCGTGAATGATGACATTATTGCATAGTCCACAAATACTGTTTTCCCAATATGCATTACACGCCGAAAGTAAGTGGACACTAAAACATCACATCCACATAAGGAAGCATTATTATACTGAAAGAGTTAATAGTCTATTTCAAATTATCGCCACAAGGTTTGATCGCATGGAATACTTAGGGCGCTCTCACACGCGGCGTACTTGCATTGTAAACCTAGGCTGCGGAAAACTTTACACTGTATGCCTATGGGAAAAATATTCTGCAACGCAAGAACTAGAGAAATCTGTCTGCGTTGCAGTATATTTTTCCCATAGGCATACATTGATTCCGCTATCAGAATACCAAATAGTGAAGCATAATCCATCACCCCAGAGAACACATTTTGGACACATCTTGAGTCCAATGTCAGTGTGCTTTACACAATTACAGGCAATATTCGGTATTGTGCATTGTTATCAAATGCGGTCAGGCCATTGAAATCTAACTTGCTAACCAGTCCTTGTGATAATGATGCTTCCGGAGGTAGTTCGGAACATAGTAGTGACCATTGCAAATGGGGATAGATGATTTTTATGCTTAATGCACTTTCGCACTCTTTGGTTCCCGTCTGTGAACAGCAATTTTGTAAATGAGCTGTTGTTAAAGTTGACCGTAGCAGCTGCTGCATGGCAAAAATTGACAATGTCATAGTGAACGTCGCAAAATGTAAGAATTTACAACAAGTTCGCCATATGTCAACATGGCCTAAAGATTGCAAAAATTGTACCGTGGAGTGTTAAGGGTGAATTAATGTGGCAGATTTGTTACAAAAATTTCTGGGACTGTCACATTAATCTAAATAAGGCTTGCTGAAAACCATGTGCTTCAATCCAAAACACTCCCATTCAGATGAACAGAATTGATTTTCAGTCTCAGAAATTTCTGCAACAAATCTGCCGCATGTGAATAAACCCCAAATCTCCCTCATTGTGCAGCAAATAGAGATAGGTGACAACAAAGTAAGGCCTCATGCACACGACCGTAGCCATGTGGACGGCCATGATTTTCGGGTCGGCCGGCCACGGAGTGTCAGCCGCGAGCCGCCCGCAAATCGCGGGCTGTGCACATGGCCGCGGCCATTATTTTCAATGAGCCCAGATCACGGTCGTGTGCATGGCCCCATAGGAATGAATGGGGCCGCAATTCTCCCGTGGAATTTCGGGGGAATTGCGGCCGCAAAAGCACATTCGTGTGCATGGGCCCTTAGACATATCCTGTTTGCATATTGTATAACTATACTCACAACATGGCCCCATTTCATAATTTCTTTACACTAGACGTTTGCTTTAGGGACTTGCTTGCTCAGCAAACAAAATTTGCCCTTTATACGCACCTGAAGCCTCCAGATGTGCTCGCTTTCCTTCGAAATTTTTTCCACAGTTTCACCCATTAATGCAATTAACATATTAAGTAGAAGCACAAATGTTAATATGACATAAACTATTAGGAGAAGCAGAAAGAGGGTTGGATATTTTGAGTCCTGCTGCAGCTCCAAGTCTCCTAATCCTATGGTAAGTTGAAATAGTTCCACAATAGCCGTTTTAAAGCTGTTATAAGAACCGCACTCATCACCTTCACTGCAATGTTCAATAAGAGAAGCAAGAGCTGTGGATAGAACGAGAAAAAGGATTTACGATTAATTATTCTTTTTTACAAGTCTACGACAATTTTCCAATGTTTCCTTTCATTATTGCTACAAAATAGTATAATAGTATAAACTACTACAGTATAATATTGCAATTGTATACTGTGGAGGCCCATAGAAAAAATATATATACCCCGCCCAAAAGGCTATATACACTAATGCTTCCAAAAAATTTTATTTCTCCAATGCATCTAAAATAAAGCAAAGCTGCAAACAGTCTTGATTAAAAATATCCTATAATTTTGTGTATGCAGCTCCTACACAGACCTATGTGTCTTCATGATTACAAACAAACCATAGTCATGAGTTACTACAATCTTTTAGCCTACTTTTCTTGATAATCTATAGAAGAGTAGAACAGGGTGTAGGTGAAAATACACACTTAAGCATCAGACTACACACAGGATTGTTTGTAGTCTGTAACCATGGAGACACATAGATCTGCATAGAAAGTGTAAGCACAAAATGGTAGGATAGTTTAAAAGGGGTTGTCTCCCGAAAAAAAATTAATTACCTATCCAAAGGATATGTGATAGATGTATGATTGATGCGGGTCCAAACGATGGGATCCCCAGAAATCATGAAAACAAGGGTCCCGTGTCCTCCATTTGAATGGAGCAGACGTCACGCATGCGCAGTACCGCTCTGTTTATTCTCTATAGGATGGAAATAGCAGAGTACATTGCTCAGCTATTTCTGTCAGTCCCATAGAGAATGAATAGAGCAGTAGTGTACACACGGGACCGCTGCTCCATTCAAACCTGCGACACGTTCTAGCGATCACTGGGGGTCTCAGCGGTCGATACCTAACAAATGTTTGCATGGTCTAACCCCTTTAGAAAGATATTGGTTTATTCAAGCCAGCACAGTAGGTGAAATATTATGTTTTTTATTAATTGATGTCCATTAAAAGAGTTGAGGCATACATGCTAAAAAGAAAAGGGACACTGCTTTTTTTAAGCAAACAAAGCGCTCTTAATAATATCTGCTATGATTAATGCTTCGCATGGTCGAAACAAGTGAACGGATGTTGCTCCTCTTGTTTTTTTGCATGTATACCTAAACTCTATTAATGGATATGAATTAATAAAAAATTTAAGATTTTACCTCCAGTGCAGGTGCTGGCTGAATAATCCAATATAATCCGTAACCACCGGTGTTCCAGGAAAGTAGTCCGTGCAGGGAGAGCTGGCTGATATTATGCGGAGGGTGAGCTGGTCCTACAATTGTTCTTTCACTAGGATAGTTATTATCAAGATTTTTTGCTTATTTGCTACATTTTTATTTTAGATTTATTGGAGCAAAACAAATGGTTGAAAAAATGCAAATAGCTTTTCCATTTTCATGTTATGTGAACATTGTAGCTGTATAAATGTATACTATAATTAACAATGTCATCTTGTGTATACAGAAATGTGTGTGACTATGTCTGGGGCGGGACAACCATAGGTTGCTGTAAATCTCTTGCCAGGCTGGTAAAGTTGTGAAACAATTTGGTAAATTATTTTATGTAAAATATATGTGTGCTACAAAGCCAAGCAAGCAAAGTAGTTGTTTAAAGGAAATGGTCAGCTCTCTTGATGCCTGTAAAACTGCTGACTACACGATATAGGGGAGGCGGAGGGCATTGTAACTATACTTTTTGTCTCTGTCATACAAGTTGCATGACTGAGAAATTTATGTTTAATTTTCCTGGCGCGCTTTCACAAGTGCCCCTGAGGTTGGCACTTAAATTGCCAGTGCTCGTTGGTTCTCTTCACTGCCTGCTGCCAGCCCCGCTCCTCTGTTTTGAGTGACGGCTGTAGTGGTCTCCTGATTGACTGTTAGGGCTGTCACTCAGAGAAGATGGTGGCACTTGCGACCGCCGCATCGGGGGAATTAAACATTGATTTCTTGGTCATGCACCTTGCATGACTGAGACAAAAAGTAGCGTTACAATGCCCACCCCTTCCTCTATATTGCACTGTCAGCAGTTCTGAAGCCTCAAAACTGCTGACAGATTCCATTTAACCCAACTGACTTGTACTAATATGGCCATCGACCTACAGCATGCATAGAAAAGTCATAGAGCTGCTTACCTACACTAAATCCAAATAGGAAGAGAATATACACAAATAAAAACTTCAAGACATCTTTCAAGATGACCTGAAACATAAATAAATATATAAATATATGTTGTTTGATAAGCAGATTTATAATTATTTTTAATATATGTCCTCAGAGGAATTGGCCAAGGGCAATGGGTGGGTACGTGTTTCAGACTGAAGAAAACTAGTCCTTATGCATAGCTCCTATGAATAAGAAATAGTTTTCTTCAGTCCAAAACGCGTAAGCGATTCTGGCCCCCCTTTCTATGGAGTGTACCCGCCATGTTTTTGACATGTTTTTTCTAAATAAAAGTTTTTTTTTTAAATTCTCTTGGATGCTGGAACCACCTATCTTTTTGTCTGGACTGCATCCTGCGCTGAAACCTGTATCCATCAGGTCAGCGGCACTGACGGGTTTAGTGTCAGAAGGTCCTGGATCAAGCTGTGACCAATCACATCTAAGGGCACATTCAGACGTGGCGGAATTGCTGTGGAACTCCGCTGCGGACAGTCCGCAGTGGAAATCTTTTGCAGACAGTTTGTCCATTGGTTTCCACACCTTTTTAGTTATCTTCATGTAAACATTGCGGAAAACTCCGCTGCGGACCATAGGCTGTGGTGCGGAATTTTCAGTCTGCAGCATGCACTGTTTGTTGCAGAGAAGAAGCAGAATTTCACTGCGTATTTCAGCCTTTGCAATGCAAAAACTGAAATCTGTGTTTTCTGCAACGTCTGAATTACCTGTCAAATATGCAAATGTTGGTGCAGATTCGTTGCGTGAAAAATTCGGCCACGTCTGAGCGTGCCCTAAGTTCATAACTTAGATGTGATCGAAAACAGGTGGATCCTGTGTGTCAGAGACACGCAGGCCCCGCTGTCACTGAACCTGTCAGTGCCGCTGACCTGACGGATTCTGGTCTAAGCGCAAGATACAGCTTCTCTGTATACAGGATACAAAGCAGCTGTATCTCAAAAAGTAAAAATAATTTTTAATAAAACGTATTTAGAAATTGCACAAAACACACTGATAGACATCTTTATTAAAAATAAACATTTCAAAGGTGTACATAGCCTTTAACCCCTTAACACTCAGTGACGTACTATTCCGTCATGGAAACCGCCCCGTTCGCGCTCCATGAAGGAATAGTACGTCACGGGAGTAACGGCCATTTCGGCCGTCCTCCCGACACATACAGGAGCTGTGACAGCTGCTGTCTTTTACAGCAGTCGCCGCAGCTCCTACAGCAGGGACCGATCGCTGTGTCCCCGCTGATTAACCCCTTAAAAGTCGCGTTCAATAGTGATCACGGCTTTTTAGGGGTTAAGCTACCATCGCCAGCCTGCTACACGATAGCGGCCGGCGATGGTGACTATGGCAACATGACACCAAACAATGGCGTCCGGCTATGCCATCGACGGAAGCCTAGTGGGTCCTGACAAAGTAGTGTAGTGCAGTGTATTAGAATAGCGATCAGGGCCTCCTGCCCTCACGTCCCCTAGTGGGACAAAGTAATAAAGTAAAAAAAAAGTAAAAAAAAGATGTGTAAAAATAAGAAAATAAAAGTTTTAAAAGTGATCAAAGTAAAAATCCCCCTTTTTCTCTTATCAGTCCATTATTATTAATAAAAATATATAAACAAACAAATAAACTATACATAATTGGTATCGCCACGTCCGTAACGGCCTGAACTACAAAATGTTTTCGTTATTTATCCTGCGCGGTGAACGCCGTAAAAGAAAATAATAATGAACCGTATCACAATTGTTTGGTCACTTCACCTAAAAAAAAAATGGAATAAAATGAGATCAAAAAGTACCTAAAAATGGTGCTGATCGAGCAGTTCGTTACGCAAAAAATAAGTCCTCGCACGGCTTTATTGATGGAAAAATAAAAAAGTTCTGGCTCTTAGAATATGATAACACAAAAAGTAAATGATTTTTTACAAAATTTATTTTATTGTGCAAACGCCAAGACATAAAAAAAACTATAAACATCTGGTATCGCCGTAATCGTATCGCCCCGCAGAATAAAGTGAATATGTCATTTATAGCGCACGGTGCACGCTGTAAAAAAAATTTAATAAAAAAACAATAGTAGAATTGCTGTTTTTTAGTCACCACGCCACCTAAAAATAGAATAAAAACGGATCAAAAAGCTGCATGCACCCCAAGAAAACTACAATGAATTCCTCAAGGGGTCTAGTTTCCAAAATGGGGTCACTGTTGGGGGGGTTTCCACTGTTTTGGCACCACAAGACCTCTTCAAACCGGACATGGTGCCTAATAAAAAGGAGGTCTCATAATCCGCTAGGGGCTCCTTTGCTTCGGAGGCCGGTGCTTCAGTCCATCACCACACTAGGGCCACATGTGGGATATTTCTCAAAACTGCAGAATCTGGGCAATAAATATTAAGTTGCGTTTTCTGACAAAAACAAAATGTCAATTTCACATCTACTTTGCTCTAAATTCCTGTGAAACACCTAAAGGGTTCATAAACTTTCTAAATGCTGTTGTGAATACTTTGAGGGGTCTAGTTTCTAAAATGGGGTGTTTGATAGGGGTTTCTAATATATGGGTCCCTCAAAGAAACTTCAGAACTGAACTGGAACCTAAAAAAATAAATAAATTAGGCAATGCTTCGCTTCTTACATTATACTGATAATGAGCCATGCCCACCTTGAGATGGCCCCAGTTTTGACCGTTTGTATAAACGGAGACCCCTATTAGACCGTTTCAGTGCCCGGTTTTCACAAGCATACACCCCCGAGACGTGTATTTCTATTGATGAGTCCTTGGTAGATTTTAAAGGGAGGCTTCAATTCTGCGAGTACCTGCCGGGTAAGAAGGCAAGGTATGGCGTGAAGATGTATAAGCTGTGTGAGAGTGCATCAGGGTACACCTACACATTTAGGATATATGAAGGGAAGGACACCAGTGCTCAGTCCCCAGAATGCCCCCCCTTACTGGGAGTTAATGCAAAAATTGTGTGGGATTTGGAGCACCCACTGCTGGACCAGGGTTACCACCTCTACCTGGATAATTTTTATAAAAACGTCCCACTCTTCAACTGCCTCACTTCCAGTCGTGCGGCATGCGGCACTGCTAGAAGAAATCTGAGAGGCCTTCCTAAGACACTGCTTGGGCAAACAAGAAGGGGTGAGAGCAGGGCACAATCTAGCAGCAACATATTGTGTGTCAAGTACAAAGACAAGAGAGATGTCCCACCAGTACCCATGTACCTGTACGAGGTGCCAGTACAGAGACCCCCAAACCAGACTGCATCCTGGACTTCAATAGGTACATGGGAGGGGTGGACTTGTCAGATCAAGTCCTGAAGCACTACAGCGCCCTGCGGTGTGGTATAAGAAGCTGGCCGTGCACATCATTATCAAGAACCTAATCTTTAGGGACCAAGAAGGGGGCACCCAGTACTTCTGGAAGCGAGGCCACATGCATCGTACCAGGGCAACACTTTCCAGAAGAAGTTCCCCAAACTGGCAAGAAGGGAAAAAGTCAAAAGAGGTGCAAAGTCTGCTATAAGAGGGGGATAAGGGAGGACACAATATATCAATGTGACACGTGTCCCGAAAAACCAGGGCTCTGTATGAAAGTGTTTTAAAATGTATCATACATCCCTTAGATTTTTCATCTACCCTGACGCACTCCGCACAGCTTATCTCCCTCATCTTTCCCTTCTGAGCCCTGCTGTGTGCCCAGGCAGCTAATAACAGCCACATGGTGGGTATTGCCGTACCTGGGAGAACCAACATTACAGTTTATGGGGTGTATATCTCCGGTGGCGCATGCTGGGCACACTATATCGGACACTGAAATGGCATAAATATATAGAAAATTGCAAATCTCACACTGCACCATCTGCTGCGCATAATCTTTTACACAATACCTGTGGGGTCAAAATGCTCACTACACGTCTAGATGAATGTCTTAAGGGGTGTAGTTTTTAAAATGGGGTCACTTCTCGGGGGTTTCAACTGTACTGGTACCTCAGGGGCTTCTACATACATGACATAGCACCAGAAAAGCTCCAGTAGGCCAAATGGTGGTGTTTTCCTTCTGAGCCATCCCATGGGCCCAAACTGCAGGTATTGCTGCACTCAGGAGAAATTGGGCGATAAAATGGGGTATTTTGTTCCCTGTGAAAATAAGAAATTTTGATCAAAAATTAAATCTTACTGGAAAAAATGAAAAATTTTTAAGTTCACAGCCTAATTAAAATACGTGCTGTGAAAAAACGGTGCGGTCAAAATGGTCACAGCAACCATAAATCAATTCCTTGAGGGGTGTAGTTTCCAAAATGGGGTCACTTCTGGTGGGTTTCCATTGCTTTGATACCTCTGGGGCTCTGCAAATTCGACATGGCACCCGAAAACCAATCGAGCAAAATCTGGACTCCAACAAACACATAGCACTTCTTTGCCGTTTTGTCCCATGGGAGGGCTCAGAAGGAGTTTTTCCAACACAAATGGGGTATTGCCGCACTCAGGACAAATTGGGAAACAAAATGGGGTATTTTTATTTCTTGTGGAAATAAGAAATTTTATCAAAAATGACATCTTATTGGAAAACATTTCATTTTTTTAATTTCACAGCCCAATTCAAATACGTGCTGTGAAAAAACTGTGTGGTCAAAATGGTAACAACAACCATACATGAATTCCTTGAGGGGTGCAGTTTCCAAAATAGGGTCACTTTTGGGGGATTCCTACTGTTTTGGCACCTCAACACCTCTTCAAACCTGGCATGCTGCCTAAAATATATTCTAATAAAAAAGAGGCCTCAAAATGCACTATGTGCTTCTTTGCTTCTAGGGCTTGTGTTTTAGTCCACGAGCGCACTAGAGCCACATGTGGGACATTTCTAAAAACTGCAGAATCTGGACAATACATATTTAGTAGTGTTTCTCTGGTAAAACCTTCTGTGTTACAGAAAAAAAAATGGAATAAAATTGAAATTCAGCAATAAAAATTAAATTTGCAAATTTCACTTCCACTTTGCTTTAATTCCTGTGAAATTCCTAAAGGGTTAAAAAACTTTCTAAATGCTGTTTTGAATACTTTGAGGGGTCTAGTTTTTAAAATGGGGTGTTTTATGGGGATTTCTAATACATAGGCCACTCAAATCCACTTCAGAACTGAACAGGCTTTTGAAATTTTCTTAAAAATATGAGAAATTGCTGTTTATGTTCTAAGTCTTGTAACGTCCAAGAAAAATAAAAAAATGTTCAAAAACACGATGCCAATCTAAAGTAGACATATTGGAAATGTGAACTAGTAACTATTTTTGGTGGTATAACCATCTGTTTTACAAACAGATGCATTTAAATTCAGAAAAATGCTATTTTTTTGAAATTTTCTCAAAATTTTGCAATTTTTCACAAATATACACTGAATATATTGACCAAATTTTACCGCTAGCATGAAGCCCAATGTCTCACGAGAAAACCATCTCAGAATTGCTTGGATAGGTTTAAGCATTCCGACGTTATTACTACATAAAGTGAAATATGTCAGATTTGAAAAATGGGCTCTGAGCCTCAAGGCCCAAACAAGGCTGCGTCCGTAAGGGGTTAAGAATATTTGACTAACCATAGTTTATTAGAACATCTTTTCTACTTCAACCTTTTTATTCATGTTTGTTTGATTGGAAGTATTTTTGTAAAATGAAATATGAGGGTATGTTCACAGGCACTGTTTTCAGACGTAATTCGGGCGAATTACGCCTGAAATAACGGCTCCATTACGCCTACAAACATCTGCCTATTGCTTTCAATGGGTTTTACGATGTTCTGTTCCCACGAGGTGTTATTTTACGCGTCGCTGTCAAAATACGGCACGTAAAAAGACGCTCGCGAAAAAGAAGTGCATGTCACTTCTTGGGACGTTTTTGGAGCCGTTTTTCATTGACTCTGTGGAAAACAGCTCCAAAAATGGCCGGTAAAAACGCAGCAAAAAACGCAGCGAAAATCGCGAGTGGCTACAAAAACGTCTGAAAATCAGGAGCTGTTTTCGCCTGAAAAGAGCTCCGTATTTTAAGACGTTTTTGGTCACTACGTGTGAACATACCCTTACAGTTAACATAGAAAGCATAGGGTTTAGACTTTCTAACATCCCACTGTACAGTATATTATAATTATTTTACACTGTTGTAGTTGTGCAGCAGTTACACTTTATCTTAACGCTTAAGGCTATGTTCACACGGAGTATTTTGCAGGAGGAATATCTGCCTCAAAATTCCGTTTGGAAGTTTGAGGCAGATTTTCCTCTCCCTACACGCCGATTTTCGCGCCGTTTTTCGCCCGCGCCCATAAAACACAGCGAAATACGCTTTCTCTGCCTCCCATTGAAGTCAATGGGAGGTCAGAGGCATAAACGCCCGAAGATAGGGCATGTCGCTTCTTTTTCCCGCGAGGCAGTTTCAATGGGAGGCATTTTAGGGCCGTTTTTGCCGAGTTTTGCGACGCGGTTTCCGCGTCAAAAAACTCGGCAAAATACTCAGTGTGAACATAGCCTTAGAATAATAATAATAATAATAATAATAATAATAATCAGTATTGATATTTACCCTCTGAATCATGACACTGTAGATACCCAGGGACTGAAATCCTCTTGTGTAGTACAACATGTTTGTCCATCCGAGTACCATTGCTATGACAATGAAGATCAGGTATTCTTGTACTCCAGATATATAAGTTAATGTGGATAGGATCACCAGGATGGCTTGAATAAAGCTAGTAAATAAATATCCATGCATTAAGCAGGTGCACTTTTTCAATCGATCACTCGTAACAGTATATATAGGGTAAGGCAGGAGAGACAAATCATGTCTTCTCTGTACCACTGATCTCCATTAATAAATCAAATAAAGCCTCAATGGACATATTTAATGTCTATTACAGAATTGATTGTAGTGCAATTCCCTACTACATAGATTTTTTAGCAGACTGTCTCCCTTCACAGGAATGGAGTGTCTGCTGCACTATAGTCAGACTACAGGCTAGGGTAAAAGGCCCTTTTACATGGGCCAATTATTGGGCAAACAAGCGTCCACGGGGCAACAATCAGCTAGTGAAGGAGCAAATGCTCGTTCATCGGCTGATTGTATCATTTATGCTGCCAGAAATATTATCGTTGTCGGCAGCACATCTCCTTGTGTAAGCAGGGAGTTGTGCTGCCGACATGATGGAAAGCTATAGGGACGAGCGATCGTAGAAGCGTTTGCTCGTCCCCATGCATTGCAAACGAGCGTAAACGAGCGCCAATCAAAGAGCTGTCTTGTTGATCGGCGCTCGTTTACACGGCCCATGTCGGGCTGTGTAAGAGAACGCTAAACGCTACCAAGTAATAAAGATTGGCAGCTCTAGAAATACTTGATCCTCTATTTACTCATGCAATGTTTTGACTCACACTATAGAGCCTTTTTCAAGCGTCTTGATCATTGCACGATTTATTGCTTGATGATACTCTTTGGACTGATGTTTTAAAATGTCGTGCAAAACAATGCATTCCTGAATGGAAGAGTTAAAGGGAGATTAATCTAATAAAATAAAAAAGTTAAGATAATACTTTTCTAGATGCATTTTGCTCGGTCTGTCATTTGGCATCGGATCTAATAAGCTTGCAGTGTTGTAAAAAAAAAAAAAAATTGTTGCCTTGCAAAATGTTACTTTAAGCTTGTTTTGGAAAAGGGAGCGCAGCTGATTTAAAGAGGAGCTGTCACCACTCCTGACATGTCTGTCTTAGTAAATAATTGTATTCCCCATGAAATAACAATTCGGAAGCATCTTTCCTTAGAACTCTAAGTTTTGCTGTTCCTCTGTTATTCCTTCTAGAAATTTATGAATAAATTGACAACTGGGTGTTAGTGGATAGGGGTGTGTTCCTACACAGTCTGACACTGTCCAATCAGTGCTGACAAGTGAGACTATGTAGGACACGCCCCTTTGACAAGGGGAATAATATGACATCCAGTTGTCAATTTGTTTATAAATATCAAGGAGGAATAACAGAGGAACGGCACAAAGCAGAATTCTAAGAAAATATGTTCCTGAATTCATTTATCATGTGGAATACAAGTATTTACTATAACAAACATGTCAGGGAAGGTGACAGGTCCCCTTTAATAAACACCTGGCGTTGTTTGGTACCATGTGCTGTATTCCTCTGCAGGTGGGCGCCTCATATAAAGGTATATGTTTGAAAATACAGCGCAGGTCAGTCTGGTTTTTGGGGGTGGCATAGTAGTAAAATATTCTAAGGAATTGATATAGCTATTTAAATGCCGTAATAAGACTTACAATAGAACATGGAACCACGCATCAGACACCACTGATTGTAGATCAGAAGGCTTCAACCAAAAGAATGCTGTGCCCTAGAAATAAAAGCTAGTATATGTAAAACAATCCTTAATGCCCTCTAAATAAGGTACCGTTTACACCACTGCCATGGCTTCATTTCTTAATAGAGCCATGATATGTATGATAAATCCATTTGCAATGGAATCCCAATGAATCCTGAGGCAGATACCAAATGTATTAGAAACTAATGCAAAGTAAAATTTACATTCAATTTCCTATCTATCAAATTCCCAAATTTCTGTGAGAATATTACTGAGAGCATCATTATATGGTAGAAATACTGCAGTGTACAACATTTTCTCACTTGTGGGTTCCCTTGTCATCAGTTGATCACTGGGGTCAGCTGGTATCTGTTTGGTACCCACAATATAAGAACTTTTTGACTGATAACATACTGTACCTCGTAAATAATTAAGTAAGCGGAACAAATTATAATAAACGCGTGCCCAATAAGTTGAAATAATCCGCTTGTACTAGATAAGTTCAATGTGATCAGACCCTGCAGTGAGGAAAAAAATACTATCATTATTATTATGTTGTACATATACTATTTCTATAGGTTGCATCATTTGAAAACAATAAAAATTACATAATAAAAAAAGCATAACATAAGTGACAGAATACTAAGGGGAACATTATATTATCAAATGTTCACCCCCTTTAAGATCAAGGTTGGTCTCGTCCATTCACCCAGAAGAGGTCTTCCTAGGCTGGATGTTATATCTACTCTCTATGCACAATACTCTTACTCAGGTCAGAAATCTCGAGCTGAAGGGTTTTCCGAGGACAACCCCTGTTTATATGGCCTAGTAGTGCATGTGGATGCCATAGAGGGGTAACCCTTCCCTTTATAAGACTGAATAAAGAGCTACTGAAAAGACAATCTTTCTTGCTAGGACTCGAGGTGTTCTTCCATTACATGGTCCCCCATTAATTTCAATGGGCACTGTTTAATAGTAGATTCCACTGGTAGCTTTCCTCTGCAATAACATATGATTGCTGCGTGTCTGGCTGCTGGAACCGTTGACAATGAGCTTTTATTGCAAGGAAATTTTGTTTTTTTTAAAAAAAGTTAAATATTTAAAGATGGGGCAACATCTTATGGCATATGGATGTCATAGAGGGGATGACCTTCACTCAGGACTTTCCTTTTTGAGCCAAAAAGGAAAGATGTTCATTTGTGATGTGCAGAGACGTCATATGGGCACGGATGCAAATTTACTGCCGTATGGGGCCCAGATGCAAATGTAATAAAAAGGGGCTCGCTTGCCGCCCGCCATTGTCCGCCCTGTTTGCATCTTTATAAGGAGGTGGAGCTCCCTTTGAGGTGGGCCGCAGCAGTGGGAGTCTTTAGTGCCTGCTAATATCATCACAAGTCCTCAGCAGCAGTGCCAGCTTAGCCATATGCAGCAGTGACAGGTAAGAAAATTGTGTCTGCCTGTCACTTTGTGTCCCCCCTACCATTCCACATAGCTACTGTAACCCTTCCTCCACAGAATGCCTTCCACCTTCTGTGCACCTCTTCCCTACCACCACAAAGCCAATGTCACTTTCTGTGCGCCCACACCCTCAAAGAGCCCCTGCCACCATGTGTCCCTTACCCCAACAGACCCTAGCCATCTTCTGTCCCCCTGCCTCCCACAGAACCATCACCACATTCTGTCCCCCTGTACCCTACCATCCTCACTACTCCTACCACCTTCTTTGTCCCCCTTCCCCAACAGAGTCCCTGCTAGCTTTTGTTATCAATGCCCATGCCCCCACAGTGTCCCTGCCACCTTGTCCCCAGTTACATGTCCCCCACAGTACCCTTAACATCTTCTGTATCCCCCTCCCCTAACAGAGCACCTGCCATCTTTTGTCTTGCATGTCCCTGACCACCCTCACAGAGTGCCCCTGCCACCTGCTTTTCACCTCTACCATAACAGGGCCCCTATCTCCTTCTGCACCCCTGCTCCTACATAGCTCCTGCCACTTTATGCCCCCCCCCGTCCCATGCAGTAGCCCTTCAACCTTCAGTGGCCTTGCTCCCCTAAGAAAGTCCTTTCAACCTTTTGTCTTCCATGTCCTTGCCCTCCCTCACAGAGCCCCTGCCACATGCTTCTGTCCACTCTCCCTCAAACAGAATCCCCGTCTCTTTCTGTATTTTCTGTCCTCTTACAAAATCCCTGCTGCCCTACCTCCTGCAAAAGCTCATTCTACCTTGCATCTGACCCACCAGCAAACTTGTGCTTCCTCTTAATCGCTCCGTACCCCCCATTAGGGGGGGGGGCAGACTTCTTCGCAGTATGGGCCTCAGAAATTGCTGGTGGCAGCCCTGATGATGGGGGTGCCCATTCATTGGAATAGCTAGCATGTAATGCTACATTTCGTCTGCATCTGCCCCTACGGGGGGAAAATGTCTAGCTAGGGAGGGCTACCCCTGCAAACTCAGCTGTTTGCCAGGGGTACCAGTAGACAGACTTACGGCAGCTGCTGCAATATGAAAGGGATTGCCTCTGAAGAGACAACTCCTTTAAAATGTCTAATACCAGGTGTTTTTGACAGGTTTTCATAGTGCAACTGCAATGGGATTTATTAGTATTATGCATTATAAATAAACAGACTGTTGATTAAAGGTGCACTGTACCTGGTCTCCATGTGGTCGATAGTACAGAAGAGTAAAAATAATATTAAAAACAAAGTAAAAAAGAAAAGACATTAAAAACATGTATCTTGCAAACTTGTTCCATTTCATCTGGAGAAGAGTATTGAGCGGCTCTATAGCCAATAGTTCATGACGATTCTAAGAAAAAATAAGACAGTATTCACATTACTGATGTACACAAATTATTTCTACTAATGCAATCTGTCCCAGTTATGGTAAGTGAGAAAAAAATGTCAATGCATATTTTTTATCAAGAACTGGCAAGTGAAATATGAAAATGTCTACATGTATTGGGGCAGATTTATTACTGTGTCTGTGTCTAGAATGCGTTGTTAAGTATGCTACATTTTGGTGGGTTTTAATATAAACTAATTTAAAGGCTATATTAACCGTCGAAAGCTGTTTTATTTTTAATAAAATGGTCTATCAGTGTGTTTTGTGCAACTTTATAATTAGTTTTTAGTAAAAAAAATATTTTTACTTTTTAAGATACAGCTGCTCTGTATTCTGTGTACAGAGCAGCTGTATCATGAGCTAAGACCGAAATCTATCAGGTCCGCGGGATTGACGGTTTCAGTGTCAGCGGGTCCTGTGTGTCTCTGACGCGCAGGATCAACCTGTTATCGATCACAACTAAGTTATGAACATAGATCTGATAGGTAACAGCTAACCCACTGACACTGAACAGTTCCGCTGACCTGACGGATACAGGATTCAGCGCAAGATACAGCTGCTTTGTATACAAGATACAAAGCAGCTGTACCTCAAAAAGTAAAAATAAAAAGAACTAATTATAAGGTTGCACAAAACAAACTGATTGACCTTTTTATTATTATTATTATTATTATTATTATTATTATTATAATTTCAAAAATCACTTTCAATGGTTTACATAGCCTTTAAGAACAGATGTTACCCCTCACTAGACATTTTTAAAAAGTGTCTAGAGCAGGGGGCATGACTTAGCTGGAAGGGGTGTGGCTTAAAATGCACTGTCTAAATCTGAGACAGCTTAGTAAATCTGCCCCATAGTGTTTTGGCTTGTGGTGTTTTTGTAGCGTGAAACTCGTTGCACGTGCTATTCTGGTCCGTTTTTGAAGTCTGAGGGTGCGTGAAAAACAAGGACAGCCCACGAACGACATCAGTGTCCGTTTTTCACGCATCAGTTGCTAAGGAAATGCTGAGGAAAAAAAGTAAAACCATGTAGTGCTGGCAGAGGGGAAACACGGACGAGAAAAATGGATGACACAGGGAAACCACACGGATGCAACAAGAACAGTTATATGCATTAAAAATGACCCCTATTTTGCAGCTGAAAATCAGACACGCCCGTGTGAATAAGGCCTTACCTTAATGTGTGTATTGTAGACCACCATTTCAAGTATTGAGTTTTGTGAAGAAGTGTCCACATCCTTCAAGTCATACAGCGAAGAGGAGACAGGTCCGTAAGCCCAGTCTGTCAACTTCCGAGACAAGATTCTGTTTTCTTCTTCCTTTATTTCTCTATTCAGAATATATTTTAGCATCTGAATGAATAAATTAGAAACATTTACTACATATGTGGGACAAAAGTGGGGTAGGGGTATTTGGGTCAAAAGGAAGGATTGTTCCACGGAAATTAAGACACGTGGGAGGTGAGATATATTTTGTAGTTTGTTTCATTCGTAAGATCAGACTGTAATTCTTACCTCCATTTTACCTGTCTTGGCTGCCAGTTGCATTGGTGTGAGGCCTTCATTGTTTGCAATACTTTCCAATGACTTGTTTTTACAGTTGCGTATAATCTTATCATACATATTTATTATGAATGTGTTGTGAGGTTTTGCATTTTCTGTTACAGTCACAAGAGCATGGAGCACAGTATTTCCAAAAGAGTCCTGGATGGTGACAATGGTCTTGCTATCCTCCATGAGCCGTTTTACCACGCCTGGCTGGTTGGTACATGCCGCAAGAGCTAAAGGAGTTTCACCTAAAATTCCAAAAGTGTGGTTATTTAATTTTTGTTCGTACTTGCACGAAATCGTTATATTAGTAGCGGCTGTGAAAGGTATTGCAGCAGTGGCGTAACTACCGCTATAGCAGCCGTAGCGTCTGCTACGGGGCCCGCAGCATGAGGGGGCCCGTGCCACCCGCCGGCACGGGCCCCCCCCCCATGGCCGGAGGCTCCGCTAGCAGCTGCTATGGCTGCTACAGCGCGACGCCACTGAAGGGGTTGTTCCTACAAAAGACATGCATCCCTTATCCACAGGATAGGGGATACATGTGGGATCGCTGGGACGCCCAGCGATAAGGAGAACGGGGGACCGAAAGTCCCCCGAAGTTCTCCATGACAAACCTCGGACTTCCAGGGTCTGTCTGCAGCTTTATAGAAATTAATTGTGCACTGGTCGCGCTTGTTCGCATGCGTGACCAGCGCACCTTTCATTTTTATTGAACTGCGCAGACGCTGGAAGTCAGAGGTTAGTCATGGAGAACATTGGTGGACTTTCGGTCCCCCATTCTCCTTATCGCTACCAGCGATCACACATTTATCCCCTATTCTGTGGAGAGGGGATACATCTCTTTTGTAGGACAAACTGTAGGCCGCTTTTTTGGGGGGGTCTGTATGGCGTTATCTACAGGGGGGATCTGTATGGTGTTATCTACAGGGGGGGGGTTCTGTATGGTGTTATCTACAGGGGGGGGGTTCTGTATGGTGTTATCTACAGGGGGGTTCTGTATGGTGTTATCTACAGGGGGGTTCTGTATGGTGTTATCTACAGGGGGGTCTGTATTGTGTTATCTACAGGGGGTCTGTATGGCGTTATCTACAGGGGGGTCTGTATGGCGTTATCTACAGGGGGGGTCTGTATGGCGTTATCTACAGGGGGCTGTATCACATTATCTACAGGGGGCTGTATGGCGTTATCTTCAGGGGGGTCTGTATGGCCTTATCTACAGGGGGGCTCTATGGCGTTATCTACAGGGGGGCTCTATGGCGTTATCTACAGGGGGATTTGGGGCTGTAAGAGGTTATCTACAGGGGGGCTGTATGGCATTATCTACAGGGGGGCTGTATGGCGTTATCTACAGGTGGGATTTGGGGCTGTAAGAGGTTATCTACAGGGGGGCTGTATGGCATTATCTACAGGGGGGCTCTATGGCGTTATCTACAGGGGGGCTGTATGGCGTTATCTACAGGGGGATTTGGGGCTGTAAGACGTTATCTACAGGGGACTGTGTATGGTGCTATCTATAGGGAGGCACTATCTACAAGGGGGGGGGGGGTTGTGTGATACCCAGTGGAGGTGGGGCCCCAGTCAAAAGTTTGCTATGGGGCCGAGTCTTTCCTAGTTACGCCCCTGTATTGCAGCATTGTGTCATTCAAGTGACGAGTGCCGCATCCTCTTCAAACAGCTGATCCACAGGGGTGTCGAGAGTCACACCCCCACCAATCATAACCTGAAGAGAAACATATTTGTTCACTGCGGGGGAAAAAAAACCCTAAGGCCCCATACGAACGTGCTTTTGCGCCCGCAATTCCCCCGAAAATCCACTGGAGAATTGCGGCCCCATTCATTCCTATGGGGCCATGCACACGACTGTGGTTTCCACGGTCCGTGCATGGCCCAGGAGCCTGCAACGCAGAAAGAACGGGCAAGCCTTATTACGGCCGTGTTCTGCGGTCAGGGCTCGTTGAAAATAATGGCCGCAGCCATGTGCACAGCCCGCAATTTGCGGGCGGCTCGCGGCTGACCCTCCGTGGTTGGCCGACCCGAAAATCACGGGCGTGCACATGGCTACGGTCGTGTGCATGAGGCCTTAAATTAAATTTAGGGGATTTTTAGGAAGACATTTTTTTATTTACAAATCTATGATGTTATTTTGTAGTATATAAGGGCAGATTTATTAATAATGGCTTAAAGATAGCTTAAAGCTAGAGGTGTTAAGCTGAACCTGTGCCAAATGTTTTTAACCCGTGCAAGCTGTTTTGATAGATTTGGCATTTCTTGACAGCATGCTAGACTCCATTCCCTTCTTTATGCCAGTTATTGGCTGGTATACTTTAGACGAGTGATGTGCGCCACAAAACTAGGGCATGCAAGTGATAAATTTGGCGCAATTCACGACCTTAACAAATCCACGGCCATATTATAAGTATGCAACCGGATGCGGCGAGCATGTGGCAAATTAAGGTTCTTTCTGGCGCACGCATTAATAAACTTATTACAACATTATATGCACTAAGAAAATAGGAGCATGAAACGCCAGAACCAAGGCACAAGGACAATAATAAATCTGCCCATTGTGTTTATATTAGTCAGTGTCTGTATAACATGGAGGAAAAGGTCTTTCCGACATTTGAGACGACTAAAGACACAAAGATTTTTTTGTTACTGAAAAATCGAAAAATAAAATGCCACCGTAAAGATAATAAAAACTCAACTAGCCCCTCTGCAGCACCGTCTATCCCTGCCAGCTGGCAGCGGCTTGGCTGGCAGGGATGCTGGGCACATGCGCATGGTGCACAGCCGCTCGGTCAATCAGAGAGGAAGGCGTCATATTTAAAACGGCTGTGCACAGGCCTCAGTGGCAGTTATTAAGGTGTATTCCCTAGCTAAGTTCATTCCACTTCTATATTGTGTATTGACTCCTGACTGACTGCGGTTTCACATGGTTTATCTGACTACTTTCCTGATAACCACAACTGTACTGCATACCTGACTCTGCTACATCACCGTTACTGACTTGTCTGACTACTTTCCTGATTACCACAACTGTACTGTATACCTGACTCTGCTATATCACCGTTACTAACTCGTCTGACTACTTTCCTGATTACCACAACTGTACTGTATACCTGACTCTGCTATATCACCGTTACTAACTCGTCTGACTACTTTTCTGACTAGTGCAACTGTACTGCATACCTGGGTCTGCTACACTTCCGGCACGGACCCCTGGCTTCCTGACTACGTCTCGTCTTTGTTTGCCATTGACCATAGCCACTATGTCTCTCTTATTTTTGCTCTGGTTCCTCATCAGCTAACTTTATCCAGAGTATTACCCACTGGACTAGCTAGTGGCACCTAAATCCTGGGGCTCAAACCCAACAAAAGTCGTGGAAAATGGGGGGTGCTAGAAGTGAAATTGTGCCGTCTAGTAGGTTCTTCCTCTGGGTAGCGTAGACATCAGATCATTACACCCAGGAGCTTTCTTCCCATCATAACAAAAACAAAAGAAGACTTGTCCTGCCAACACCTCAGTTTCTATTGAATCTGGATACATGTAGTGAATGTAATGAGAACAGTCATCTGCAGGGAAGACATATTTTACAAAGTCCCAATTTTCTAATTGATGAATATAATACGGATTAGAGATAAGAAGAACCAGCTGTATTGCCTAAATTATCTGTGAGACAGTTCTTCTGCTATTCAGGGTAGATGTAATGAGGTTGGATAAACTGGTAGTCATTTTACCCCTATGTACTAATATCTGGAGAATATCCGCACGGAAAAATTAATGCTCTGCGAATTTTAAATAATACAGCAAGAGCATCATTGCAATGGATTCTGAACTTAAAGTCTATGAACTTAGATGTGATTGATAACAGCTGGATCATGCGTGTCAGAGACTCGCAGGACCCGCTGTCACCAAAGACGCCAGTCACGCTGACCTGACGGATTCAGGTTTCAGCGCAGGATACCGCTGCCATATATCCAGGATACATAGAAGCTGTATCTGAAAAAGGTAAAATTATTTTTTATAAAAACAAATTACAAAGTTGAACAAAATACTCTGCTGGTATGTTCACACGGGCTATTTTCAGACGTTTTTTGGGCCATAAACGCCCTGTAAAACAGCTGAAAATACGGGGGCTGAACGCCTCCAAACATTTGCCCATTGATTTCAATGAGAAAAACAGCGTTCCGTTCGCACGCGGCGTTTTTTACGCGGCCGTTTTTAAAAACAGTCGTAAAAAAATGCCCCGTAAAACAAAAGTGCATGTCACTTCTTGAGCCGTTTCTGGAGCCATTTTATTGTCTAAATAGAAAAACAGCTCCAAAAATGTCCGTAAAAACGCATCAAAAACGCTTGATGCATAAAAAACTGCTGAAAATCAGAGACTGTTTTCCCTTGAAAACAGCTCCATATTTTACAGCCGTTTTTTGTTAAGCGTGTGAACATAGCCTAATACGTAATTTTTAGTAATAAAAAAGTAGAATTGTCTTTGCTAAAACTGTGTGACCCATTCTTGTGTCAGAAACTGGGTCGAAAGAGGATAGTCTGGTACCTGGTGGGCGAGTCCAACCTTGCAATTCTGTGCCTTACAAGAGATAGTCCAGTCTTTTTATTTTCAGCAGTCATTTACAAGCTGTACATTAGCTATGTAAATATAAGGTAACTCTTTGTCTACTTGAATTAATAGGGATTCTGATAGTGACCAGATAAGTTCTTACTTACCAAAATAAAATCCATAATTTCTGCTCTTTGGGTTAAAAAACAGGCCGTGTGCGCGTACATTTACTTCAGCACCTTTGTCAAGAAGATACTTAACAATTTCATTTTGCCGTCTTTCAATAGCTATGTGCAAAGCCGTTTGACCTAGATGACAAGGGTAAAGTTTGCTCAAAATATTCTATGTAACTGTGAAAATGTTATATCGCATCCTAGTATTTTGCTGAAAAAAGTGTAAATCTATATAAAAGCAATTATCAAAGTCTATAGAGCAAGTATGATATAGGCTAAACATAACAACAAGGGCAAGGATCCATAGCGGCAGCCATTGTATAAGCGAGAAAGAAAGGAAGCTTAAGTTGGCTCTGACCCCGTTCCCCAATAAACTTTTTCAGTAACCAGACATTGGATAATAATTAAAGGATCATAACTCCCTTCCCTTTTACAATTTATTGGAATAGCGGAGGTTTTGATAGCACCTGACACGTGGGAAGCATGCCCTGGGTCTTCTGCCCGTTTCACCTGAATCTAAAGGCAACAACCGACACTTCAAAATGTAATATCTACATCTTGAGAATGCAGATGCAATTTAATAAACCGTCAAATACTCCTACAGGAAGGGTACAGTCCCACGTAGCGGTGTCCGCATGTGGACTACAACCCGCTCACTTGTGGTTGGCAATACCCGCATGATTTTGACAGGTATAAGCGGCAAAATCATGCAGCCATTGGCCACTGCAAGTTAGCAGGGCGTAGTCCACTTGCGGACACCACTACGTGGGACTGTACCCTTCCTGTAGGGATCGTGGGATCGTACCTGAAGAGTGAATAACTTATTATCGGCCACTAACTTGAGAGTATTTTAATGTGGTGACCTTTCTCCTCCATGTACACCCATACACATGTATTAAAGGTGTTATCCTGGTTATTAACATGATAGGCCATCAATATTAGATCGGTGGGGGTCTGACTTTCGGCACCCCTGCAGATCAAGCTATTTGGAGGGGCTGCAGCCACTTCATTGTTTAAATCGTCCTTTCTCTGTTTGTACTTGCACATGCCGTTACATTTATAGCAGCCGTGCAACGTATTGCACCACTGTCCCATTCAAGTAACTGGGACAGTGGTACAATGCCTTGACCGACCACTAGAAATGTAACGGCACGTACCAATAAGAATTGAAATAAGAACCATGTAAACAATGAAGAGGCTGCGGTGCTCGCAAGAGTGCAGTGGCCCCTTCAAACAGCTGATCGGCAGGGGTGCCAACAGTCGGACCCCCACAGTTATAATATTGATGGTCTATCCTAAAGATAGGCCATCAATTTTAATAACCTGGATAACCCCTTTAAACTTTTCTGATGAAACCACCATATGAATCAGGTAGATGAATGAAAATCAGCAGCACAGGATAATTTTTCTAAAGCGGGTGCACGCCTCCTAGGTCACAGTCCAAGAGTGACCCCTCAATCAGGACAAAAAGAAGATGAGGCAGGACACCAAATATTTGTATAGAGATCCTTTTATTCCACATGTGTGCAACGTTTCAGCTCAGTGTGAGCCTTTCTCAAGCATGCTTGAGAAAGGCTCACACTGAGCTGAAACGTTGCACACACGTGGAATAAAAGGATCTCTATCCAAATATGAATCAGGTAAGTGCTTGTCTTTTTTTCTAACAATAGTTGACTTAAAATACTGAAAAGATATTTAAAACTATTCATGAATAAATAGATATATTAATTTATTTACCTCTGTAATTCTCCTCTGTATATTCGGCATTGATAAATCTGTCCAGAAAACCATGTTTCTTAGTAAATGATAGCAGAATGTGCACGATCTCTGGAGTCTTTCCATTTATGTTCAGTAATGCTTTCATCAAGCAGGTTTTGCCAGTGTCCTGTGATGTCAGTCTGTACATGAGAAAATCTAAAATATAACATACCATATTAATATTTGTAAGTGGGCGAGATGTAAATGTTTATTGTACTTAAAGAGGCTCTGTCACCACATTATAAGTGCCCTGTCTCCTATATAAGGAGATCGGCGCTGTAATGTAGGTGACAGCAGTGCTTTTTATTTAAAAAAAACGATCTTTTTTCACAACGTTAGGAGCGATTTTGGTTTATGCTAATGAGCTTTCTTAATGCCCAAGTGGGCGTCTTTTTACTTTCGACCAAGTGGGCGTTGTACAGAGGAGTGCATGACGCTGACCAATCAGCATCATGCACTCCTCTCCATTCATTTACACTGCACTAGCGATATAGATATTTCACTATGTGCAGCCTCATACACAAACCCTAACATTACTACAGTGTCCTGATAATGAATACACATGACCATCCAGCCTGGACGTCATGTGTACTCAGAATCCTGACACTTCTGACTCTTTTTTGTGAGATTCCGTCAAGTGAAACGAAATCTCGCGAGATTACGGAGCTAAACAAGATTTCGTTTCACTTGCCGGAATCTCACAAAAAAGAGTCAGAAGTGTCAGGATTCTGAGTACACATGACGTCCAGGCTGGATGGTCATGTGTATTCATTATCAGGACACTGTAGTAATGTTAGGGCTTGTGTATGTAGCTGCACATAGTGATATAACTATATCGCTAGTGCAGTGTAAATGAATGGAGAGGAGTGCATGATGCCGATTGGACAGCGTCATGCACTCCTCTGTACAACGCCCACTTGGTCGAAAGTAAAAAGACGCCCACTTGGGCATTAAGAAAGCTCATTAGCATAAACCAAAATCGCTCCTAACGTTGTGAAAATAGATCGTTTTTTTTAAATAAAAAGCACTGCTGTCACCTACATTACAGCGCCCATCTCCTTATATAGGAGACAGGGCACTTATAATGTGGTGACAGAGTCTCTTTAATCTAATTCTATTTTTCTATTTTGGAAATTATATAAATCTATAATATTCATAAAGAGAACTTGTTTGGCTAATTTACTTAATCCAAAATATAAAAATAGCTCTTATTATACTGTAAAAGTGTATTTAAAGGGGTTGTCCGGTTTCATTAATTTTTTTTTTGTATAAATAAAAGCTATACAACTTTCCAATAAAAATGTCTGTATTAATTCCTCACAGTTTTCAAGATCTCTGCTTGTTGTTATTCAATAGGAACATTCATTGTTTACTTCCAGTGAATACAATTCTGTCCATAGTCATGTGATAGACACACAGGGCTGATTCTAGCTTTTCTGCTGCCTGAGGCAAAAATTGAAATGGCGCCCCCCAGGTCTTGATTGACATCCTCCTGGCTGTTCTACATCACTACCAGCCTCCTCCAACTCTTGCAGATGCACCATTGCGAAATGGCGCATCCGAGAAGTTTGGAGGAGACTAGTTGTGATGTAGAACAGCCAGAAAGATGTCAATCAAGCATGGAAAGGTGGGTTTGGAGTCAGGACTGTGTGACTCTTTAGGATAGTGGCCCCATAAACCTTTAAAGAGTGCTTAGCATATAGTGTGTGCCGTTTTAAAAGTTGATTTTATAGATTTTGCTGCATCTGAAAAAAACATACAGGGGAATGTTTGGAAATATTGTCAGGTCATGTATTACCGCTGGAGGCAGTTCAAGCGTTAAATCTACCTGACAGGTTTCCATTAAAAGGACACTGAATTGCAACAATTCCATCTTCCCTGCAATTTTGTTATTATAAATATATCCTAAATAATTACAGCTCCAGAACCAAACTTTGACATATATACAGTACGAGAACAAACCTCCGTACATATATACAGCTCCAGAACCAAGCTCAGTAAATATATACAATACCAAAACCAATCTCAGTACATAAATACAGCACTAGAACCAATGTCAGTACATATATACAGCTAAGAACAGAGCTCAGTACATATATATAGCACCAGAACCAAACTCAGTACATAAATACAGAACCAATCTCAGTACATATATACAGCACCAGAACAGAGCTCAGTACATATATACAATGCCACGATCAAGCTCAGTACATAAATACAGCACCAGCACAAATACAGCTCAGTATAGAGATCATTTGCAAATTCAGTGTAACCCCTGTCGTATAGGTCAGTACAGCATTAATCTACAACTCCCAGCATGGCCCGAACAATGATGAGGATATGCGGGGAGTTGCTGTTTCACAAAAAAAAATCATACCACCCATCATTTTGCTTCAGATCATACAGTGACTACAGTGCTGATTAGAGGCAGAATAAACATTTACATTGAGTGGCTGGCAGGTGATGTCTTCTCAGGTTGGAGTCTTTCTTTTTCTCTTTTCTTATGCATCCGGTCCAGACCTCATGACGACTTCTCCAGGCCACGTCCTATTTCTGTTGTTTGCTGCTCAGATGTCTTCAGCTTCTCACTTTTGAAACATTTCCACACCTATAAACAAATATAAAATTCTCATGGTTCATGGTGCCACACACTCCACCCCTTAATAAATATAGCCACATGCACTGTGTCCCTGATTATAAAAGCACCATACACTGTCACACACACACACACACACACACACGCACACACACACACACACACACACACACACACACACACACACACACACACACACACAGTGCCCCCTGTAGATAGTGCCCACTGTGGATAGAACCCCCTCATAGAGCCCTTGTAGATAGTGCCACTCATAGAGCCCCCTGTAGATAGTGCCCCTCATAGAGCCCCCTGTAGACAGTGCCCCCATGCATAGTAACCCCTATAGAGCCTCCTGTATATACTGCTCCCCATAGAGCCCCCTCTAGATAGTACCCACATGGAGCCCCCTGTAGATAGTGCCCCCCTGAAGATAGTGGCTCTCATAGATCTGACGGTATATAGTGCCCCATATACAGCACCTTGTAGATGCTGCCCCCCCAAAGTCCCCTGTATATAGAGCCTCCTGCAGATAAAGGCCCCCGTAGATAGAGACCCCTGTAGATAATGCCACGCACACTGGTAACTAAAAAAAATACATAATCACCTGATCTTATTCCCACACAAATACAGCTCAGTATAGAGATCATTTGCAAATTCAGCAAATCTCATTCCCACGCCGTCCTCTAGGCCTTCCGACCAAGCTAGAGCTGAACGACGCAAGCGGCCCGATGACGTCATCGTACCGCTTGCGTCATTGAAAGGCACTGAATGGCAGGGCAAGGAACATCCTTGCTCTGCCATTCAGTGCCTTTTAATGATGCAACCGGCGTAATGATGTCATCATGCCACTTGCATAATTGAAAGGCGCTGAATGGCACGGCCCTTCAATGACGCAAGTGGCGCTATTACATGATCGTGCTACTTTTGTAGTTGAAAACCGCTGAATGGCAGGGCAAGGTAAATCCGTGCCCTGCCATTCAGTGCCTTTCAATGATGCAAGCGGCACAATGACATAATAGCAAAGCTTGCGTCATTGAAATGTGCGGAATGGCGGGGCAAGGAACTAATGTTCCTGGCCGTACCAGCGCTAGTGATCCATGCAATTGTATCTGCGTCCTATAAACGCAGATACAATTATTGTGCAGGAGGGGGTGGCAGCAGTTGGTTTCAGTGGCGCCACCGCACCCTCAGCGGCAGCAGGCTGCCGCTAGTGTCGAGAGGTTCACCTCAACTCATAGACGGTGCGGCCCTGGACACACAGGTGCAGGGTTCATTACAGTATGCCTATCAGAGCTGTGTTCTGTAATGAGCTGTGCACCTGTGTGTCCATCACATGACCATGGACAGAATTTTATCCACTGGAAGTAAACAAAGAATCTTCCTACGGAGTAACAACAAGCAGAGACCTGTAAAACCGTGAGGAAGTAATACAACTTAAAAGTCCTCTTTCTGCCCTCAAATCCCTATGAGTAAGTGGTTGTACAAGATTACAAAAAAATAACTACTTTCTCCCAGAAACAGTGCCACCCTTGTCTACCCTTGGTATTACAGCTTAGCCCATTCACTTGTATTCACATTACTTTTTTTTTTTTACGTTTATCGTGTACGTCTGGAAAGCTTTAAATAAACGTACACTTTAAATGTGTCCACAGTGCTCCATTGCAAGACTTTAAGCCACCGTTTGGCCGGTATGTCAGTGCACCACAAAAAAAATATGGAATAGTGTAATAGACTACACGATTCCAACCCGCGGGATCCAGTAAAAAAAGTATATGCTAAGCACATATGTTTAACATGGTAGCCTAAGTGTGACGGATACCACTGCATACCATCCGTCACTGGCATCCGTTAAAAGGATACCTCATGAGCTTTTCATGTTAAACAGATGCCATTATAGCCAATGGGTGACGGTTTAGTTAAATGGATACCTAACAGTGGCTTCGTCACACATAGGCTATAATGGTATCTGTTTAAGAAAATACGTCATGAACTCTCATAACCCCTTTTTTATGACGTATCCGTTAAACAGTTACCATTATAGCCTATGGGTGACAGATGTATCCGTCACAATCTCCGTTTAATGTATACATCTGGAGCTTTTCCGAGGGTAAACGTCAAACAGTCAAAATTGTGAACAGCCCCTAATAATCTGGCACATAGCAGGTCAAGACTAATTCAGGGGAAAAGGAGATATATATATATATATATATATATATATATCAAATTTTATTACCTTGAGCACACTTTTCTGTAAATTCTGAAGACAATTCCTCTATTTCATCCAGTAGCCTGGTAAGTGACAATATGTCTCCTGCTGTAACAGCATTCAATATGAGCTTTTTCTGGTTTTGTGTTTTATGTATTTTGTTGAAAGCAGGTTGACTGTAATGTTTAACGAATAACTTTCAGAACATTATGTGCATTTCTTATCATTTTACCTTTATATATTTAGTACAATTAAAGGCTTAATCTAAATCGAAACCTTTGATGGGCGTTTTTTTTTTTGTTTTTTTTAAAATAAAACAAGTCAGTCAGTTTGTTTGGTGTAACTGTTTAAAGAGGCTCTGTCACCAGATTTTGCAACCCCTATCTGCTATTGCAGCAGATCGGCGCTGCAATGTAGATTACAGTAACGTTTTTATTTTTAAAAAACGAGCATTTTTGGCCAAGTTATGACCATTTTTGTATTTATGCAAATGAGGCTTGCAAAAGTACAACTGGGCGTGTTGAAAAGTAAAAGTCCAAGTGGGTGTGTATTATGTGCGTACATCGGGGCGTGTTTACTTCTTTTACTAGCTGGGCGTTCTGACAAGAAGTATCATCCACTTCTCTTCAGAACACCCAGCTTCTGGCAGTGCAGACACAGCCGTGTTCTCGAGAGATCACGCTGTGACGTCACTTCCCCAGGTCCTGCATCGTGTCGGCACCAGAGGCTACAGATGATTCTGCAGCAGCATCGGCGTTTGCAGGTAAGTCGATGTAGCTACTTACCTGCAAACGCTGATGCTGCTGCAGAATCAACTGTAGCCTCTGGTGCCGACACAATGCAGGACCTGTGAGTGACGTCACAGATCTGCACTGCCAGAAGCTGGGCGTTGTGAAGAGAAGTGGATGATACTTCTCATCAGAAAGCCCAGCTAGTAAAAGTAGTAAACACGCCCCGATGTACGCACATAATACACGCCCAGTTGTACTTTTACTTTTCAACACGCCCAGTTGTACTTTTACTTTTCAACACGCCCAGTTGTACTTTTACTTTTCAACACGCCCAGTTGTACTTTTGCAAGCCTCATTTGCATAAATACGAAAATGGTCATAACTTGGCCAAAAATGCTCGTTTTTTAAAAATAAAAACGTTACTCTTATCTACATTGCAGCGCCTATCTGCTGCAATAGCAGATAGGGGTTGCAAAATCTGGTGACAGAGCCTCTTTAATTAGTCTTTATTAAGTTGAGGAGCCGTATCTAAAGAAGTAAAACAAATTTTGAATAAAGACTATCGTATTTTTTGGACTATAAGACGCACCCAGGTTTTCATATTTTACTACTTTCACAAAGAAAAAACTTTTAATTTTGTTTTAACTGTGTTAAAAAAAAAATGTTTTGTGTCACCACATTCTGAGAGCCATAACTTTTATATTTTTTCATCCATTGAGCAGTGTGAGGGCTTTTTTTTTTTAAAACTTTTAGTATTTTTTATAAACTTTTTTTTTACACATCTTATTAGTTCCCCTAAGGGACTTGAACCAGCGATCGTTAGAGGGGGCCGTCAGAGGGGGCTGTCAGAGGGGGCCGTCCCCTTCCTAACGGTTTAAATGCCGCGGTCACTATTGACCGTGGCATGGGGTTTTCCCCATGAGGGACATTTATGTCTCATCCACAGGATATGTCATAAATGTCAGATAGTTGCAGGTCCCACCTCTGGGACCTGCACCTATCTCCAGAACTGGGCCCCCCAAACCCCGTACTAGCTTTTTGTGCTCGCGCAGCCTCCCGGCCACTTACTGATTATGTGGTTGGGAGTTACGGAAACAGCGTAACTTGCTGAGCTACGCTGTTTCTGTACCACCCATAGAACTGAATAGTAGTTACGGAAACAGGGTGGATCGCATGTTACACTGCTTCCATAACTGCCATTCACTACTATGGGAGTTACAGAAACAGCGTAGCTCAGCGAGTTACGCTGTTTCCGTAACTCCCAGCCATGTGATCAGTAAGTGGCCGGGAGGCAGCGTGAGCACAAAAAGCTAGAACAGGGTTTAGAGGGCCCCATTCTAGAGATAGATGCCGGTCCCAGAGGGGGGACCCGCAACTATCTGACATTTATGACATATCCTATGGATGAGACATAAATGTCCCTCATGGAAAAACCCCTTTAACTAGTTAAACTGCCACGAACAGCGCGATCGTTGTTCCTGGCCACTAGAGCAGCGTGTTAGCTATAAAACACAGCTGACACCTGCAGTGTTTCGCGCATGGTCCCTTTCCAAACATCACTCCCTCCACGCTCCATAACGTACCGGCATGTCATGGGTCGGGAACGGGTTAAGGAAGCGGTCAGGGGGTCTGGCGCAGCAGGGCCCCTTGACTGCCGACTATAAGACGCAGGGATATTTCAAGCAAGATTTATTCCGAAAAATACGGTAATTAAAAAGTTACACCAAACACACTGACTGACCTGTTTATTAAAAAATAAAAAAAATAAAAAATGCCCATCAAAGGTTTACAAAACATGAAAAATATATAGTAATGTGGTTTGTGATCTAGAAATTCTGACAGAACAGCAATTGTCAACTCAGAACTGCCAAATAATATAGAATCTTAAATGAAAGGCAGAATACGGAGCAGAAAAAAACAAATATATACGTTTATATATCTATATAAAACTAGGATATGGCATCACTTGTGAATTGTAGGAGTCCAACTTCTGGGGCCCCCACCGATCATCAAAATAAGGGGGTCACAGCACTAATTTAGCTGTGCAGGTTGCTGCAGTACGGCCCCATTCACCTGACATCGGACCTCCACCAATAAGTAGTTGATATAGGTATATGCTAGGGATGGGCCATCACTTTCTGTGATGGGAATACCCCTTTAACAGAAAGATTTTTGACATTCAGGACTCTAGACTGCAGCCCTGTGGAAGCTGTAATGCCAGATATATTGACTCACATCAGGTTTCCAGAAAAATATAGTAGAAATGACTGCAAAGAATATTAAACAACTGTCCAGAATAGGACAACTCAGTGAGCGTATACAGGGTGGGCCATTTATATGGATACACCTAAATAAAATGGGAATGGTTGGTGATATTAACTTCCTGTTTGTGGCACATTAGTATATGGGAGGGGGGAAACTTTTCAAGCTGGGTGTTGACCATGGTGGCCATTTTGAAGTCGGCAATTTTGTATCAAACTTTAGTTTTTTCAATGGGAAGAGGGTCATGTGACACATCAAACTTATCGAGAATTTCACAAGAAAAACAATGGTGTGCTTGGTTTTAACGTTACTTTATTCTTTCATGAGTTATTTACAAGCTTCTCTTTGTTTACAGCCATTGACATGTCGCAGAGGTTAACACGTGAGGAGCGGATAGAAATTGTGTTGATGTCTGGTGAACGCAGTTCCCGGGTCATTGCAGCAGATTTCAATGCAAGACACCCTACGAGACCACCCATCTCCCAGACTACAGTTTGCAAACTGCTTGCCAAGTTTCGTGAAACTCGTTCAGTGTTGGATTTGCCCAAATGTGGACGCATGAAAACTGTCACTAATGAAGAAACATCAGTGGCTGTCCTAGCTTTATTCAGCAAGAGCCCACAGCGTAGCACTCGCCGCATGTCACTGGAGAGGGGCATCAGTCGAACATCCCTTCGGCGGATATTAGCTACTCACAAATGGCACCCTTACAAACTCCAGCTGCTGCAGCATCTCAACGAGGATGACCCAGATCGGCGCACTGAATTTGCAGAATGGGCAAAACAAAAATTGGAACAGGACCCTCAGTTTACACAGAACATTTTGTTCAGTGATGAGGCAAACTTTTATGTGAATGGTGAAGTTAACAAACAAAACCACCGCTATTGGTCTGACACTAACCCACATTGGATAGATCCCTCCAAGACTGTTGGAACACAAAAGTTGATGGTATGGTGTGGTATATGGGGTACAAAGACAGTGGGGCCATTCATCATCAATGGAAACTTCAAGGCCACGGGATATCTGAAATTGCTACATGATGATGTGTTTCCCTCTTTATGCACTGAAGCTGGCACGTTCCCTGAGTTTTTCCAGCAAGATGGTGCACCACCACATTATGGGTGTCAGGTCCGAGCATTCCTAGATGAACAGTTTCCTGGAAAGTGGATTGGTCATTGTGGGCCAGTTGAATGGCCCCCTAGGTCTCCCGATCTGACCCCCTTAGACTTTTATCTTTGGGATCATCTGAAGGCAATTGTCTATGCTGTGAAGATACGAGATGTGCAGCAACTGAAACTACGGATACTGGAAGCCTGTGCTAGCATTTCTTCTGCGGTGTTGCTATCAGTGTGTGAAGAGTGGGAGAAGAGGGTTGCATTGACAATCCAACACAATGGGCAGCACTTTGAACACATTTTATAAGTGGTCAGAAACTTGTAAATAACTCATGAAAGAATAAAGTAACGTTAAAACCAAGCACACCATTGTTTTTCTTGTAAAATTCTCGATAAGTTTGATGTGTCACATGACCCTCTTCCCATTGAAAGAACTAAAGTTGGATACAAAATGGCAGCCTTCAAAAATGGCCGCCATGGTCAACACCCAGCTTGAAAAGTTTCCCCCCTCCCATATACTAATGTGCCACAAACAGGAAGTTAATATCACCAACCATTCCCATTTTATTTAGGTGTATCCATATAAATGGCCCACCCTGTAGTTACTGGCTTATTCTTTTTTTAATTTTGAATTCTCTTTAAAGAGGGTTACATGAAGAGGGGTCACCTAGAGGAATTACAAGATCACACAGAAGCTTTCAACAATAAAAATAAATAACTTCTATTACATTTGAACAATATTAAATCATTACTCGGGGCAATTGTAACAACATACAGTGAATACAATATTGGTAAAGTAATCATACCAGATAACATTTACTCATGTGATGTAAAGGGTATTACAACGACTAATATTAATTGCATATTTATAGGATATACCGTCAATGTCTGATCGAGGGGGTCCATTATCAATGCCTAGAAAGAAGGAGCCATTACTCTTAGTAAAGAAGTTCATTCCTATGACGCTGCTCCACTCTTAAATGCTGTGTAGGAACTATCAGGCCATGTTCACATGTGGATTATGTCAGAATTCCACACCTTAATCCAGAGAGAATTCGCAGGCATTCCGCCAGAAATGCCTATGAATAGTATTGGTATGGTATTTTATGCTCCATTCACATGATCTAGAAAAATTCAGAGCTAAATAAAATGACTGCACCGTGGATTATAAAATCTGTAGTATGTTTATTAATTACTGACGCTGTTTCCGCATTGAAAAACGGCATATTAGCTCCATTAAACTTTAATGATCCGCATGCCAATCTGCGGCAGAAATCCGAGTTTCAGGTGAGGACTTCTGCCACGGATTATCTTCAAAATCCACAGCGGATTTACCTAGTGCAAATACAGCCCATATGAACATGAACTAAGACAGCACCATTCACTTGAAAGGGGCTGTGGTTTCTAGGTATTGTGGAGGTCCCAACGGTAAGACCCTACTCATCACACTTATGCTATCAATGTTATCCGTCAGAATAGCCCATTTGTTTAGCTCTAGTAAGCACCTGAAGTACAGAATTTAGTGCAGCCAGCACTACATCTCCTATATTTGTGCGCTGTTCGCGCATCACGCACACATTGAAGTCAATGGGTGCGTGAAAACCACGCACAGCACACGGAAGCACTTCCGTGTGACGCGCGTGATTCGCGCAACAGCAGTCAAAACTAGGATTGAAAACAGAAAAGCACCACATGCTTTTCTGTTTACAAACATACAATCAGAGTGTCATAATGATGGCGGCTGCGCGAAAATCACACAGCCACGCATCATATGGTGATGACACACGGAGCTGTTAAGTACCTTTTGCGCCGCGTTTTTTGCACTCGCAAAACGCACACGCTCGTGTAAATCCAGCCTTAGGGCATGACCACACGTGGCGGATTTCCTCCGCAACTGTCCGCATCAATGCCGCACAGAATCTGCGTTGCAGATTCTGCTGCGGATCTGCACAAAATGTGCAGAAAATTGATGCGGACTGGCCGCTGCGGACTGCAGGAAAAGTGCTTCCCTTCTCCCTATTCAGTGCAGGATAGAGAGAAGGGACAGCACTTTCCCTAGTGAAAGTCAAAGAAATTCATACTTACCGCCCGTTGTCTTGGTGACGCGTCCCTCTTTCGGCATCCAGCCCGACCTCCCTGGATGACGCTCCAGTCCATGTGACCGCTGCAGCCTGTGCTTGGCCTGTGATTGGCTGCAGCCGTCACTTAGACTGAAACGTCATCCTGGGAGGCCGGACTGGAGACAGACGCAGGGAGTTCTCGGTAAGTATGAACTTATATTTTTTTTTACAGATACATGTATATTGAGATCGGTAGTCACTGTCCCGGGTGCAGAAACAGTTACTGCCGATCGCGTAACTCTTTCAGCACCCTGGACAGTGACTATTTACAGACGTCTCCTAGCAACGCTCCCGTCATTACGGGAGCCCCATTGACTTCCTCAGTCTGGCTGTAGACCTAGAAATACATAGGTCCAGCCAGAATGAAGAAATGTCATGGTAGTAAAAACAATACGCTCCGCAGCACACATAAGATCTGCGGACTTCATTGCGGAATTTTGACTCTCCATTGAAGTCAATGGAGAAATTCCGCCATGAGTCCGCAACCAGTCCGCCACTGCTCCGCAACAGACAGAGCATGCTGCGGACACCAAATTCCGCTCCGCAGCCTATGCTCCGCAGCGGAATTTTACGCCTAGTCTAAACGAACACTGCTAAATTAAAGTGTAAGTCAATGGACAAACGGCACCGCTGCGGATTAACGCTGCGGAGTGTCCGCAGCGGAATTTCAGTGAAATTCCGCCACGTGTGAACCCGCCCTTATAGGAGAAAAACTGTCAATTACTGGCAGGGGCTGACAGGAGGGAAGAGTTTCTAAATAACTTAGATAGGGCAGCATTTTCCTACTAACAGGTTCCCTTTAAAGATTCAACTACAGAATTTTTGGACCCTGTAGAGTTGCTTTTTTGTAACTTGGGTAAAGAAGTCCATCAGTGACTGAAGTGTTTGACGCTATGTCAGTTTTTGTAGTCCCAGGATCAATTATAGCAGCTCTACAGTGTGAGGAACCTGAAAGACGCAGCTCAAACTCAGCTCCCCAGACCTTATTAAATAAGATTCATTGGCAAAAGTGAGTGAAATGACCTACACTGAAACCTGAATTTTCAGACTTTAAAAAGGGTTTGGCCCTAAAAATGTGACTTGTTACAACAGACATTAAATTTCGCCAATACTTAAAAAAGTTACTTGGTCTTGTGTAGATTCAGCAGGCAGGTGGTCACATCCTCTGAGGGGGAATCAACATCATTACATTTGCGGTTGTCACTATAAGAAACAAGCACAGAGTTCAGTAGTAGGAATGTGGTCATAATATTTATCTGAAGGGAAATTAAATAAATTATGTATTATCATTATTATTATCATCATTATTATTATTATTATCATTATTATCATTATTATTATTATACGTTGAATCGATCTTATAGATAGTGATATTACAGATTATCAACAACGTTTTTAGCATCCACATGAAAGGCGGATGACCATGGCTTCTATTATTTATTGTCAGAAACCCTACCAACATACGGATCTGAATAGAGTAGCATTCAGATAATCTGCATCTCAGAGCCAAACAGCTATTGGATTATCTGCAGAAAATAAAACTTCAGCTTTTGTTTCCTTTTTTTTTTTTTTAAATCAATTTCCTACCCACTCACAGATATTACTTGGCAGGTGTCGCCCTGTGCGGGGGTGGGGATTATTCAATCCTAGCACATACCCTAAAGTTTGTCAATGTGCCTTCAGAAGAAATGTAGACTATGTGTGTCATATCTCAGGGGTGCAGGACCATTCCTTGGAAATTTATAAAACTCTCAGTACTGTAGGGTTATCAAGTGGCAGAACCAAATGAGGATATTTCATCATAGACATCGGTGGCACATCTCTAGGATATGCTACAAATGTGCTATAAGCGAGAATCCGACCGCTGTATCCGTGTTGATCGTTAAAACAGAGTGCACGTGGCACTAAGAAAGCGCTATGCCACTTCCTCTCCTGATACCTGCACTTGACTTTTTCCGAGTGGCTGTGTGGCATATTTATATATCACTACTAGCTTTCTGTATAATACGCTGCTCAAATCTACAGACAAGAACATTACACAGGAGCAAAGGTTGCAGAATCTATTATATAGCCGAGGACATGGTGTCCGAAGCTCACATAGAGCTCCGCCCACAGCCCAACCGCCAGTTAGCTCCGCCCACAGCCAGAAGACTGAGGAAGGAGATGTGAGTGATTAGTGGCGTAGCTATAATGCCCCCCCTCCCATACACAGTATAATGACCCCCCTCCCTCCCCCCTCGCAATCCCCCTCCTTCTCACGGCCCCCCTCATGCCCCCCCCCTCTGCAAACCTGCTGTAACTTCTCCCTCTCCTGGCAGGCTGTCACTGCGGATTGCACACTGAAAATTCACTACAAATTACAATATAACTCATGTAAATGGGGTTTACCTTTTTTTGAAGGATGGAATTGTGTAGTAGACTAAGCTATTCCATCCTGAGAGATCCTGCAAAAAAACGTGTACCGCTCCTGACAACAATATATGGACAGTAATGTCACGAGCTTCCCAATGCCGGAGTCCCCAGGCAGAGCATCACAGTCGCTCTGCCCTGGGGAAGCTCCTGACATTACTGTCCATAAATGTATGTTTGTATGTATGTTATTATTTTTCTATTTTGTCCGTACATATGGGGGCACTATACTGTGTATGGGAGGTGGGAGGGAGGGGGCATTATACTGTATATGGGGGGGAGGGGGGCATTGTACTGTGTATGGGAGGGGGGCATTATACTGTGTATGGGAGGGAGGGGGCATTATACTGTGTATGGGAGGGAGGGGGGCATTATACTGTGTATGGGAGGGAGGGGGGCATTATACTGTGTAACAGAGGGAGGGGGCATTGTACTGTGTATGGGAGGGAGGGGGACATTGTACTGTGTATGGGAGGGAGGGGGCATTATACTGTGTATGGGAGGGAGGGGGGCATTGTACTGTGTAACAGAGGGAGGGGGCATTATACTGTGTATGGGAGGGAGGGGGCATTGTACTGTGTAACAGAGGGAGGGGGCATTGTACTGTGTATGGGAGGGAGGGGGACATTGTACTGTGTATCGGAGGGAGGGGGCATTGTACTGTGTATGGGAGGGGGAATTATACTGTGTATGGGAGAAAGGGGGGGCATTATACTGTGTATGCGAGGGAGAAGGGGCATTATACTGTGTATGGGAAGGGGCATTATACTGTGGGGTAAGCTATGGGGAGCATTATACTTTGTGAGGCAGCTATGGGGGGCATTATACTGTGTGGGGGAAGCTATGGGGGGCATTATACTGTGTGGGGGAAGCTATGGGGGGCATTATACTGTGTGGGGGAAGCTATGGAAGGCATTATACTGTGTGGGGGCAGCTATGGGGGCATTATACTATGGGGGCAGCTATGGGGGCATTATACTGTGGGGGCAGCTATGGGGGGCATTATACTGTGGGGGCAGCTATGGGTGGCATTATACAGTGTGGGGGAAGCTATGATGGGCATTATCGTGTGGGGCATCTATGAGGGGCATTATACTGAGGGAGGAGCTGATATGGGGGCATTACACTGTGTGGGGGAAGCTATGGGGGGCATTACACTGTGTGGGACAGCTATGGGGGGCATTACACTGTGTGAGGCAGCTATGGGGAGCATTATACTTTGTGGGGTCAGCTATGGGGGGATTATACAGTGTGGGGGCAGCTATGAGGGGCATTATACTGTGAGGGTAGCTATGGGGGCATTATACTCTGTAGGGGCAGCTATGGGGAGCATTATACAGTGTGGGGGCAGCTATGGGGAGCATTTATATATATTAATAGACCACTGCATTCCTTTTGCTAGCAAACCCGTGTATACTAGTATAGTTTATAAGGGAATATTAGCCACATTTTGCTTCACATGTGATCATATGATTTTTATACTCCTGCTACTAACTTTTCACCTACTCTGTTGAGAAAATACTGGAATGTTGTAATAGACATTCAGCTATATAAAATGTTACAGAGTCCCAAAGATTACCGTATTTTTCGGACTATTAGACACACCCAGGTTTTAGACAACAAAATTGTTTATTTTTTACTACTTTTACTACTTTTACAAAGCACAAACTATTTGTTAAAAAAAAGAATTTGTTCTTTTTCACCACATTCTGAGAGCCATTTTTTGGTATATATGATTTATTTTATCACTTTTTATTTCATCCCTTTTTCTTTATTTTTTACATTGTGCTTGGGGAAAGATGGGAAAAGGTTTTTTTTTTTAACTTCGAATATTTTCTTACACTCCTTAAAATGTATCTAACTTTTTTTTTCACATTTTATTAGTTCTTCTAGGGGGCTTGAACCAGTGATCATTATATCGCTGGTACAATACACCGATATAATTTATTGGTGCTTCGTCAGGGTAAGCATCAGCGAAACGCGCGTCTGGTCCAGCAGCGTTGCCCCGGCCTTCATCTCCCGGCTATTCCCGTACTTTTCAGGTGCAGGTAAACTGTCGTTTAGACGTTATTTTTTCGACTGTACTTACATTTATTTATGTCTATATATCAATCAGTGCAAATGTACCATACCTATTACCTGTTTAAAATTTACTATTTATGCACTATAGCATTCTTGTGACCGGATTACTATCTGGGTGTTCCGCTGCTTTAGTGTTCTGATTCCATCCTTTTATCCTGCGAGGGTTATGTTATTTTATCTTGTCTAGTTTTGTCTACTTGCATGTGTTTAATTGACATTAATAAGGGATTTTTTGTCTTTTTTCAATTACATAGTCGTGACTTTTTCTTCTTTTTTGGTTTAATCTATCAGTCACTAGAACCACTTGTATATCTGGGGGCATTGCTCAGTTTGCTATCTGACATTTATGACATATCCTGTGGATATGTCATAAATGTCCTTCATGGAAAAACCCTATAAATGCCGCAGTCAGTATTAAGCTTGGCATTTAACTAGTTAAACGGCCAGGAACAGCGCCATCGCTGTTCCTGTTTTTTAGAGCAGCGTGTCAGCTGCTGACACCTGCAGTGTATGGAGCAGTTCGCTCCAAACATCATCCCCTCCCCATGATGTGCCGGCACATCATGGGTCTGGAAGGGGTTAAGTAGGAAGCGTTCAGGGGGCCCGGCGCTGCCGGGTCCCTTGACTGCCGACTATACAACGCAGGGACTTTTTAGCAAGATTTATTCTTGCTAAAAACTGCGTTTTATAGTAAAAAAAATACGGTACATTGCTGCGATTGTTGAAAACTAAAACTTTTATGGTGAATATGAAACGGAGGAGGACGTGAAATCTTGGTTTATGATGTTTTTGAAGTATTCACTACTGGTAGACAATACACCTCAGCAAAGAGACATAACTGCATTTTACTTAAACCAGTTAAGGTCTAGGCTGTTTTACAGCTAAATGACCAGAGAAAATGTCACAATTTTGCTATGCGCTTATTTAGATGATTATAACTCTGCAGGTGAATAAAGTTCATCTTTCAATTTTACACTCTTTTTAAAGGACAGATAGGGCTTTGTTTTAGTGACATTTGTCAGTATACATCATTTTTATTTTTTTCTCTAAAGTGGGCAAAATTGGAAAAAAATTCAATAATTTAGCAAATGCGTCAGTTTATGCCAGCATTTTTCACACACGGTATAGTCCACGGACAAAATTAATCTCCTTTCACATTCTTCCACTTCTCCCGTGCATGGGGATACCAAATATGTGTGCCTTATTTATGACAGAGATCTAGGACGGCTTACGATAGAAGAAGCTTATTTCACAAATCGCCTTTTTTCAAAGCTGGTTTTGCAAAACTCAACAGAGTTACTATAAGGCTGGGTTCACACGACCTATTTTCAGGCGTAAAAGAGGCGTATTATGCCTCGTTTTACGCCTGAAAATAGGGCTACAATACGTCGGCAAACATCTGCCCATTCATTTGAATGGGTTTGCCGACGTATTGTGCAGACGACCTGTAATTTACGCGTCGTCGTTTGACAGCTGTCAAACGACGACGCGTAAATGGACTGCCTCGGCAAAGAAGTGCAGGGCACTTCTTTGCCACGTAATTTGAGCTGTTCTTCATTGAACTCAATGAAGCACAGCTCAAGATTTACGAGCGTCTCAGACGGCTCGCAAAATGCGAGGAGGAGCATTTACGTGTGAAACGAGGCAGCTGTTAACAGTCTGTCTTTTCACACGTAAATGCCTCTCATCGTGTGAACATACCCTAACACTTCCAAAATATCTGCTCTTGAAGCAGAGATCCCAAAATATTCATCTAGGGGTATAATGGGAATTTATCTTTTTGGGTTTCCTAAAATAAGAAATTGCAGGTTTATGCAAATGGAGCGCTCTAGCAGATGAACTTTAGAAAATATGCAAACATGACATCCACCCCCCCACCCATTCCCTCCCTCACCCTTGGAGTAAAATCATTGGAAAAATAAAAAAGTGGCTCCAATACGTCGGCAAACATCTGCCCATTCATTTGAATGGGTTTGCCGACGTACTGTGCAGACGACCTGTTATTTACGCGTCGTCGTTTGACAGCTGTCAAACGACGATGCGTAAAAATACAGCCTCGTCAAAAGAAGTGCAGGACACTTCTTTGGACGTTTTTGGAGCTGTTTTCTCATAGACTCCAATGAAAACAGCTCCAAAAACGGACTTAAAAAACGCCGCGAAAACGGTGCAAAAAACGGCGCGAAAAATGCGAGTTGGTAAAAAAACGTCTGAAAAGCAGGGTCTGTTTTCCCTTGAAAACAGCTCTGGATTTTCAGACGTTTTTGTTGACTACGTGTGAACATACCCTTATAGAGCACAAATGAATTGTGGATTGCCACCTGTAGAAGATAAATGGCCACTTTTTTGTATCAGGTTTTTGTTTTGCGTTTTACTAAATAGGGCTGTAAAACCTGGTCGCTTAAATCCACCCCCCCCATGTACTTGTTATATTAGGACACGCTCACTGGTTTGTGCTTGTCCGATGTTGCCCCCCTTTCCCTCACTGCCACTGTTCCTGCGGTATGAATCGTGTTTAGCACATAGACATCTGTGCTAAGGGGGCATCCAGGAACATTTTTTGAGCGGTCCCGCCCTTCATAAATCCTGAAGGCGGTGGTATATCCTGACCCGCTTTCACACAATTTATAAAGCTTAACGCCATATCTTGCCCTTTTGGAAGGTAGATATTGGCGAAAGCTAAGTCTTCCATGGAAGTTGTGTAGGCATTTGTCCACACTTCCATTCTGCTCAGGGGTGTAAAGTTGGCGAAATAAATTATTGAGGGAATTTATCAGTGGTCTTATTTTGAACAACCGATCACGGTATGCATCGGTACTTGGCGGGAGCTGTTCCTTGTCAGTGAAGTGGAGGAACCTTATTATTGTCTCATAACGAGACCTGGGCATTACTACAGAATACACTGGGGTGGCTTGGTCGGGTCTTGTTGACCAGTAAGACCTAATGGAGGGCTTTTTTACAATACCCATATTTAGGGTGAGCCCCAATTTTTTTTAAATTCCTGCAAATTGGTGGGCGTCCAATCTCTGGCATGGGTGGATGAAGGTTTCTGCCTTATATACTGAGCGGCATATAAATTAGTTTAGTGGACAATGATATTTAGGATGTCGTCACTAATAAATAAATGGAAGTAATCCATTTGGTCAAAATTTGTATTGTCCACATTTATGCCAGGAGTGGCAGTAAATCCGTGGATTCTAGGCCCAAAAGATGGAGCGGGTGCCCATACAAGAGCCTGAACTGGAGGGAACAGGCTGTCTCGTGCTACAGCGCTACTAGGCCCTGCGCTTTCATGTTCTGCAGTTTCAACTGCGTCAGGGATAACGTCCCCTGAAGATGAACCTGAAGTGACGCTATCATCGTCACTACCTACAACAGGTTCCATCTCGGACGCCATCTCTGATGCGGTCTCAGACTCAGACCACAGCATGGCGTATGCCTCCTCAGCGCTAAATAACTTCCTCGCCATAATGTCACTTAGGCTGGCTTCACACAACCTATTTTCAGGCGCAAACGAGGCGTATTTTGGCTCGATTTACGCCTGAAAATACGGCTCCAATACGTCGGCAAACATCTGCCCATTCATTTGAATGGGTTTGCCGACGTACTGTGCCGACGACCAGTAATTTACGCGTCGTCGTTTGACAGCTGTCAAACGACGACGCATAAAATGACTGCCTCGTCAAAGAAGTGCAGGACACTTCTTTGCAACGTAATTTGAGCCGTTCTTCATTGAATGCAATGAAGAACAGCTGAAATGTTCGGCCGTCAAAGACGCCTCGCAAAATGCGAGGAGGAGCTTTTACGTCTGAAACTACGCAGCTGTTTTCTCCTGAAAACAGTCTGTCTTTTCAGGGTATGTTCACACGGCCAAATTTCAGACGTATACGAGGCGTATTTTGCCTCGTTTTACGTCTGGAAATACGTCTCAAATACGTCGTCAAACATCTGCCCATTACTTTCTATGGGTAGAACGCTGTGTTGTCCACACGACGCGTAATTTTACGCGTCGTACGGCAATTACGACGCGTAAAATTACGCCTCGTAAAAAGAAGTGCAGGACACTTCTTTGGATGTTTTTGGAGCTGTTTTCTCATAGACTCCAATGAAAACAGCTCCAAAAACGGACTACGTGTGAACATACCCTGAAAGACAGTTCTCGTGTGCACATACCCTAAGGGTATGTTCACACGTAGTCAACAAAAACGTCTGAAAATCCAGAGCTGTTTTCAAGGGAAAACAGACCCTGCTTTCAGACGTTTTTTTACCAACTCGCATTTTTCGCGGCGTTTTCACGCCATTTTCGCGGCGTTTTTTACGCCCGTTTTTGGAGCTGTTTTCATTGGAGTCTATGAGAAAACAGCTCCAAAAACGTCCAAAGAAGTGTCCTGCACTTCTTTTGACGAGGCTGTATTTTTACGCGTCGTCGTTTGACAGCGTAAATAATAGGTCGTCTGCACAGTACGTCGGCAAACCCATTCAAATGAATGGGCAGATGTTTGCCGACGTATTGGAGCCGTATTTTCAGGGTATGTTCACACGAGGGCGTCAGTAACGGCTGAAATTACGGGGATATTTCAGCCTGAAAACATCCCCGTAATTTCAGCCGTAACGGCATGTGCAGGCGCTTGAACGCCGCGTCCATTACGGGCGTAATTAGCGCTGCTATTCATTGGAGTCAATGAATAATGGCTCCAATTACGCCCAAAGAAGTGACAGGTCACTTCTTTGATGCGGGCGTCTATTTACGCGCCGTCATTTGACAGCGGCGCGTAAATTACGCCTCGTGTGAACAGACAAACGTCTGCCCATTGCTTTCAATGGGCAGATGTTTGTCAGCGCTATTGAGGCGCTATTTTCGGACGTAATTTGGGGCAAAAACGCCCGAATTACGTCCGTAAATAGGCCGTGTGAACATACCCTTAGACGTAAAACGAGGCATAATACGCCTCGTATACGTCTGAAATTTGGCCGTGTGAACATACCCTAAGGGTATGTTCACACGTAGTCAACAAAAACGTCTGAAAATCCAGAGCTGTTTTCAAGGCAAAACAGACCCTGCTTTTCAGACGTTTTTTTACCAACTCGCATTTTTCGCGGCGTTTTCACACCGTTTTCGCTGCGTTTTTTACGTCCGTTTTTGGAGCTGTTTTCATTGGAGTCTATGAGAAAACAGCTCCAAAAACGTCCAAAGAAGTGTCCTGCACTTCTTTTTACGACGCGTAAAATTACGCGTCGTGTGGACAATACAGCGTTCTACCCATAGAAAGTAATGGGCAGATGTTTGACGACGTATTTGAGACGTATTTCCAGACGTAAAACGAGGCAAAATACGCCTCGTATACGTCTGAAATTTGGCCGTGTGAACATACCCTAACACTAACTAAACAAACAATTATTTTTTGTAATTTTTTTTTGTAATTTTTTTATTAACACACAAACTAACTGGTATATATATATCTATATACACTACCGCTAACAAAAAAATAAACCACTATTGAGATATATATATATATATATATATATATATATATATATATATATATATAATATATCAATAGTGATTTTTTTGTATATATATATATATATATATATATATATATATATATGTGGATATATATATATATATATATATATATATATATATATATATATATAATTATATATTCCCTACTCGCCTATTCTAAAATAATAAAAGAAAGAAAGGTAGATAGAAGAAAAGATACATGTATAGATTGTATAGATAGATAGAAATCTATCTATACAGAGAATGTTTTACAGTGTAACACTTTTTTTCCACAGTATTATTTTGGCAGCAATTCTCTCAAGTATCTTCTTCTCCTCACACTGAAACAATGTTTGAGGAGAACAAAAGAGGCAGGAGATTTGCTGCCAGAAATGTCAAAATAAAAACAAATATGATCGTTGTTTCATGTGATCGGTTTTCACAGCGATCACATGTTCAGGTGCCATCAGATTGGTCCCTGATACCTTGACCAGTGCCCAGAGCTGTTAGTAACAGCGTGGGCACAGGGCTGTGTGCACGCGATTATGTGCACACTATATTTTGCATTGAAATGCATGTGATCGCTGTGATTGGTTGTCACAGCGATCACATGTTCAGGGACCAAAAGATTGGTCCCTGACACTCTGCCCAGTGCCCAGGGCTGTGAGCAGCAGCCAGGGCACAGGGCTGTGTGCCCGCTATCGCACGTGCACACTCTATGAAGTACCGCCGTAATTAGTCTATACGTAAAATTACAGACAGCAGTCGGGAACCTGTTAATATGTCCTCCAGGTGCAGAAGAAGAGGAAAGTGGGTCCCATAGCAAGAGGACAAATGCCACCCCTCCTGGTGCTAATTCCGGTCACTTCCCATCCTGGTAATAGGACAGTCTGGTGCTCCTTGTTTCTTGTACCTACTATATCTCTTGCAGAACAAAAGGAATTTGTGGCCGTCAGGCTGCTTTCCCCTTCCCTTATTTGCTAATGTACAGGTTCCTGTTGGGAAGGAGACATGTGAAGGCAGCGTCAGATGGGGTCCCTTGGGCGCACCAGAGGGAAAGGTTTTGAGGGCTCATACACCATCTCTACAGAATATGTGTACATACACTTGTTATCATTGTACGCATAGGACATATCGTCAATAATGTCTTTGGCTATTTGTGGTTTAACCATAAGATATAGACCCTAGTCGCAAGAGCTTGGCTCACAAGTCAACACCATATGCGGTTGCCTTCTGCTAGACATTTTAGGACCCATTACTGAGTCGGAGTCTGAGCTCACCGGAGAATTCTCTGGTACACTGGTGGGCCAGTCCAACCGTATGTGCAGGTTTACACCACCAATGGATGACGTCATTTGGGCCTATCGGAACAACCCTTGGCTTCCACTATGGTATATATGTCCTTGATGTTCTCTCTTTATGGCTGATACAAAAATTAATACAAAGATGAGGTTGTCATTATTATCATACATATGACTATGTTATTTTACTGTATATCAGTTAGGCTGGGTTCACACGAGGTCATTACATCCGTAATGGACGGAACGTATTTCGGCTGCAAGTCCCGGACCGAACACACTGCAGGGAGCTGGGCTCCTAGCATAATAGTTATGTACGACGCTAGGAGTCCCTGCCTCTGTGTGGAACTACTGTCCCGTACTGAAAACATCCGGGACTTGCGGCCGAAATACGTTCCGTCCATTACGGACGTAACATGCTCGTGTGAACCCAGCCTTAGCAGTCAAGATACACAAATCTCAAAGAGGTAAATGAAAAGTCAAACTCTACAACATCCTTATCCTGTAAACTTTTCATTAAAAGGAGTTTTATGTTTTACCCCTCCATTTACAGCTGCCCTGGTCTTGAACTCTTAGAAATTTGTAGATGGGTAGAGAAAATAATATTACAGCTCCTTGTCCATTTACTTCTTGTACTGTAATATGTTTGTACGAATAGAAATGTGTTTAGATAGAATAAAACAGACTTTGCTGCAGTGTAAAATTAACAACAAATAATATACAGTATGTTCAGAATGTTGTGTACCTCGGGGCATTATATGTTATTAGAGGGTTAATAGGGTTTTCCATTAGAACATAAATATGTCTAAAATAATACAGTACTAGACAAGGTCTCATTTCGGAATATCATTTCTTGTGCAATTTTTTCCTCTAGCACTGATCTCAGGCTAAAGGATTGCGGTTGTAGCTGTGGATTATGGAGGAGGGCAGGAACATTTTTTTAAAATTACATCACAACTAGGGAGGCTTCATGACACATCTACAATGTACGTTATTTATATTCTCCCAGAGCAGAGTACCCCTTTAAAATGTTTCTTCACAGATAATAAGGCTACACAACACTTCATCTTCAACCTTTTCTGCAAAGCTTATCCTGCCTTGAGGTTATACATTACAATCCGAGATCCTGCACCAAACGGGGATCCTAAATTACAGAATGGAATAATTAAAGGAGTTTTACACTTTAGACAATCCATTCTTTGTTCGAAGGGTCTCATGATGCTAAGCTGACCACACGGTTTCCCACTGCTGGGACCCCCAGCAACCAGCTATAACATGTAGGAGAACTCATCACAAGGTGTTTCATTTCCCTACAACACCAATGCAGCTGAAATGAAGTATTAAACGGTACAATGAAATGAATGTATTGTCCGTGTAAGGCTCAGATGTGCCAGGTTCTTTGCAGCTATTCTCTGCTCTGGCAAACAGATGAGGGTCCTGAACAGCAAACCCCTCTTATTAACTCAGAATTCCATAATAGGGAATTTAAAAATAAGTTTTCTAAACCAAACAATGGACACCTGGAACCTGCATGATCACCTGCGGTCATCCAAATTTGGTTGTGTAGGTCTAGGTGTTTCAAACATAATACTAAAATGTATAAGATGACACTAGACTAGCCTCTGGTTGACAGATGCCGCTATTTAAGCATCCAAAATTGAGGACAGCATCCATATGGCAAAAATATATCTGTGTTTATTAACACATCTCAAATATATCAAAAAGTTACGTTTTGATTCCGCAGGAGCCTTTGTCAAGCTTGAGATAGACTCCTGCGGAATCGAAACGTAGCTTTTTGATATATTTGGGATGTGTTAATAAACACAGATATATTTTTGCCTTATGGATGCTATCCTGAATTTTGTATACTAGTTACCCGTCTAGATGGGATTTCTGGACTTGGAATTTGCATCTCTTTCTCTAAATTGAAGTGGAGTAAACTTGAGTGCTGTGGAATACTCTTTACAATCTATTTAATCATCCGTCACAGCCTCTGTTTAACGGATACGTTGGGAAGCTCCAGTGACGTAACTGTTCATATATGGACAGTTGTATCATTGGAGCTTCCTACACAGGACCACAGCCAGCACAACTCTGCCACCCTCATCCATGCTGCCCGCACTCCGGCCTCTCTGCACCAGAGGGAGTAAAGTGACTCCCCTCTCTTGATTTCCCCAGTCCTATTCCCGTGGCCTTTTTGCCCCCCTATCCAACAACGTTGTACCCCACACCCACCAGCACGGCAGCCTAAACATCCCCTCTTCCAAGCAGCCGGATTCCCCGGATGCTTTTAATCTTTACCCAGGGTAGCTATGCCACTAGAGCTTCCCTAGGGTTCCCCCTAGTACTGTCCATATCTGCAGTGCAATAGAGTAATTTTTGTTAAAGTGATAGCGGTAAATTTAATATGTTACATCAATATATTCATTTGTTATATCTATTGCTTGAATCCCAGAGAACCCCATTAAAACCCCACCAGAGTGTTCCTAGGGAAATCATCTATGAAATGCTACTTTTGTTCTGTGAACCCCAAGAAAACTTTTCATACATGAAATTCTCAGCAACAATTACCAGCGGCTTCTTTACCTTGATACATTATACATAGATAAGATCCTTTTTAAGTTTAACAGAAAAATATTCTTTAACCTTAACTGCATTTCTCCAAGACAAGTAGCCTCGGGATATGGGCAAGTTGCCATAGACACAGAAACGCATAACCTGAAGCCTCATGTAAACTTTCCTATTTCTCGGCATAAACATATTTGTATCAATTTCTGTCAATTAATTTCACAGGATATGCATTTATGGCTAAAAGGAAGATGTGTATTTCCCTTCTCTTACAGGTTGTCTTAGGACATATGCTTGCAACATATCAAATATTTCTCATTACCGATGTGCTGAAATGGTTCATGAATGGTATCACTCAGTTGTGACCTGATGATAGGTCAGGACCAGAGGACAAGAATTTTAATAGAAAATTGCAATACTTAAAATATGGGAAAATGGACTGCTAGACAGAAAAAAATTATGTTTTACGATATATATATATATATATATATATATATATATATATATATATATATATATATATATATATATATATATATATATATATATAAATAATTTTTTTATTGTATTATTTTTTTACGAAGACACTGGAAGAGTGACTGTGGTATGACAATTTTTTTTCTAAAATAAATAAACCCAATGGGGGAGATTTACTAAACAAAATGCGCCAGTGGAGTTCATGACTGGTGCCAAATTTAGTATGTTTTAGACACTTTTTACAAATACCTTGCCAATATTCGAAAAAGTGGTGTGACTAAAAAGAATTGAAAAATGGAAAACATGTTTATTTTTTTGGCGCAAAATATTGGTGTATATAATGGCCAGCCATGCGATGACGGGAGAAAGAGTGATGTGTCTAACATTTATACAGAGTTGTGCCAAATGTATCTTACCAGGTGCTATTTGAGTCTTTTTTTTTTTTTAGTAAATTCATTCATCTTATCAAAGTATTGAGAAATCTCGACAAATATTTCTAATCCGCACATCAAAATCATCAGCAAAAAAAACAACCGCTGCAAAACTCACACCAAAACAACAACAAAACCAGCACGTGTGAACTACCCTAAAAGGATTTTACTTGATTTTTTCAATTTTTCTAGTAACAAGTCCAGTGCTACATGGCTATTAAAATGACAAACACCACAACAGAATTATCCTTATAACCTAATACCGCAGCGAGTTGTAGAGGTACTAGGAAGATGAGTAAGAATACATACCATACTGTAATGTTAGAATCCATAGGTTTAGAAAGCACAAGAGAAATATTTGTGATTGGAGAAGTTGCATCGTCTGAAGTGTCATCCAACACGGAGCTCCCAGAAGACATTTTCTCAGCTATGAAAACTACACAGAACGGACATAATATGCCAGTCCAGAAGCTTCCGTTTTATTATATTGAGCAAACCATCGCCAGCCCTGTACATCGAAAGATCTTTCTAGATTGTATGTGATAAAACTGGATGAAGGTACACAAAGGTGGAGCGAATATGACTGGGGATGGATCAGCCTCTTACCCACCTAACCTGTTATATCACTAATGTGTTTGTGATTCCTGGCACACCCTGACATAAAAGATTGCCTCTGTCAATCTCCTTGTCTTCTGACTACGTAACAGATACATTGTAATAACTGGAGCATCTGCTGTTTCCACGACAGAATATTATAAAGATATTATTATATTAGATAATATTATAAATAATATTATAGATAATATTATAAATATTATAAAGATTATAAACAATGCTTTCTCTAAAACTAAGAAACGTGGTAAGTAGAGAGGAGTCAATTAATATGCCAAGCTTTCAATTTCAGTTTTTTCAATGGATTTGTAAATATTACCAAACATTAAAAATTGATTTGCCAACTCTTTATCTCAAGATCCAGCAATGCCAGGGTAGGGCCCCATACCAATTAATGAAAGTTAATTTCTTCCTGGTTTACGCCACCTTTCCATTCCATGTAGGAGAGAATGGATCCTGAGTCATCCATTTTTTCAATTTACTAAAAAATTATGAGTGCCTTAAGTGGGTATTAATAAATGTAAAAATATGGATTAGCCGTTAAAGAGAACTTTTAGAATATTTAAATAACCCCCTGAACTGTCAATGGGGCGTGTTTAGGCAAGAGGGTGTGTAACATCGCTGTGACACTGTCCAATCAGCTACGGACAGTGCCACAGCAAGAGCTGGAGAGAGAAGAGTGTGTGCGAGGAGATCTCTCTCGCGAGAAATCACACAGTCTTGTACTTGTCTGCCGAGAGCTGAAGAGTGAGTGAGAGCGTGCGCACGCGCATAGCTCCGATCTGCACACGCGTGCTCACACACTCTCCAGCTCTTGGCAGACAAGGACGAGACTATGATCTATCCCGAAAGATCGCACAGTGTTGTCCTTGTCTGCCAAGAGCTGAAGAGTGAGTGAGAGCGTGCGCATGCGCATAGCTCCGATCTGCACATGCGTGCTCACACACTCTGCAGCTCTTGGCAGACAAGGACGAGACTATGATCTATCCTGAAAGATCGCACAGTGTTGTCCTTGTCTGCCAAGAGCTGAAGAGTGAGTGAGAGCGAAAGCGCACAGCTCTAAGCTGCGCGCACACGCTCCCCTCTCTCCAGCTCTTGCTGCGGCACTGTCTGTAGCTGATTGGACAGTGTCACAGCGATGTTACACGCTCCATTGACAGTTTAGGGGGTTATTTAAATATCGGGCGCCAAATGGCGGGCGTAGGAGGAAAATGTAAAAGTCCCCCAGGGTTTGTGCAGCACTGCCCATTACATGCTGCACATGTATGGACAGGTGAAATATTCTCTATAAGATGAAAGGGGGGGTCAAAAATGTGATCACCTTTTCTCAATTCTTTGTCTAGGGTGGAATCCTCCATGACTTCCCACATCCTGTAATTTATCTGGAAACTGCTGCACAGTTATGTGATGCTAGTGCAAGTAAAAGGGTATATAATAGCTCACCCAGTAGGGATGGAAGTCTCCTCATACTTTGAACCCAGTTAATTGATAATTATGCCACCTTTCAATTTGCCCGGTAGGTACACTGTGCAGGGCCTTAACCTAACACGCTCACCCAAATGTCACACATCATTTATAGCACATACAGTATCTCATGTAGATCACAGAGACCTTTTGGCCGCCCTCAAATTTCAAGGCTGAATGTGACTACAAGCTCTGCCCCCTATATATATATTCTCCCTTGACATTATGGATCACTGCCAAATGTTGTCAGGGGAGTTATATAGACAAGTGTCCAACTCCAGACATGTGGTCTTCAGTGTTGTATTGTGTAAAACGTACCAAATAGAATCAGAAAGCGTCATGTCTGGACCAACATTATGGAGCCTGTGGACACCCATAATGAAGAGAGAAGAGTTGCTCCCTCCCCCTATACATATAATAAAAGTTACGTACTATTTTGGTCCAAATGTAGTAATTTAATTTGTTGATTGACTCATCTCCATGTTACCAATCCACATGGTCAATGTTTGGCCAATTCTAGAAATGAATACATTTTCTATCTTTTAACTAATTTGCCCATCTCTAGTCAAGGCTCAAATTGTGCAAATTGATGTATGAACCTGTGGTCATGTGCAGATAAATTCACAGGACTACAGTGATGCGACCACAATGGTTTCCTAAGGCAAAAAAAAAATCACAAGCGACCTTGCAACAGTTGGATTTTTTTTTTGCAACGTCGCTTGCAATTTTTTTTACCTTGCGAAACATATTTAGTCTGTGCTGTAGTCGTCCCACATATCACAGCGACTTGCACATAAACCGCAAGTTGCACTGTAGCCCCGATCTAACTTGTGGAATCAATTTAAACACCCCTTGCTGGAGGTGACAAGAGGTCGTCAGTAAAAAGAGTTGGCCTAGTGATGAATAGCTATTGCATTACTGAATTTGTCATTTCTCTTTGAGCTGTGCTACACCATAACTCTATATTAATAGTTTACCGGCAGTCCTATGTAAAACCACTGATACACACATTGTAATGCCCTAATGGAGATGAATGTTGCCAAAGCTTAGCAACATTTGTTATTCTAATCACTGCCATGTATGTATGAATAATCAGATGAAGCCTGACATGCCGAAATAATCCGGTTGATTGAATATTTACTAGCTAGAGGTATGTGGGTGCGTCCAGACAGATGAACTGAACGACTGATACATGTAGATGATGTTGCAACAGTTACAGACACTATAATATGGATACACTTCTCTTGTTCACAGGCAGAGAGAATGTCAGGTCTTATAGTATATGATACATATGTATAGGACAATCAGGGACAGATATCTTCCTGTATTTAATCACATAAGGACAGATACGTGGAAATTGCCAGTTTAATATTTTCACCAGATTACGGTAAACTCAGCTTGTCTGTAAATAGACTGAAGATTATTTTATGGAAATAGAATACAGTGTCTTATATAGTATTTACAAAACCAGTTGTCGGGAAATCTGGAAGTTTTCCTCCTTTGACATCTTTGTTCTAATATAAAGGGGTTATCCAGGTTATTAATACTGATGGCCTATCTTCAGGATAGGCAATCAATATTAGATCGGCGGGGGTCCGACTGTCGGCACCCCTGCTGATCAGCTATTTGAAGGGACTGCGGTGCTCATACGAGCGCCGCAATCTCTTCATTGTTTACCTGGTTCTCCTTTCTGTTCGTATTTGCATGCATTTGTAGCGGCCGTGCAAAGCATTGCACCACTTTACCATTCTCTTGAATAGGCCAGTGGTGCAGTACCTTGCAAAGCTGCTACAAATGTCACAACACATGCAAGTACGAACCAGGAATAGAACCTTATAAAAATGAAGATGCTGCGGCACATGTACGAGTCATGGCCCCTTCGAACAGCTAATCGGCGGGGGTGCTGACAGTCGAACCCCCACAGTTCTAATATTGATGGCCTATCCTGATGATGGGCCATTCATTTTAACAACCCAGGTAACACCATTAAGGCATCTTTAGATCCATAAGTCCATCTTACCAGAACACAAATGCTGGCAGAGCCATGAAGACCACTGCTCTAGGCTATAATGCATGGCTCTGGTACCATATTGAAGTCATTTCTACACTCTACACTATTTTGTCATATTGTTTGTTTGCAATCTTCTATTCTTATCTCATTATCTCCACTTGGCAGCAAACGTACATAATTCATTAATATAAGATAATTACTGGGAACGCTCATATCATATTCTGGAGCAGTTTACAACAATTCGTGAACTGGATGTAAAATGCAAAGAATGCATGGATTCACAATGCAGATGGAGTGATACAGAAGAGGCCGTACTGAAAGAAGAAAAAAAGGAATAAGGGAAGGCCTCCATGACTAAAATAGATGGGAGGGACACAGAGTTGGCTGGCCTATGAGAGGAAAGGGGGGGGGGGACAGCAGGAGGGCTTGAGTGAGAAGGGGTGGGGATTGAAGGGGATGTACCTGTTTCCTGTTTGTGCTCTCCCTCTCTTCGCCAGGACACAGAAGCAGGAACATGTTTGTTACCCCTGCTGCGTCTGATGAGGAGGCTATGGAGCTGTTGCGGGCCGCGGCAGCCTCTCAGGGTCCTGGATGGCTCGGAGCACGAGTAGCGACGCTGCTGCAGGGACAATCGGGCGCTCCGGTCCAGGAGCGAGCAGAGTCGGCTGGAGCAAGCGGGGAGCGCTCTGTCATGCCGGTGGTCGCGGGGCTGCTGGAGCAGGCCGAGGTACAGGACCGGCGTACCAGGGGGTCGGGCAGGAGAAGAGGAGAGCCCGTTTCCCCCATGACTCAGGCCAGGGCTGGCACTCCCGGCGTGACGCGCAGCACGAGGCGCTCGCGCCCGCCCGCAAGGCTGAGTCCTGAAGACATCCCGCGGGCGCGGCGGCGCAAGAGGAGCCCATCAGTGGACCCTGCAGGCCAGACACCAGGGCAGCCGGCCGCTGCTCTTTCGTCTGGTCCTGGGAGGAATCCCAAAACGCGGCAGCGCCCGGCGGCAGCGGCGAGGAGAACGCGGCCTTCACTTCCGGTCACATCCTCTCCTTCTTCAGCACGTGGCGGAAGGGCAACGGCGACCCTGCATGGTGATGTGCCAGCCAGAGGGTCGGCTCATGGTGTCGTCGAGGTGGAAACGACCAGAGGTCGCAGGATGAGGTCGGTGGTTGGAGTGCCAGGGACGGAACAGCTTGGAGCTGGTTCAGCGGGACGGATGAGGCATGAACTGGACCTCGGCCAATTGGATGATGCGATGTCACCCCCCCTTTACTCAGACGAAAATCGGAATTCCCCGTGCACACATTGCCAATGCGGACAGCGCCAGAGGGAGTCCGGAGCATTGGAGGACGGTGAGCGGCGGGCCTCTCCACGTGGACATGGGGGTCCGGCTGACGGGTTCACAGCCCCTGGGCAGCCTGGTGAGTTGACACCTACGTTACCATTTCCAGCTTTATTGATGTCGGGTATCGGTGTAGAGGGTGTCGAGGCGGTGGGCGTCGCGGCGGAGTCGGGGGTCCCGTCGCTACAGGCGGGTGCGGGGGATAGTTTGGCGGAGTTAGTAGGATGTTTAAAAGTGTTAGTGGGGCGGCTAGGTGGTTCCCCTTCCCAAGAATCGTCAGGTGTGGCGCCGGCCGCGGTGTGGGGGGGCAGTGTTGGAAGCGCTCCGGTTCGTCAAAACGGTGGGGGGTTGAATGCCGGGGCAGCGGTGGCAGTGGCGGCGGCGGTTCAAACAGACTCGCCAAAGGAGGTTGATAGGGTGCGTCTTGATGATCGTGCGCGCGGGGAGGTTTATGTTTGTTATGAGGGCCCGTTAGGGGCGCATTTAAAGCAGGAGGTAAAGGAAAGGATTTGGAAGGACGAGTATGTGGAGATTTTTTCCTTGCTTCCGCTGGAGAAGTTTAATTTAGATAAGGTGAAGCGGGATGAAACAAAAAAGGATGAGGAAGAAAAGAGACGGTACAGGTTGATTCCAAAAACGTTCGTCAATTGGATGCAGGCTTTTGCAATTTTGGCGAGCGTTATTGGGGAAAAGGCGCCAGATAATTGTTCCGGCTTGTTTTGTTATTTGGATGCGGTGGGGGAGGCGCATCGGGTTTATGGGGGCCAGGCCTGGCTTCGTTACGATGAGCAGTTTCGGCAGAGGAAAGCGGTGCGGCCGAATATACGGTGGGACCATAAGGACATAGCCTTATGGTTGAAAGTGACGGCACTTTATAAGCAGGGGCAGTCCTTTCCCGGGAGCGGGAATGCAGCAGGAACTTCCGGCAGGGGTAGTCAGGCCTCAGGTTCAAAATTTGGGACGTGTTGGCAGTTCAATGAGGGGCAGTGCAAATTTGGAGCGACGTGTAAATTCAAGCATGCGTGTTCACATTGCAGCGGGCAGTCACATGGAGCGTCTAAATGTTTTAAGAAGGGTAAACGACAAGGGGGAGCCAGCGGTGCGTCTGGTTATGGGGGAGACTCCGGTGAAACTCATAAAGATGGCCCCCTTTCTAAGTAGGTACCCCAATAAGGAGGGGGCGCGGTTGATTAGTTTAGGTTTTGGTTACGGTTTCGTTATTCCGCCCCCTGTGCATGAGGTCCCTTTCACGCAGCGCAACCTTAAGTCGGCATATCAGCATGCGGGGGTAGTCTCGGAAAAAATCCGGAAGGAGATTGATCTGGGCAGAATGGCGGGCCCCTTTAGCACGATCCCAGTTCCAGGTTTGGTGGTGTCACCGTTAGGGGTGGTTCCAAAACGAGAAGGTAACAAATTCCGGCTTATTCAGCATTTGTCCTTCCCGAAGGGGGCGTCGGTTAACGATGGCATTGACCAGGATCTCTGTTCTGTGGTCTACACGTCGTTTGATGCGGCGGTAGCGTTGGTACGTGGTTACGGAAGAGGGGCTCTGATGGCAAAAACTGATATTCAAGCGGCGTTTCGTTTGTTGCCGGTTCATCCGGACAGCCAGAGGTGTTGGGATGTTATTGGGAAGGGGATTATTACATTGATCGATGCCTTCCCATGGGTTGTTCGTTGTCGTGCGCGTACTTTGAGGTGTTTAGTTCTTTTTTGGAATGGGTAGTCAGGGAGGTCGCGGGGGTGGAATCAGTTATTCACTATCTCGACGATTTCTTGTGCGTTGGCCCGTCGTGTTCGGGGGTTTGCGCAAATTTGTTGGAGACGGTCAATTGGGTGTCAAGGGAGTTCGGTGTACCCTTGGCTGTGGAAAAAACTGAGGGTCCGGTGACGACCATTTGTTTTTTGGGAATTACTATCGACTCCGTAGCAATGGAGTGCAGATTGCCGGAGGATAAGTTGGGGGATTTGCGGTTGGTAGTGGAGCGAGCGTGTCGGATTAGGAAAATTACGCTACGTGAATTGCAGTCCTTATTGGGGAAGTTGAATTTTGCCTGCCGCATCATGCCGATGGGCAGGGTTTTTTGTCGGCGGTTGGCAGCGGCGACGGCGGGGGTTCGGGAACCCCATCATTTCATTCGTCTGGCTGCAGAGCACAGGGAAGATTTACAGGTCTGGCTCCATTTTCTGGCACAGTATAATGGGCGCTCTCTTTGGATGTCCCGGGCGTTAGATAGCTTCGATTTGGAATTGTTCACTGACGCGTCTGGGGCGGTGGGGTTCGGGGCGTTCTTTAAAGGTCAATGGTGCGCGGGAAAATGGCCGGTTGCATGGGTGGAGGCGGGACTGACGCGTAACTTGGCCCTACTCGAACTGTTTCCCATCGTGGTGGCGGTCACCATTTGGGGAGACAGGTTCCGGGACAAAAAAGTGCGTTTTCATTGCGACAATTTGGGGGTGGTGATGGCTATAAATAATACTTCGGCGTCGTCCCCTCCAGTGGTTCGCTTGTTGCGTCAGTTGGTGCTTTCCTGTTTGAGTTTAAATGCATGGGTGGTGGCGGTGCATGTTCCCGGGGTAGAGAATTGTATTGCTGACGCGCTTTCTCGCTCGCAGTGGGATCGTTTCCGGCAGCTGGTCCCGGACGCGGAGTTAACAGGGGTGGACTGTCCCAGTCATCTGTGGGAGCTGGTATCCAGGCGGCAGGTGCATTGATTAAACGTTCACTGGCCAGTGCGACGTGGTCGTCGTATGCGGCTGGATGGAGGCAATGGGAGGAGTGGGTGAGATCTTTGGGAGATGTGTGCTCGGAGGATGATAGGATGGTGGCCTTGCTGTTTTGGTTGGGGGATGCGTTCGCCCGGGGTTGCACGGTCGCTAAGGTTAATCGCTTCGTGGCGGCCATTGCTTTCGGTTGTAAGTTACGGGGGTTGGCAGATATCACGAAGCGGTTTTTGGTGGGCCAGGCATTGAAAGGGCTGAGACGGGGTGTAGTCGTGAGGGATAAGAGGCGTCCCGTGTCATTTCAATTGTTGTGTTCCCTGGAGGTGGTGGTGCGGCAGGTGTGTCGTTCAGAGTATGAGAGCAAGCTTTTCCGGTTGGCTTTTGCGTTAGCCTTTTTTGGAGCTTTTCGGGTAGGGGAATTGGTTTCCCCCAGTTCGGTGAGAGCGGGGGGCTTGTTGCAGGATAATGTCGATTTGTATGAAGACAGGGTGGAGATAGTGTTGCGAAGGTCCAAAACGGACCAAGGAGGGGCAGGACGTCGAGTGGTTTTGCTGGCGGTCCCAAAGAATCCGGTTTGTCCAGTGTTGTGTGTCAAGGAGTACTTGGCGGGTTTAGATCTCTCAGACGGGCCGTTGCTGCGGCACGAGGATGGCTCGTTTCTGTCGCGGTATCAGTTTATTTCGGTTTTCAGAAAGTGTCTGGTGGCTAGCGGGGTGCAGGCAGAGCAATACTCGTCTCATTCTTTCCGTATAGGGGCAGCGACGGAGGCGGTGAGATGGGGTTTAGATGATGCAGGCGTGCAGCGGATAGGGCGTTGGGAGTCGGCGCGTTTCCGTTCTTATGTGCGCTTGAACATGTTGTGATATATTGATGTATAGCATGTTCCGGGTGCGTGCGTTTCCGCCTGAGTATTAATGGTACGCGGCAGCAAGAGGTGGTGCGTGTATGTTCTTCATTTGTTTTGCAGGCCGTGACTCATGCATGGTGTGGATTATGGGACATTCTTTTGTGTACTGGGGTGCCCTTCGCGCGGATGTACGGCCGGACGGTCGACAGCTCAGGATTCCGCGGGACGCGGCGGTTGTGAGGTGGATGGGTATACGGGGAATGACATGGAACAGGGTATTGCCCGAGTTTCACAATTTTGTACTGCTTGACAGGGCGCCGGAGGTACTGGTGTTGCATGTGGGAGGCAACGATTTGGGTATACGCCCTTTCCGGGAGTTGGTACGGGACGTCAAGCATGATTTGCTCTGCTTATGGGCAACTTATCCTAAATTGGTGACGGTGTGGTCTGAGATGGTCCCTAGGAAGAACTGGCGGATGGCCCGTTCTGTGGGAAAAATTAACAAGGCTCGCATTAAGGCTAATAGGGCCATATCGAGCTTCGTGACGCGTAATGGTGGGGTTGCGGTGCGCCACTGGGATCTGGAGGCTGGGACAGGCAGCTACTGGAGAGAGGACGGTGTGCACCTCAATGAGGTGGGGATGGATATGTGGAGTCTGGCTTTGACCGATGGAATTGAGCGAGCGGTGGGAGTGTGGAGGAGCTCGCAGGCGTGAGGTGGTCAAGGCCTGTTTCGCTTTGGCGGGGGGGGAGTCCTTGAAGTAGGTCGTAAAAAGTGGTGGGGGGGAATGCATCACGGGATGCACCCCCAATTTGTCGGCTTCTTAGGGTGTTACCCCTTTTGAAAGCTGGGTTATATATATTTATATATATATGGTGGTCATCTGCAAAAAGGTAATTTGGTGCTCCTGGGCCGGGTTACGGCTGGGGGTAAGGTATTTGTGGGCAGATGGCCAAAATTAAGTATCGGTGGCTTCAAGGACTTGCCCCTGTCATTCTGGTTGGTTTATAATGTTATGACCCTGATAGGGTCGCAGTGGGTTATTTGTTGTTATGATGTATCCCCTTTTTTGGGGATTCAAAAATTATGGTATTTAAAGTTATTGTTATTTAAATAATAAACGGCTGCTGTGGCCATTAAAATCCAACTCTGTTTCAGTGTCTGCTTTGGGAGGGTAGATTTACATAAGGGGAGAAGCGACTCGACTTATTTGAGTCAAGAAGAGGCCGTACTGAAAGAAGAAAAAAAGGAATAAGGGAAGGCCTCCATGACTAAAATAGATGGGAGGGACACAGAGTTGGCTGGCCTATGAGAGGAAAGGGGGGGGGGACAGCAGGAGGGCTTGAGTGAGAAGGGGTGGGGATTGAAGGGGATGTACCTGTTTCCTGTTTGTGCTCTCCCTCTCTTCGCCAGGACACAGAAGCAGGAACATGTTCCCGCCCGCCCGCCCTGATGTGGATCGGTTGACCGCGGCAAAAGGTTGCTGCGGATGGTGGTTCTTCTCGTCAAAGTTTATTTGCTTATTGACATTTGTCTTTGGGGAGGTTAAATTTTGTCATTGCAGCTGCGGGGGGGAGTCCTTGAAGTAGGTCGTAAAAAGTGGTGGGGGGGAATGCATCACGGGATGCACCCCCAATTTGTCGGCTTCTTAGGGTGTTACCCCTTTTGAAAGCTGGGTTATATATATTTATATATATATGGTGGTCATCTGCAAAAAGGTAATTTGGTGCTCCTGGGCCGGGTTACGGCTGGGGGTAAGGTATTTGTGGGCAGATGGCCAAAATTAAGTATCGGTGGCTTCAAGGACTTGCCCCTGTCATTCTGGTTGGTTTATAATGTTATGACCCTGATAGGGTCGCAGTGGGTTATTTGTTGTTATGATGTATCCCCTTTTTTGGGGATTCAAAAATTATGGTATTTAAAGTTATTGTTATTTAAATAATAAACGGCTGCTGTGGCCATTAAAATCCAACTCTGTTTCAGTGTCTGCTTTGGGAGGGTAGATTTACATAAGGGGAGAAGCGACTCGACTTATTTGAGTCATGTAAAAAGCTGCTATCATAAACCTATCCTAACAGTATACACGCTGTATGTTATGGCAATGAATGCTGCAGATTACAGTATGGTACTGTATGGGTCCAAAGCAGTCTACAGGTGCCGTGTAAAGGCCCTTTTACAAAGGCCAATGATCGGTTGAACGAGCGCTCGTACGAACGCACGTTCCCGATCATTGCCCTGTGTAAACAGGTCAGCGATCAGTCAATGAATAAGACAACGCACGTTCATCTGCTGATCGCAACTTTTAATGCGAACCAAAAATGGTTGTTAGTTGCCCACATGATGCAAATGCATGGGGTGAACGATTATAGTAACGATCATTCACCCCATACATTACTGACGATTGCTCCTTGTCAATGGAGCTGACGTGCACCAATCGACGAACTGTATCGTTGATCGACGCTCGTTTTTATAGCCAGTCTAAATGACTATTATAGGTATGCATATCACGGATCTTTATTAAGACCAAGTGTATGAGACCTAATTGATTTTTAAAGGGTTTTCTATCCCCATAATTTTTTTGTAGGTGCTATAAAATTACTAAAGGAGTAAGGCTGGATTCACACGATCATGTTCGGTCCGTAAAGGACGTAAACTACTGTCCCGTACTGAAAACATGATTACAGTACGGGACAGTTGTCCTGCAGCGAGCCCGGCTCCCTGCAGTGTGTTCGGTCCGGGACTTGCGGCCCAAATACGTTCCGTCCTTTACGGACCGAACAAGCTCGTGTGAATCCAGCCTAATACTCACCTTACCACGCCCGCCCCTCCCATGCTTATGCTTCCCTGTTCCCTGTCTTTGTTTACCCGGCTGCAGTGATGACCTGTCGTCTTGACACCTGACTGCTACATCCAATCACTCACCGCAGCTCTGACGTTAGTCAGGTCGACACATCAGCCAGCAGCCATCAATTGTCTCCAGCGGTCACGTGTCCTCGGGGGATTGGAAAGATGGGTATTTCTTCTTTTGTTATTTTATAGCTGTGTCAGTCTTTGCAAAAAATATCATGAGGCTGGAAAATCTCTTAAAGGGTAAGTAAACGTTTGACAAACTTCTGACATGTCATAGTGACATGTCAGAAGTTTTAAAAGGTGGGGGTCCGAGCACTGAGACCCCCACCAATCGCTAAAGCAAAGTGGCAGAAGTGCTTGTGTAAGTGCTCAGCCGCTTAGTTTCTGTTTGGCTTTTTCCAGAAAGACGATGTATCGGAGTACGGGCTCATAGACTTTCTATTGAGCTCGTACTCCGATACATTCATTTCCGGAAAAAGCCGAACAGACACGAAGCGGCTGAGCACTTACACGAGCACTTACACGAGCGCTTCTGCCACAGTCTCAGTGCTCGGACCACCACCATTTAAAACTTCTGACATGTCACTATGACATGTCAGAAGTTTGTCAAACGTTTAGGGTATGTTCACACGGCGGGGGTCCGTAACGGCTGAAATTACGGGGATGTTTCAGCCTGAAAACATCCCCGTAATTTCAGCCGTACCGGCATGTGCAGGCGCTTGAACGCCGCGTCAATTACGGCCGTAATTAGCGCTGCTATTCATTGGAGTCAATGAATAGCGGCTCCAATTACGGCCAAAGAAGTGACAGGTCACTTCTTCTACGCGGGCGTCTATTTACGCGCCGTCATTTGACAGCGGCGCGTAAATATACGCCTCGTGTGAACAGACAAACGTCTGCCCATTGCTTTCAATGGGCAGATGTTTGTCAGCGCTATTGAGGCGCTATTTTCGGGCGTAATTCGGGGCAAAAACGCCCGATTTACGTCCGTAAATAGGCCGTGTGAACATACCCTCACTTACCCTTTAAACTGAAAATCATACAAGTTCCTGTGTCCTTCTACAGAGTCAGCAGAAAAGATCCAGACAACGTCAGAAAATCACAGGAGCAGAAAAACGAGCAAACCATAAAACATGCAGATGTAGCAGTGCTGAGTTTGTACATGGAACTCTTAAGTCAAAGCACAAATCACAAATGATGTAGCACTAACAAGTTTATACAGAAACTCCACTAAAAACCAATGCATTCTGTAATCATTCTTTAAGGAGTCCCAACGCAGGGCAGGCGAGGGGCAGCTGCCAAAGGAGGTTACCATGCTCTTGTGAAGATCAACATGGCCCCCATCTAAATGGCAGAATTGCTGGTAGCACAAGCACTCCTGTATGACGCCCGAATGGCTTCTGGTCAACATTGAAAGCGTTTTTTGCAATCGTACAGTATGAGAGACACAGGATTATGACATTGAGAGAAACGTAGATCTGGCTGGAATGAAACCTCCCTGGTATCCATTACTACACCCATAACAATGCAGCATTACTGACTACACCTTTTTTTTTAAATCTATTACATGATAGGATCTATTATCAGCACTTCATAGGTAATGATTTTTGGAGATCATCCTGCCAGATTCCTCTTTAGGAACAGATTTTTTCCATAAAATGGACCCTTACACGTCACGGCATTTACGCAGATTTTCAGCGCAGATGTTACACTTTGCAATGCAAAAGGGTGAGATCTGCGTCAAAACCGCAACACAATCTGCAACAAATCCGCAACGTGTGAACTCAGCCTTACTACGTGTAGAACTTTCAGCAATGTAGAATGTACCGCTCTTACTTAACCACAAGAGGGAGCCCAACATAACTGTTGCTATTGCACAATGATAAATAAAAGCAATTGCATATTTAACCCCTTAAGTATGCGGTCAATTTTCGCCTTGAAGACAAAACAATTTTTTTATATTTCCCTCTTTGCATCTCCGTACTCATAATTTTTTTATATGACGTAGTTATATGAGACTTCGTTTTTTGCGGGTTGAGTTGTACTTTATGCAAGTACCATTTTTTGGTACAAATACATTATCGTTTAATTTATATACATTTTTATTTTGGTGGAAATGCAGAAAAAAGTTACCGTTTTAATTATTTATTTTTTTACACCATACACCCAGCATCATAAATAATGTTATACATTTGTTGTACAGGTTGTTACAGTCGTGGCGATACCAAATATGTCTATATTATTTCATGTTTTGGTACTTATATTTTAAAAAGTTTATTCATTGTAAAATAAAAATATGTGTACTTCTGTGTATTTTTTTACTAATTATTTTTTTTTAACAAGTAAGGGTATGTTCACACGGCCAAATTTCAGACGTATACGAGGCGTATTATGCCTCGTTTTACGTCTGAAAATAGGGCTACAATACGTCGGCAAACATCTGCCCATTCATTTGAATGGGTTTGCCGACGTACTGTGCAGACGACCTGTTATTTACGCGTCGTCGTTTGACAGCTGTCAAACGACGACGCGTAAAAATAGAGCCTCGTCAAAAGAAGTGCAGGACACTTCTTTGGACGTTTTTGGAGCTGTTTTCTCATAGACTCCAATGAAAACAGCTCCAAAAACGGACGTAAAAAACGCCGCGAAACGGCGTGAAAACGCCGCGAAAAATGCGAGTTGGTAAAAAAACGTCTGAAAAGCAGGGTCTGTTTTCCCTTGAAAACAGCTCTGGATTTTCAGACGTTTTTGTTGACTACGTGTGAACATACCCTAACTTATTAAGCTAAAGGTTAGTATAGCCTTACCTTTAGGTCAGTTTACTTTCTATTTTGCATTCGTCACATTATATTGTGGGCCAAGAGGTGGTTATTTATGTTTATATAAAATGTACTACATTAATTTGTCAAGTAATAAGTGTCAATTTTTTTTCTTTACTAATTAACAATACATGCTGAAAAATAGTCTTTTTATATTTTTTGATTCTTTCTTTTTTCATGTTTTAGATTTGTGTCTATGGGGGAAGCCATTTTGCTCTGAGCTGTGAACAGCAGCTGCAGAGATTTGCTTTACAGCAGGCACCAGGACATAATATAAAGACCTGTTAACTTCTATGGGAGAGTGTTGTGGGCATGCTCTGTGACATGTGCAGAGGTCCCTGTGCAGGGAAGGGGGTAGGGGAACTGTCCCCATCACCTATTACCAATGGTGTGTCCTGTGTTATCTCTCCAGTTTTTTAATAGTATGTCAGTGTGAGGGCTCAATGGCCCGGGTGCAATGTTTCAGGATTCATTTTTATATAAACATTGGCAATTAAATAATATTTTCTTACAATGCATTCTCTATAAATCAGTATTCTCACACTAAAAACGAATAGCATGTCAATTTGATATCCTATTATTGTCATATTATGAGAGTCTTACAGCTGGAACTCCCACAATCCCAAGAACAAGGTTTGCCGGATCCATGTTGAAGCGTGATACAGGAGCGCACAGTCACTATCGCAGTCTATAGAAAAAGGAAGAAGCTCAATCAACAAAAGCTTTTTCTGGAACGTTTTATTTCCTAGCTCACCACACAATAAAACTTAGGAGTCATTTTATATTTTGCGAGAAAGCGCAGTCATTTGTTCATCATACTCAATTTCAGTCAAATAATGTCAAACACATAGACAGTGGCTGATAAATTTCCTGTGCTTTTGATTTAGGCTATATAAAACTTGCACTATATAAAATATTCACACAGTGGAGGTTGCTTTAGAAAACCTAGTGCAAGGGCAAGAATTATTAATAAATCTTCCCCAATTTTCCTTAAATACTTAATGCAACGTTGTTCCCCTTAGGGTTTGTCCACACGTAACGGAATTGCTGCGTATTTTCTGTCAGGAATTGCGGATGGAAAATACGCAGCGGAATACAGTAGCAGCAAAGTAGATGTGATTTAACAAATGTCATCTACACGCTGCGCTAAAATTCAGTCTAGATATTCAGCTGCGGTGCGTAATTTTATTTCCGCAGCAAGTCAATTATTGCTGCGGAAAGTGGACTGATTTCCTGCGTTTTTTCTGATGTACTGTGTAATTTGCTGCGGAAATGCGGCGGAATTTCTTAAAGGGGATGGAAATGACATCACAGGAATAAGAAATATCACCATCACACAGCCCTAAAAAAAAAAAAAAACGCACCAAAAACCCGCACTATTTTCCATATTTTCCAGTAAAAAAACGCATTGAATGGTAAGGATTTTCCGTAGCGTAAATGCTGCGGAAATTCTCTGCTGCAAATCCATTACGTGTGGACTAGCCCTTGGGCCAGGATCCCACAGGTCAGATATGCTGCGTAAAAACTACGCAGCGTATCTGTCCTGGAACCCGCAGCACCTTCTGTCTGTAAAACCGCATGTGTTTTTTCAGGCGGAATTTCTGGCAGCACTGAAAATAAATGTTTATACTTACCCCCTTCCTCTCTTCTCCGCGTAGACCGGCCTCCTAAGATGACATTGCAGGTCATGTGACGCTGCAGCCTGTGATTGGCTTCTGCGGTCACATGGGATGAAACGTCATTCCAGGAGACCGGACTGCAGGAAGAAGCAGGAAGCTTTGGGTAAGTATGATTTTTCCTGAGTTCTGATTCTTGTGGTAGAATCGCTGAAATCTGTTGCAAAAGTCGCAACACTTGGCTTTCTGTTGCAGATTTTGCATCCCCATTAAATTCAATGGGGAAAACCCGCAACAGAAAAGCAACAAAAGCACAGCATAAATTCACATGCTGCGGATTAAAATTCTGCACCGCAGATCAACTTATTAATGTTTTTGCTGCGTTTTCTTTACTGTAAATGTAGCAGAATTTCCACACAATATTCTGTTGCAGAAATTCCACAGTATTTCGGAAATTCCACTATGTGGGAACCCGGCCTTAGGGTGGAGTCACACAGAAGATTTTGTAGCAGAACTTCCTGCAACTGAAATCAGATCCATTTATGTGAATGGGGTTTTTCTGCAGCAGGTACATGGATTTCTGCAAGTTCCATTCAGGTGAATGGAACTGATTTTCCGGGTTCCCACACAGCGTAAACACTGCAGAATTTCTGCAACTAATTTTTGTGCGGAAGTTCTGCAGCATTTAGGGTATGTTCACACTCCCTATTTACAGACGTAAATCAGGCGTTTTACGCCTGGAATTACGCCCGAAAATACGGCTCCAAAGTGTCGGCAAACATCTGCCCATTGAATTCAATAGGTCTTATGATGTTCTGTGTCAAAAGACGGCGCGTAAAAAGACGACCGCCTCAAAGAAGTGCATGTCACTACTTGGGACGTAATTGGAGCCGTTTTTCATTGACGCCATTGAAAAACAGCTCCAATTACGTCTGTAATGGACGCCGCGGAAAACGTGAGTACGAGCAATTACGTCTGAAATTCAGGAGCTGTTTTCTCCTGAAAACAGCTCCGTAATTTCAGATGTATTTGCCCTTATCGTGTGAACATACCCTTACAGTAGCAACAAAGTGGATCAGATTTCTGCAAATGGGGGAAAAAAAAGAACAGAAAAGTTGTGTGGAAAGTGTTTTGCACACCGCAGACCACTTTCCGCACAACTTTTTTGTTATTTTTTTGTGGCTTATAAATCCACAGCATGTCAATTTATGCTGCGAATTCAGAGCAGAGAAGCTGCATGTTTAGGCCAGAGATGTGAACGAGGAGCACAAATTCCACACTAAAATACACAAGTTGAGTTTTGTAGCATTTTTTTTTTACAGAATTTACACAGAAGAAACGTTCTAAAAAACTGCTGGAAATCTGCAGGTACACATTTGCTACAATCAATACTTCACACAAGTCAGTGGGGAAAACCGCTGAGGAAAATGGGCAATGATTTCCGCAGCTACATAGCTTTTCCGCAGTGGTATGTGTAGTAAAAACGCACTATTTGTTGTATATTTCTGTGAGTGATTTACCTGTGATTTTTTTAGATTCTGCTGCAGATTTTCCTCTGAGGAAAATCTGCAGGCCTTGTTCACATAGTGCAGATTTGCTGCAGATTCAAGCCAAAACCAGGAACGCAACCCACAAAGGAAGGCCTCCTGGATCCAATTCTGGTTTTAGCGTAAAAAAAAATGCAGCCAAAATTTGCCGCAAATCTGCACTGTGAACAAGGCCTTAGGGTATGTTCACACGGCCAAATTTCAGACGTATACGAGGCGTATTATGCCTCGTTTTACGTCTGGAAATACGTCTCAAATACGTCGGCAAACATCTGCCCATTCATTTGAATGGGTTTGCCGACGTACTGTGCAGACGACCTGTTATTTACGCGTCGTCGTTTGACAGCTGTCAAACGACGACGCGTAAAAATACAGCCTCGTCAAAAGAAGTGCAGGACACTTCTTTCAGACGTTTTTGGAGCTGTTTTCTCATAGACTCCAATGAAAACAGCTCCAAAAACGAGTTGGTAAAAAAATTAGTTGGTAAAAATGCGAGTTGGTAAAAAACGTCTGAAAAGCAGGGTCTGTTTTCCCTTGAAAACAGCTCTGGATTTTCAGACGTTTTGGTTGACTACGTGTGAACATACCCTTAGGCTTGTATTTGGTTACATAATGTTTGCCTCAGCAAGAAGTTACAGCTGACTACATATGTGCAACATTTTCCAGTTGAATGCAATATAAATGCTGCATCCTGTGACAATTACTAATCATAAATGTCTGAAGAACACATTTAGATCACACAAACATCACATAAGTTGAGAATCTTCAAACATCAGGCATTAGGCCGCAGAAGTTGCCGTCTAGCTAGAACCTAACATTCAGTTTAATTTATAATAAAAGAACTTATATTTTTATAAAAATGAATAATGCCACCATCTAGTAGCAAAATATTTTTGACACCATGCCTCTACTCTACTGTATATATTAATGAAAAACTATGACGTTCTGCTGCCACCTAGTGGTACTTCAACACTGAGGTTACCAGTTTTTCCCACATACTCAGCAGTAAGGCCAGAGCTGCACCAAATTATGTGATTCAAAGATTTTTCACTGAATCTTATAATTTGAAATGTAATAAACGCCCCCTAAAAAAGACGCAAATCAAATTAAAGAATTTTCAACTTGATTTTCTGTGTGGTAATTTGCGCAGCGTATTACAGAAGCAGCAAAGTGGATGAGATTTTGACAGATCTCATCCACATGCTGCGGAAAAATTTACAGAACAGACGTGCGGAAATTGACCTGCTGTGAGGATTCTCAATCTGCAGCATGTCAAGTTCTCTTGTAAAAAAAAATGCTGCAGAATATACGCTATATGTGAACACGCCCTTACACATGCGTTTGTTAAACCAGAAACCAATCTCCATAAAGGTATGTTCACACACACTAATTACGGACGTAATTCGGGCGTTTTTGCCCCGAATTACGTCCGAAAAATGCAGCTTGAAAGCGTTGACAAACATCTGCCCATTGAAAGCAATGGGCTGACGTTTGTCTGTTCACACGAGGCGTATATTTACGCGCCGCTGTCAAATGACGGCGCGTAAATAGACGCCCGCGTCAAAGAAGTGACCTGTCACTTCTTGGGGCATAATTAGAGCCGTTATTCATTGACTCCAATGAAAAGCAGCGCCAATTACGTCCGTAATGGACGCGGCGTTCAAGCGCCTGCACAGGCCGTTACGGCTGAAATTACTTGGATGTTTTCTCCTGAAAACATCCCCGTAATTTCAGCCGTTACGGACGCTGTCGTGTGAACATACCCTAAGCCTTTCATTTCATACGGAATCCGGAAAAGTTTCATGTTTCATCGGATGTTGTATTAAGTAAGGGTGTATTTCGTAGTATGGAGCGGACAACCTGACGGTTGTGCCAGGGGCAGAAGGCTATAATCTTATTTCCAAATGGTGTCACTGTTCTGTTATCAGCTTGTTACTGTTTATAAAGGGAGCAATTCTGCCAATATAATAGGCTGGGTTCACATGGTGTGGTCAAAATGTGTTTTTTTCCCGTAACCCTAAAATTTTTGCAGCAAAACGCTGTGGTTTTGCCGTGGTCGCTGCAACAAAACACATTTTGACCGCATAGTGTGTACCCAGCCTTAGGGAACAACTGCATGTGTAGTTTCTAACATATAAGAATGGGTTAATTAAAGTCAATTAAAGCTCCACTGACACGTTGCGGTTGAGGTGCGGTTAGAACTGCATAGAAAAATCGCATCTGAAAACCGCATGCGGTTTTAGCCCGATTTGGTGCGCTTTTCGATGCTGTTGCTTTTTAATTGCATCCGCATAAAAAATGCATTAAATTGAGGTAAAAACGCATGCAGTTTACCGCAACGTGTGAATGGACCCTAAGGCTAGGTTCCCACGTAGCAGAAATTCTGGGGAATTTCCGCAACAGAATTAGGCGTGGAAATTCCGCAGCATTTACAGTAGCAGCAAAGTGAATGAGTGACCTATGGTGCGGAATTTAAATCCACAGCATATTAATTTACGCTGCGTTTTCTTGCTTTTCAATGGGGATGCAAAACCCGCAACAGAAAGCAAAGTGTTACGACTTTTCCAGCGGAATCGCAGCGATTCCGCACAAAAATCGTACTTCAGGAAGAAAAAAAATCATACTTAGCCAGAACTCCCTGCTTCCTCCTGCAGTCCGGCCTCCTGGGATGATGTTTCATCCCGTATGACCACTGCAGCGTCAATCCTGCAACGTCATTCTAGGAGGCCGGACTACGCACCGAAGAAAAGGAAGGGTTAAGTATAAAAGTTTTGGTGTTTTTCTCAGCGGAAATTCCCCCCGAAAAACTGCACCACAATGTGGTGCGTTTTTACGGTCGGAATGTGCTGCGGGTTCCAGGTTGGATAGGCTGCATCATTTTTACGCAGCGTATCCGACCCGTGGGAACCCGGCCTAAGGTCAGGTTCTCAGATAGCATAATTGATGCAAAATTTCAGCAACGGAAACCTGCACGTAAATTCCGCAGCATTTACAGTAGCAGCAAAGTGGATGAGATTTAGAAAACCTCATGCCCACGTTGCGGAAAAAAACCACAGCGTAAACATTAATAAATTGACCTGCGGTGAGGAAATTTTATATCCGCAGCATGTCAATTTATGCTGCGTTTTCGTTGATTTTCTGTTGCGGGTTTTGCCCATTGAATTCAATGGGGATGCAAAACCCGCAACAGAAAGCCAAGCGTTGCGACTTTTGTGGCGGAATCACAGCTCAGGGAAAAAAAACAACCTACTTACCCAGAATGCCCTCCTTCTGCGTGTAGTCCGGCCTCCTGGGATGACGTTTCATCCCATGTGACCACTGCAGCCAATCACAGGCTGCAGCGTCACATGGCCTGCAAAGTAATCTTGACAGGCCGGACTACACGCAGAAGAGAGAGAGGGGTTAAATATGGTCAGTTTTCCACAACGTCTGAACTAACTTGCCTAAAAATGTATTGAAACAACTGTAAAAAACGGCCGCTGGGGAATTCCACTGCGGACTGTCCACAGCAATTCCGCCACGTCTGGCCGTGCCCTTAGTGTTAAATATTGATTATAGCAAAGTATATGTGCACCTGTGGATTACCAGCAGTTTTTACTGCTTTTCCGCTGAATAAATGCTGTAAAAATCACAACAAAACAAATCTGTTGCAGAATTTCTGCTCCCCATTGAAGTCTATGGACCAAATATGCAGCATCTCCGCAGAGAACCCATAACATAAATTGGCATGCTGCGGATTTGAAAGTCGCACTGCAGAACACATTCCACACAACTTTTCTGCGTTTTTTTCCACAGCGTGGGCATGAGATTTTCTGAATCTCATTAACTTTGCTTCTACTATAAATGCTGCGGAATTTCCTGACAGAATTCTGTTGCGGAAATTGGGCAGCATTTACTCTATGTGGGAACCCGGCCTTAGGGCTCATTTACACGAGCGTATTATACGCGCGTGCGACGCGCGTGTTTTTCACGCGTGTCGTACGCACCTATATTAGTCTATGGGGCAGTTTAGACGATGCGTGAATTTTGCGCAGCGTGAGTGCGTTGCGTAAAACTCACGACATGTTCTATAATCATGCGTTTTTCACGCAACACGCACCCATTGAAGTCAATGGGTGCGTGAAAACAACGCATGACACACGGACGCTCATGCGTTGCATGCGCGAAAATCACGCAAGAGCTGTTATGTCCATGCCAAACAATCTATAAAGCTAGACAAAGCAAACCCAAACCAGGAAGTGCCTGCCTTTCCAGTGCGAGGGGGCAAGTCTAGCCAGTGCCTGGAGACTTCAGTCAAGAATTCTTGGAGCGTATCATCTATTCTACAGCCATGCCGCGCGGGATGGATGTGGAGCGCCTCATCCTGTTTGTCCAGGACCATCGTGCTATATGGGACACCAGATGTGAGGAGTACCACAATAGGACGGTAAAAGAGGACGCATGGGAGTTGGTGGCAAAAAACATGTTTGAGCAAGAGTGGGAGACTGCCAGAACCCGGGACCGCACTCGGTTGGGTGAGTACCACGCATTTTCTGTAAATGCCTGTCATGCCTATTGTAAACCTGGGGCCCTGTATGTGTATTCTGCTCATTAGTACGAAAAACTTAGGTGGAGCAGGTGCTTCCCCGTGTCCCACGTCATTGCCACTGCAGGGCCCTTCATTTAGAAGTGAGAGGTTATAGTTCTGATGGCGTGTTATGTTTTTGTTATATCCTACAGTCCAAGATATCAAGACACGGTGGCGGAGCTGCCGTGATCAATTTAGGCGAGAGATGGGTGACAAGGGACGCAGCGGAGATGGGTCATCTCGCAAACAGCCCTACATATACACCAAGCAGCTCATGTTCTTGAAGGACATCATGGATATGCGCACGTAAGAGTTAATGCCGTTGCATGAGTCTAATGTGTGTCTGCCAATGTCCTGTTTGCCAACGTGTTGTTGTCGCCAATGTTAGATATTGGATTCATACGTTTTTTTCTCCTTGTAGAACCACCGACAATTTGGAGGACACAGCAGAGGAGACTGACGTGGGGGAGGCTATGGGAGAACCTCCTGCTCCCAATGTCCTGCCGCCCAGCCCCGAGCCGACACCCCAGGAGCCCGCACCAGGGCAGTCTGCACGGCCGGTCGCCTCTCCAGCCCAGGAGCGCCCCGTGCGAGCCCGCAGTCGGCGTGTTCGTGCACCACAGCCCTCCACAGCAGCCCAGGTCGATACTCGGGTACTCGACTATCTGAGGCGAGCGGCAGAAGAGGACGGGAATGATGCCTTCGGCCGCAGCATTGTCCCCCTCCTACGCCTGGTGCCCATGGACCGTATGGGCCGTCTGCAGGCGTCGATCGTCACTTGCAGACCGCCCCACAATCCCCATATGTGTTTCACGGCGATAGAGCAATGGCGAAATGCATACATGCCGCCATCCACGCCCCAGGTGGCTGGCCAATTCCACCCTGTTCCCCAGATGGGCCGGCCGCATCCATACATGCGCCCTATGGCTCCCCACTTCGCAGGGCCCACATTCCACCCACCACATCAGCACCACTATGCTGGCGAGGAACAACATACCCAGCTCCAGGTCCATAGTGGTGCTGAAATGCAGGCATATGCCTCCCCAGGACAACTATACCAACACCTCTGAGTGTGTTGGTGCCAATATATTTGGACGGCACTGTTGTGTGTGGTGCATGCCTGGCCACGTTTGTTGTGGGATCATGTTTTTATTTTGTATTTCGTTACACCATGTTGGTGTCTAAGTTTTTGTGCCCAAAATTTGGGTTAGGTCCTAATCCGAAAATAAAAATATTCATGGTTAATGGTTTGATTTCGTTTTATTAATCATTTATACCACACAACACAAGGTTTGCCACACATTTCCTTTGCCTACACTCTCACACACTTCTGGCCTTTTGGACCAATGCATGCCCATGTGATATGAGGTTTTAGTTAATCTCTCGGGGTTTGACATGGCTTGAAAGGGATTGCAAAGTTTAGGTCCTGCCATGGGCCCCGAAGCAAAATAAGTACACTTGCAATTGGACTTCCCTAACTGGAGTCCGCACAACAGGATATATGGGGAAAGTAAGTCGGCAACTGTTTAAAGTCCTGCTCAAACCCTGAGAGATATAAGCTCGCAACCCGCGTCAAGGGTCCTCATGTTTTGCGAGTCCCTACCCCAACCCCAACCCCCAAAATAAACCCCAAAAAAAAAATGGCCACATCTCACGTGGGTAGTGAAGCCTCAAAAGAACATTCACCCCTTCAAAGGTCATCAGCCCCCCACGGTGCTGGTCCAGATGGGCACTCAAAATATGCGGCAAAAGTATCACGCACTCGAAGGCCGGAAGAGACAGATCGGCCTAGAGGATTCACCGGGACATTGTCAGTGGTGCCTGCATGTGTTAGGATATATTCTGCATCAAAGTTAGCATCATTAATGCGGCAGAAGTTATGCAGAACTACTCCCGCTTGTATAACACGTGTGACATTCGGCATGGACAATTGCATTGTTGAGAGAAAGACACAACAACCTGTTTAACATAATGCCAAAGGCACATTCCACACATCGCCGAGCTCGGCCCAGGCGGAGATTGAACATGCGCCGACGGTCATCCAAGCCCCTTCTGGCAAAGGGACGCATGACTTGCCTTGTGAGTGCAAACCCCTCATCCGCCACGATAACATACGGGATTGGGGGCCCGCTGGAGCCCGGGAGGATGGAAGGTTCCGGCACCGCCAATCGCCTATTCACGAGTCGTTTTCCCATTCTTGATGAACGGAATATGCGTGCATCTGCGGAGCTGCCATACGAGCCAATGTCTACAATACTGAAACAATAATTCGTGTCCGCCAAGGCTAACAATACCATAGAAAAATACTGCTTGTAGTTAAAGTATTGGGAGCCACTGCGTGGGGGCTTTCTCACACGAATGTGTTTGCTGTCTAGGGCACCAATGCAATTTGGAAATTCTGTAGCTCGAAGAAATCCCTCTGAAATACTTAGCCACTGTTCTGTCGTGGGCTGAGGCATGACCGTGCTCTTTAACCTCTGCCACAACACGACACAGGTGGATATGACAATGAACGAAATGGTGGTCACTCCCAAAAGAAATTCAAAATGCAACGAATGATAACTATTGCCTGTGGCCAGAAATCTAGAAAACAACGAGAAAGAAAAACAAAGGCAGAACACATGTTAGTGGGGGGCTGGTGAAGCAGACAGCGGCATGGACTAAGTTCTAGCAGTTTCACACATACCTCAAGGTCACAAGCAGCCGTTCCTCGGCCGAAATGCAGCGTCTCATGTTGGTATTCTGGTAGGTGAGACCAGAGCGAGTTTGCGCAAGCAGAAGGTCAAATGTGGCCACAGACATGCGGCAGAAGGCACGAAATTTGTCTGGATGCCGGCGTAAGTCCTCATACAGGGTATGAAAATGGCCTTTTATAGTACGTTGGGCCACAAGTGGATGAACCCAAATGCGACTTCTTACAGGCGTTTGGTCCTGCAGCATGTGTCGGCGCTCGCCAAACCGTCGTGAGATCATCCAGACAAGAAGCAGACGCGCCAGCGCTGGCGAAGCCATAATAGTTGGGTGGCAAGGCAATTCCAACGTGAAGGGAAAAACACACATGGTGGTTTCTGCAGAGGCGGAAATAAGGTTCTAAACATGCTTCTACCAGCAAGCATGGGTTGGGCCAGCTGGCCTATTTGTAGGCTGGCGTACCACTAATCCCCTGTGCGTTTTTTACGCGCGATGCAAACGCTAGTCGTGCGCGCGTTTAAAACGCAACAAGGCTGCGTATACGCAGTGCATACGCAATACAAACGCGCGCAAAACGCTGCGTTTTTTGCGCGTGCAAAACGCACACGTTCGTGTAAATGAGGCCTTACACAGGGTTATTTGCTCTTTAAGGTTATATCACACGTAACTTATCTTCAGGCTTATTTCAGAGTGTAAACTGCTCGTATCATACTCTGAAATACACTTAGGCTGAGTTCACACGTGGCGGATACACTGCGTAATAGCACGCAGCGCATCCGCCCTGTGCGCCGCAGGGAGTTTGGAAAAAGCGCACCAAACTGTGGTGCAGTTTTTCGCCCGGAATGTCTGCTGCGAAAAGCTGCAGCACTTAGATGACGTCTCATCCCAGGAGACCAATGTAGCCTGTGATTGGCTGCAGCGGAAGTCACATGGGATGAAGTGTCATCCCAGGAGGCCAGCCCTCTGACTTCATCCAGGTCGACCTCCTGGGATGACGTTTGGAATGGCGGTCCCATGAGATGAAGCGTCATCCCAGGAGGATAAAACACAGACTGCTAGGTAAGTTTAATTTTAATTTTTTTCTGAATTCCGTTTTTTGCAGCTTGATCGCTGCGAATCCGCCGCCAAAAAAAACGGAACAACTGCTATTTGATGTGGGATTTACATCACCGTTGAATTCAATGGGGAAATCCCGCAACATATAAGCAGCGTTTATGTAAAGACAATTGACATTCTGTGTAATAAAATTCTGCACCGCAGGTCAATTTCTGAGCGGTATTTCCGCTCAGTATTTACACAGCGTGTGGATGAGATTTGTTCAATATCATCCACTTTGCTGATACTGTATTTGCTGTGGATTTTTCGCAACGAATTCCGTTGCGGAAAATACGCAGTATTTACGCAACGTGTGAACTGGACCTTAGGGTAAAATCACAAAGCCAGAAGTGGTTTTAAAGGAAAGAAAAGGTGTATAGAAAAGACTGATGCATCTCCATTTTTTGGTGTCCACTCCTGTGTTTGGCTCCAAAAACTGCATCAAAACTCTGTGTGTGGTCCTGGCCTTAAAATATGCCTACAAACCGCTTCCCATTGACTTCAATAGGAAACACTACTCATATGAGGCATATTTTTATGCTGCTGAATTAATAAACGCCTCGTAAAAATATGCTTCATAAAAAAGAAGTGACATGTCACTTCTTGAAACATTTTACAAGATGATTTTTTTTTTTTACACTAGAAAAAATGCTTCAAAAATCGCCTCAAAATACGCTTAAAAAACTTTTGCAACCAGCTCCACAAACGCCTGGATTTAGCAGTGTTCTATTGAAATCAGCGTCATCTTTTTTCTGCTTTACACGTGTGCCGTGTGAACATGCCCTTACTCTAAACAAGTACAAGAATATGATCTGACTGGTGACCTGAGACAAGTTCACATAGTCTAGTGAAGAACGCTTAGTCGGCAGATTAGTCACAGGGCACGGAGCTTGCTGATCTGCAGAACTTTCCTAAACTGTCTAAGACTCTTTCCTTTTCTTCAGACTCTTCTAGCAGGTAGGTGATGGCTTTCTGATCGGGAACATCTCCTGTATAGTGATAGCAGTCAATCCAGGTGAAGCTTATTGAGGTAAAGAATACAAAGAGCAGATATGTAGTAGCAGACACAAGGATTGTCTGTGAAACCAGTGCTTGTGGGCTGTGTGTCTGGGGTGTAGGAAGTGAAACCAGATGTGCTTTCCTCTACTTTTTTTCTTTGTTTTTGTGAGAAAAATCAGCAGCAGGAACTGAAGGCCCAAGATGCTTCATTCGACCTCAAGGGTCCTGCCGCAAAGTTTTTTTTAGTTGTGTACAAACTGCCTCGGTCTGTTGTCAGGAGTGCGTTACAGGACCCTGTGTACACCCTCAAGTGCCTGTGTTTCAGGAGGACGCTCGGATTAGGTTGGTGTCATTGTGCGGTTTGTATTTAACTATTCTTCAATATTCATTTGTGAAAAAAGTTATTGTTCAGTGGAAAAGCTGAGCAGTCTGAAGGCTCCTTGGAAAGTCCAGTACAAAAGGGCAAGAAATGAACTTCAAGATAAAGCTGTGAAGCAATGTTTAATGAAAATGAATGTGTATAAATAATCCAGCAGGAAAAGTGTGTGTACGATCCATGTGCTGCTGCAGGTACGTATACCACCGTCTGTCCTTCATAAACTGCTCACATGTTATTAGATTTAGTTTCTTTAGTATTAGAAGTACAATTGTTATTTATGGGTTTTATTCTTCGCAATTTATAATAAATGTTTTAACATAATTAAATGGACCCCTTGAGAAAGCTACCGCAAAACGTGCATTGGGGCTCGTGGTGTGGTGTCCACTTTTAGGGCGGATTTAGACGAACGTGTTTTGCTTCCGTGCCGGCCGCGTGGTTTTCATGCGGCTCACGCGGACCTAAACAAGTCTAAGGGGCAGTGCAGACAGTCCGTGAGTTTTGCGCAGCGTTAGTCCGCTGCGTAAAACTCGCAACGTGTTCTATGTGTCGGCGTTTTTCGCGCATCACGCACCCATTGAAGTCAATGGGTGCGTGAAAATCACGCATGCCCCACGGAAGCACTTCCGTGGGACAAGAGTTATTCGCGCAATAACAGTAAAAGAATGAACTTGCTCCATAGAACAAACTTTCCGGCTGTACGAAACAGCCGACACTTCAGTGTGACAAGCGGGATCCTGCTCGTTTAAGCCGTTAGATGACACGGCCTAACCCCTTAGATGCGACCGCAACATCTAAGCCGTTACTATGAGGGGGAGCAGCCCTCTGTGACGTTCCATCGCCCCTCCCCCCCCCTTCAACGCGATGGCAGGGAGCCGATGGTCGCCATTGCAGCCTTAGGGGCCTTATGAGGACCCTCAGGTCTGCTATCTTTGTACACCTACCGGAGGCAAAGCTTAATAAGTGCCTGTCGGAATCACGATATACGGCAATACATTAGTATTGCAGTATATTGTGTAAGCGATCGCTGTTTCACGTCCTTTAGGGTATGTTCACACGCAAACTCAATAACCTGAAAATACGGAGCTGTTTTCAAGGGAAAACAGCTCCTGATTTTCAGAAGTTTTTTAAGCCACTCGCGATTTTCGCAGTGTTTTTCACGGCCGTTTTGGAGCTGTTTTCTATAGAGTCCCAAAGATTGACCTGACCTTTTTTGCGGCCGTTTTTTTCAAAACGGCCCATCGGAACAGAACGTCATTTTTCCCATTGAAATCAATGGGCAGATATTTGGAGGCGTTCTGCTTCCGAATTTTCGGCCGTTTACTCCCCGAAAAACGGCCGAAAATAAACCGTGTGAACATACCCTTAGGGGGAGAAGTAAAAAAAAATAATTTTAAAAGTAAAAAAACAAAAAACTCTTCTCATTTTCCCCCACAAGCAATGTAAAAAAAATCATGGTGAACACCGTAAAAAATAAAACCCCAGAATCTCTCTTTTTGGTCACCTCAACCGACACAAAAAAATGGAATAAAAGCTATGAAAAAAATCACATGTAGCCTAATATGGTGCCATTAGAAACGACCGCTCACCCCGCAAAAATAAGCCCTCATACCGCCATCGACAGTAAAATAAAAAAGTTATGGCTCTCTGAATATGGCGCCACAAAGCAAATTTTATTTTTAACAATTCGTTTCTACCTTGTAAAAGTAGTAAAATATAAAAAAATATATATATATAATAGGTCTCTGTGAAGTTGCAAGTGGGGTATAGAGTTTGATCAAATGTTTACTAAGAACCTCGTGTTCGTACATTTTTATTTTGCTGAGCTGCAATAGATAAAGTATAGCAAGTGGATGTGCGGTACAGGTTTTCTTTCCCCCCTTGGATATAAATTTTTTAAATAAATTTGGTATCGCGGTAGTCGTATTGGCCCGCAGAATAAAGTTAATGTCGTTTTTACCGCACGGTAAACAACATAAAAAAAAAAAACTGCAGGAATTTTTTTTTTCTTACGCATTCCACTCCACAAATAATTTTTTTTCCAGTTTCCTGGTACATTATATGGTAGAATAAATCGCAACTCAGGAAAAAAAATATATACTTACCCAGAACTCCCTGCTTCTTCGACCAGTCTGGCCTCCTGGGATGATATTGCATCCCATGTGACTGCTGCAGCCAATCACAGGCTGCAGTGTCACATGGCCTGCAACGTCATCTTAGGAGGCCAGGCTACATGCAGAAGGGGGGGGGGGGAGTATGAACGCTTTTTTTTTTTTTCAGATGAATGAAACCGCTTTTTCTGCAACAAAATCTGCTGCATGTGACTGCGCTCTAGGACCTTGTTCACACAGTGCAGATTTGCTGCAGTATTTTCTCCTGGAGGTTTTCGCCCCAAAAAAAAGTTCATGCAAATCTGCACTCTGTGAATTAGGCCTTATAAGGCCTAATGCAAACAACCATGGTGATTTTTCGGTCCGCAAAACCACGGATTCATTGTCTGTATTTGCGGGCCATTTGTCCACAAAAAAACCTTCCGTAGTGCATCCGTGTTTCATCAGTAGTCACAGAGTTGCAAAAAAAGGGAGGCTGGATTTCATGTCACCAGTTTGTCCCAACCCCCTGAGTAGATCACATGACCACTTAGCAGCACGACAACAGGGGAGTTCCCTGTAATCGCATGGCAACGTACCCGCAATTGCGGACGACACATAGGCGGCAACCCCTTATGCTGTCCGCAATTTAAACAAGTCCCATAGATTTCCATGGGTGAATCTGTGCCGCAAATACGAACATTAATATGACATGTCCTGAATTTTTGCGACATCCCTCCCACCCCCTCCATTGTAGTGTATGGTAAAGAAGAAACTGCTGAGTGAGCAAAAATTTTGTCTGGAACGGTTTTATTTCTTATTGTAGCTTACAACACAATAAAACTTAGCAGTAGCTTTTGTTTTTGAGAGCAACTTCAGTTGTTTGTTCCTCCAGACTAATTTTGAACTACATGCACTATTTGAAAAAAAAAATCACACAGTGGAGGTTATTTTATTAAATCTAGTGCAAGGGCACAACATACCTCCCAACCGTCCCAGATCCAGTGGGACAGTCCTGGATTCCGGGCGGTGTACCGCTGTCTTGGGCAGCCAGTGGCATGTCTCGGTTTAAACTGTATCTGCGTCCTCCGAACCCAATAGTACAGCAGAGAGCCGTCTGATCCTTGCTCCACCATTCACTACGTAAAGCTAACTGTGAGCAGCTTGGGGCAGATAGGCGCGATTTAGTGACATCATCGTTCCTCTCTGTGCCAAGCCACACATCGCACAGACTAGAGGAGCAGAAGGATCTCCTCCAATCATCATGGGAATGGATGGGTCAGGTGAGTGTTTTTTTATTAGACTCTAAAAAGGCATTATACAGGGTATGGGGAGCAGCTAGGGGGGCATTATATTGTGTGGGGAGCACTATGGGAGCATTATACTGTGTGTAGGTGCCCTATGGGGGGCATTATACTGTGTAGGGGGCACTATGGGGCATTATACAATGTGGGAGGCACTATAGGGCATTGCACTGTGGGGGGGGCAGCTACGGGGGCATTATACTGTGTGGGGGCACTGGGTTATTCTGCTGTGTGGGGGCTCTATAGGGACATTATACTAGGGTAGGCCCTATGGGAGCATGACACTGTGTGGGCTGAACTGTGTGTGTATGGGTGGGAATTGGGCTGGATTAGAGGCGTGGCTTAACAGGGGAAAAATTGCCGTGCCTCTTTACAACACTTGAAAGTTGGGAGGTAGGGCAACAAGTATTAATAAATCTCCCCCGATGTTACTCAAATACACGTAACATTGTTCCCCTTAGGGTTGTATTGGGTAACATAGTATGTGTCTTAGCAAAAAGTTTCCGCTAACTACGAATGTGCAACATTTTTCAGTTGGATGCAATATAAATGCTGCATCTCGTAATAATTATTGTGACATCTAATCCTAAATATTTCAATAAAAAATTTGACTGCGTGCTGAATGTTTGCGGTTTTTGTCCACACAGTAATTACATGTAGTTTTATAGCATATCGCCTGTAAATACCATGTAGTCAAAAAGGCATAAAAAACCACAGTACCTGGTAAAACGCATATGGTTTTGCCATGAGACCCTCTACCGTTGCCATTCCCTAAAACTAGATTCACACACAGCGTTTACTCATGTTTTTGGTGGCCTTTTTCATAGCAATTTTGTCCCAAAAGACACTGCAGCTAGTGTAATATAAGAAAGAGAATATATATATACGCAGCTTTTGGTTTGTCATTTAGCTTTTTTTCCAAATGCAGCATGCTCTAGGTATGAAGTTTTTCCTGTAATTTTTTTTCCACAGGCTTCTCTCTAGGTCTTCAAAAACGCCTGTACAAAATGGCACTAAATAAAAATTGACCACCAAACTGCATGTAAAATGGTTAAAAACATTTTGAATGTTCTGTGTATTATTTCTCTGAGCTTTACTGACATCTTTTTTTGTCTATGATCCCAGCTGTCAACATGGCTGCAAGCAGTAGTCCCACTTTCATACGCAGGGTGGCTATATTTGGGGGCACCCATGGAAATGAGTTATCCGGAATCTTACTAGTTAAACACTGGTTAAAACATGGAGGAGAAATTGCCAGATCGGGTATGGAGGTGAGACCATTTATTACCAACCCAAAAGCTGTGGAGAAATGTGTTAGATATATTGACACTGACCTGAACAGAGTTTTTGATACCCAAAGTCTTAGGTAAGAAAGCACTGTGTTTTTTCTTTTGTATCATTTTGAAACATAACATTGTAAAATTCAAGAATGGAGGAGGGGGAGGCAGGGACTATACTATTCTGTAAAACTTTTCTTTGCTAGACCTATTTTTATTTTATTTTTCTGTAGGGAGATAAATTATTTGTGTGTAGCCTTCGCCTAATGCATTACTAGAGACATCGATTTATTGCTCAGTACAAAAAAAAAAAAAGTCTAGGTGTAGCTCCAGCCTTAAATAACTCTGACTATTTGGTAATTGCTAAAAATACTACTTTCTGGACTCCGCCACAAGAGGAAGACTGAGGGCCCATGAACAGGACTGTAATTTTGATCCGCAATTATGGATCCATAATTGCGGATCAAAATACTGATCCATTCATTTCTATGGCCAACGGACACCTTCCCGTATATTTACGGAAGGTGTCCGGGCCATGGAAATGACCTGCAAAAAAATAGGACATTCCTTATTTTTTTTATTTACGGACTGTGCTCCTATACTTTATAATGGGAGCACGGCCCGCAAATGTGACATTCCACGGCCGTCCGTGCCCATAGTCACGGACCGTGATTACGGCTACGGCCATGTGCAGGGGGCCTAAGTTACAACATCAGGATCTCTCAGCACAGCTTAAAGAGGATCTGTCACAAGATTCCACAATACAAACTGCATACGTTATTAAATAGATCTCTTAGACCTGATGAGTCTGGTGTACTTGAAAATCCATTCCAGAATAGCTGTATAATCCTTTCTCAAAGTTTTCCTGACTGGTATTAAAAAAAGCATTTTATAAGACCAAGTATATGTATGGTGTTATCTCGATTACCTCCCACCTGGAGCTAACAAGTGTGTCCCTCCTCCCTCGCACCATGCTAAAATCTCCCACATACTAAGAAGCTGTAGTTTTCCTTACTTTGCAGTAAAAGAAAGCAGCAGATAGAGTTAGAATCTGTAATTCCGCACTACAACTGATGCTGGAAGGCCGGGTCTCCCACTGCATAGCCTCTCGCTGCAGCTAGTACTGAGCATGAACTTGGTTTCATAAAATTCTCATTTTAATATCGGGCAGGAAAACTTTGAAAAAGTATTATACAGCCATTCTGGCATGTATTTTCACAGTAAGTACATCAGTCTCATCAGGTCTAAAATATCTATTTAATTACGTGTGCAGTTTTTATTGTGAAATCTGGTGACCGACCCTCTTTAATATTTTATTTTTGAGCAAATATATATTTTGAGACCCAAAAATTCTCATCACCCTCTAAACCTGCAAATCCAGAATTAAGTATTTCTAAAGCACAGTTCACCTTTCGTAGGCCTCTCTTTATAAGCAAGGCAGCAGTGGAAAGATCAAATCCCTATTAGGAATCTATTCTGTTTAAAAAGCAGAAGAGACATCTGCCAATTCTAAGTGACATGAATAATGTTAGCACGTTATGGAATGGCTGCTTATGCAATCCCTTAATCTATTAATATAGGGTCACAAAACATGACGTACACTGATAGAGTATCTGTCAGCTCTCCTGACATGTCTGTTGTAGTAAATACTTATATTTCCGTTAAAATAACAATTCTGAAACATCTTTCCTTGGAACTTTGCATTGTTCCACTCCTCTGTTATTCCTCCTAAAAATGCATGTCCTCTGGACAATAGAGGGTGTCCCTACAGTCTACATTGTAAGCATTGATTGGACAGTGTCATACTGTATAGGGCCACGCCCCTCTGACAAGGGAATAGTAATGTCTAGTTGTCAATTTATTAATACATTTCCAGGAAGAATAACAGGGAATCAGAATAATGTGTAATTCAAATTAAAAAAATGCTCCTAGAATTGTTTTTCATGGGGAATACATGAATACAGAAGGGCTGACAGATCCTTTTTTTTTGTTTGTTTTTTCTCCAAGCTTATATATATATGTGTGTGTGGTCTCATAATGAGTTACTGCAATAAATGTTTTATAGACCTGTAAGCAACTTATCTTTTTCCCCTTACTGCTTTCTTTTATATATTTATCATTTTAGTTTTGTTTAAATAAGTGAATATCTCTGTTCCTGTATATGTAGTAAAGAGTAAAAATGTGCTGAGTCCCCAGTGCAGCTTTTTAGCCGCTGACCTGCCAGGACAAGGGAACAGAACATTTCTCTTTGTGTGCAGTGACATTTCGGCATTTTGCTGTGGGATAGTGCTTACTCACCCTGGCGTTTTGTTCCTGGTGTTTGTTCTTGGCATGAGCTGAATGGATCTATTTTGTTTCATTATCACAAGTTTTCATCCTGCCGGGGATTGCCCAACCCAGCACTTCTTTATACTCCGGGGAAATACTATAATTGAAATAATCGAGATCTTAGATATTTTAACTACATTTGAAGTACTTTTAAAGATATTGTGAGATGTTAATAAAAGTCTGAAATCTGCCTAATGCCCAGCAAATGCAAACCTCAGGCTGTTCTACAGCAGTCTGTCGTAACGCAGCCTGACTCTCTGCTGATCAACCACAATGAAGCTGCTTGAGATTTAGATTCTCCAAGACTTCCCGGTTCTAATGGTTACTGATTGTGAATGAATTAATGCTAATCGATATTGCTAAAACTATGTTTTTAAAGCGTATTTAACTTTCCAGCTGACTTTTCAGAATAGGCTGTCATTTCTGTGTGCATGAGAAATAACACTATTTCTGGTCATTAAATAGCGGTTTTTTTTTAACAGTTCTCCCCTCTGCATGCGCTCTCTCTCTCTCTCTCTGTTTTCTCTGAATGAGCGGAGCCAAACTGCTATTATGTCTACTATAAACTGCACATAAAAAAAGGAGAATTTTGCTTGCCTATCTATATCTAATATATACAGAAATGAGCAGCATAGCTGAGAATCCAGCACTGGGGTGATAAATAAAACTTACCAGGAAGCTGCAGCACGTCTGTGTGTTTCTTTTTCACTCTGCTCCTGTATTCCCCTCCCCTCTCCATAGACTTGTATTGGCAGATTGTCTCTTTCCTCCCCCTCCCCCATTTATAGACTTCTATGGGTACGCAGTGAAGAGACACACCCTGCATCTGTCAATTCTACTCTGTAAATAGGGACTGATTTTGCTTGATAACAGGGGGTGGATAGCAGATTAAGGGAAAAACCTAGTGGCAGTAACTTCACACAGAATTTTCATCGATAAAACAACTCAATTTTAACAGTAAGTACACTTACAAAGTTGATCTATATCCAGTATACTATTAAATTAGCGTAAGTTGTTTGAAAAGTTTAGTGTCCAATTAAATAGATGTGTAGGGTATGTATTCTCCTTCCTGCCGCCTTCAGACCTTCATGTCTACTGTGATTGGACCTAGACTTTGCCCAGTAATGATCATTTAAATGGATATTTTCAACATTTATGGCATAGCCGCAGTATATTCCGGCTGCTGTCCCCTTAGAAGTCAATGTAGAGACAGTGTGAACTGCGCTCTGCCCTCACCACTGAGGTCTATGGGAGTTACAGAAAGACCCGAGCACTGCTTGGTATAAATGATGACGATGGGAATACCCCTCTATTACCACGTTTTTATTTTGGTGTTTTAGGTTTTTTTTTCTTTATGCTACATATTAGGGTTAAACTGCATTTGTATTCCCTTTACAGAAGAATCTCTTTGTTAATATGAGAAAAATGCAACAACAGTAATCTAAGTCTCACTCCACTAAAAACCTAAATTCAAGCATAATCTCCTCCCTCCCTAACATCTAAGCTATAGTTATCGTTCATGCAATGTTTGTCTGGTAAGGTCTGTGTCCGTGGAAGAACAGATGGGAATAACCTTGATCCATCGCTCCTATCTGCCACTATTCCCTCACATTGGATGGGTACAGTGACCACTAAATAATCTCTTCAGTATGGGGGCCATAAGATTTTTTTAAATTTAAAAAATAACATATAGAATGTGTTTACAGTGCACTATTCTGAAGTTCACTATTCTGAAGTTGATAAGGTACTATATTAAAACTATGCCACAACAGATAAAGCCTTTTTAGATGGAAATTGCCCCCAGACTATATAATTTGGTGTATGAAGCAAGCACTATAACTAAACAGATTAATATTTCTCTTTTAAATGGCAAGAAATGTTTTGTCTTTTTTTGTAAATTTTTTATTTATTTAAATTTTGGAGACATAATAAGGAGGGGAGAGGGGTAAGGGTACAGAAAGGAATGGATGGGGATCAGGGGTACAACATAAGCAAATACAAAGAAACAAAATAACAATTAACAGTTGTCTCTGCTGTATTATATTAAAATCAGAAAGCTACTGTAATGATGGGGGTAGGGAAACAGACAAGTGAGCCCTAATCTACCCGCCACTCAGTCCCTGCCTACTTGCAATGACCCGCCCTAGGCGACGGGGTACAACTGGGCGACGGTCCCTACGCTCAATAAGTGCACGACAGACAAACAGACAAGGGTACACAGAAGCAAAGGGAAATGGGGCAGTTGCCCACGGCAACACCGTGAACAACAAGAGTGGTGAACGAGCCGAGTCAAACCAGGAGTGTACGAGGTACCAAACGCAGAGCAGGAGAGTAGTGAACAAGCCGAGTCAAACCAGGAGTGTACGAGGTACCAAACGCAGAGCAGGAGAGTAGTCAGTAAGCCAGGGTCATATGAAGCAGGGTCAAATAGTACAGAAGCTGCAGCAGGGCCAGGAAACCAAACGAGAAGACTCACCAACATGGAGGAACAGGAAAGGCAGGTATAAATAGACAGAGGGCGGGAGCTAGCTCCGTCTGGCCAGGCTGTGATAGGCTCTCCCACTCCTAAGCCTGCCATCCTGAGTGGTGGAAGATGGAGTCAGTCTCACAGACATAGAAGCAGGTGCAGACTGATTACCTATGGGCGTATACACAGAAGCTGTGCCTGGCAGATCCTTAACACCTTCCCGACCGCCCACTGTCTTTTGACGTCAGGCGGTGCAGGTGCTTAATCTACAGAGACGTATTTTGGCGTCGCTGCAGATCAGGCTGATGAGCGCTCGTGTGAGCACTCATCCTCTAAGCAGGAGCTGTAACTAACAGCTCCTGATCTTAGAGCAGCCTCCTGAACACAGCTGGGGTCGGCAAACATTCGGACCCCAGCTGTGTAACCCTTTGATTACCGCGGTCCGTGACCGCGGCATGATCAAAGGGAATTTCCCTCTTTGATCGCATCACCGGGATTCCAGTGATGCGATCAAACACCGGGGAATCCCTCTGCAGTCAGTCCTGGGGACCTACAAAGTTTTTTTTACCCCCAAACTGTGGGAAAATAAAATACTATTTCTCTCGCATAAAACAAGGCCTCATACAGCCACGTCAATGAAAAAATAAAAAAGTTATGGCTGCTGAAACGCAGAGAGGCAAAAACGGAAAAATTTAGCTGGTCATTAAGGTCTTTTCAGGCCCGGTCATTAAGGGGTTAACAGCTACATATATACCTTCCATACAAAGTTACGTGTACTTCAAGTTATACTTATTTCGTTACTGGCACTAATTTTAATTTTGGTTTGAAAGTTTGTAATGTGATCTATCCCATCATGTTAGACAAAGCATCTGTGTTCTGGGTATCTATCCATCTATCCCAAGTCCTGTAATATTTATCTAGGTTTATCTAGGTTTTGTTCAATTGACCATTTCGTTTTTTCGAATGACTGTACCGAACAGACCTCGTCAATCCATTCTGAGGTGGATGGCGTGTCTTTCTCCTTCCAGTGTCTAGCAATTATAAGTTTTGCTGCATTTAGAAGGTGGGGAATTAAGGATTTGTGGTTTATGCTCCGGTAGGACATGTCCAGATTCAGGATTACTAATTCTAATGTTAAAATGTTTTGTCTTTTTATATTGCAGTAACGATCGTGAAGGAAAAGCGCTGTATGAAGTTGTACAAGCACAAAAAATCAATTCCTTATTTGGACCAAAGGGGAGTAAAGATGCATACGATGTAATACTCGATCTACACAACACCACTGCACACATGGGGGCGACACTGATCCTCGAGAATTCTAGAGATTATTTTTCTATACAGATGTGTAAATACATTCAGGTAAAGTATGCATCTAGGTCAGGGGTCTACAGAGGGCTCTGTGGCACTAAAAAGGGGCTGCCCAATCTAGGTATTCTGCTGTCTGCCAAACGCTGTCAACTGAGTAAATAACGCAGCGAAAATCGCGAGCGGCTCAAAAAACGTCTGAAAATCAGGAGCTGTTTTCTCTTGAAAACAGCTCCGTATTTTGAGACGTTTTTGACTCTGCGTGTGAACATACCCTAATAGTGTATGACTCCTTGTCGTGTGTGTGTGTGTGTGTGTGTGTGTGTGTGTGTGTATATATATATATATATATATATATATAGTGTGTGTGTATATGCTACTGATACTGACTTCGGAGGTATAGTGCTGTACTTTGGAAACATCTAGCCGATGCACTAGTTGTCCTGTGAGACATATGTTTATGATATTATTATAGTAATGTAGTATTATTATAGTAGTTCGAAGAACTAATTGATTAACAATACTTTTGTAATGTATCAAATTTGAAAGTAATGCGGCCCGTCAACTTCACATTTTTTTTTCTCTGTGCGGCCCATTTACCCGGCAGAGTTTGAGACCCCTGATCTAAGCACTGTGGATGAAATGGAATTAATGTAAAATACTGTGTTTTTCATGGGTCCAAAAAATTTCGTCATGACTTTTACAGTGACTTGACCCAAGCAAAGGTGATGTTTCCCCTTCATAACTGTTTACCATGTAATACATACCATAGACACATCCCATAAAGCTTTTAACAGGTCCATGGAAATGGTGGGAATCTTGCATTTGCCCCCTCACCTTTTTCTATTGGCTGTATTACCCTATACAGAGTTCCTTCTCCATTTAAGGAGGAAGGAAGACCAGCCTAATGACCATGTCACCGTTCTCTCCTACAAGGGATGAGGACTGAAAAAGACTAGGAACTGAAGTCCTCTGTCCTAACCATGTATGTTAGCTTGAGAGTGTCATGTGGGAAGTTTTATGGGTCTTTCCTCATTTGTGTATGCCCCTAACTAAATCTTACATGGATCTCTTCTCTAATGATGACTATGGGGGATGGATTGAACCAGAACTTGGTGAAGGAAGGGGGTGGTATGAAATTTTATTTAAGCTGCCATATTACATAAACCTCTGGAATTTACCTGTAAGACTTCCACTGGGTTCTCCTTTTTATTTATACCACAGAAGTCCATGGCTCCTGTGCCTTGTGCTGTGCTATTAATTGAACACCCTGGAGTAAAATATGCAACAACTCGCTCTATAGCAAAGCATCCTATTGGTAAGTGATCTATAAAGTCTGAAATGTGTTTACCCAAAAGTACTTGCTTAACTTTATATGACACTCTCAAAGTCTGGCTATGTATATGTCAACTGTGTTACTAAATTTAATCAAAATTGTCCAAGAGAGGCTTCATTAAAAGAGGCCAAATACATAACGATACAACCAGACAATACAATCGGTAATTATTAAGTGTATACTGCCAATACAGTCCGTTCCAACCATTAGTAATTGGTAGCATACACTATACCAGATTGGGAAATTATGAGACCAAAGATTGTCCCAACTCAAAAAATCATGACCATACAGACTTCTTAGCCAAACAATTATACACTCTTTAGTTTTCCATACATATGGACAAATTAAACCCCCCCCCAAATTTTATTCCAAAAAAGTTTTAACATTCCATAGTAAACAGGGGTGGTTGCAATGGTAGTTCTGCCTACGCGTTTCGGACAACGCTCGTGTCCTTACTCATGACATATCATAAATGAAATAGTGGCATCCTGAAGCTTATATCCGGTCAATACAGGTGGAACGCAGTGCAACTTAGTAAGACGTGTTGTGAAACGCATTGCAACTTTCTAACACATGTATTATGCCAAAAGTTCCGAAGGACATGTATACCACAATAATATGTATGTGGGATATAAAAAATACTAGAATATAGCAGAAGCTATAGCAACACTTCCGTGTTTTTGTATTAAGCAACGGCTTATGTTAGACATTATGTAAATATTGTTGCATGCATAAATATTTTTTGCGACCGAATGTAAATTTGACAGCGATCATAAAGCCAGGAAAAAAGGGGCAATATGGAAAGACTAATAAAAAACATTAAAATACATTAAACATGTGTTTGGCCGAAAAAGAATGTCCACGTACATTATCAATATCAGAACATAGGCTTTCTTTCTGTATAATACCTGTATTGTTTTACTCACAACAATCCATTGTTTAGATTATATTTGGGGTGAATTTCCTGTAACCCCAATCATGAGTGCCCTCCCCAAAACACATAAAGGCGTCAATCCTCTACACATGCGCCCTATTGTGTCGGACATAGGGTCCCTTACGGAGAAGCTGTCCGAATGGCTGGATTCTCTTCTCCAGCCCCTTGTACTCAGGGTTCCAGGTCACTTACGGGACACACGTGATGTTTTACGTCTATTCTTTGATAAAACCTGGTCCCATAATTATACTTGGCTAAGTGTTGACGTTATATCGCTATATACTAGCTTTCCACATGCAGTAGCCCTCAAAGCTCTGGACCATCATCTATCCATACACCGTAAATATAGTCATGAGCTAGAATAATACATTTTGGATGTACTTGTTTTTCTTATGACCCATAATTACTTTTAATTTGACAGACCGTTGAAAAGTTATAAAATTATTACATTATTCAACCCGCTCGGCGAACGCTGTAAAAAATAAAATAAAATAAAAAAAGAATGCAAGAATTGCTGTTTTCTGTCGCATGTACTCCAAATTTGTACCGATAAAAACTACAAGTCGTCCTGCAAAAAAAGGCCCTCGTACAGCTGCATCAGCTGAAAAATAAAAAAGTTATAGCTCATCAAATATGCAGACACAAAAACAAGTTTTGAAAAATTTTTTTTTACTGTGTAAAAGTAGTAAAATATATAAAAGAAACGATATAAATTTGGTATAGTTACAATCGTAACGACCCGCTGATTAAAATAAATATATTGTTATTTATACCACACTATAAACTACGTAAATTTAGGACGCAAAAAAGAGGCAAAATTGCTGGGGTTTTTTCTATTCCCCCCCCCCCCCAAGAAAAAAAGTTAATAACAGTTAATCAATGATTATATGTACCCCAAATGGTGCTATTAAAAATTACAACCTGTCCCGCAAAAAAAACAAGACTTGTATACAGCTATGCCAATGCAAAAATAAAAAAGTTATAGCTCTTTGAATGAGACGATGGAAAAACTGAAGTCATTAAGGCCTAAAATAGGCTGGTCACTAAGGGGTTAAAAACAGCCTCAAGTGAAACCATCAAAAAACCCAGTCACATAGGTATCCAATAATATTGTATATCAATAATGGCTTATCAAACTCTGTGAAGTGTCTAGTATCCACAATCGAGAGAGACCAAAATGTAAAACTCATTGGTAAATTAAATCCGTTACCTGTGGTTGGCATGATGGCCAATGGAAGTTTCACAAGAGGGAACATGTCGATGCGTGTTTTTTAACCTTCATCTTGAGGTGATAATGCTAGTACGCTAAGGGTTTGTTCACTCGGCAAACAAAAAACGTCTTTAAAATACGGACCTGTTTACAAAGGAAAACAGCCCATGATTTTCAGCTGTTTTTTATGCATCAAGCGTTTTTTGCTGCATTTTTTACGGACGTTTTTGGAGCTGTTTTTCTATTGACAATGAAAAACGGCTCAAGAAGTGACATGCACTTCTTTTTTATTGGGAGTTTTTTTAAACGGCGCATAAAAAAACCACCATGTGGGAACGAAACGCCGTTTTTCCCATTGAAATCAATGGGCAGAAGTTTGGAGGTGTTCAGCCTCCGTGTTTTCAGCCATTTTTCGGGGGGTTTCCGGCCTGAAAAATGGCTGAAAATAAGCCCTGTGAACATACCCTTAGGGTTTAAATAGTGCTCTACTATAGCGGTGTCCAATGGGGCATAGTGCATCAGTTTGCTGGCCAACGTCGGACCCCCTCCGCGCCATAGATGTCAATACAAGCAAGCCGCCTATTAGATTGGGAAATTACCTTTTTAAATATTTCTATTTCATTAAATGAAAAAAGATTCTACTAGTAGCAGTGAAAAAAAGTGGCCGTTAAAAGCAGATCAACTGACTGTCAGCATTTCTTGGCAGTTTTGCATCAGTGTGTCTTTAAATTTTCATCTGGTTCTTGGCCGTCTGACCATTTTAAATCTTTGTTTGCCATCTGTTTTTCATGGCTGTTAAAAAGATGAATACATTTCATTTGTCAGGGGTTTTCTTTTGTCCCAACCTCCTGAAAACACCACCGTTCCCACTGTAGATAGTTCCCAAGTAGTACCACAGTGCCCATGCAGATAGTGCCACACACCCCTGTAGATAGCGCCACACACGCCCCACCCTATAGATAGCGCCATTGGGGCTCCCTCTTAGAGCGGAATCCCTAGTCGGAGCATTGCCGACGCTCCTGCCAGGGATTCTGCTCCTGGAGGAGCACCTGATGTCACGGTCTATATATGGACAGTCAAGAATAGACAAGGAGGCTGCACTTCCAAAAATATAACAGCCTTTAATCACCCATGTGACGTTTCAGTCCAACAGGACCTTTCGCAATCACCCTGTTGGACTGAAACGTTGCATGGGTGATTAAAGGCTATTATATTTTTGGAAGTGCTGCCTCCTTGTCCATTCTTGTTTGCCCAATATTGAGGATCGTTAGAGGCGTGCAATCCTTTGGTGGTCCAGTGCTGTGGAACTTCTCTCCTTTATTATATATGGACAGTGACGTTAAGGGCTTTGAGATGCCGGAATTCCACTGCTGGAGGGAGCCCATGACGTCACTGTGCATATGTGGGCAGTGACGTCAGGGGCTCCATCAGGAGCGGAATCCCTGGCCAGAGCGTGGCCAAAAATTCCGCTCCTAAAGGGAGCCCCTGACATCACGGTCCATATATGGATAGTGATGTCCGGGGCTCCCTCTAGGAGCGTAATCCCTAGCCAGAGCGTTGCCGACGCTCTGGTCGGGGATTCTCATATTAACAATTCCATAACGTTACGGTCTAATTCAGAGGCAGATTAAGTAGATCATTGGCCCTGGGCTCTTCCTCAAACTTGGGCCCCCTTCACCGCCGCCGCCCCTCAGCGCCATGTTCTTGCATTTCTGTGCTAGCATTGATAAATAGGTGTTATGAGTCCACTTGTCAAAGGGTTGTGCCCTTACATACTGACAGTCTCCAACCATCGCTGACCACATCACACTGTTTAGGGACACATACTCCGGATAAGGGGAATGGCAACACCCATTTGTCTATTAGTCCTGGTCTAAACAAAACTTTGTGGAATACAAGGGTTTCCTAAAATAGACATGTCAGGAGAGGTGACAGATTCTCTATCAATACAGTGACTCACAGGTGATGTCTTACATTCTTGTCGTTCTTTTTCTCTTTTTTCTTCTCCATACGGTCCTCATGACGACTCCTCCCAGCCACTACCTGTTTCTACAGAATTTGCCACTCTGATGTCTTCAGCTCCTCACTTTTCCAAAATTACTGCCCCTTTAAACGAAGAAAAAATTCTCATGGTGCCACACACTATGCCCCTACATATAGTGTATGGTGCATACCCTGTGCCCCTAAATCTAATACCATACACTGTAGCCCTGAATAAAGTAGTACCATGCACTGTGACCCTGAATACAATTGTGTCAAACACTGTAAAGCATCACACACACTGTGCCCGCTGTCAAAAGTGCCACTCATAATTTCCATTGTAGATTATGCCCCATGTAGATTGTGCACACCATGAAGATCCCTGTTGATAGCAGCCCCTGTAGATAGTGCTACACGACCTTGTAGAAAGCGCCGCACTCACCTGCCCTCGTTACTGCGCCATCCTCCTGTCCAGTGATGCAGACCTGATCTCTTCTGACCAGGCCTCATCTAGCAGAGTGACGCAATGATTTTATCGCGCCGTCTGCATCACCAAAAAGTGCTGACTAGCAAGGAAGGGAGGAAATTGTTCCATTGCCTCGCCAGCACTGTCAATTGTATCCGTGTCCAATTGATTCCTATGTAGGGGCCTTCTGGCCCTTGTCACAGGGGGCTTCCTGCTCCATACACAAAGCGGCTTTGTCGTGTTTATTACCGCTATTCACGACAAAACTGCAACGTGGTTTTATTTTTTGGGTGGCCATGGGTCCAACGTGAGCGTCGGGCCCTGGGCAGCCGCCCTAAACAAACCTATGGGGATTCCCTATTGGTCTATTTATGGACAGTGACGTCAAGGGCTTTCACAAGACAGGAGAGCCTGGCCAAAGAGCTTGCGATGCTCTGCCTTGGGACTCTAGTCCTGACATCCCTGTCCATATATGGATAGTGACGTTGGGGGCTTTATCCGGGCTCCGTGCTTAAAGTAGTGATGTGCCCGGATAGTACTCTTGTGAGGGCCAGGATCAGTTTTTTACGACCATCACAAGGTGTGGATTTCTGAAAAACGTCCCATTAAAAACTCAATCATTGACTTCTATAGGGGACGTCGGGCCGTGAAAACGGCCAAAGAAAGAAAACATGTTCTATTTTTTTGATGGCCAGTAGTTAAAAAAGCATCCATCTGAATACAACCATACAACTTTATTGTTCTGGAAATGGCCATGTGACTATTGTGTGTGTGTGTATAGCGTTAGGGATGGGCCACTGGAGGGTATTTAATCCCTTTATGTATGGAGCTGTTATTTGGTCAATGTATTTTTTTTCATATATATTTTGAACACTGTATGGTGGAATTTACTTTAGTCATTGTGTGGCACTGTACAGTATATTGGTGCAGTGGATGGTGGTGGCGGCATTGTATAGCATTGTCATTTGGCCAACATATGCCTCTGTTATTTGGGAACCATAATGTATGATGCTGTTAATTAGGCACTGTATGGTATGGTTATTTGTAGGGTATGACCGTACACTATTGAGGGTGCCAACAGAAGGTACTGTATTGGGAACCTTCAATGTAAGGCCATCCTGAGTGCACTGGTAGAAAAATATCAGAAGTGTTTGGATAGGGGGAAATTTGAGACCTGAATAGTTCGCTTAACTAACCATATGCTCTTCTTTAGGCCAGGATCCCATGCAAGCTTTTGATTCAGTTTTTGGCTCCGTTCTTTTTTTTTTTTTGTTTGTTTTTAGCTAAACACAGGGTGGACACGAAAAAAGTAGATACATAAGTATTTTCTTTATATATTTCATTTCTTTGGGATTTACTTCTGAAAAAACTGCACCGAAACTGTGTGTGTGTGATCCTATCTTTACAAAGATCTAATTACCAATAGTGCTGCATAGGTAAGCATTGTTTAGCTTGAAGACCTCTACAGATATTAATTTGGCCCGGTATAGTTTTTTTTAAGAGGAAATATTTACTAGGCTGTCTGTGTGAACAGTATAAGTCCATACAAAGAAATTAACACATTGCATCCATATAAGACAGCTTTGTGATAGACTGTGAAGAAAGAATAAGGGTATGTACACACATGGCAGATTTGGTGCAGAAATTTATGACTGAAGAATCCGTTCCATAAATGTGACATGGTTTGTTTCTGCAGCATGCGTGCGTGTCATTTTTACAAACCCCACAGAGAAATATCTGCAACAAATTTGTCATGTGTGGACAAACCCTAATTAATAAATCACAATGATCAATGTGGCTGAAATTAAGTTAAGCGAACGTAATTATTATTGCCTGGTATAAACAAAATGATCAATTATAAAGCTTTTGTTTATTATTGTTGAAAGTTGGTCATTCCTTTATGAAATGGCTTCCATTGCCAGTATGGTCGGAATAAGTCCTTGTATGTACAATTCTGGGAGTTAGCGATCATTACTGTCTGGTTTCGAAAACGAGAAACATGTAAACAGGAGATTAGCCCTCAAGAACGAAGTTATAATGCAATCTATATTATGGGAACATAGACCAGAGACGTCCGGTAATATGATCCTTAATTTTATGTTCTTTTATCACAGGCATAGAAGTAGGACCTCAACCTCAAGGAGTTATTCGAGCAGATATTCTACATAAAATGAGGACTGTAGTAAAGTATGCACTGGACTTCATGCAGTATTTTAATGAAGGTAGAGATAATTTGTGAATTACTACTTGCTAAGCACAAAGAATGACTTCATTCAATACAGCTTTATATATCATTGTAGCCATTCGCCCAACATATGCCCCTGCACTTTGGACGATCACATGGTATACATCAGAGCAGTGGTTCCAGACAAGGCATCGCTAGGGGAGGGCTGGTGGGGCATATGCTTGGAGTGTTGGGTTCCAGGTTGGCAGAGGCACCAGCAACGCAACCTGTATTTACCAGGGTATTTAGATAGAGGGTTAGGTCAGCAGACTGAATATTTACCCCAGGTCCTGGTAAACCAGGCTTCCGCTTGGCCTAGTAAATCGCACTGAAAATTCATAATTAGGGTCACGGATTAGTAATATTGGTTTTGGGGTACGGTTCTCACCAGGCTGGTAAACCACCAGCCCAGTCGGTATTAAGACTGGGAGGCCAGTGCTGGTAATAATTTTTCTCAGCATTAGCAAGTGCCGGTAATTTTACATAAAAGCAAAATTTTACATACCTTCCATTTGGATTGGTTACCCTTCCTTTGCCAGCAGTGGCCAGCCCTAGGAACGTCAGGAGCAAGATTACTTTTTGGGATTTGCATTGGTGGGATATTGCTGCAGGAAGGGAAGCCGAGAGCCAGAGACGCTCACATTCAGACATTAGACTGCGAAAACTTAGACCAGGCAGTTGGGAGATGTGCCAAATCTATCACCGTAGAGCACGCTGTATGATGCATTTGGCTCTTCTCGCTAGACATGTTAGACACTTTTACCTTCCTTAGACCACCTTTTGGTAAGCTTAGTTTTATAAAGTTTTTTTTTGCATCAAATTTTGGTGCACTTTGTCTAGTGAGAAAAAAATATCCTATTCTTTTTGGCGCATTTGCCTCCTTAAGTAGATATTCAACGTGATGCGACATTATTCACCAGTAGTCTGGGTGCAATTACAAGGCCTACGTGCAATCTCATTACTATATCTGTCTATATGGTTCACACACCCTGCTGTGCCCAATAATACCAACTAGGAATAAAAATAAACCAGTTTTTAATTCTCTCCTATTTTGAGTCTTTTTATACAGTTTTTTTTTTTTTATGGCAACACGTCATCGTTTTACCATATATATATTTTATATCACGGGGAGATCTATAATGTGAAATGATGACCAATTGACATGTCTGGCAAAAACGACTCCTAGACATTTTAAGCCTTTGTGCTCTAAAAAGGATAAAAAAGGCTTGATAAGTAAGGATCTAAGTGTAAAAGCCACTCTCCAAGACCTCACCCCTTTTTACACATATAAATATAGCTGGCACCGTTCCTCTAAGCCATGTGCTCTGGAAATGATAGAGTTCAAAATTCCAAACCCTGCAGACAGGTAGCGCTGCTATTGGGCTCATTAACTTCATTAGAAAGTTGTTTAAAGAGGCTCTGTCACCAGATTTTGCAACCCCTATCTGCTATTGCAGCAGATAGGCGCTGCAATGTAGATTACAGTAACGTTTTTATTTTAAAAAAACGAGCATTTTTGGCCAAGTTATGACCATTTTTGTAGTTATGCAAATGAGGCTTGCAAAAGTCCAAGTGGGTGTGTTTAAAAGTACAAGTCCAAGTGGGTGTGTATTATGTGCGTACATCGGGGCGTTTTTAATACTTTTACTAGCTGGGCGCTCTGATGAGAAGTAACATCCTCTTCTCTTCAGAACGCCCAGCTTGTGACAGTGCAGATCTGTGACGTCACTCACAGGTCCTGCATCGTGACGGCCACATCGGCACCAGAGGCTACAGCTGATTCTGCAGCAGCATCAGCGTTTGCAGGTAAGTCGATCTTACCTGCAAACACTGATGCTGCTGCAGAATCAACTGTAGCCTCTGCTGCCGATGTGGCCGTCACGATGCAGGACCTGTGAGTGACGTCACAGATCTGCACTGTCACAAGCTGGGCGTTCTGAAGAGAAGAGGATGTTACTTCTCTTCACAGCGCCCAGCTAGTAAAAGTATTAAAAACGCCCCGATGTACGCAACTAATACACGCCCACTTGGACTTGTTCTTTTAAACACACCCACTTGGACTTTTGCAAGCCTCATTTGCATAATTACAAAAATGGTCATAACTTGGCCAAAAATGCTCGTTTTTTTAAAATAAAAACGTTACTGTAATCTACATTGCAGCGCCTATCTGCTGCAATAGCAGATAGGGGTTGCAAAATCTGGTGACAGAGCCTCTTTAAGGCCGCTGTCATATGTCCGTATTTAGTCAGTATTTTGCATCGCGATTTGGAAGCCAAAACCAGAAGTGGAACCTACACAGAGAAAAGTATAGTGGAAAGATTTGCGCCTCTTCTGTGTTTTGGACCCACTCCTGGTTTTAGCTCACAATCACTGATGTAAAATACTGCCGTGTGAAAGGGTCCTAAATCTTACCTTTCCAGAATGCACAGTGATGGCTGGTAGTTTTGGGTGGAAAATGTAACAACCTTAGGTGTGGGTAGGGAATGATAGGTATTCCGCACAAAAGTGCTGTGGCTCTTTGGTCTGTTTTTTTTTTTTTTTTTAACAATAGTTCAACAGGGTGCTGTCAGATCAGGTAGATAAAATGGCATTTATGAAGCTTCTAACCTAATGTTATATTAGCAAAGATCTAATCGTAGTTTTCATCATTTTAATATTGGCTATGTAGCCTGATGGCTTTTTTTTTCCATAAATATGTTGCAGGTACAGAGTTTCCACCATGTCGTATTGAAGTGCACAGAGTACTGGAAAAAATAGACTATCCAAGGAATGACCGTGGTGACCTCGGTGCAATTATTCATCCAAGCCTACAGGTATGCTCCGCTAGATGGTTTAAGGCCTCATTTGCACATTGCAGATTTGTTCAGTATTTTGAAGCCAGAATCAGGAATGGATGAAAAGAAGAGAAGACTAAATATTTATTATATTTCACCTGTATTTAGGATCCAGTTGGTTAATCTGCACTGTGTGAACTAGGCTTAAAAAGTATCCACACGCTTCTTCTTTTCGTTTTTTTTTTAAAGTTTATTCCTGGTACACGTGTACAGGTCTATAATATATTTATTCTATTTATTATTCTGTGTGCTGGGCATCCAAACGATAAGCTCAATTGCACAGCTTGTTATTACTTCCGCATCTTGAGAGCATTCACCACGGACCAGACATCTTAATCTGTGCTCCATAAAGGTCTATGACCTCCTAAAGTGTAGCATTCCCTGCCATGCTGAGTCACTCTGTCCTAAAAAAACACTAAGAGCAAGTGGCCACACAGACCCTCCTCTGTTACTAGCACTTAGGCCCCATGCACACGACCATGCACGTAATCACGGTCGGTGATTACAGGCACGGCCGGCTGCGGACAGTCATCCGCATTTGTGAACCGTGCTCCCATCATAAAGTATGGGAGAATGGTGCGTAAAATAAAAAAATTGGACATGTCTTATTTTTTTACAGAAGGTTTCTACGGCACAGACGCCATCTCGTAAATAAATGGGAAGGTGTCCGTCGGCCATAGAAATTAATGTTACGGTCATAATCTACGGTCATGTGCATGGGGCCTTACACAGTAGTAAGAAAATCTTGTTTAAAGGCGATGTAAACCTTTGTAGCCTTTTTTAATATGAAATATATGTGTTTAATAGATGTCCATTTGAAAAATGTACAGTATATAAAAATGTTCTTTACTTTTTGGGCTCCAGCTTCTATATATACATTATACATAGAAGTTGCATAGCGCCACAGTGATCTGAATGTCAGTCAGCTAGACGACGGCTCGGCTGACGGCGGTTTTTGTGTGCCTCTCACACAAGATAACTGTAATACCGGTCGCATCTATGTTTATGAATAATGTGTATAAACACAACTTGTGTATTTCATAAAAAAAATACTACAAAGGATTACATTGCCTTTAAATGTGGTCCTCCCTTATGTAGACTCAAACGTATCTCCACAGGAGGGCTCCGTATTTGTTCAACTATTCCTTGTTGAAGGGAAGTATGGCTTTCTTCTCCTTTGGATATCGAGCGTACCATAGTTAACACAGCACAAAGGGACAAAAGCAATAACTGAACTGCACTTCCCATCTCTATGGGCTTCTTAGCAGCTACATGGGTTTCCGCTATGGTATGTGTGCTCTTGACCCGGACCTGAAATAGTGTATATGTAAAGTATAGCACTGGATAGAAAAGGGCCATTTGTTCCAGTGCGTCCGTCGCCTGTGGACTTCCAATAGCCAACTCCTACCACAGGAAAAATGTTGTGAACAAGTAGAAGTGCTGTTTTAAGATCGGTGTGGGTCAGACCGCCAAGGAATCGGTAAGTGATGGCATATCCTAGTGATGTGCCATCAGTTACTATAGTGGAAAACCCCTTTAAGCATTTTACCTGTACTGACTGAACTATATTTTACAGGATCAGGACTGGAAACCACTGCATCCTGGTGACCCAATGTTTATAACAATGGATGGAAAAGTTACCTGCTATGAAGGAGAAAATACTGTTTATCCAACATTTGTGAATGAGGCGGCATACTATGAAAAAAATCAGGCTTTTACCAAAACTGAGAAAGTGACACTGACTGCACAATCTATCCATTGCAGCTCTATATAACAACTCCTCCGAGTCATATCATGTGGTCTTAGTTATTGAAGAAAACTGTTAGGGGTCTTTTAAATACAGTAGATGCGTCTTTTATACAGAACTCTGAACTTTCTACTTCCTGGGAGTTTTCAGACCCCATCTCCCAAAGTTGTTTGAAGCTTAAAAGATACTGGAATTTGTAAGGGACCCATATAATTACGGTATTCTAGGTCAAAAACATCTATAGCTGTTGTCAGTGGGCTTAGATTAAACTTGGGAGGATTTAACACCAGATTTAAAAAATAAAACAAAAAACACACTCTACTCTACCCACTAAGATAAAACCTGACTATATCCATTGACCATGGTCTATTGGTACTGCTTATGTCATGGCCCCCATTTTCATTCCTGATCGCTCACTTTTGCAATATGACAGTAATAAAATGTCTCCTATCTTACAGAATAGAGTCAAAAACATTTCTCAGGGATATATTCGAACTGAGTAATGCTGAGTACCGGCTAGGAGCGATGGGTTAGGCCCCATACACATGACTGTATATTTCATCCGTGATTACAGACAGTAATTACGGACCCATTCATTTCTATTGGCCACGGACACCTTTCGGTATTTTTACTGATGGGTGTCTGTGCTAAAAAAATTATAGAACCTGTCCTGTTCTTGTCCGTAATTATGCCACAGATTCTCCCATAGCAGCCTATGGGCGCTTCCGTAAATACGGACCGCTATGGATGTGCATCCGTAAACTGTCCATATTTTCTGAAACGTTGCTATCCTAATTTGCAGCCTCCCTCTTCTTTTTTTTTTTTTACATTTTTACGGATCAAATACGCATTCAATACGGTCCGTGTTTACGGACACCCTTTCATATATACAGATGACTACAGATACGTATTTACAGACAGTATTTACGGATAGCTAAAAATACAGTTGTGTGAATACATTAGGCACAGATGCTGCAAATATTAGTCCTTTACTGACTGGTGGTGTATATACTAATGGTCACGAGGGGTGTAACAAACTTGGCAGAGAGACACAGTCACTATAAACGTTTCACAAATGCAATGAGGCAGTGGTTGGTCACCAGCTTGTTTCCTTTGAACAGAGCTCAGGCTCCTCCCCGATACAGGGGCACTTCTACTTTAATTCCAGGCCCTTTTTCTTTTTTGGTCTACAGCAATTCTTGACTCTATTGTGGGGAGGCCCCAGGCAATTTCTACCCACTGTCTCAGCAAATCAATCATGGGGAGGTCCCAGGCAACTTCCACCCATTACATCCAATGCTGTCTCTTTCACAGCAATCATTTGCGGGAAGGCTCCTGCACTCCACCCGCCACAGCAATAGGCCCTTTCTGGCTTTAGGGCCTAGTCATGCCCGCTGGCAAAACGGCAATCCTGCTGCTCTATTGACTGCAGCCCGTTTACTAAACCCTGTTAAGCAAGAACAGCCACCTTTTAGTAACTGAGGCCCCATGCACACGAACGTGCTTTTGCGGCCGCAATTCCCCCGAAAATCCACGGGAGATTTGCGACCCCATTCATTCCTATGGGGCCATGCACACAAATGGTCCGTGCATGGCCCCGGAGCCCGGACCGCAGAAAGAACGGGCATGCCTTATTACGGCCGTGTTCTGCGGTCCGGGCTCATTGAAAATAATGGCCGCAGGCGCGTGCACGGTCCGCGATTTGCGGGCGGCTCGCAGCTAACACTCCGTGGCCGGCCGACCCGAAAATCACGGCCGTGCATAAGGCCTAAGTGTCATACCGAGCATGAGGCATGAATCGATTCTACGCTGGATGTGTCCTCACCTGTTAAGGCGTAGTAAAATATAAATCAAGAATGCCACCCAGGTTATTTCTTTTCGCGCTTGCATTGGAGAGGGAAAGCCATCATTGCCTTTACAGTATGATATACTGTAGCAGTGAGCTTTGTTGGCTTGAGGACCGGCACGGCTCAGAACATGTGACCACAGGTCCTCTATCTCCATGTTTGTCTACATGGCTCTGCCCTTGAACAAGGAAAACCCCCTTCCACACCTTGCATCATGACACCAGAGCTGTATGTACGGAGCCTGTATGGAGGCACAAGGAGTCCATGATCTGCACTATGGAGAATTAGGCACTCCATGCCCCGTTATGTGATGCCATCCTACGACACGGTTATTACATATTCACCCCTAGAAGAATTGCTATGCAAACATTGCATCTGCATCTAGGGGGAAAAAATAAAATCTTTGCTGCAACATTCAATCAGTTTTCAATCTGTCGTTTTTCCAGAGCAGGTTAGAGATGAAAGCTGTGTCTTGACAGTAAGTTCCCCTCTGCTAGTTTTTATAAATTACGCCGTAGGTCAGCCTTGGGCTATGTTCACACGTACTGGATTGGCTGCAGAAAAATTCCACCGTAAATCCAGAGGAATCCACAGGGATATCCACAGCGGCAAATCTGTACCAAAAAAAAAAAAGAAGCAAAATCCCGTCTCAAAATCTCATATGCCACACAAGTATCAGCACATGTGTAGGTACTCTAAGGCCATGTTCACACTTTGCAGTTATCGTACAGTTTTCTAGGTATGTGTGTGTTTTTTTGCTAAATCCTAAACAGAAAAAAAGGATAAAGCAAAGACTAAGGCCATGTTCGCATATGGCGTATGAGTTGCAGATTTATGGTGTGGAGTGTGCACTGCAATGTAATTATTTCTGATGTCAGGTCATTTATTGATATTTCCATCGCATGTGAACGAGGCCTAATTCTACTACGGGGCCACTTCTTAAATAGTGGGGCAAAATATGATTCAATAAGGAGTCTGAAGAAATATCTAACAAGGGCCTATGTACAATAGAGGCAAACCATGCAGCCCATGCAGCAGGGGGCCCAGCCTAGGTTGGCTAAATATTTTATTTTAAGTAACGGTGACAATCTTGTGTAGAGATTTCCTCTCCATACATTCTACAATGTAAGCAAACAAGGGTGTGTGGAATTAACCCAAGGATCATGGGACAGAGATGGGGTCAAACAAACAGCTAGTCCTCCTTTCCCAGGTGGTTAGGAGTGCGTTGGTGTTAACCAGCAGGGGGCGCCATTATAATCTTTGCAATTGGTCTCGCTCACTCCTATGTATGCATCTGTACCTTAATTAATAATTACAAATTATTCAATTATTAAATTCAAGATCCACTGGAGTAGAGATCTGCCCAATTTATTTAAAAAAGTCAAGTTGCAGAAGTTATTAGTAACCACATTCTTTTTATATAGTTCATCAGGAAACAATAAAAACAGACTCAAGTACTGGCAAAATATAAAATATATATATAACTTTATTGTATTTTTTTTTTTTACAATGCATTACAAGAATGTATTTTTAAATAAATATATTTAACAGAGAAATAAGTTGAATTTATTGACTTGTTGTTAATATTACATTTTATTTCCCAGAAGCCATTATTCAGACATTAGAGGTAGGATTAAATTATGAACTAAACATAAACTTCAATGACCGTAAAAAGCATAATACATAATAAATATACCAAAATTGTGTACACTTAATACAAACTTATACAAATATTCCGATATAAATAAAATAACTTAATATAAAAATACATAACCACAACATAAAAATCAAATAAAGCTTCACTTAACAGTATTCACCAGAAATTAAGTCTGTTTGCTGTCGTCGGACTAGATTTGTTCGTCCCTGAGATTACAAAATCCTAGCATTAAGCAGCACATCATCCATATGCAAATAAAAATTATCATAAAAAAACCTTCATTTAAAATACATCAAAGGAAATATCACCTACAAACTTCATATAGTAAAAGTGCAAAAAATAACAATGAAATATATGTGCTCTATCTATCAAATGCATTACAAACTTCAAGTCAGTACCATATCCCATTAGTAAGACAAGGGTAAGCTACACAGGCAATTATTCTCTTTCCTCATTATAAGAAAAAAAAAAGGGGAGAAAGAATAGTTTTGTTCAGTACTAAGCGATCAATTCGGGACATTGATCTACACTGAAAGATTTTGAGCACAGAAGTGTAATCCTCAATCGCAAATGTAGTAAGTCCAATAGGCATATATATGTTCCAAATAAGGTTATCAATCACTCATGACATTAGTAGCACGATCAAGCTACAAAAAAAACAAAACGCCTGCGTAGCTTGGACCTAATAAGGACAAAGGAAACCTGTGAATCGCATCCAAAAAAGACCTTAAAAAAAGCACTCCATTTTTTCTATTTTATTGCAGTCCCCATTTGTACATTGGTGTTTCAGTGGGGCGCTGTGTGCAAAAACACTTACCGATCCCCGCATCTTGTCTTTTTTTGGGTCCTGCGCCAGCCGCGTCCTCTTCTTTCTGACCTGGTCTGGAATCGCTGCTTTTCAGAAAAGCGGAAGACAAGCTCTCAATGCTTTCCTATGGAACCTTGTTCTGGCTCTCATAGGAATGCATTGAGAGCCTGAGTTCCGCTTTACTCAAAAGCACAGTGACTCCGGACAAGTCCGAGGGAAGATCACGTGAGCGGCGCTGGACCCGAGAAATGCAAGATGCCGGGATCGGTAAGTATTTTTCCACAGCTCCAACCTGAATCACCAATGTACAAATGGAGACTGCAAAAATAAAAAAAAAAGTGGAGTGCTTCTTTAACTTTTATCTTTAAAACACAGAAATATTTATACTTATGTGCTATTAGTCTATTATTGGCAAAACCATTAAACACTACCAATTTTTTTAGCTATGTAGCAAGTTTTATATTATATTTCTTATTTTTCTATTTTTTATATATTTAGAAATATTAATTTGGCTTTTGTCAGTGTGTCTGATTGGACTGTGAAGGGACACCTTCTACTGACAAGGGGAAGGGTAACTCTTTTTCATCCATTTCCAGGAGGACTTAAAGAGGAACAACACAACACAGAGTTCTAAGAAAATATGCTCCAGAATTTATGGAGAATGCAAGTATTTACTAAAACAGACATGTCAGGAGAGCCAACTTAAAAACTCTTATGTAAATGATTAGCTATTTTCTCGAAAAAAAATAGAAAACGTCTATTCTGAGTTTTGACTAAAATTTAATCTGTCTTGCTACCAGGAAAAAATAATATATAAAATGTAATAATGTTTAATGTCTATTGATAAGTAAATATTATCTCCTCTGTTTGTCTAGGAGTAGTGACATAAACTGTGGGAATGGATAACTAGACTCATGGACTAATCTGTAGTTTAACGGAATGTGCACATTGTATACTAAAGACTTTATGAGTAGGCAATTGTATAAAGTGCAAACGTTTTGTAAAAGAAATGTAAACAAGTATAATCATAGTGCTATTAAATTTCTGCGTCACCACACGACAATTGCTACAATCGCAACAGAAATTTGTATCCCCCCCCCCTTCGACATTTTTGGGAAATTTGCAGGTTATGTCAAAAACTTTTCACAGTTTGCAAGTTGGCAGGCTCATACCCCAGAGGAGAGGTAGGTCATGTTTTACTCTACATTGCTATGTAGCTGCAAAGTTCAACGTCCCAGAAGAATGCCCTGTTGGACTAGTTGGAGCTTTTAGATCCACGGCTCCCAGGACGTCCGAGATGGAAAGAGCCCTCTGTATATTCTTCCCACATTCTAAACCGTGGTCTCGAAGGTTTGCTCCTTTGAATCTCGAAAATCAATTGTAACATGTCGGTCTCTCTCAAAACTATCCGCTTCATCGTCGGTTATCAAGTTGGCACAGCTCATTCCTTGAAGAAAAATACATCAGGTTATGTTAATTTGTATTGTTTGTTATGTACATTACTGTATATTACATGGTCAGTTTAAACTATTTAATGTATAAAATGTATTTTATTTGTGGAAAGAAAGGAATCTTCACTCAGTATAGTGTTGGTTATGATGCACCTGACACAAGACATACAGTCCCTAAATCTTTTCTCTATTGTTTTATTCCCGTCATGTGAGGTGTGTTCGAAAGATAAAGCCTCGTGCACTCAGCAGAGCTGTGTGCACAGAGGTTGTACAGAGTTAACATTCAGACAAGCGTCGGCAACCGCGGACATGAAGAACGGCAGTTTTTCACATCCGAGGTACACCTTTGTGGGACGCGTTGTCACGGATCCCCCATAGACTAGAGTCTATGGAGGGATGCATGACGCGCAGTAAAAAAGGATATGTTCTATTCTTTCACGGACCCTTTGCGCTCCCTTTAAACAACGGTCATGTGATTGGCCCCATTGAAATACATGAGTCCGTGTGACGGCCGTTGTTTTAACGGCCATCACACGGACGTGATACACACTCGTCTGAATGAGCCCTCAAATGTAGCCCCTGCTGCTCAGTACTATGGAAATAAAGGCACTCCATCTGCTGTCTAATGTTTTCTCCGTACAACACCATGTTACATAATTATTTTCCCTAGAAACATTGCTTCTAGGGGAGAATAGTTCCATAATACAGCGTCCAATGGAACATGACACAGATTCTTTTCTGCCGATTTCCATATGAAATTGGAGGCATGTGGATGTACAGTATGGCCCCATAGAGATCTACGGGTGCCGTATTGCGGCTTTTTACAACTCTGAGGTTGTCTGAAGCCATAATACGGTCGTGTGCATGCCTGAGGCCTGTCAGCTTTGACTATCTATTATTTTAGAAATAAATAATCTATTTGTCTAATTGACCTAGCCAGAGGCTGCATGTATATCGGTAGTAGTAATCTGTTCTCATTAATCTGGTGGGCTTTTTTTGTGTTTTTCTGTGTTTTTTTTTTTTTTTAAATCTTGGAATAACTAAGCGTATGCAGGGTAACAGGGTCAATGCTATTTTGAATAAATTCTGACCTGTAATAGAGATGTGATGGGTGGGGGTCCACACACGAAGACCTCCACTGATTACTAGAATTCAATAAAGCTGTGCCCTTTCTGCTTCTGTTGGCTTTCTTTAGATCTCCTCCGAGAGCGGAGTATGGGCAATATTCTGGGCCGGTACTTTATTCTCAGAGGAAATCTAAGGAAATCCAACTATAGCTGAAGGGGCACAGCATAAAAACATTGCCCCATTGTCTAGACCCATTTGAGCTTGATGTGAAGGCGGAGGAGGTGAACTCTGAAGTTAACTGCAGTTACATTTTTAGAAATATAAATTGAAGCTTCTGGGCACAAATCTGTAAAAGGACCCCCACCTATCGTGTAATTTTATATTGGTGTCTTCTTATGTAACAGAAGGGCTTATGGACTCCTCATGTACTAGGGCCCGGGTGCTACTGCTAACACTGCACCCCTAAAGCTATTCCCCTGCGCGTTTTCATATTTTGCGCTTGCGTATCACTGCATTAAAATCTTATGCACTCACCAGGATACATTTGAAACCCAGGTTCTTCATTTATACAGGTAACATGATTGTGCCATTCTGACCATTTTACTTCGTTTATCCTGTTCAGGAGACAATACACCATTAATAATATGAAGTGTCGCTCATCAATAACTAATACAAGGACTCCTAACAGGCAGTAAAACACTATTAAAGCCACAAAAGTCATAAAAAAACACATGTACCATTTTACTTAAAACGTTTTTTGAAATGCAATTTTTTTGCCCAAAAATCCAGATACATAAAGTGTGAGTGAAGGAAGCCTAATTTTGTCTTTTTTTTAAATTTTTTTAACTTTTTGTAAAAACCAATAATTGCATTTTCCATTCAGGAACAGATGATCGGATATATTGCAGGTACGCAGAGAACAGCAAACTTTTTGTCCACATTAGTTAAATAAGTCACCCATTAAAAGATACCTTAGACATGCTCTGTTGTCATTTTTGGAGACGGTGCAAGATTCTCCAGGCTGAAATTTACTCTTTAACCACATTGGTAAACTCTTCTCAAACTCCATTATAGTCCTAGCCCTCTGTAGGTACAACAACAAAAGAGAAATGATTATTATATTATTAAGATGTGTAGTTACATGTATTATCCATTGTATATATGTCATGTTCTAGAAACTGGTTTTGCATATAGGAGATTTTCCTTTTATATAAGCTAGGGTTTTGATTCTGAAATTAAAAATAAGTAAACTTTAAAACTTAAATAGCGTAAATCATCCGCATCTCTATCCATCAATATACAAACATAGCCACTGCTATAAGGCTGGGTTCACACGACCTATTTTCAGGCGTAAACGAGGCGTATTATGCCTCGATTTACGCCTGAAAATACGGCTACAATACGTCGGCAAACATCTGCCCATTCATTTGAATGGGTTTGCCGACGTATTGTGCAGACGACCTGTAATTTACGCGTCGTCGTTTGACAGCTGTCAAACGACGACGCGTAAATTGACTGCCTCGTCAAAAGAAGTGCAGGACACTTTGAAACGTAATTTGAGCCGTTTTTCATTGAAGTCAATGAAGAGCAGCTCAAGATTATGGGCTGTTTGCTCCTGAAAACAGTCTGTCTTTTCAGACGTAAAAGGAAGCTAGCGTGTGCACATACCCTTAAAGCTAGCTCAGATGTGAACATTGAGGTTAATGGTGATCTGGATCCACATAAAGTGCCTAAGATAAGGTAAAACAAGGCCAGACCACAGACTGGAAGTGTTGTCATGAGGACATAGGAATAGACCTGCTGCAGGTTTCAGGTCTGTAATTTAAATGGGTGTTCCAGTTTCAGCAGATAAATGCTAATCTTTGCATTATCAATTTTTAAATAAACTTTCTGTATCATTTCCTTGCAGTTTTCAAGATCTCCGCTTGCAGTCATTCAACAGAAACATTCATTGTTTACTTTCAATGGATTAAAATCTGTCCTGGTGATGTGATGGACACACAGGTGTGGGGATCGTTACAGTATGTGTAGCAGAGCCGTGTCTTCTAACTAACAAGCTGACCATGTGTGTGTACATGGACAGATTTTTATCCACTGGAAGTAAACAATGAAGGTTCCAACTTAATGACAGCAAGCAGAGATCTTGAATTATTATAATTATATTAGAAAATTGTACAAACTTTTCATTATATAAACCATAATCTATGTGCTAAAACCGGAGGACCCCTTTAAAGTACTGTTAACATCTTCATATATGTCTACTGGGAAGTTAAAAAACAAAAAGCGCTATGAAGTTAAATGCATATTAATTTCTTCCCATAATCTAGTTTTGTAGCCCGTATTCGAACTACTATATACCAAACAAAATATGTTCTAGATTCAGTATGCTTTGCCATGGGGTTTTATTACGGTAAAACATCACAACTGACGTGTTTGTAAAAAAGTAGTAAAACGTCACTCAGCAGAACGCTATACACACACCTGTATTCTCCATATGTTCTCACTTTCTTTTGAAATCTTTTCCACCGTTTCTCCCATCAATGCAATTAACATGTTCAGAAGAAGCACAAACGTCAGTATAACGTAAGCAATCAGAAGGAGCAAGGACAAGACGGGGTATTTAGAGTCATGCTGCATCTCCAGATCTCCAAGTCCAATGGTCAGCTTGAAAAGCTCCACAATGGCCGTGCTGAAGCTCTTGTAGGCGCTGCATTCATCGCCATCAGCGCAGTTTTCAATGAGAGAAGCGAGAGCTGTTCAAAGAAAGGAGAAAATAATGTGTTATCTACCATTGTCCAGAAAATCTTTTATTACATGTGCAGCTATTGAGCAAAACTCTGTTCCAGTCTCCATGTGTTATAAATTGTTTGGATGTAGAGAACTCTTTAAAGCCTAGTCAAATCCTTCCTTCATTTTTGATAAAGATTAATGTAGACACCATCTTGGATTACCCCCACCTTAATTCCCCATTAGTCATGGCATTTTTCTTTTTATTTTATTGAAGGAAGGAAAAGCTCCATGTGACAGAATACTTGGGTGCCCATGAATGTATAAACTCCTGGTTATTGGCCCATTAAGCTCAATGTACACACTTTTAATAGTGGAAATTGAAAAACTCAAAGTGAATTTGGACACAAAAGTGATAATACTCAGGGGTGGGCCCACACTGGATTTTTGCCCATGAGGAACAAATGGGGAAAGTCTTATATAACATACGGTACATTGGGTCTTTTTTTTTAAGTTTTAATGAAACAAACTACAACATTGCTACCCGGCCATGCTGTTAGATCCCTGGTAATACTGCTATGATGACAAATCCAATTATGGAATGACTTCTGGGCCTTGGGCATGTATGGGATGGTAAGGAATTCTGTGGAACCCCCTGTCATTTCTTGGCACTCAGGCACTGCCCACTATGACCACAGACAAGGTAAGTTGTTTATCTACCGTATTTAATTAAATTCTTTAGTCAAATTCATATTTATTTGAGTAAAGACTTGAGAAACCATTGTCAATATAACAAACTAAAGTATACATACCTACTCCAAATCCAAAGAGAAACAAAATGTACACAAATAAGAACTTCAGAACATCATTCATGATGACCTGAAAGGAAGGGATACACAACATTATGTTACTAATAAGGTCCTATATCATAGTCATTATCAGAATAAGGACTCGACCAACACGACCGTTGTTTTCTTCAGTGCCTAATCCTTTTTTTTTTTTTGGGCGAATAGCACACTGAACCATTTATTTCTATAGGGCCATGCATACATCCAGGTTTTTTTACGGATCCATTTGTCTGCAAATTATAGAACAGGTACTATTATTCTCCGTCTCACTCATGGTAGTGTTTTGTGATCCGCAAAATGGAAGCGGTCATGTGCATGATGCCTAACAAATTACACTAGGGGAAGCGGTGTACTCTACCTTGGCATAATAACACTATGGGTATAGTGAGAAGCTGGCCATTCTATCATCTTGGAGCATATAAGAACTTGTGCAAATAGAGACAGGGCTATTGACCCAAGCAACAAATCCGATGCTAGCCGTCATTAGTGTTGAACAGGTCAGAAAATAAAACGGACTGGAACTGCAATATTTTAATTCGCACTACTTTTCAGATTTGTCTTATCGACAAAATAAAAAACCAATATCAAGGATTATCTTAAGATCTGTTGATACTTATTGTGTGAAAGCCATTGGAAGACACATTTTGCCCAAGGGTTGAGCAGGGCGTTGGCGCAAGTTCACATAGTTTATTGTAATAAGTAGGCATTTTGTGGCATTTGAAAACTTATACTTATATTATTCTTATCATTATAGGTGGAGCCTTGGCGCTAGGTGACTGAATTGTCTGTATTGACCACGCACATGAGTAGAAATTCTGACTCTCACCTTTTGGATCATAACACTGTAGATGCCCAGGGACTGAAATCCTCTTGTGTAATATAACATGTTTGCCCATCCAAGTGCCATGGCTAAGACAAGAAATGCCAGATATTCTTTGACGCCAAAAAGGTAACAGAAAACTGACGCTATAACCAGTATTGCTTGGATGAAACTGGAAGGGAAACAGATATCGACACTTTAGTATCATGAAGCAAGATCGCCTACACAGCCCTATTAGCAGCCAAATTATAGGCATCTGTCTCCTATGTAAACTACATTTTACATATTGACATTATACTATATTAGCGATACTAGGACATTTAGTGCTGAATGTGGTGTACAGTAGATCTATATGTATGCAGCATTATATTAAAAATATTATTTATAGATAAGTCACGTGAATTCCCAATACTCCTGGGGCAACCATTGATCGTCCGGTATATGCTCAGAGGCGTAACCACAATCTCCTGGACCCCAATGCAAAACCTGTTACAGGGTCCACATCTACCATGTGGCAATAATACTAGTGTCTTGTTATGTGGCAGGGGGGCCTTTGGGACCCCTCAGGCACCCGGACCCAGGCGCACTGCTCCATTTGCACCCCCTATAGCTACCCCGCGTTATGTGCTGATATGGTCAATTGGAACACTAGCTCTTATTTCAAGCCGTATTGATCCATGACAGGATTTTTTTTAAGACAGATTAGGACTTCATTACTTACAAGAGAACATGAAACCAGGCGTCTGACAGAACTGAACGAAGATCCGACGGCCTCACTAAGAATATAACGACACCCTATATAAAAAAAACAAAGCAGTAATATTGTATCAATTTGCTATAATGCATATATATTTTTTATCTTTAGCAAATATGGACCTTCTTAAAAAAGAATCTTAAAACAAGAACATTCAGCAGTAAAAAAAAGAATAACCTTCGGAAATTCATGAAAATATCTTTAAGATGTATTTATATATGTTCAGTTTGCCTCATTAAACAGTTGACTTTTTATGTGATATGGATAAGCATACACACAGTAAATGTGAAGGCAATTTTAGTATTTCCTTAAAGGGTTATTACCATCACAGCAATATCCTAGCGATATGCCATCACTTTGTGTGAGGATAATAACCCTTTAATTCATTTTACATTACATTATATATTTAAGCGGGTCGGTCCCCTGAATTTAATGCCCTATTAGTGATATATGTTATCTGTGCTTGTGGGACAAATTTTGGTGCAAAAATTTCTCACGTGTTCGTAAACTTTGAGTAATGGTAGTACGCAGTATTCATAAGCAGCATTAGCATCACAACAACGGAAGAATATTAAGAAGAGAGATGCACTTTAAACAATCCTCTCCCATTATTGACATATGTTGGGACATAATATTTGGCTGGAGGCTGGGTCCCGGAAACCCACTGATGCCTGGAACAAATGGACTTCAGTGTACATTATCAAAGGAACACTCCCGGAAAAAAGTGTAATCTGTTATGTCTGGTGTAAGGCCTGAAGAAGAGGTGCATGACACAAGGATTTGAAGAACGCTAAACACAAAACCCCTGTGTCATGCACCACCCCCTCAGTCAAAGCACTAGGTATAAGACAATGTATCCGTTTGCCTAGTGTTCCTTTAATATCTTAAGCCCTTTCAATGACACTGAAGATTTTGGTAACTTCTGAGACATGGCCCTTGTTTGGATGCTCAGATCTTCACCAGTGTTGCCACCTTAGGCTCTAATCACATCTGTGGCGAAGACTGCGTTTGGACCCATAATTTCAGATTATGTCAGATTTGATGGGAAGAGTAGCGCTTCATGTAATGTTATTCTACCCATCAAAAATATGGACACCACTGTGGAACCCAGTGGACCCTATTATAAGTCAAGGGGTCCATCAGCATCTGGCACTGTCCTGGTTTTTCGTTAAAACACAGATATGAACAGAGACTTGCAAGTCTCAACGACATGCCTGAAGATTATTTAAAGTGGAATTCCCATTACTTAAGGAATAATAAGAAATAATTTACAATCACATTTCTATAGTTATTTATTGTTTCTAGGAATAATTTGTATACTATATCTAACAAAAATGTTCCTAAGTAATTATTAAGAAGGTTGTTGAAACAATTTGATTACAATCATTTTTTAAGACCAATATAAAACTTGAATGGGGCTGAGCTGTAATACCAGATGCAGCCCATAGACAGGAGAGGCGCTGTTTTTTGTAATCTCAGACAACCCATTAAAAAGGTTTTTCCATAATCATTATTTATCACCTTTCCAAAGTATAGGTGATAAATATCTGAACGGTGGGGGTCCGACTGCTGAAAAACCCCCAAGCTCTCCAAATTCATGAATGAAACATTTTTTAACAGTTTTGTATGTTTCTTTGGAACTATTTAAAACAACATCAAATTGTTAAAAGATGAAAATGTGAAGCCGGTTTTACACTGGTTTATACACCCATCTAATTGCTTGGCTTAGAATAAAGGAGGATACGTTTATGTCACATCAGTCTGTGAAATATGCGCATAGTTGAGAAGTGTAACAAAATTAAAGATGTGCGTCATCTCCATAATAACATGCAGTTCAATAACTCTCTAGTTACTCACCTCTTTGATCATTAGGTATGTAGCACAAACAATAATAAACATTTGTCCGACCAACTGTAACCACCCTCGATCATATGTTAGACTTAAGGGATACAGAGCCTGTGGTTGTAGAAGAGACAAGTTAGTGTTCATTCTATAAATACATTGTAAATGTTACATTATGTTATAATAAATGTAATCAATGGAGAATATTATACAATGTAGACATAACTGGATGTGTATGAAGCCTTCATACAAAACCTAAAAACTCAGACGGGACCATAGCTAATTTCCATATTCCGCTCTTCCCCTAATGTCAGATATCTAAGAAAGCTAAGATATAAGAGGTCGTTTGGTGTGGCCCTCAAACTGTAAATCTGTGTTAGTTTTCCCGGTACCTATCTGTGACATGGAGGGAAAAATATGGTCACTGGTGATTTTCTTTCCCTTAAAATACAAAAATCGTAGATCTGTAGGGTCAAAAAGAAAACGTTTTGACTACTTAGAGAGACCCCTCTAACTTAGGGCTCATTCAGATGAGCATGTAATTTGTCCGTGTGATGGCCGTTAAAACAACGGCCGTCACACGGACTCATGTATTTCAATGGGGCCGTTCACATGACCGTTGTTTCAATGGAGCGTGTGAAGGGTCTGTGGAAATATAGGACATGTCCTATTTTCCTGCGTTTTCACGCATCCCTCCATAGACTCTAGTCTATGGGAGAGCCGTGATAAAGCGTTCCGCACGGGTGCAGCTCGGATGTGCAAAACGGCAGTTTTTCACGTCCAAGCTTGCCCACGCTCGTGTGAATGTAGCCTTAGGATATCTGCTAAATGAGAAACAAGCCAGTGGGTGCTCATGCACCCACTGAGCATGGCCATCTGAAATCCCATTTGGGAAGCCCAAAAACAAAAAGTGCACCCTTTATGTTAATTATGTTTCCCCCGATTTGAAATTTTTAAATTGAAGGGATCTGTTCCGGTAACAGATTTCCTTTAACGGTTCAGAGCTAGTAATTTTTTTGCTCATGAAATATAGTTTAATATCGATTGCCTTGTTCTGTCCATGACACAGAAAGGCAGCTCTACATTGTGAGAATCCCATTGGACCCATGTTAATGTGAACTGGATTAAGTAGAATATTGGACTTTATAGCAGTCAAAACTGAATTTTATAGCTCTATTATAATTATTATAATTTTCTGACAACTATAATTGATGTTACTATAAGCAGGCAATATAAAGAGAGAACAAGATGGTAAAGTCTGTAAATGGGCAACTATGTAATTCATAACTGTGGCGAGCCCTCCATAGCGGGACATTCTCTTTCAGGCTAATAGAGTGGTCTACAAATAAGGGAGCCCTCTCTATGATGTCCATATGTAGGGCATATGGTCAGGGGTTGTCCCGATGCACCACTTCTTTAAGGCAGCACTTAGACTACATATGACATAATATATTGAAATGACGTACCTGTTCTCCTCGTGGTCGGTAGTAGGAGACTAATGTAAGGACAACATTGTACGTGAATGATAGAAGAAAAGACAAGAAGAACATGTATCTTGCAAACTTTTTCCATTTCAACTGAAGAAGAGTATGAAGAGGTTCCAGAGCCAACAGCTCATGACGATTCTACAAGATAAGATCATCCCATGTCAATAGTTTTTTTTCTTTTCTTTTAACATATAATATAATGTGTTCGTTCATGGTTACACGGAAACTTTGGGTGTGCAATGCCACATGCATTCCTCCCAGGGACTGTTGCTAAAAACAGTCCACAAAAGGGACAGGATTATGCAAAATGTTATTTAAAATTGGCTTTTCCGGTATTTTTTGGAGTGGTTCCGGGCAGAACAGAGGCATTGCTTACAAATGTACTGTGATTTGGAGTTCAAAAGGTAAACATGCATATGGCATTTGTCATTTCACAACTGTTGCATTCATAGAAAGTCTCAAAGCATGAGATAAAATGACAGAAAAAGTTGGTAAAAAAACCCCCACTGATATTATTCTAAAAAGTAAAATGAGAGAAGTGATACAGTACAGAGATAGTTTCTGCTCTCTATAACATTCATTAGGGTTGTGTCTGGTATTGCAGCCTTTTCTAATTTAACTGAATGAGGTTGAGCTGCAATACCATGAAAAAAAGGAATGGGCCGCCATTTTGCATTGTGTAATCTCCTACCACCCTTTTAGGTAAATATACATATTTTAAATTAAGGTTTGGAACATTACAGTTTCAGGTTTCTTTATATTGTATTGCATTTGTTATTGACTCACATTGCCTACCTATTATAAAATTGTTCTAACAATTTTGCTACTTACATCAATGCCAGTGTTGTAAACCACAATTTCAAGTATTGAATTCCGGGAACAAGTGTCGACGTCTTTCAAGTCATACAATGAAGATGAAACAGGTCCATAAGCCCAGTCTGTGAACTTCCTGGAGAGAACTCTATTTTCCTTTTCTTTTATTTCTCGGCTGAGAATGTAATGAAGGATCTGGATCAAAACATCAAATATAGCAATTTTAGCAACGCAACATCTCATAAAGAAAGAAATGAAAGGAAAAGAAAAGAATGTGAATGTCATGGATAGATTGGTTTTGGATAGCGTTACCTCAGTCTTTCCTGTTCTAGCTGCCAATTGCATTGGAGTGAGGCCTTCTTTATTCTCAATACTTTCCAAAGACTTGTTTTTACAGGTTCGTAGGATTGTATCATACATGCGTATTATGAAGGCATTTTGTGCTTCTGAGTTCTCTGCAACAGTCACCAAAGCATGAAGAACTGTGTTGCCCAAAGAGTCCTGGATGGTGACATCTGTCTGGTGGTTCTCCATGAGGAGCTGTACCACATCTGGTTGGTTGGTACATGCGGCAAGAGCTAATGGTGTTTCACCTTGAGGAACACAAGAAGACATTAAGATCTGCTACTATATATAGCTACACCAGTGTTTTATTGGCATATACTTGTTGTTAAGTAGTAACAAAATGTTTTAACTCTATAAAATGTCTATGTTGATATTGTGTTTTGATTGTATATGTTTTACAAGTAGACAACATGGCCACCTTGATTAGACTATGTTCACACTTGCTTTGTGTTCTTTACCATCAGGACTCCAGTGTTTTTAATAGCAAAAATAGCACAGTCTGCAAAGCTATTCCTGCAGTAAAAACCACCAGAAACCCAATGGAAATTTGATGGACCATATTAGGTCAATGAGCTTCAGCAAGATTCGGTGGCATGCATTGGAAAACTGATCTGTCATGGCTGGCCATTTATTTCAGATAGCTGTTGGCCGAACGATCGTTTGGCTGACAGCTATTCCTACTGACTCCAATGTACACATGCCTGTTTGGCTCGGGAGAAGGAGTAAGGTCGCTGCCAGTCTACTCTGGCAGCGGCTTAACTGGAATCCAACATGCCTGACCCTTCACTCCCCTGAAATTTGCTTTCGGGTTAGAGTTGGGACAACCACCATACACATTAGATAATTGGCCAGTTCACGGAAATTGGCTGACATACATCTAATGTGTATGGCCACCTTAAAAGCGGAAGCCCTTATTGAGATTGGAGTCTTACTGACATGTTGGTTAACTTGGAAAATCTATTCCACAACTAGTTACATAGTTACAAAGTTAGTACAGGTTGTAAAAAGACACATATCCATCAAGTTCAACCAAGAGATGGGAAAAATTTCTACACATTGACATAGGAGCTGATGTTTTTCGTTCTAGGAATTTATCTAAGCCTTTAAAGCCATCTACTCTCCCTGCTGTGACGGCTCCTGCGGTGACTATTCCATAGATTCACCGTTCTCACAGTAAAGAAGGCTTGTCGCCTCTGCAGATTGAACCTTTTTTTCTCCAGACGGAGGGAGTGCCTCCTTGTTTTTTGAGGGGGTTTTACATGGAACAGGATTTCACCATATATTTTGTATGTGCCATTCATATACTTATATAAGTTAATCATGTCCCCCCTTAGTCGTCTCTTTTCAAGGCTAAATAGGTTTAATTCTATTAATCTTTCCTCATAACTTAGATTCTCCATGCCCCTTATTAGTTTTGTTGCACTTCTTTATATTTTTTCCCAACTCCAGGGTATCCTTTCTATGAACCGGAGCCCAGAACTGAACTGCATATTCTAGATGAGGCCTCACTAATGCTTTGTAAAGTGGTAATATTACATCCCTGTCCCGCGAGTCCATGCCTCTTTTAATACACAACAATATCTTGCTGGCCTTTGAAGCAGCTGATTGACACTGCATGCTGTTATTTAGTTTATGATCTACAAGTACACCTAGATCCTTCTCAACAAGTGACTCTCCCAGTATAGCTCCCCTAGGACATATGATGCATGCAGATTGTTGGTACTCAGATGCATAACTTTACATTTATCTACATTAAAGAGGCTCTGTCACCAGATTTTGCAACCCCTATCTCCTATTGCAGCAGATCGGCGCTGCAATGTAGATAAGAGTAACGTTTGTTTTTTTCAAAAACGAGCATTTTTGGCCAAGTTATGACCATTTTTATATTTATGCAAATGAGGCTTTCTTAAGTACAACTGGGCATGTTTAAAGTTATGTACAGGTGGGCGTGTATTGTGTATGTACATCTGGGCGTTTTTACTTCTTTTACTAGCTGGGCGTTGTGAATGGAAGTGTATGATGCTGACGAATCAGCATCATCCACTTCTCTTCGTTAACACCCAGCTTCTGGCAGTGCACAGACACACAGCGTGTTCTCGAGAGATCACGCTGTGACGTCACTTCCTGCCCCAGGTCCTGCATCGTGTCGGACGAGCGAGGACACATCGGCACCAGGCGACAGAGGCTACATCGACTTACCTGCAAACGCCGATGCTGCTGCAGAATCAACTGTAGCCTCTGTCGCCTGGTGCCGATGTGTCCTCGCTCGTCCGACATGATGCAGGACCTGGGGCAGGAAGTGACGTCACAGCGTGATCTCTCGAGAACACGCTGTGTGTCTGCACTGCCAGAAGCTGGGTGTTAACGAAGAGAAGTGGATGATGCTATTTCGTCAGCATCATACACTTCCATTCACAACGCCCAGCTAGTAAAAGAAGTAAAAACGCCCAGATGTACATACACAATACACGCCCACTTGTACATAACTTTAAACACGCCCAGTTGTACTTAAGAAAGCCTCATTTACATAAATATAAAAATGGTCATAACTTGGCCAAAAATGCTCGTTTTTGAAAAAAACAAAACGTTACTCTTATCTACATTGCAGCGCCGATCTGCTGCAATAGGAGATAGGGGTTGCAAAATCTGGTGACAGAGCCTCTTTAAACCTCATTTGCCAAGTGGATGCCCAAACACTCAGTACATCCAAATCAGCTTGGAATTTACCAACATCTTCCATAGTCTGAACTATATTACATAGCTTGGTGTCATCTGCAAAAATAGAAATAGTGCTATTAATCCCATCCTATATATCATTAATAAATAAATTGAATAATAGTGGTCCCAGCACTGAACCCTGGGGTACACCACTTATTACCGGGAACCATTCAGAGTAGGAATCATTGACCCCAACTCTCTGGATACGGTCCTTAAGCCAATTCTCAATCCAATTACAAACCCCCTGGAGAAAATATAATCTACTAGTATTATTGTGTTACTAATATTAGCTGCGTCTATAGAAGGATAATAGAATATCTTATAGTTCATGAAATCTTTAATTTTTTTCCAATAAATTATGACAACTTACCAAAATAAAATCCTTCATGTTTACGCTTTGGATTAAAGAATCGCCCTTGTGCCCGTACATTAATATTAGCCCCTTTCTTGATTAAACACTTCACCAGGTCACTTTGTCGCCTTTCAATTGCTATATTCAACGCGGTCTGACCTGGAGAAAATAATGAAAGTGTTTGTGAGCACCCAAAGCTGCTCTACATTTATTATCACATACAGTATGCAAAAACAAATGTCTATGCTGATATCCCCTAATTTATCAAATAGTAGTCACATTTTATTGTAAGATTTAACTAGTGTCATTACATGTAAACTTATATTTATACAGACTTTTACTTTGAGGTTTCTATTCTGAAATATTGGTTGTGAAATGTATAAATTTACACCTATCGCAATGCAAAACCTTTCCTTTCACATTGATTAAAGCTTATGCCTACTTCCCATCCCTAAGGCGGCCATCATGGGAAGGAGTATATCTCCAGTACTATATTTCAGCCATTTTGTTGTAGCCCACGGTCCATTCCATTATGGAACTTATTCCAACAAAGTGGCGGCTACCACAAGGGACAACTTATAAAAAATGGTTCCCTCCCCTGTTACAGAAGAATCTTTATAACATTCATTCTTATCTTATTTTATTTAACTTTTTTTCTCATTTTCTTTGGCGAGTAGCGGGTAGGCCTGGTCACACACCAGAATAGTCGATGATAACCCAAAATCCCAACATAAAAAAATTGTTGTGAAAAGACTGTGGGTTAGACATTGGGGGTCTTTGATTTTCCATCTTATACATATATGTATTATTGTCCTTATAGTAGGGGGCCTGACGTACTTGACTCTTACTAATGAGAATAGGTTTTTATTTTGCATATAATAACATTAATTATTTTTGGCAGTTTTTTCATTATTATAATCCTTTAACCCGCATACCATCGGTATGTCCCTTGTTACCTTTATAATTTTCTTCTGTATACTCAGCATTAATGAACCTGTTCAGAAATCCATTCTCCTCGGCAAATGACAGCAGAATGCATACAATCTCTGGGGTGTTGTCATTTATGTTCAGCAATCCCTTCATCAAACAGGTTTTCCCAGTGTCCTTTGATGTTAATTTGTACATAAAGAAATCTATAATATAACAAAGATGCAATGAATGTGGGTGGGTATAAAATGAAATACATAAAGGAATAGGTCAATTAAATAATATTTCTGAGTTGTATACAGCCTTTACTTTACCTTTTTTGTAGATAGAAAAATGGTTTAGGTAAGTCGGAGAATATGATGATCAACATATTCTATTTACACCGCTTTTTTAATGAAAAAAATTTATAATAATGGGGAATGGTAGTCCTGCATCAATGTGTAACATCCCACTATGCCAGTTACTTGTTCCCAAAAAATACTATACATTGTAGACCAGACCAGACGTAAGTACTCCGCCATTTAAAGATGGTGCAAATCTATGAAATGTTGTAAGTGCCATTGCAATGAGAACTAAAAACACTAGTGATAAATGACCCCCAATTTTAAGTATTTATGAAAAAGGACCATAGAAAAAAATAGTTGTTGAATGTAGCAGTGATTCCGACCCCAGCATGTAGAAAATGTTTCTGTGCTGAGATTATGGTTACCTTGTGCCGCCTTCTCTGTAAATGCAGAAGATGAATCTATTGCTTCTTGAAGAAGTCTCTTTAATGACTCCACATCTCCTTCAGATACAGCTTTAAACAATAAATTTTTTGGAGGTCGTCTTGCAGTTTTCTTCGGATTTAATGAGTCAGGGCTTTAGAAAACAAAAATCAATAAAAAATAATAGTGTTAGGTATCTGACATTAAAACAGACCCTTTTAAATTAGAGACGTTTTAAAATGCCCCAGTGAAGGTGACACAGACTATACAATTCCCAAAGTGCAGATGCTCCACAAACCCCTCCTCCACTCAAACCCCCCCACACACAACCACACACACCCCCCACACACTCATGACACCCCTCACACACAAACCCCCCAAACATGCAGCCGCGCCGCACAAACCCCCTCAAATGTGCAAAACACACCCCTCTACACCCCCACAACACACACACACACGCACGCGTGCACACATTTTACCTGCTGTGCTGCGCCAGCTTTCCCCTACAAACCAGCTTCTATGCTGGGTTACTGTGAACTGCACACCCACAGGGCATGCGTAGTACACAGGTAGAACGGTAGAAGGATAGGAGATAGGGTCGGCTCCTGTCCCTACTCTCCTATGCCCTGTAGCTGCCGTATAGCATCGGTGTATGTGTTGTGAAGAGACAAATACACAGATGCAATAAAAAATGGCAGCCCACAGCAAAATAAAAAAGTGATAATAAACCAAACCATTTTATGGCAAAAAAGAAATAAAATAAATATAACATTTAAATAAATATAACATTTAAATAAATTTAAAAAACATAAAATAATTCTAAAAATAAATGTCAGGACATCTTTCCTTTAAGAAGCCAAAATCTAGCTTGTACTATAATTTAATAACTGCGCGCCTGCCCTCTGAGGGATCTAGTCATGGAAGAAATGTAAACATTTCACCCATAGTCACGTTACCCAAGATCTAGAGAGTCTATGTACTTATCTCTTGGCCATAGATAGGACGTAAGTGAATGGATATCTCCACCTACAGCTCGGGTACCTAAGGGTCAACTCTTGGAGAATAAATAGTAACATAACAGCATATTAGGAATTTAAAGCATGCCTTGTTACTTTATCTGTATTTACACATACTCCCCAACAGTCCCATATTTTTATGGGACTGCCCCACAGAAAGTATACCAAAGAGGTGGGGCTTATGCAGATTTGCATGAAAATGGGAGTTTCTAGACAGCTTTGGTGTGTACCCAGACAGAATGGGGAGGGGCTTAAATGTCCCACAATATGGGATTCAAATGTTGGGAAGTATGTTTATATGTTCAGCGGAGAAACCGTGCTGAGTCCTTTACCATTCAGAACTCAAGTATATATAAAATTATTAACATCAATAATTAGATTAACAAAAAGCTGGGAAAAGTCATAAGAAATGATTTCCTGTTTATTAGGCGACTTTATGATGATCATTGTGATCATGATGAGCAGAGTATTTCAATAAGATATATAAAAAATACACTGATTATTATGGATGTGGCATTTTAACTTCTATCATTTATAAAATGTTCTTACCCATTATTATATTGTTTTAACAAATATGATGTCAGCTCCTGTGGGGTTTGTGGAGAATCGATATCCTCACTCTTTCTGCTGTCACTATTTAGGGTGGAAAAATATAAATAGGTTCAAACAACCCACAGAAATGATATGTAAAACTGGATTAATTTCTTTTGGAAAGGAAATGTGTAACATTAGAAAAGCATTACTATTCACAAAAAGTTTACTGCATACTGTTATACATTAAACGCAATAATAAGACAGTATTCAGTAAGCTCTGAAGCGCTCCCTAGTGGTGGATGCAGGCATTCAGAATTCTATCATTTAACTTCATGTCTATGCAGGGGCATAGCTAGGGGAAGGGCTCAAGTGATGAGTGCCGAAAGGGGGTTTGGGCGACAACAGGCCACTCTGCCTTGGCCAGGGCATTTAGATACAGGGCTAGGGCAGTGAACTAAAAATTTGCCCCAGGTGATGGAAAGCCTAGCCATGACTCTGTGTTTATGAAGGGGATTTGGGGCTTTGTGCCAGAAAAAAAACAAGATCGGATCACTATAATGTTATATGAAGAAATAAATCCGCACAGAATGTTTAATATAAGTAATCCCTGTGGCTCGCCTATATGTGAGTCCATTACAATTTCCTCTGTATTAGGACAGCTTGCTCTTGCTCTTCCAGGCAGAATAAAAGCTTGTATACATTATTGTCCAATCTGTTGATGTGGAGCAATGGCAGAAATTTATTTTTTAATTCGCTGTCCTGCTCTTGTATAAGATCACCCATAGACGTATACTACGTAAATACTGTAAATTCCAATTATTAATATGCAAAAGTAGGTTCAATAAATAATAACTCATGATCTAAGTTACACAATGAATTCCTTAATGTTTGGGATACTACAATGCATCACGTATTAATATGAAATAGTACAATTCTACCACTCCTACTATCTAATGCTGGCCATACACATGAGAGTTCCCTCAACTCCCCTTAAAATATGCATGTTCAGATTAGTGAAAATCTCTAGCAGCACTTGTCACATTGGGGGATATAGGATTATGTCAAAATCCAGCATGTCTGATAATGTTTCTATACGGATGACAGTTGCTGAGGGGGTTCTGCAAAATCAATGCCCCTGATTGCAGACATGGGGGACATTTTGGCTACCCCCATATGCATTAGATGATTGACGGGATCAGACGATATTTATCTTCTCTGTATGGCTAGTTTTAGATTCCGGCTTGGCCAGTCACAAGGAGCTATGCCCTTATTTACTCAATCAGATAATTGTCTCCTACTCGTCTCCAGAAATACTTTCCACTCCTTTGACTACGTCAATGTCTCCGCATTTTCAACACTTTTTGACAGCCATTTAACGCTAGCAGTTGTGTTGTACCATCACACCATTAAAATAAATGGGGTTTTCATGTTCAGCCCCAAGGAATTATGGAAATCAACAAGTTATAACTAATGAAGCTAATGTGGTACAACTTTTAAGCATGGTCTGCTTGATAGCCCCTTCATTAGGAGCATTGTTGGAGATCCAGCTGCTGAACCACCACCAATACGTCATTGACATGTCAGAAAATACTGAAATTAGAGAACACATTTAATCTTAAAATGGGAATCTGATTGGACATAACAGACCAATTGTGTTCGCTATATCTGAATACTTGAGTATTTACTTCAATTCAAAGTAGATAAAAAGCAAATAATGGGGACATGTTACAAATAGAACCAACGATGACTTCATATTTTACCAAATCTTAAGAGAATAAAACAATATCAATTACTACAGTTACTAGACTGGACTGCCCAAAATAATACTCAGTCTTGACTTAATAAAAGGAGATCTCCTAAATCAGTAGTAGACATTTCATAAGAAGAGCACTGAAGCTCCCCCTGACTTCAATAGAGAGGTGGTTGTACAGTATATGCTTGACCATCTCTCCACTAAATTAACACCAAGACTCAATTATTCGAGCAAACTGATAAAGTCCCAGTCGTTGGACATCTACCAATGTGGCCTTCAGGCATATCATTAACATATTAGTGGATAATGCATTCAGAATACTCCTTTAAGACAATACATAATGTATTATAGGTTATGCGATTATTGTAACCCAACAAAATATGCTTTTACAGTTACAATGGAGCAAAATAATTTCTCACAAAAGTAGATTTTTCCACTGAAAAATGACCCTCATTATATTTACCATCACTATATCTACAATTAAAGATATATATCAACAGTAAGTATTAATAGTCAGCCTCCAATTCACAATCACACAAAATCAATACAAAGAATAACCACTTTAAGCAACAAATCTTGTCTGAAAATTTTCACAATCACACAAAATCAATACAAAGAATAACCACTTTAAGCAACAAATCTTGTCTGAAAATTAAAAATTGCTACCACTTTCCAAATATTGGTACTCACCAAGGCTTTATTCTTGAGTCCATAGGCCTGGAAAACACAGGGAACGAAGTTTTACTTGGTACAACAGGGAAGTCAGTGGTGTCACTGCAGAAAGAAGTTTCTGTTAGTAAAGGTTCAAGATTCAAGGACAACATTGAGGACGATTTTTAGACAAAAAAAATAAATATAAAAAATATGTATATTCTAAAGGCTTGAATAGGACATCTGCTAGGAGATTGAATAGTTCAAATGTTTTTTAATAAAGGAAGCACACTGATTTTGAGTGGCATAATTTTGGGCAGAACCAATCTTACTACCGTAACCAGTTGTGTTGCTTATGATTCACACAATTAACGTACCTAATAATAGATGTAACAATTATGAAGTAGTTTTGATTGCTTAACCCCTCCCTGCTGTATTCAGTTTTGACCTTCCTGAGAAAGCCTCATTTTTCAAATCTTGAAATGTTTCACTTTATACGGTGGTAAGTTTCTGGTGCTTTTACTTATCCAAACGATTCTGGGATTGTTTTCTTGTGACACATTGTGTTTGATGTTAGTGGTAAGATTTGGTAGATATATTCAGTGTTTATTTGTAAGAAAAGAAACACACTTTTTTTCTAAATGTAAATATATCTGCTTGTAAAACAGATAGCAATACCACACAAAATATTTACTTTTTTATGTCTTTATAGAGACAATATCTCACAGTTTCAAGAAATTTTCAAAACCAATTTTTTTCAGGGACCAGTTCAGTTCTTAGGTGGCTTTGAGGGGTCTATATATCAGAAACCCCCATACAAATCACGCTATTTTAAAAAAATGCACCCCTCAAAGTATTGTGGATTTTGGGGCCTTCTTTTTATTAAAATATATTTTAGGCACCATGTCAGGTTTGAAGAAGTCTTGTTGTGACAAAACACAGGAAACACCCCCAAAAGACACCGCTTTGGAAACTACACCCCCAAGTAATTGATCATTTACCATTGATCATTGATCATTGTGCATTGAGCATTTTGATCCAACAGGTGTTTCATAGATTTTATGAGAATTGGGCCATGAAAATGAAAAATTACATGTCGATTTAGCTAAAATCTTTTCAATTCCACAAGGAATAAATGGAGAAAAAGCCCCCCAAAATTTGAAAAGTAATTTTTTCTGAGTGGAGCAACACCCCATATGTGCTCATAAACTGCTGTTTGGACACATGGGAGGACTCAGAAGTGAAGGAGCGCCATTTGACTTTCGGAGCATAGATTTTGCAAGAATAGTTTGCAGACACCATGTCGCATTTTAAAAACCCCTATTGCACCAAAACAAAAGTGGTCCCATTTTAGAAACTACATCCATCAAGGCATTTATCTAGGGGTGCAGTGAGCGTGTTGACCTTACAGGTGTAAATTAGTGTACAGTGGATTTTGCAGAGTGAAAATGATACATTTTCAATAGATTTGCCATTTCAGTGCCCAATATGTTGTGCCCAGCTTGTGCCACCATAAAAAGACTGCTATGTAATTTTGGCCTGCACATCAGGATGTTTTTTCATTTGCCCTGCCTTACTAGAGCCATTACTTTTTTTATTGTTTTTCTATCCATGTGGCCGTATGAGGGCTTATTTTTGCGGGAGCTGCTGTTATTATTATTGGCACTATTTTGGGGGCATGCGACTTTTTCAACACTTTTTATTCAATTTTTTGGGAGTCCATTATTAAATTAATAAAAAAAGATGATTTTGTTTTTTTTTAACTTTAAACTATATATACATATATATATATATATATATATATTTTTTTTTATTTTTTTTTAGATAATATTTTTATGAACTTTTTTAGCTTTTTTTCTTTTAGTCCCACTAAGAGATATATCGGTATACTATTACATTGCACTACCTATGTAGTGCATTGTAATAGAGCTGTCACTTATACACTGACAGGAAGCCAGAGGCTTCTGTACACGGCAGACCAGGAGTCCATTGTTAGGCCTGCGGTTGCCATAGCAACCATTGGGACCCCCTACGATTGGGTTGCAGGGGTACTGATCAGCTATAAACCCCTCAGGTGTCGCGGTCATTATTGACAGCGGCATCTATGGTGTTAGTCTGCCGGACCGGAGGCCAGCTCTGGTCCTGGCTGTCACAGCAGGATGTCAACTGTAATAAACAGCTAACACCGGGCAGTGATGGCGCGGGCTCAGCTTATGATGTAACTACCCTGCGGTTTGCTGGAACCACTTCCTGACTGCGCTGTATATATATGGTGCATGTAAGAAAGGGGTTAAGGTCCTGATAATAGCTTTTAGCCAGATAGAGGACTCATTAAATATTAAATTCCATCCTGATGTAAATGACATACATAATTTTGTCGGACACCCACCGATCAGCAAGTTACCCCATACCCTACGGATAGGGGGTAACTTGTTGTAACCGGAATACCCCTTTAATCTAACCATAGCAATACTTACTCTCTTTTGTGAAAATGTAGGTAAATTCTATAAGTTAGGCCTTATTCACACGAACGCGTGCATTTTGCGCGCGCAAAAAATGCAGCATTTTGCACGCATTACAGTTCCGTGTGTCATCTGTATTTGGTGCATGGCTGCGTGATTTTCACGCATATGCCATCCTTATGACACGCGGTTTTGATGTTTAGAAAAAGAAACGAAGGAGGTGGTTTTATTTTTCCCGTCATTTCTTGATCTACTGTTGCACAAATCACGCGCGACACACGGAAGTGCTTCTGTGTGCCGCGCGTGATTTTCACGCACCCAAAAACGGCCAACTATAGGACATGTCGTGAGTTTTACGCAGCGGACACACGCTGCGTGAAAATCACGGAATGTCTGAACGGCCCCATAGAGTAACATAGGTCCGTGCGACGCGCGTCATTTTAACGCGCATATCAAGGATGTTAAACACGTTTGTGTGAATAAGGCCTTAGTTCTATAACCCACATCGAGACTTCGGATGTGCCAGTCATTTAGTAATTTCTATACACTAAAGTGACAGCACATAATGAATAGTGCAGTAAACATTTTCCCACATAAAATGTCTTTTAGAAAGTAAATGAGGCTCAGATGTAATACCAGACACAGCCCACGGATAAAAGTAGCGCTGTTTCAGGAAAAAGCATCCATGTTTTTCTAACCTGATACAACCCTTGTATAATGCAGTCTAAGGTGGGAATGGCATGATTCGGCTGTTTTCTATTTGTTGTCAATCTATTGGTGCGATGAACATTTATAAGGGTTTGTTCCCACAGGTCAGTTACTCTGTGTAAAAGTACGCAGCGTATTCGAACTAGAACCTGGAGGGAATTCTGGTAAAAAAAAACTCAATAAATTGTGGTGCAGATTTCCGTCCGGAATCGCCGCTGCGGAAAACAGAGCTGGAGGAAAAAAAACAATACTTACCTCACTGATGTTGCCCTCTGTTCTCTGTGCAGTCCGGCCTTCTGAGATGATGCTGCAACCCATGTGAACGCTACAGTCTGTGATCGGCTGCAGCAGACCCGTGAGATGAAACGTCATCCCAGTGGCTGGGGCTGCACAGAGAACGGCTAAGAAGAAAAGCGATGTCGCTATGAAAACACCAGCGGGTTAAGTGTAGACTTATTTATTAAATTGAAAAAAAAATAAGGTTCCAACAAAAGTGCAATTATTCTGCAGCATAAACTAACGAGCTGCGGATTTTAAAAAAATGCACCATATGTCAATTTATGAACGTTTTTCTCAGCTGATTTTTTTCCGCAGCGTGTGGGTGAGATTTACTTAAATCTCACACACTTTGCCTCTGCTCTAAATGCTGCGGATTTTACACACAGAATTCCATTGCAGAAATTCTGCAGCGTTGACACGACGTGGAGACCGAGCCTAGGGGACAGATTAGTTGCTGGGGATTTGCTGGGTTGTCAGACAAAACATGCCTAGCAACTGTTCTGTCTGATTATTTAGGTCTTCAGCTCAGGGTTCAGTATTCATTGAGCTGAAGACAGGATAGTTTCTATGGGGTTTGAATGACTCAGACTACACACACTTCTCTATCTCTTACTTCCATAATAATTAGGGCACGTTCAGACGTGGCGGAATTTTTCCGCTGCAAATGTTGGTGCAGATTCGGGGCAATTATGCAACGTATCTGCGCCAACATTTGCATATTTGACAGGTAATTCAGACATTGCAGATATCACAGTGGACTTGCCACAGATTCAAGTTTTTGCATTGCAAAGGCTGAAATCTGCCATGAAATTCCGCTTCTTCTCCGCAATGTAAAGATCAAGCTGCGGAGGGGAAAATCTGCACCGCTGGCTAATTTCCACACAGTTATTTTCCGCAACGTCTGAACCAACTTTCCTAAAAATGTATAGAAAGAAATGTAAAAAACAGCTGCTGCAGAATTCCACTGCGGACTGTCCAGAGCGGAATTCAATAGCAATTCCGCCACGTCTGAATGTGCCCTCTGATTTTTGTAAAAATAAGGCTACATTCACATGAGCGTGACAGATTCACGCGTGTAAAAAAACGCACGTAAATATGGTCCTTGTGGGTTGCGTTATTGCATCTGTGCTTTGCATGTGGCATGTGTTTTTCCCGCACACGCAAAGCACATTTGTTTTTTTCAATTGAATTGATACCCGAATCTCGCACAGTACACGGATGTGCATCCGTGTGCGGGGCGTGGTTTTCACACAGCCATTGAACGCACCAATATAGGACATGCAGTGAGTTTCACGCAGCGGACTCTCGCTGCATGAATACTCCTGCATGTGTGAACGGCCCAATTGAAATCAATGGGTCCGTGTGCTGCGCGTGATTTCCATGCACAGCACACGGACGAGTTTTACGCTCGTCTGAATGAGCCCTAAATGTAGATGGGTGACTGCCTAGAGAAGTAGGTAGCTGAAACCAGGAGTAAAATTGTGAAATGATGTGTATTTCTATGTGCTTACCTCTTCTTCAGCCCATTATCTAGAAGTTTATGTGCCCTGGGTGGCGTTCCTGGTGGAATTCTCTCCTTGGCCAGAAGTGGCACGCCTTCGTTTTTACTCATCTTTCTGTAATAAACAGGAAAAAAACACATTAGTTTAATGACACATAACATCAAAACACAAAGAGACTGACAAAATAGTAAGAGATATTGAGACAGTGTATAAAAATCTATACAATGGGATAAATGTCAATGACTATACAGTTTATATTGTATATATTATTATTATTATTATTATTATTATTTCCTCAGTTAAAACTGGATATATTTTCACTTTTTACATTTAAATAAAACTATATGTAGACTTTATTTTGTAAAATTAAGTTGGAAAATGTCTGCCTGTATATTAACGTACATATTGTATATTACGGGGAAATAATGATGTATTAGGCATTTCTAACTAATACACCTGTGAGTTGATTTTTCTAACCTTTGATACTATAAATTTTCACATCTCATTATTAGGTGACAGATAAAATACATTAGACTTTTCTTTACATTTAAACTTTGAAATGGTTATAATATATATATATATATATATATATATATATATATATATATATATATATTCAATGAATTCAGTTCATATAGGTATATTTGATGTGTGGCAGGTAAATACAGCCAAAACAGATGCAGGATTTAGCTACAGAGAACAGGTAAAAGCATCAGACGTTGAGAGCACGCTGGTCACAATTGGTGTTGATGTTGTGACAGTTTTGACAGAAAAAAAATAACAATGACTAAATCATTCCAGAGATTACTGAGAGTGATGCAACCGCTGGCACAACATTCAACATACCGAGAACCAGGTACACAGCGTGTTATGCAACACAGCAGCATCCTGCTCCATAGTAATATTTACTGTAATTGTATCGTCTGAGAAATGACAGATAAAGAGCCATGGAAGAAGAACAATGAAACAGTAACAAATGTCAGAGAGGAAATTCTCTCAGAATGACTGGTTCAGTGGTTGTAGTTGCTGTCATTGACTGACCAACCATATATATATATATATATATATATATATATATATATATATATATATACAGCACTTACATATATATTTTCTTGAATGGCCTATATTTTGTGTTATAGCATTATAGTAAACGTTAATGAAAACTTCCTATGGACATGTCTGTAAATCATATTTGTATAAACGTCACATTTTAATTTCAGAACCTGAAGTGTACAGAGATGAGCAGTGCTGCATAAAACGACTTATCTCTTCCTGCAGTATAATACCTCCCGGACAGTCCCGGATTCTGCGAATCCCGCTATCCCAGGAGGCCCGTGGTTTGTCCCTGTGTCAACTGCATCTGCGTCCTATGGCTGTCAGCGCCCTGCTCCATCATTAACTATGTAAGACAGGTGTGATACAGTGACATCATCGCGCCTGTCTGCGCCGAGCCACACAGAGCACAGACCGGAGGAGCAAAGGGATCTCCTCCACTTGTCGTGGGAACGGCGTTAGGTGAGTATTTATTTTATTATTTTTATTATGCACTATGGGTTCATTAGACTATGTGGAGGCAGCAATAGGGGCATTATACTGTGGAGGCAGCTATAGGGGCATTATACTGTGTGGAGGCAGCTATAGGGGCATTATACTGTGTGGAGGCAGCTATAGGGGCATTATACTGTGTGGAGGCAGCTATAGGGGCATTATACTGTGGAGGCAACTATAGGGGCATTATACTGTGTGGGGGCAGCTATAGGAGCATTATACTGTGGAGGCAGCTATAGGGGCATTATACTGTGTGGAGGCAGCTATAGGGGCATTATACTGTGGAGGCAACTATAGGGGCATTATATTGTGTGGGGCAGCTATAGGGGCATTATACTGTGGAGGCAACTATAGGGGCATTATACTGTGGAGGCAGCTATAGTGGGCATTATACTGTGTGGAGGCAACTATAGGGGCATTATATTGTGTGGGGCAGCTATAGGGGCATTATACTGTGGAGGCAGCTATAGTGGGCATTATACTGTGTGGGGGCAGCTATAGGAGCATTATACTGTGGAGGCAGCTATAGGGGCATTATACTGTGTGGAGGCAGCTATAGGGGCATTATACAGTGGAGGCAGCTATAGTAGGCATTATACTGTGTGGGGGCAACTGTGGCACATGATAATGTGTGTGGGGCAGCTATAGGGGTATTATACTGTGTGGGGCAATATAGGTGCATTATACTGTGTGGGGGCCACTATGGGGGCATGGCACTATGTGTGGGGGCAGCTATAGGGGCATTATAGTGTGTGTGGGGGAAATATAGGGGCATTATACTGTGTGGGGCAGCTATGGGGGCATTATACTGGGGAGGGCATTATGGGGGAATTATACTGTGTTGGGGCACTATGAAGCATTATACTGTGGGGAGGTACTATGGGAGCATAATACCGCGTAGTCTGTACTGGGTGTGTATGTGCGGGGATTGGGCAGGGTTAGAGGCGTGGCTTAACGGAGAAAAATATGACATTGCGCGCAAAGCATCAGTTGTCCCTCTTTACAATGATTGAATGTTGGAAGGTATGGTATCAGTCTGACTGACGTGTAATGCTCCCCACATAGCAGCTGCAGTATGTATTATACAGCTCTGTGTCCCAGCTGCTGCAGAACAACATAATCAATTCCTCAGATGCTGCAGACCTTTTTGTTTTAATTGAATTATATCACTGGCGATGCCGACTATTTAAACTGACCTCTACCTTCCATGTGTAGTCAAGTATTATGTGTTCCTTATAATATTCAGTCACATAATATATAGTAAATTGCATCATAAATTGTACCAAGGTCCATGATTTATAAGCAAAAACAATGATAACCATAACAACATGATTTTATTGGATTAGTATCATCTGAGAATAAGGCCTTATTTAAACAAACACATTTCACCTCCATCTGACGTCCGTTTAATTAACTGACATATGCAATTCAATGGGGCTATTCTTATATCCGTGTTTTTTCCGTGTTTAGTCCATTTTTGTGAATCAGACTCACCCATTGAGGTCTATGGGTGCATAAAAAATCAAAAAGCGAACAGCACACGGACGACATCCTTGTGCTGTCTGTTTTTCACAAATGAGTTGCTAAAAAAAATGCTGAGAAAAAAATGAAAAGTAAAAGCTCGAAGTGCTGGCAGAGGAGAAACACGGACGAGAAAAATGGATGACACAGGGAAACGACACTGACGCAACACGGAGTGTCATATGAATGAAAAACAGCCTGTTTTATGTGGACGCAAATCGGACACGCTCGTGTGAATACGGCCAAGACAAACTATGTGAAAATGAGTTAGAGCTGCAGGTTTTTTTATATTGAGACGTTTTACTCATCAAAATATTTATGACCTTTAATTGTTTCTCGAGTTTCATGCAGTCACTGCTAAATCCCTGATCATCGTCACATTGTGAGCAAGAAACAAACAAGACAGTAAACAGCTTTGTCGTCAGATCAGACTGGCCAATGTATGACATGTTACACAGAATCCTACACAAAACCATTCACTTCTCTTCAAATGTTTAGAGCAATGGTTAATATGTAGGATTATAAATGATGGTAAATATGTAGGATTATAAATGATGGTTAATATGTAGGATTATAAATGATGGTAAATATGTAGGATTATAAATGATGGTAAATATGTAGGATTATAAATGATGGTAAATATGTAGGATTATAAATGATGGTAAATATGTAGGATTATAAATGATGATAAATATGTAGGATTATAAATGATGGTTAATATGTAGGATTATAAATGATGGTTAATATGTAGGATTATAAATGATGGTTAATATGTATGATTATAAATGATGGTAAATATGTAGGATTATAAATGATGGTTAATATGTAGGATTATAAATGATGATAAATATGTAGGATTATAAATGATGGTTAATATGTAGGATTATAAATGATGGTTAATATGTAGGATTATAAATGATGGTAAATATGTAGGATTATAAATGATGGTAAATATGTAGGATTATAAATGATGGTTAATATGTAGGATTATAAATGATGGTAAATATGTAGGATTATAAATGATGGTTAATATGTAGGATTATAAATGATGGTTAATATGTAGGATTATAAATGATGGTAAATATGTAGGATTATAAATGATGATAAATATGTAGGATTATAAATGATGGTTAATATGTAGGATTATAAATGATGGTTAATATGTAGGATTATAAATGATGGTAAATATGTAGGATTATAAATGATGGTTAATATGTAGGATTATAAATGATGGTAAATATGTAGGATTATAAATGATGGTTAATATGTAGGATTATAAATGATGGTAAATATGTAGGATTATAAATGATGATAAATATGTAGGATTATAAATGATGGTAAATATGTAGGATTATAAATGATGATAAATATGTAGGATTATAAATGATGGTAAATATGTAGGATTATAAATGATGGTTAATATGTAGGATTATAAATGATGATAAATATGTAGGATTATAAATGATGGTAAATATGTAGGATTATAAATGATGGTTAATATGTAGGATTATAAATGATGGTAAATATGTTGGATTATAAATGATGGTAAATATGTAGGATTATAAATGATGATAAATATGTAGGATTATAAATGATGGTTAATATGTAGGATTATAAATGATGGTTAATATGTAGGATTATAAATGATGGTAAATATGTAGGATTATAAATGATGGTAAATATGTAGGATTATAAATGATGGTAAATATGTAGGATTATAAATGATGGTTAATATGTAGGATTATAAATGATGGTAAATATGTAGGATTATAAATGATGGTAAATATGTAGGATTATAAATGATGGTAAATATGTAGGATTATAAATGATGATAAATATGTAGGATTATAAATGATAGTAAATATGTAGGATTATAAATGATGGTAAATATGTAGGATTATAAATGATGGTAAATATGTAGGATTATAAATAATGGTAAATATGTAGGATTATAAATAATGGTAAATATGTAGGATTATAAATTATGGTAAATATGTAGGATTATAAATGATGATAAATATGTAGGATTATAAATGATGATAAATATGTAGGATTATAAATGATGGTTAATATGTAGGATTATAAATGATGGTTAATATGTAGGATTATAAATGATGGTTAATATGTAGGATTATAAATGATGGTAAATATGTAGGATTATAAATGATGGTAAATATGTAGGATTATAAATGATGGTAAATATGTAGGATTATAAATGATGGTAAATATGTAGGATTATAAATGATGGTAAATATGTAGGATTATAAATGATGATAAATATGTAGGATTATAAATGATGGTAAATATGTAGGATTATAAATGATGATAAATATGTAGGATTATAAATGATGGTAAATATGTAGGATTATAAATGATGGTTAATATGTAGGATTATAAATGATGGTAAATATGTAGGATTATAAATGATGGTTAATATGTAGGATTATAAATGATGGTTAATATGTAGGATTATAAATGATGGTTAATATGTAGGATTATAAATGATGGTTAATATGTAGGATTATAAATGATGGTAAATATGTAGGATTATAAATGATGGTAAATATGTAGGATTATAAATGATGATAAATATGTAGGATTATAAATGATGGTAAATATGTAGGATTATAAATGATGATAAATATGTAGGATTATAAATGATGGTAAATATGTAGGATTATAAATGATGGTAAATATGTAGGATTATAAATGATGGTTAATATGTAGGATTATAAATAATGGTAAATATGTAGGATTATAAATGATGATAAATATGTAGGATTATAAATTATGGTAAATATGTAGGATTATAAATGATGGTTAATATGTAGGATTATAAATAATGGTAAATATGTAGGATTATAAATGATGATAAATATGTAGGATTATAAATTATGGTAAATATGTAGGATTATAAATGATGATAAATATGTAGGATTATAAATGATGGTAAATATGTAGGATTATAAATGATGGTAAATATGTAGGATTATAAATGATGGTAAATATGTAGGATTATAAATGATGATAAATATGTAGGATTATAAATGATGGTAAATATGTAGGATTATAAATGATGATAAATATGTAGGATTATAAATGATGGTAAATATGTAGGATTATAAATGATGGTTAATATGTAGGATTATAAATAATGGTAAATATGTAGGATTATAAATGATGATAAATATGTAGGATTATAAATTATGGTAAATATGTAGGATTATAAATGATGATAAATATGTAGGATTATAAATGATGGTAAATATGTAGGATTATAAATGATGGTAAATATGTAGGATTATAAATAATGGTAAATATGTAGGATTATAAATAATGGTAAATATGTAGGATTATAAATGATGGTAAATATGTAGGATTATAAATTATGATAAATATGTAGGATTATAAATTATGGTAAATGATTAGAAATGATTGTAAATATGTATGATTACTGCTTCAAATTTGACTGTGTTGAAGAACCCTGTAAACCCTGGATGTGGGGAAAGTTGGTGGGCTTAAAGTGAATGTCCACATTTTAGGATTTATATTCTGTGCTGATAATTGTATAATATCTTTAAAGTGGTCAGAGCTCACCTTTTCTGATACAGAGCTTCAAATTCTCTGCTGCTGTTTGCAGCCACCACTAGGGGGAGCTTACCTTGTACTGATTCATTATTAAGTTCAATACACCTGTATAAATTGTATGCAGTAAGCTCCGATACCACCCCCCCCCCCCATTGCAGCCAGCCGGAATTGTAAAATTTAGTTCTATGACTATATAGGGGAGTTATAGCTCTGCATCATATAAAGGGAGCTCCTATCACTATAATTTTTGTTTATCTGTTTATATAAAAAATACAAATTGGTATTCAAGGGTGGACATTCCGTTTTTGCCAGATGAAGCCAGCTCTATAATGTTGTCTTAAGTAAATTCAGGCAGATTTAGGTTGAATCCAGTATTTCAGTCGCTTAATCTATGTTTACAATTTGAGCTTTATAAAAACTGGGGAACAATAAGTTACCCACCTTGGACCCAAATGGATGCTTATCCTCCAGCTATAAAGGGCTAGATCTACACTCTACACCGCTATTGTTCTTCATACAGACCAAAAGTATAAAGCTATGTTTACACTGCTGTCAGGGGCTCGGAGCCTCCGTCGGCAGAGTCGTTAGATTTGATGGAAGGAATAGTGCTGCCTGGCATCAAAATAATGGACACCACAACGGAACCCGACAGACCTTATTATAAGTCAGTGGTGGACATTGGGTGTTGGTGTCAGTCGTATGACGGAACTTACAATGCATTGTGGTTTCCGTTTTAAACTAAACCATGACAAAAGTGTGAACAGAGCCTAAAATGAATAATAATAAAGGACAATACGCAGAAACAGTGAACCACACCAGTGATCCACGCCACTGCCTCAGATTGAGATCTGTACTGCTGCAGTTCAACCATAGACACATTAACTCTTAATTGTGACCTGGCTCATGGTCCCTGATCAATGCTACAGCTCTAAGCTCCAATGTACAGATACCTTTGAACCCATGCTATGTTATTTGACAACCAAGCATAAAAAGAAAATTCTAAAAATAGCCGACACTTCAGTATGTAAAGTCCCAAAAAGTAGTGTATGCACCACCCAAACAAAAATATCAGTACAAAACATAATCTTATTCAATTAGATTAAATAAGACAGATATTGACGCAATCCTAGCCAAAATATATTCAACTAAAGGTTTAGGGGTGGGTGTGTCAACTGACACCTGTCCAGTACACTTATCCAGATCCAAATCTATTACTTATATCGATATATCGGAGAGAAGTAAGAGACACAGAGACAATGCTTTGTATACCCAAAAATATGCTTCTCTGCATTTATTGACAACATCTCATTACAATAAAATCTTTCAAAAAGGGAGTAGGCTTGAGGTTAACCAATCACGGGTAAGAAAGGAATCTTATGGAAGCTTACTCTAATGAAAGAACTTTCTCATAAGCGTTTATAAACAAAACATAACACCCGATAACAACACTGTAGCTACAAGGTCAATACATATATACTTGTAACAGGCTCAGATAAGAAACAGAAAAACATGTAATTGTTCAGAGAATCCCAGCATGAATGTACTTCTTTTAAAGAAACAGATGATCCTTCAAACACAAAATGAATTCTTTCATACAAGATGGAGTCACATTCATACCAGATAGAGTCACATACAAAATGGAGTCACATAAACATATTTTGCTCACTTTCACGCAGAATATATATATATATTGTTCGGTATATGTATAGAGCAGCCTGGCCCACACTTGGTAATAAATTTGTTTGTACTGTCTGACAGTCAGAAAAAAAAAAATACACCGTGAGCAGGCATGATTTGTGCAAACATTTGTGCCATTTGTATCTATTTTTCTAAATAAATGTGGCCTAAACTACGTCTCCATGAAGTCCACATCCAATTTTCTCGTAACTTTCCAAAATGTGCAACCTATATGTGAAAAATGGCAAATTTTAACGCAAATTTGTTGCACCTCACTGTGGCGTAGACTACATAATAAATTTGGGACAGTGTCTATATGAAAGCTGAGAACTTATTGGCTAGACCAGTTGGTCATACAGATATGTGTTAGATTTTCCAAGTGTCATAGGAGTTATAACTTCTCAGAGAGTACCATGACCCCTTTGGATCAGGACAACAGTAAGGCCACGTTCACACGTGGCAGAATATTTCCGCTGCAAATGTTGGTGCAGATTTGGGGCAATTACGCAACGTATCTGCACCAACATTTGCATATTTGACAGGTAATTCAGACGTTGCAGATATCACAGCGGACTTGCCACAGATTTCAGTTTTTGCATTGCAAAGTCTGAAATCCGCAGTGAAATTCCGCTGCTTCTCTGCAACATAATGAGCATGCTGCGGAGGGAAAAATCTGCACCGCAGCTTGATTTCCGTGCAGTTATTTTCCGCAACGTCTGAACTAAGTTTCCTAAAAGTGGGAAAAATGGCTGCTGCAGAATTCCACTATGGACTGTCCGCAGCGGAATTCAACAGCAATTCTGCCATGTATGAACGTGGCCTAAGGGTATGTGCACACACACTAATTACGTCCGTAATTGACGGACGTATTTCGGCCGCAAGTCCCGGACCGAACACAGTGCAGGGAGCCGGGCTCCTACCATCATAGTTATGTACGATGCTAGGAGTCCGGCTCCCTGCACTGTGTTCGGTCCGGTACTTGCGGCCGAATTACGTCCGTTAATTACGGACGTAATTAGTGTGTGTGCACATACCCTAAGAGTCCAAGGAAAAGAACATTCACTAATAAATACTTCATGTAAATAGCTCAAATAGTACCATTTTTGTATTGTGATAACATTGAAATTCCCCTTTAAACTAAATACACCAGGGTCATGTATAAATAACATCAATGGTGTCACCTTTGCCAATTAGTCAGATTCTGCTGTCATTATACAGGTGGAGGTTAGAAAAACAATGCAAGCCTCTGGTTGTCATGGGTGAAGCCACTGGTTATTCCTGTGCACTAGTTTTATACATGACCCAATTCTGTTAGGCCCAGTTCACACAGAGTTTTCCAGCACTGATTTTGACGTGGAAACTGCGTTGGAATCAGCACCAAAAAACATCCAAAATTGCTTTTTTTCCCAAATGGCTTTAAGCCGCTCAGAGGAAAAAATCTGGCATGTCCTTTGCCGCGGTTCTGCCTCTGCTCTCCCATTGAAAACAATGGGAGGCAGGAAATGCTTTTTTTTTAAATAAAATCTTTTGCCTTTTTTCTGCCTCCAAAATACTCAGTGTGAACTAGGCCTTACAAAGTACATATCACATGATAAGTAAAACAAAAAAAACTTTGAGGCTGGGTTCACTTTGTGTGTTTTTGTTGCGTTTTTAAAAACAGTCTAAAGAATCAAAAAAATGCATGTTTCAAAGTGTTTCAGCTGTAATACCGTAACCATTACATTGGAAACCCATTACAGCTGAAACATTTAAAAAAACTCATGTCTTTTTTCAGATGCATTTCTGTAGGCTGCATTTAAAAATGCAAGAAAAACGCACATTGTGAACCCAGCCTTACAAGAAAACTTCCCCCGGTTATGTTACTGCATCGGCCATGATCTCCCTTTTCATGGTTACTCGTGCCATGTGCATAAACCAGACAGGACTATAATTAAAGGCCTATTTATAAGCATGGCAATTACTGACAGTGCCACTCGTGTGCCAGTCATATCTAGCTTGCAGTCATTCCGTCACATGTCTACCTGCATGCATGCCCATGTGCTAATCAGCTTGTGTTTTAATACAAAATACAAATGACAAAGTTTATTTTATTCTTTGTCACTTACTGCTACATTATGTGTTACTTTGTGTACAGACAGGAGGAACTAAAGAAGAAGTAATTGGATACTTTCAAATATATGATAATACATTTCTATATTGTTACTTTATGTGACTTAATTTTCTGAATAAATGACTAATATTTGTAGGGCTTTTTATAAATTCTAGAAAGTGCGACGTGATATTCATACAATATCAAAATTCGGGCTCCCCCTTCTACTATACACAGATTAGGGGGGTCCTCGTCTAATAGGAATCATTAGTCAAATGAGTGTCTAAAGTTAAATGACATTACTACAGTACACCTGGCCCCAGGGACTTGTCAGTCCACCCTGGACACCCAGAGTTTTAGTATTACCCAGAGTAATAATTGATATATGAGATTAGGATGTAATGCGAGCTGAAGAATACAGAGGGCTTCTGTTCTGTTATGTTTGATTCAGGATTATCACAAATGAGAAAATATCTGACAATTGTTCTATTCCCAATTCAATTTTATCCGTTTTTGTCTGTTTTATATCATATGTTCATTCAATCCAGCAAGTGTCTTTTTTTTTTTACTATTCGCAATTCTTCTTCTCATGCTTTCTGGGTTATTTCTTTAGGACCTAGATCTGGAAATCATCGGGACATTGACCATTTTAAACTAAAAAAGAACTAGGCAGGCGGGAGAAAACAAGCAGTCGGGCTTGTTGTAGACTGACTGCGATAAACTTCTCGCGTGTAGGTGTATATACTCAGCATTATCTGTATATGGATACCTTGTACATTAAACAGAGCAGCATGTTCACTATATACCTTGTACAGATGCTCAGCATTAGGGCATGACCACACATGGCGGAATTCCTCCGCAACTGTCCGCATCAATGCCGCACAGAATCTGCGTTGCAGATTCTGCAGCGGATCTGCACAAAATGTGCAGAAAATTGATGCGGACTGGCCGCTGCGGACTGCAGGAAAAGTGCTTCTCTTCTCCCTATTCAGTGCAGGATAGAGAGAAGGGACAGCACTTTCCCTAGTGAAAGTCAAAGAAATTCATACTTACCGCCCGTTGTCTTGGTGACGCGTCCCTCTTTCGGCATCCGGCCCGACCTCCCTGGATGACGCTCCAGTCCATGTGACCGCTGCAGCCTGTGCTTGGCCTGTGATTGGCTGCAGCCGTCACTTACACTGAAACGTCATCCTGGGAGGCCGGACTGGAGACAGACGCAGGGAGTTCTCGGTAAGTATGAACTTATATTTTTTTTTACAGATACATGTATATTGAGATCGGTAGTCACTGTCCCGGGTGCAGAAACAGTTACTGCCGATCGCGTAACTCTTTCAGCACCCTGGACAGTGACTATTTACAGACGTCTCCTAGCAACGCTCCCGTCATTACGGGAGCCCCATTGACTTCCTCAGTCTGGCTGTAGACCTAGAAATACATAGGTCCAGCCAGAATGAAGAAATGTCATGGTAGTAAAAACAATACGCTCCGCAGCACACATAAGATCTGCGGACTTCATTGCGGAATTTTGACTCTCCATTGAAGTCAATGGAGAAATTCCGCCATGAGTCCGCAACCAGTCCGCCACTGCTCCGCAACAGACAGAGCATGCTGCGGACACCAAATTCCGCTCCGCAGCCTATGCTCCGCAGCGGAATTGTACGCATCGTGTAAACGAACACTGCTAAATTAAAGTGAAAGTCAATGGAGAAACGGCTCCGCTGCGGATTAACGCTGCGGAGTGTCCGCAGCGGAATTTAAGTGAAATTCCGCTATGTGTGAACCCGCCCTTAAATGACATGATATAAAAAAAAATAATCTGTGGTTTCCATTGCCAGTAAAAGAGTCCATAACGAAGCCAAATTTTGGTAGTCCACTACCCCATCTGTATTTTGAAGATTTTTTTTTTAACCTTATGCACTCAAAACTGGTTTTATGTTATATACAAATTAATCTTTATGTCAATTATCCAAACCATGTGCTACCCATCTTGAAAACAAACCAAATTAGCAAAAAAAGAAGGGCAGCATGTACCTCAGTAACTTCTCATATGAACAAACAATACAACAAAGAAAGGTACTCAACAATATACGCACATGCACACTGTGGCAGAATTTTCATAATCATATGCCCGCGCACTGCCCCCATAAGACAGTGTGCCACAATGCCCCTTAATTGTCAGCCAAAAGAGCTGTCATAAGTGTCAGCCAGAGTCCTTATGATTTGTATCCACTGTCCCCACATAGAGTACGCCAGAGACAGTGACCTCATAAATGGCAGCACCTGCACCCACATCAGTGCCAGCATCTATGCACTATTCAGCTATTTACCTGAGCCCAGTATATATATATATATATATATATATATATATACATAAATAAAAAGGTCCTACTGATAGGCCAGATATTTACTACTAAACTTCGTTTTTAAAGCTAACATGTTAATTTTCTATATAGAAAATAAGATACGTTTTTGCCTGTCTCGTCTAGCTTTATACTCTCTATCTTGAAAAAAAAGTCTACTATGTAAAAAATCATTATAAAGACAATTATATCCTTCATCTACTAAAAAATAGAAACTGTACAAACAACAGGACAGAGCAGAACTAACCATAAATGATAGAATCAGACTGTATATCCATCTATGTATACAACAATCCCTATATCTATACCAATATATCTAATGTAATACAGATATGTTAAGTTAAAAGTCATAATCAACAGCTAATATTTCATAAAATATAAGAGCAATAACCAGCACAGGCTTGGTACACATAAAGAAGAAACAACTGTGAAGCTTACCTAGTGTGGTTGTGTTTCCATACAAGTTGAAGTAATTGTATTCCTTCCAAGTATCCCAATGAGAAATGATTGCTTCCAGTGATCCCGAGGATATTCCTCTATAATGAAGACAGGTGACAAAGCGGCCAGCTTAAATATGATATAATTAATAACATATGTGGCGTTATAGTATGGAGAACGCTCCTCCCATGCATCCTTTCCATTTCTTGTCATACAGGCTCAGCTTACTAAGATTCTAATGTAATGTGTCATTTTTCATGATAGTCTCAGGAACTTTTTAATGAAAGGTCAGGATTAAAGAAAATCTGTCAACACTGAAAACCCCCCAAACTACAGCAATCAGTAAATAGCTTAAAAGATGCTGATTCAGAATCAGTTTTAGCTTTTTACTTACTTGAATTACCCCGCTGTAAGTCTGGAAATGGGCCGTGCGCTGCATACTGATGGATAGAGAGGACTCCTAAGCTCGACGATATCATGGATAGGACACTCATTTGCAGGCTTATAGGGGGGTATGCAAGTGAGAAGAAAGATAAAATTACAGATTTTGAATCAGCGTCTTTTAAAGGGTAGCCAAACGTTCAACAAACTTCTGACATAGTGACATGTCAGAAGTTCTGATTGGTGGGGATCTGAGCACTAAGACCTCCACCGATCGCTAAAACGAAGTGGCAGAAGCGCTGAGCCGCTTCGCTTCTAAAAGTCTTTTTTTAGAAAGCCGAGCAATTAATGTACGGGCTCATAGACTTTCTATTGAGCACCGTACACCAATTGCTCGACTTTCTGAAAAAAGCAGATGAGAAACGAAGTGGCTCATCACTCACCCAAGCGCTTCTGCCGCTTCTTTTTAGTGAACGGTGGGGGTCTCAGTGCTTGGACCCACACCGATCAAAACTTTTGATATGTCAGTATGACATATCAGAAGTTTTTTGAAAGTTTTTTTACCCTTTACGCTATTTACTGACAACTATAATTTCGGGTTTTTTTCGGAGGTGAAAGATTTCCTTTAGAAACACTGAGAAAGCCCCGATCCCGTTCTTATAATTCTACTTACTGTTTATTTGGTATGTGTGTGTCATAAACCACAGTGATGTTTGCATCATTTTGTACATGTTTATTTAACATACATCTTTATTGATTCTTTGATGGTTTCACTGGTTGAAAATTACAGCAATTTTAGGGTCTAATATAACCTTCTGAATGTCAGCAGAACACTATGTCTGAACAGGTGCATAATGTCAATATCTTATCCAATGTCAAGTACCATCTGCAGACAGGCAACGTCCACACAAACATTAAGAATAATTCCATGTGGTACTGCTCTATAACCCGACACAAATGCCACAAGAAGGTCATGCAGATCATGCAGCAAGTAAGCCAAACTGCCCTGGGGGTAAAAAGTGTAGACCACTATGGTTGGTCATATAGAGATTGTAAGGGCTTGTCGACACGTAACGGAATTGCTGCAGAAAATTTCTGCAGCAATTCCGCAGAAAGTAGCAGAAATTCCGCTGCGGAAAAAACGCACCATTTCCTGCGTTTTTAGTGCAGAAAATGGTGCGGATTTTGCTGCGTTTTTTTTTTTCAATGATGGGAGATGGTGATATCTCCTCTGCAGCAATACAGTACACTTTACACAGCAGGAATTCACATGTTGCGGTACAAAAACGACGGACTACAGGTGAATTCACACCATTAGGCCGGATTCACAAGAGCGTATGCGTTTTGCGCGCGCAAAAGGTCTGTGTGTCCTAAGCATATGATGCGTGGCTGCGTGATTTTCGTGCAGCCGCCATCATTATGACACTCTGTTTGTATGTTTGCAAACAGAAAAGGACGGGGTGCTTTTCTGTTTTCATTCATTTATTTGACTGCTGTTGCACGAATCACGCGCGGCACCCGGATGTGCTTCCATGTGCCGAGCGCGATTTGCACGCACCCATTGACTTCAATGGCTGCGTGCAGCGCGAAACACGGGCAAATATAGGACATGTCATGAGTTTCACGCAGCGCACATACGCTGCGTGAAATTCACTGACAGTCTGTACGGCCCCATTCATTAACATAGATCCGTGCGACGCGCATGCAAACCACGTTCGTGTGAATAAGCCCTTATGTTGTATTTTTTGTAGATGCTGATTCCCAACTTTTTGGGTATATATATAATTTTGGGTGTATATACTTTACTTTTGAAGAAAGAGCAATTTAAATGCTATAAAGTTGCCTGTTTGTTGTCCCACAGATCAAAATGGGGACCAAAATATTGAAAAAAATTATACAGAAAAATTGTAAAGAGCTGAATAAATAATTTTTTATTGTGGTAATTTTATTTCATGGTTATTTTTGCAACATCTAAGGTCCTGTTCACATCAGAGCTGCCCTTCCTTGAGTCGACTGTGCTATTGATTCCGTCAAAACAACGGAACCCGTTCACAACGGTGACAAACAGAAACCATTAGCAAAGTTTCCGTCACCAGTGAGATAAATGGTGATGCAAACGGAAGCTAAGGTTTCCGTTTTCCTTTCCGTTGAGGGGTTCCCCCAACGGAAAGCTGAGACGTAACCCCTCAACGGAAAGGCAACGCTGATGTGAACAGGCCCTAAGGAGGACAATGCAGAAATGTGTTAAAAGGGTTGTCTTAGGACAGAGTTTGATGGCATATATCTAGGATTGCTAGAAGGTTTGACTGCTGTTGTACCCATCAATTGCTACAACAAAGTGGCAGCGGCTCTAAGAAAGTGCCATGCCTCTTCGTCTCCTGTCGGCTTTACTCAGATTTCTCCAGATTCCACATGATTGGCCAATTGAAGTCGATGGCCAACAATGCAGTCTCCGTAGAAAGCCAAATAAAGATGACAGGAGACAAAGAAGCATGGCACTTTCATAGCGCCGCTGCCACTTTGTTCTAGTAATTGATGGGTACCACAGCAGTCAGACCCCCACCAATTGGACATTGACGGGATATGCTAATGATATGCAATCAATACCTTTCCTTTGACAATTCCTTTAAATTAATTTTGCTTCAAGAAGTTCTATAAGTCACATTACGTTTCTTACATTGTATCAATAAACAAGTGGGTCGTACATATATTATCCTGTATATATATATATATATCTGTATAAATAGTGTTGAGTTATGATGTGATCTCGTTTATTATAAATATAATGCACATCCAGCAGTAGGGTAGATGCAGATTTGAGCTCATGTTGCGGTTGTGAGATTTAAAAAGCGCAGCAAATCTGTGGTATAAATCTGCTTAGGCCGGGTTCACATAAAGTCTGCATCAGAACCCTATGAAAATCTGTGGTACAATCTGCAATATATCTGCATGATGCCGGTTTTGTATTTAGATTTTTCCATGGATATCACATCTCACAATAGAATAAGTCAAATCTGAAGTAAAATCCGGAAGAAATCCACAGAATGTTGTAGATTTTTTCAGCCACCGTACGTATGAATAGGGTTCTCTCCATTCACATGTATTATACTGTATTTTCGATTTCCAGTGCAGTATCCGTAAAAAATGTGCCACATGAGAACATCGCCTTATGCTTTCAAATTTTAATATTCAAACAACAGTAGGGGATTTGTTTTATAATGTACAATATGTAATTAAGGCCTATTGCACATGACTGTGGTATTTTGCCCGTGTGCTATCTGCACTTTTGTGCATAGCACATTGACCTATTCATTTATACGGCCTATGCACACGACCGTGATGTTCACAGATCAGTGTGGGGGCCGCGAGTCCTGGCTGTAAAAACTCAGGACATGTCATTTTACAGTCCGTAATTGTGGATAATGTGACCTACTCAGGGGGTTGGGACAAACTGATAACATTAATTCCAGTCTTCCTTTTTGTTCCGGATCCGTGAATACTGATGACACATGGATGCAGTACAGAAGTTTTTTATGCAGACAAATGGACCGCAAATACAAACAATGGATTTGTGATTTTGAGGACTGCAAAATCACCACAGTCGTCTGTATTAGGCCTTATATCTGATATTCCAGCTGCTCAGCAGGATAGGCATGCACAGAGCATAAAGTGACTACCGCCATCCTCTGCACCCTCTACAGTCACGCAACTATTTGCTCAGGACTTAGGACTGTGTTGTGTTTGCTTGATCCATTGAGTAAGGACCCATGCAATCAACTGTAGATTTCGTCTGTAATTACGGTCCGTAATTATGAACCCATTAATTTCTATGGCCGACGGACACCTTCCCGTATATTTAAGGGAAGGTGTCCGTTCCGTAGAAAGGCTCCGCAAATGATAATACATGTCCTATTTTTTGCTTTTTACAGACCGTGCTCCCATACTTTATATGGAAGCATGGCCCGCAAATGCAGGCGCCCATCAGTAGCCGGCCGTGCCCGTAATCACAGAACGTGATTACTGGCACGGTCGTGTGCAGGGCGCCTTAGCAAGGTGACCCTTGCATCCCTCCATCTATTGGGAGTACCTCCATTGCCAAAAGCTTACTAATTGCAGGTACAATACATCTGGGAATGTTTATGGAGATATTTGATAGTGATTTAGTGGTTCACATGGACATATTGGAATTACTATAATTGAGAGGCTGGGGGTCCGTTTATTCTTTAAATGAAGCATACTATTCCTTATAGTTGACATGCAGCACAATGATGGACTGTGCTTTCCACATTTGTACAGTACAGTGCGGATTACAGGTACAGACGTACTGTACTGTGGTACATCACATGTGTATCCTGACACATATAAAGGAATTAATGAAGAGTCTTCGCATTCTTAAACACAATCCATAAGAATGAATCACACATCTGTCCTAACTGCAATATCATGGGTGCATTTCTGAACAGACCGTATGCTAGAAGTGACTGCAGGTGATGTGGAGCAGCTACAACAAGGCAGTAATACCGGTTATTCCTGATCAGCCTCTTATTTTAGGCAGGAATGATTACAATAACTCATTGCTGTTACCACATGTTGTTGTTATTTCCATTTTAGAGAATTTGGAATAGTCTGCACTAATAAGACTAGAGTAGATAAAATCATATGGCAGATTTATTAAACACTCTACCACAGATTTCTAGTGTAGAAGAGTAGCAATTTGCGTAAAAAATAGTGGATGGGGCTTAGTCAATGGGCATGACCTGTTACAGCTCAACACAGTTGCTATAATTTAAGCCAGAAGCTAGCGTAAATTATATCGGAAATCTACGCCAGCTAATACCTGGCACAGATTTTTCTACCAGGCGCACGGACGGCCACAGATGTGCCTAATTTATTAAGAGGCATGCGCCTTTCAATAAATTAGGCAAATCTCACTCCAACGGTCTTTATATTAAGACTGGCGTATGAGACACCAAAAACAGCACAAGATGTTTATTTACCAACTGACGTTAAGAAAAATAATTTTTATAAATTATTAAAGGGGTTCACTACTTCACTACTATGGGCGTTACGGAAACAGAGTAGCTTAGCGAGCTACGCTCTTCTCGTAACTCTTGACCATATAACCAGGAAGTGGCAGGGAGGCAGCGAGAACAGACAAAGATAGAACGGGGTTTAGGAGAACCCATTCTAGAGATAGGTGCGGGCCACAGAGGAGGGACACACATCTATCTGACATGTATGACATATCCTGTGGGTATGTCACAAATGTCCCTCATGGGAAAACACCTTTAGAACCTAAAGTACAAGCCTATTTTGGGCATTAAACGTTTATTAACGGAATTGAAAAATTTCACATATCCACAGGATAGCTGCTAAATGTTTGCTTGCTGGCTGCCCTACACCTGGGAGCCCCACTGATCACTAGAACAGAGGTCCTGAGTCCCCAGTTCCTCCTCATTGCACCCACCAGAGTGAGGAACTTGCAGAGGACTATTGTAACTCAATACACATAATTTTGTCTGCAGCACGTACATTATTTTGCACAGATATTTTCCTTAGCTAGTAAATAGAGTAAGAAATACTCCTCCACAATTGTTGCTGGAAAATTGCTAGTGAATTCTGTCAGGATTTAGATGGGGAGTAAAAATCCTAACAGAATCCTGAACATGTGAATATGACCTAATGTAATAAAATCAGTTGGTAAATCAACATGTTATTCTGATCTTAAGACCCTGTTCACGCTTTGCTTTAGGGTACAGTATGCCTGCTTGCAATTTGTTTGCAAGTTAAAGGGGTTACCTAGTTTACTAAACTCATTTTCATATACACTATTAGGGAATTCTGAGTTAATAGACGGAGGTCTTCTGTTCTGGATCTTGATCTCATGGTCAGAGTCGAGAGCGGTTAGGGCATGGCCCCACGTGGCGTATTTCTTCCGCAACAGTCCGCATCAATGCCGCACAGAATCTGCGTTGCAGATTCTGTGGCGGATCTGCCCAAAATGTGCAGTAAATTGATGCGGACTAGCTGCTGCGGACTGCGGTGAAAGTACTTCCCTTCTCTCTATCAGTGCAGGAGCACAGCACTTTCCCTAGTGAAAGTAAAAGAATTTCATACTTACCGGCCGTTGTCTTGGTGACGCATTCCTCTTTCGGCATCCAGCCCGACCTCCCTGGATGACGCGGCAGTCCATGTGACCGCTGCAGCCTGTGATTGGCTGCAGCCATCACTTAGACTGAAACGTCATCCTGGGAAGCCGGACTGGAGAAAGAAGCAGGGAGTTCTCGGTAAGTATGAACTTCTATTTTTTTTACAGGTTGCTGTAGATTGGGATCGGTAGTCACTGTCCAGGGTGCTGAAACAGTGACTGCCGATCGCTAAACTCTTTCAGCACCCTGGACAGTGACTATTTACTGACGTCGCCTAGCAACGCTCCCGTAATTACGGGTGCACACACATAGTCACCCGTAATTACGGGAGCCCCATTGACTTCCTCAGTCTGGCTGTAGACCTAGAAATACATAGGTCCAGCCAGAATGAAGAAATGTCATGTTAAAAAAGCAATACGCATCCGCAGCACACATAACATGTGCATGACAGCTGCGGACTTCATTGCGGAATTTAGAATCTCCATTGAAGTCAATGAGTCCGCAACCAGTCCGCCACTGGTCCGCAACATCCATTGTATGCTGCGGACACCAAATTCCGCACCGCAGCCTATGCTCCGCAGCGGAATTTTCCGCCTCGTCTAAACGAAGCCTACTAAAAAGAAGTGGAAGGCAATGGAGAAATGGGTCAGCTGCGGATTAACGCTGCGGAGTGTCCGCAGCGAAATTCCAGAGTAATTCCGCCACGTGGGGCTTTGCCCTTACAAAGAGCTTCTCTCACTCTGGAGGACCTGTCCTGTCCTGCATTACACTGACAAACAATTGATTTAAATAGGCACAGTGTGATGGCTAATTTCCCATGTGGTGGCGCTGCAGGGAATTTGACCACTTACTGCCAGGATTCTCCACAAAATACAGCTGATCTCTGGAGGTCTCAGACAGTTTTTGATCAGCTTATTGTCACAGTTCCTTTCCCACAAGTAGGTATTGTCCAGAGTGTGCATCCGCACATTTTTATCCTTAAATACCACCTTATTATTTCCACTTTTGCCTTCCCACAATCCAACAGCCATAACTTTTTTAATTTTTGTTAACGTAGCTGTGTGAGATCTTGGTATTTTGCTTCATGTTTTAGTAGATACAAATTTAGTCAGTGTTTAGTTTCCATTTTTTGGGGGGGATGCAAATAAAAAGCATTCACACATTTTACTTTTATGTGCCATTCTTCAGTAATAACACATTTGGGCAGAGTTACGATTCAAAATGCGTCAAACTTTTGGCTCAAATTCAGGCAGAATTCTGGCGTACATTCTGTGCGCCACATTTATTAACTGTTTAAGCCACTTTTTTCAATATGCTCGACAAGCGGCGTGGCTTAGCAGGGAAATGGGAGTGGTCTAGAAATAGCGGCGTGGCTTACAATGTGCCATTGTGCGCCAAAAATGCGCCAAAATGTTGCCACAAATAGCTGGTACAAACTAAACCAACTAATAGGTGGTTTAAGGAAAATAAAAGTGCCTAGCTAGATGTGCCAAGTTTATCTGACAGTGTGCGCAACTTTGATAAATTTTCTGACTGCCTTGTCTAAATTTACGCTGTCCAAAACTTAGACAGTATTAACAAATCTGCTCCATTCTCTTTATTTTATGTACAGCTATGGTGCTATCAACATTTATGTTTTGTGACATTTATTTTTTGCTTTATATATATACATATATAAAGACCACATTAAGCTTGACAAAGATCCCATTAAGCCGTATCGAAACGTTGCCTGCCTGTGGGGTGATTAAAACACATCACCGCTTTTCATCCATTACTTTGGAGAGCTGTCTCTTTTTATGTCTTATATATATATATATATATATATATATATATATATATATATATATATATATATATATATATATATATATATATAGCAAAACATAAGATCCAGCAGCACCGGTTTTAGAGATGTGGGTGCAAGCCCATGGGAACAGACCAAGTTCCCAGTAATACAGCAATCCAAAAAACAGGCAGCACACCGTAGTTAGAGTGAAAAAAAGAGGGTACTTTATTGCCCCATGTGCGACGTTTCAGCTCTGTACACTAGAGCTTTTCTCAAGCAAAAGACATGTGAACACACAGCAGTATAAAACAAGGTGCCAATCAAAGCGTACAAAATTGGTAATTAAGTACAGAAATTGTCAAAATACAAACTTAATGTGAAAATTACATTTATCATGAACTCCCAAAAGAGCGCCATAAATGTACCAGTGACCGAACAATATTGAGTGTAATCATATCCAACAGGAACGTACAGATAGTGTAAAGTATCAATAACCCTTGATACCTACACCTGTGTGATAAAAGTGCAAAAGCATTGTTAAAAATGATTTCACCTGAGGAGACAAAATCAGTATGCCGCAATGGCGGCGTCCACGAAGCGCTATTGCGTATGCGCGGAAGAATGGCTGAATATTACGGTATCCCGGATGTGTGGCGCGAATTCGCGCATGCATACTTTGCATGTAGGTACTTCGGTCGCAATCTTGGAAAATGGCAAAGAAGAGGGCAAGGGCCTCGACGCAACATTATGTGAGTACCAATAGCTCTAGAAAGATTATAATAGCATGAGACGAATGCGTATCCACTGAGGATGGTATAGGGAGGCAGGCACAGGAGCGTTTAAGTCACCGGGACCCGGGCACAAAGCGGCTACAATCCAATGAAGTGAGATCACACTAATTAAGCAAAGGGTACGAGAGGAGGTAAAAAAAACGCAGAAGCAGTTATTAACCATCCACTGAGGGATAGCACTGACACTTGTATGCGTGGATACCACCCATATGTGTAATAGTGCACTCCCAAACATCCCTGTCATGTCAGTAAGCGTCAGTTAGGGCATGACCACACATGGCGGAATTCCTCCGCAACTGTCCGCATCAATGCCGCACCTAATCCGGGTTGCGGATTACGGCTGCGGATCTGCACAAAATGTGCAGAAAATTGATGCGGACTAGCTGCTGCGGACTGCGGGAAAAGTGCTTCCCTTCTCCCTATCAGTGCAGGATAGAGAGAAGGGACAGCACTTTCCCTAGTGAAAGTAAAAGAAATTCATACTTACCGCCCGTTGTCTTTATGACGCGTCCCTCCTTCGGCATCCAGCCCGACCTCCCTGGATGACGCGCCAGTCCATGTGACCGCTGCAGCCTGTGCTTGGCCTGTGATTGGCTGCAGCCGTCACTTACACTGAAACGTCATCCTGGGAGGCCGGACTGGAGACAGAAACAGGGAGTTCTCGGTAAGTACGAACTTCATTTTTTTTTACAGATACATGTATATTGGGATCGGTAGTCACTGTCCCGGGTGCAGAAACAGTTACTGCCGATCGCGTAACTCTTTCAGCACCCTGGACAGTGACTATTTACTGACGTCTCCTAGCAACGCTCCCGTCATTACGGGAGCCCCATTGACTTCCTCAGTCTGGCTGTAGACCTAGAAATACATAGGTCCAGCCAGAATGAAGAAATGTCAAGTAAAAAAAGCAAGACGCATCCGCAGCACACATGACATGTGCATGACAGCTGCGGACTTCATTGCGGAACTTTGAATCTCCATTGAAGTCAATGGAGAAATTCCGCCATGAGTCCGCCACTGCTCCGCAACAGACAGAGCATGCTGCGGACACCAAATTCCGCTCCGCAGCCTATGCTCCGCAGCGGAATTGTACGCATCGTGTAAACGAACACTGCTAAATTAAAGTGAAAGTCAATGTAGAAACGGCTCCGCTGCGGATTAACGCTGCGGAGTGTCCGCAGCGGAATTTAAGTGCAATTCCGCCATGTGTGAACCCGCCCTAAGGAGCATTGTTGGAGAGCACATGTGTCACATTGGGTCCAGGCACAAGGGATATATATGGCTCTAGCCAACTTATTACTCACTCAGGGTTAGATAGCATCCAGAATTAAAAGTAATTAGTACAGTAAAACATCATCACAGGGTAACCAGCCATATGGGAGATACAAAGCAGTGATTCAATGAGTCCACAGGAGTGATATCCAGATAGATGTGACATCATCTATAATAAAAAAGAATTATTAGTATCGATCAAGTAAAGTGCAGTCATCATGTCAAATATACGGAAAAAGATGTTAACCCATATCACCAATGAGGACCAGTGTCTGGGGGATCTACACTAAACCACCCAATGCAAAGTCCACGTTCAGACCCTTAGGTTTTAAAGTATTGAGCATACCTATCCATTGTAGCTCCCTTCATTTCAGGAGCTTGGTCCTGTCACCACCCCTTCTAGAAGATATTTACAGTACTGTGCAAAAGTTTTAGGCAGTTGTGGAAAAATGCTGCAAAGTAAGAATGCTTTCAATAGTAGAAGTGTTAATTGTATTTTCTATCAATTAACAAAATGCAAAGTGAATTCATAAAGAATAAATCTAAATCAAATCAATATTTGGTGTGACCACTCTTTGCCTTCAAAACAGCATCAGTTCTTCTAGGTACACTAGGTAAAGTCATGGATTTTGTAGGAATATAGTCAGGTGTATGATTAACCAATTATACCAAACAGGTGATAATGATCATCATTTTCATATGTAGGTTGAAACACAGTCATTAACTGTAACAGAAACTGCTGTGTAGGAGGCATAAAAGTGGGTGAGGAACAGCCAAACTCTGCTACAAAGGTGAGGTTGTGGAAGACAGTTCCATGTCACAGGTCCACCATGGCAAGACTGAGCACAGCAACAAGACACAAAGTAGTTATTCTGCATCAGCAAGGTCTCTCAAAGGCAAAGATTTCAAAGCAGACTGGGGATTCAAGATGTGCTATTCAAGCTTTTTTGCAGAAGCACAAAGAAACGGGCAACGTTGAGGGCTGTAGATGCAGTGGTCGGCCAAGGAAACTTAGTACAGCAGATTAAAGACACATCATGCTTACTTTCCTTCAAAATCGGAAGTTGTCCAGCAGTGCCATCAGCTCAGCACTGGCAGAAACCTGTAGGACCCAGGTACAACCATCTACTTTTCAGAGAAGTCTGGCCAGAAGTGGTATACATGGAAGAATTGCGGCCAAAAAGTCATACCTTTTATGTGGAAACAAGGCCAAGCGACTCAACTATGAACAAAAACATAGGAACTGGGGTGCAGAAAAATTGCAGCTGGTGCTCTGGACTGATGAGTCAAAATGTAAAATATTTGTCTGTAACAGACGGCAGTTTGTTCACCGTAGGGCTGGACAGCAGTACAATAATGACAATCTGCAGGCAACAGTGAAGCATGGTGGAGGTTCCTTGCAAGTTTGGGGCTGCATTTCAGCAAATGGAGTTTGGAGTTTGGAATTTGGTCAGGATTAATGGTGTCCTCAATGCTGGGAATTACAGGCAGATGCTTCCATCGTGCAATAACATCAGGGAGGCGTCTGATTGGCTCTAAATTTATTCTGCAGCAGGACAAAGACCCCAAACATGCAACCAATGTTATTAAGAACTATCTTCAGTGTAAAGAAGAACAAGGAGCCTGTGCAAGTGTACCTAGAAGAATCAATGCTGTTTTGAAGGCAAAGGGTGGTCATACCAAATATTGATTTGATTTAGATTCTACTTCTGTTAAATCAATTTGTATTTTGTTAATCGATAAAGAAAAGTGAATACTTCTATTTTTAAAAGCATTCTTACTTCGCAGCTTTTTTCTACAACTGCCTAAAACTATTGCACAGTATTTTATATATATATTCTTATATATACATATATATTTATTTAATTATTTTTTAATTATTTTATCATTAATTTACGTTGAGTTTATTTATTTTTCATTATTACTTTTTTTAATCCCAGTAGAGGACTTTAACATTTGATTTTTGTTAAGACCCCTGCCTTATATGATTCGCGCGTTTTCATTGGGACATTACAGTTTAACATATTACAGTACATATTCCCTCCAGCAATTTCTATTATTATCACTATTAGGATATAATTTGAGGTGTTCGACTTGCACGTTCAGTTAGCTTCCTTCTTGTGAAAAGCAATTATTTTGTTCCCATTAATCAAATGAGCATTAACATGTTTTTACCAATTGCCAAAGCCAAGAGAATATGTACCGTATATGTATTTCTCCCAATAAATGATTCAGAAATAATCAAGTATCACACAGTCATGCTCCATAATTCACCTGACTAGTGTTTCATCACAAGTACAAAAAAAAATTAAAAAAAATAGGCAGAGGAGGCAGTTGCCATGGGCATAACTGTTTTTTCCTATTAATGGGTAATTTCAATAATCCGCACTATCTTGATAAATAGGACTCTCACACCGTTCTACTGCTAGTCAGAAAGATAATATTACTATATGTAAGCTATAATATCATAAAGAAAGATAATAACAGATATAGATAAGACAGAATGTAATTCAGTGACATGTTAGCAGTGCCACCATAGGAATCAGTGCAGATTTTGAAGTTACATGCCAGCAGATTTTGACTGCATAGAGTAGATAAGTATACATTATGACTAATGACATGCTGATAATCTTTACCAAAGCCAATATATTGGTTATCTATTTATTTTGGAGGGGCTGTTCCAACACTTCTATTGTTTGTGTTTTTAAATAAGACCTGTCACCTCTCCTGACATGTCGCTTTAAAGGCCCTATTACACCTGCAAATTTTGTCCGGTGCAACGAGCGCCGATCAATGAGACAGCTCGTTGATCGGCGCTCGTATGCTCCTGTCACAAGGAGCTATGTATGGGGACGATCGCTCGTCCCCATATATTATTATCATGTCGGCAGCCCGTTTCCCTGTTTATACAGGGAGATGTGCTGCCGACAACGATAATATTTCACTTTTTTAAAAACGATACGACCAGCCGATGATCGAACGTTTGCTCATTCATCTGCTGATCGCTGCCCTGTTTACAAGGGCAATTATCGGCAACGGGCGTTCTATGAACACTTGTCTGGCCAATAATTGCCTTTAATGGCCTGTTCACATCAGCATCGGGTTCTGTTCGAAGTTTCCGTTCATCCATTCCGTCAGATGAACAGATGGACGGAAAGCCGAATGGAAACTATAGCTTCCGTTTGCATTACCACTGATTTCAATGATAATGCTTCCGTTGCAGTTGGCTTCCAACTGTTTTCGTTCCGTAAAGTTTCAGTTTTTTTAATGGAAACAATAGCGTAGTCGACTATGCTATTGTTTCCGTGAAAAAATAAATAAATTACGGAACGGAAATAATCGGAAACCAACGGAAATGGAAGCATTACCATTGAAATCAATGGTAATGCAAACGGAAGCTATAGTTTCCATTCGGCTTTCTGTCCATCTGTTCCTCTGACGCTCAATGGCTGTGGGTGAAAAACGCTGCAGGCAGAGTAAAATCTACCTCAAAATTCCAAACGGAATTTTGAGGCAGATTTTCCTCCTGCAAAAAACTCTGTGTGAACCCAGCCTTATGTTCACACGGAGTATTTTGGGGGAGGAATATCTGCCTCAAAATTCCGTTTGGAACATTGAGGCAGATTTTCCTCTCCCTGCACGCCGATTTTCGCGGCGATTTTCGTGCCGTTTTTTGCCCGCGGCCATTGAGCGCCGCGGGCATAAAACAGCGCGAAATACGCTTTCTCTGCCTCCCATTGAAGTCAATGGGAGGTCAGAGGCGGAAGCGCCCGAAGATAGGGCATGTCGCCGAAATCAATGGGAGGCGTTCTCGGGCCGTTTTTTGCCGAGTTTTGCCTTAGTATTCTGCATTGTGCTGTTTTCCCTGGAAATGTATGAATTAATAAATTGTCAGTAAGCCCAACGTAATGTAGGCGCAGCTGTAATGAAGGGAGCGCATGACTAGGTGTTGGGGTTTTAGGCTACCACGTTTGAGGCTATTTTATAGGGATTAGAGGGTTAAGTGAAAGGGGCATGGGGCAAATGTATCTATATGTGGTGGGTGGAGTATAATGTATATAAGTCCATGCGGGGAAGAGGCAGCCCTCTTTCCCGCTGGACAACAGGAGAAAATAATTGTCCTATTACTATAACTGTTTAAAAAAAAAAAAAACTGTTTTACACTTACCTGTAATGGATGCGGCGATGGAGCTCACGATGGCCAGGATCCGGGATGCAGCGATGCAGCACGGTGCTGGCTGGCTTGATCAGCTGTTTGCCGGGGCTCTTCCTCCGGTTCCAGCGGCTGGAGTGGAGAGCGTGGAGGGACGCAGCAGCGGGCGTTCCAGGCCTCCGGAGTTGCCTTCCCCAGAGGTAACGCCTCAGTCTCGTCGGCGCCGAGGGAGCCCCTCCAGGGGCCCCTTCTCCTCCTGCTTGTCCGGAGCTGCACCCTGGCGACGGTCTGCGGAGGTCTGGGAGGAATCCCATTAGGCGGGCGAGACTGGTGGTGACAGGAGGGGGGCCACGGCGGCCATCTTCCCCCCTCCTGTCTTCAACGACAAGACCGGAAGTGGAGGCGGGACCGGATGCGCGCGCAAGACCGGATGCGCGCGCAAGACCGGATGGCCGCGCTGGACCGGATGTGCGCGCAGGACCGGAAGTGACGGCTTTCTCCGGCGCCGATGTTCCAGGTGCCGGAGGAGCTCTGCAAACTGAGGTACGGACACCAGGCCCGACCCGCAGGAAGAGGCGGGCGGGCTCCAGATGGGGAGCGAGATCGCCTCCTGCTGGAGCAGGGAGGCGTGCGGCGGCAGCGACCGGAAGTACCCGCGTAGCTTCTGGGAGTGACGCCGGGCCCCATTCGGACGGGGGGGGGGGGGCAGCGGTCAGCTGTCCATGCAGCATCAGGAAGGAGGTTCATTTTTGACAGCCCTGCAGAAGGACTGGGACGGCAGGGCTGTCATTCGGATTATGCCACGCCAGCAGCGGGTGGCAGGACCGTGGACGGGCCGCGTTCAGCTGGGCCTAGGACGTCAGCTACCGGAAGGTCGGGGAGCTACGGGGAGCGTGGGGTGCAGGAGCACCACTCCCCAGGACCACCTAGATCGATGCCGTGCTCATCCGGAGTGGTGGACGCGTCCGCTGGGAGATCACCTCAGGGACGGCCGGGTGAGTCTACCACGGATGTGGTGCCGGGGATGTGTGGGGGGGATGTGGGGGGGATGTTGTCTATTTCACAAATGCATTTGTTGTTTAGAGGGATGCAGGAATATTTTGCGAGAGTTTTGCCAGGTGTAGAGCAGTCGCCAGCGAGGGTATGGGGTGCTGCTAGCGAGGCGAGTGCTAGTGCGGCAGGGAGTGCGGTTGCTAGCGAGGCGAGCTCTAGTGCAGCTGCGGCAGCGATTGTGGTTGCTAGTGAAGTGGCGCCGGTTGTGGGTGCTGTAGTGGCGGTGGAAAAAGTGGTTGATGCGGCGGCTAGTACGACTAAGAAAGTGGTGGAGGATGTGCGTTTGGCTGACGCTGCAAAAGGGGAAGTATATGTGTGTTTTGAGGGCCCGCTGGAGGCGCATTTGAAGGTTGAGATTAGGGAAAAGATCTGGAAAGATGAATATGTGGAGATTTTTTCTTTATTGCCTTTGGAGAAGTTTAATTTGGACAGGTGGAAACCGGATGAACGTAAGAAGGAGGAGGAGGTGCGGCGGCGTTATCGCTTGATTCCTCGGACTTTCGCGAATTGGCTGCAGGCCTTCGCTATTTTGGCTAACGTGGTGGGTGAGAAGGCGCCGGAGAATTGTTCGGCGCTGTTTTGTTATATGGGTTCAGTAGGGGAGGCGTATCGTGTATACGGTGGTAATGCGTGGTTGCGGTATGACGAACAGTTTCGTCAGCGGAAGTCGGTGTGCCCGTCGTTGCGATGGGATCACAAGGATATCAGTTTGTGGATGCGTCTGATGTCTGCTCCAAAACAGGGGCAGCAGCCCTTTCGGGATGCGGCCGGCGGGCAGGTGTCAGCAGCGGGTCGGTCAGGTTCCTCAGGAAAGGGGTGTTGCTGGCAGTATAATAGGCATTGCAAGTTTGGCCCAGACTGCAGGTATAAGCACGAGTGCTCCGGTTGCGGAGGCGCCCATGCGTTGTCCAGATGTTTCAAGAAGCATAAGGGCAGGCAGGGAGATGCTGAGCAGAAGAAGGGCGACGCCGGTGAGGGTGGAAAGGATGCTCCCGTTTTTAAGGGGGTATCCAAATAAGAAAGAGGCTGTTGTTTTTAGGTTTTTCAGATGGTTTTCGGATTCCTTGTACGTCGGCTGGACGTGATGGGGTAGTCCGTAATTTGTCGTCTGCTTTGGCGTGGCCTGATCTGGTTACGGATAAGCTGCTGAAGGAGGTGGCTTTGGGCCGCATGGCGGGTCCGTTTTCCTCCCTGCCTGTTCCTAATTTGCGGGTTTCCCCGTTAGGTTTGGTTCTTAAAAAGGAGGTGAATAAATTCCGCCTTATTCATCACTTGTCTTATCCCTAAGGCGAGTCGGTGAATGACGGCATTGATCCGGCCTTGTGCGCGGTCAGTTACACTTCCTTTGATGCGGCGGTTGTTTGGGTTCGCAAGTACGGGAAGGGCTCACTGTTACCGAAAACTGACATTGAGGCCGCTTTTCGTTTATTGCCGGTGCATCCGGATAGTTTTTGTTTGCTGGGATGTTATTGGCAGGAGGAATATTTTGTGGATTGTTGCCTCCCGATGGGTTGCTCCATTTCTTGCGCTTATTTTGAGATGTTTAGCACGTTTTTGGAGTGGGTGGTCCGTCGGGAGGCGCAGGTGCAATCTGCGCTGCATTATTTGGATGATTTCCTGTTTATCGGGCCGCCGGGTACCTATGTGTGTGCAGGATTGCTACATACTATGGAGCGAGTGGCAAAGGATTTTGGGGTACCTCTGGCACCTGACAAAACTGAGGGACCCACGACGGTCATGAAGTTTTTGGGAATCATGATTGATTCAGATAACATGGAGTGTCGCTTGCCTGATGATAAGTTGCTGGAGTTGAGAGAGTTGGTGGCGAGTGCGCTGCGCAGGAAGAAGATCCAGTTGCAGGACTTGCAATCCTTGTTGGGTTATTTGAATTTCGCTTGTAGGATTATGCCCATGGGGCGGGTGTTTTGCAGGCGATTGGCAAGTGCTACCGCAGGGGTTCATTCTCCCCATCATTTTATTAGGTTGTCGCTGGAGTTGAAAGCTGATTTGTTGGCGTGGGAGGAGTTTTTGCAGAGCTACAATGGGCGGTCGGTGCTCATATATCAGCCGGTGTCTAGTGTGGACTTGGAGCTGTATACTGATGCATCAGGTGCATGTGGATTCGGGGCTTATTTCCAGGGGCAGTGGTGTGTAGGAGTTTGGCCAAATGCATGGCATGAATGCGGTTTCGTCAGAAACTTGGCTCTGCTGGAACTGTTCCCGATTGTGGTGGCTGCGGAGTTGTGGGGGGATTGTCTGCGGGACCGGAGAGTTCGTTTTGTATGTGACAATCTGGGTGTGGTTCAGGCTGTTAATGCGCAGACAGCTAATTCTCCGCCAGTCGTGCGACTATTGCGACATTTAGTTTTGAGAGATTTGATGTTGAATGCACATTTTGTGGCAGTACATATTCCTGGGGTGCTTAATTCTGTGGCTGATTCCCTTTCTCGTCAACAGTGGGACAGGTTTCGTCTGCTGGCGCCGGGGGCGGAGTCTCATGGCCTGCCTTGTCCAGAGCATCTGTGGAGGGTGGTGTGACAATGGCGATGTCGCTCGTGGAAAGGTCTGTTAGTGCGGTTACGTGGCAGAGGTACAGTGCGGTATGGCAGGTATGGGAGGCTTTGTTGGAAAATGCGCAGGCAGGTATTTCAGATCGGTCGGCGTGTTTGTTGTATTATATAGGAAATGCGTACAGTGAGGGGGCGTCTGCAGCAGCGGTCGCTCGGAGTTTGTCGGCCTTGGCGTTTTGGTTCAAGAAAAAAGGTGAAGAGGACGTGACTAAGTCCTTTCTGGTTCGGCAGGCAATGAAGGGTTTCAGGAGGGGTTCCGCAGTTAGGGACCATAGGAAGCTGGTGTCATTTGAGATTTTGGTAAAAATGTGCGATTTATTGCGGGATGTTTGTGTTTCGGCGTTTGAAGCGCAGTTATTTACGCTGGCTTTTTCTTTGGCGTTCTTTGGGGCGTTCCGGATATCGGAGTTGGTGTCGGCCAGTAAGAGTGTGGCAGGGGGTCTATTGTACGTGGATGTTGAATTGGATGGCTCCTGCCTATCTTGTTTGCTTCGTAGATCAAAGACAGATCAGGAGGGGAGAGGTTTTGTGGTGCGTTTGTATGAGTTACCAGGGTAGCGGGTGTGCCCGGTTCACTGTTTTCGGGAGTTTGTTGCAGTGAGGCCGGAGGGGCCGGCATCCTTGTTGGTTCATTCAGATGGTTTGTCTTTGTCAAAATTCCAGTTTTCACAGGGCGCCGGATATTCTGGTAGTGCACCTTGGTGGCAACGATTTAGGCATACGGTCGTCCAGGGATTTGGTGCGGGATGTAAAGATAGATCTGTTGTGGTTGTGGTCGTCTTTTCCTGGATTGCTGATCGTCTGGTCGGATATTGTGGCTCGCAAGGTGTGGCGTCAGGCCCATTCAGTCCATAGTCTAAATAAAGCCAGAGCGAAGGTGAACAAGGTGGTTGGCAGATTTGTGGCGCGCAATGGTGGTGTTGTGGTGCGACATAAAGAGTTGGAGGGCAGAGAGGTCGGTTTCCTTAGGGCGGATGGCGTTCATTTGAACGAGGTGGGTCTAGATATGTGGACCCTGGACATCAAGGAAGGCATGGAAAAAACCTTGCAGTTGTGGAGGGACAATCATGTGTAAGGGGTCACACATGATTGTCGTGGCGGTAGGAGGAGGGGTCTTTGGAGGCACGTAATGGCAAGAAGGAGAATCAACAATGGAGATTGTTGAAAGAGAACTCGGGGCGTTTAACCCTGGATAGTGTTGGAGGGGCTGGGGAGTGGTTACCCAGCTGATATTGCATATTTCCTAATGGGCAGGGTCCCCAGGAAGGGAGAGAGAGGTCTTGGAGATGGTTGGTGCCCTCGGGTCAGGTGCAGCACGGCTGTAGGGCAATAAGTCCAGACCTAACAAGGAAAGGATGGAGTTTTTTATTTAATGCCTGAAGTGCCTTCAAGGATCCTTTATCTGGAGAATGTTGGAAATAGAGCAGGATGTTTATTATGGAGTGTTTTTTATGATGTTTTATGGTTATGCTATTTTATCGCATAAAAAGGTGTGTGTTTAATAAATGGCTGCTGTGGCCTTTACACCAAAATTCATGTGTGGTCTCTTATTGGGATTTGGGGTGGAAGGTCATAGATAGCGAAAGTCATCAAACATACCTTAAGTCACTCTGACACTGTCCCATCAATGTTGCCAGTATTAGACTGTGCTGGGATACACTCTATTGACAAGGAGAATGGCGAAACCCAGTTGTCAATTTATTCAAACATTTCTAAGAGGTGTAACAGAGGAGCAACAAAATGCAAAGTTCTAAGGAAAGATGCTTTAGATTTGTTCTTTTATGCAGAATGCAAGTATTTATTAAACCAGACAAGTCAGAAAAAATGACAGGTCCATTATGAATTCCGTTTTTCTATTCCATCATAGGAGTAGAAAAACCGAATTTAATGATGTGACGGATCAATGCACTGATGGACCCCATTGACTTTAACAGGGTTTGTTGGGTTTCCGTCATGGTGTCCTACATTTTACCTGAAAAAATATCATGCTGCGCTATTTTTTCCGGCATTTTTTCCAGAATCTGCGATGGAGGCTCCAATGTAGATGTAAACAGAGCCTTAGGCACTCATATGTGAGCACTGTGGCTTAAACTCTTAGGGCTGTGGGTGGCACTACTACGAGGACACAGTTACTGGAACTCTTATGAGGGCACAGGGCACTGTAGTTGGCACTTTCATGGGGTATTGTAACTACCTCTGTTATAGATATCAGATGGTCAATTGTGTTGTAGTCAGGGGCTTTGCTTAAAAGATCAGAGGCCCAAGCCCCGAGACATATATTTACACTGCCCCCCTCCCCCCAAAAAATCAATACATTTTTACATACATATCGGAGATAGACTAAGGCTCCTATATCTACACCGCTGGATAGAGTTGGATGCATTGTCTCAGCAGACAGTATCACACATGATAGACTTAGGGCTCATTCAGACAAGCGTGATACTTGTCCGTGTGCTGTGCGTTGAAACGTTATTTTATTGAAATTAAAAACCCCCACACAACCCTCATTAACCATTTTATTGAAAATAAAAAAAGCCGTAATCGAAGTAGTCCCCTAATCCGACGTAGTCCAACAACCGAACCTGTAAAAAAAACACAAACACAAAATAAACCCCATTAGTAACACGTGGTAGGCTTATATACAGGGCCCATGTGTGATACTGTCTGTTAGACCATGTATCTAAGCTTACCACAAAGCAGGCTTAGATACAGGACTCCAGCAGACAGTAATCATATACTGTATAAGCCTACTGTCTGCTGGGGCCCTGTATCTAAGCCTACTATGTGGTAGGCTTTGATACAGGGCCCATCAGACAGGATCACACATGGGCCATGTATCTAAGCCTACCATGTGGTAGGCTTAGATACAGGGCCAAGCAGACAGTATCATACATGGCCATGTATCTAAACCTACTATGTGGTAGGCTTAGATACAGGGCCCATGTGTGATGCTGTCTGTTGGACCCTGTATCTAAGCCTACCACATGTTAAGCTTAGATACAGGACCCCAGCAGGCAGTAATGACGTTACTGGGCAGAGAGCTATTGCTCACACCAGAGAAATTGTGATGTGGGGGGAAGACGGGATTTGAATCTTAGCTAATTTGGCCAGTCTTGCTCCAGTGTAAATGTCTCCTGTCTGTTTTCCATATCTCCTTTATGACCCTTGTTAAGCTCCTCCTTTATAGGTGGCAATGTACAAATCATTGTACGCTGGGGGAGTCCGACTGTAGCATTCCTCAATGGAATAACTAAGGGCCTGTTCACATCAGCATTGGCTTTCCGTTCCGGGGTTCCGTCAGGTGAACCCCACAAAGGAAAGTCATACTGAAACCACAGCTTCCGTTTCCGTCACTATTGATATCAATGGTGAGGGAAACATTACTAATGGTTTCCGTTCGTCACCATTCCGGCAGGTTTCTGTTTTCCCGACGGAATCAATAGCTCAGTCGACTGCGCTATTGATTCCGTCATTAAAACGGAAACCTGCTGGAATGGTGACGAACGGAAACCATTAGCAATGTTTCCCTCACCATTGATATCAATAGTGACGGAAACGGAAGCTGTGGTTTCAGTATGACTTTCCTTTGTGGGGTTCACCTGACGGAACCCCGGAACGGAAAGCCAATGCTGATGTGAACAGGCCCTTATTCACATCTAGCAGCACGCTTTATTTACTTTTGTAATCTGTCTACATTTGATTTGGTGGCTTAAATGGAATGTGTCATGTAATTTATTTTAGTTTCATTAATTAGTTGGTAGAAGAGAAACAATAGGTGTGTCTGTTTTTTTTGTTTTTTGAATGCTGTAGCTATTTATTTTTTGTTTATAAAACTTTCCCGACCATATTAGAGGTACACACTTCCTTCCTGCATTATATGTATGGACAGTAAAGCAGAGTGTATGTTTTTTTTCTTATGGCAGCTGAAATGAATAGTAGTAAATTTGCAGAGAAATTTCATATACTCCCAAGAGAGCAAGGAGTGACAGGGAATACGCATACTTATCTGTGTGTGTATACACCGTGTTCCAAATTAATACGCAAATGTCATTTTTCGCTGATTTTCCTAAATAGTCGATGCAAATGACAGTCAGTATAATCTTCAAGCCATCAACCGTTGGAGTATAATGCAAATTTTATTGAACAAATCTCCTAATGATAACAGATTTTTTTTTAGAAGTAAAAAACTCAAAATGCACTGTTTCAAATTATGCACAACAGAGATCAAAACATTTTAAAGGTTATAAAGAGAACTAAAATGGTAATTTGTTGAATTTGCAGCATCAGGAGGTCATATTTACAGAAATCAAAAGCTCTTTCAATCAAAAAAAAACTCTACAGGCCAAGTTACATGTTAACATAGGACCCCTTCTTTGATATCACCTTCACAATTCTTGCATCCATTGAATTTGTGAGTATTTGGACAGTTTCTGCTTGAATATCTTTGCAGGACGTCAGAATAGCCTCCCAGAGCTTCTGTTTTGATGTGAACTGCCTCCCACCCTCATAGATATTTTGCTTGAGGATGCTCCAAAGGTTCTCAATAGGGTTGAGGTCAGGGGAACATGGGGGCCACACCATGAGTTTCTCTCCATTTATGCCCATAGCAGCCAATGACACAGAGGTATTCTTTTCAGCATGAGATGGTGCATTGTCATGCATGAGGATAATTTTGCTACGGAAACACGGTTCTTCTTTTTGTACCATGGAAGAAAGTGGTCAGTCATAAACTCTACGTACTTTGCAGAGGTCATTTTCACACCGTCAGGGACCCTAAAGGGGCCTACCAGCTCTCTCCCCATGATTCCAGCCCAAAACATGACTCCGCCACCTCCTTGCTGACGTCGCAGCCTTGTTGGGACATGGTGGCCATTCACCAACCATCCACTACTCCATCCATCTGGACCATCCAGGGTTGCACGGCACTCATTAGTAAACAACACGGTTTGAAAATTAGCCTTCATGTATTTCTGAGCCCACTGCAACCGTTTCTGCTTGTGAGCATTGTTTAGGGGTGGCCGAATAATAGCTTTATGCACACTTGCAAACCTCTGGAGGATCCTACACCTTGAGGTTCGCTGCTTTGCAATGGCATTTTAGCAGCTGTTCTCTTAATCCTATTAATTTGTCTGGCAGAAACCTTCCTCATTATGCCCTTATCTGAACGAACTCGTCTGTGCTCTGAATCAGCCACAATTATTTTCACAGTACGATGATCACGCTTAAGTTTTCTTGAAATATCCAATGTTTTCATACCTTGTCCAAGGTATTGCACTATTTCACGCTTTTCGCCAGCTTTTCTTTCCCATATTGCTTGAAACCTGTGGCCTGCTTAATAATGTGGAACATCCTTCTTAAGTAGTTTTCCTTTGATTGGGCACACCTGGCAAACTAATTATCACAGGTGTCTGAGATTGATTACAATGATCCAAAGAGCCCTAAGACACAATACCATCCATGAGTTTCATTGAAAAACTAATAATTAAATGTTTATGACACTTAAATCCAATGTGCATAATAATTTGGAACACGGTGTAGTGTATAGTGTTACATAGTTGTCAACAGTACGGCATTTGCCACAACTGTCCCGAATTTACAGAGACAGTCTTTTAAATTACTGTCCCAGACGTGTCCCGGCAACTGCCTTATTCAATTGTATCTGCGATGTCATGGGCTTCTAATGGAGTGGAATCCACAACCAGAGCTCTGGTCGGGGATTCCGCTCCTTTAGGTGGCCCCTGACGTCACTGTCAATACAGTTAGGTCCAGAATTATTTGGACAGTGACACAATTTTTGGCATTTTAGCTGTTTACCAAAACATATTGAATATATAGTTATATAATCAATATGAGCTTAAAGTGCAGACTCTCAGCTTTAATTTGGAGGGATTCAGATCCTAATTTGAGGAAGGGTTTAGGAATTACATCTCTTTAATATGTAGCATACCCTAAGGGTATGTGCACACGACCTCTTTTCAGACGTAATGGAGGCGTTTTACGCCTCGGATTACGCCTGAAAAGACGGCCCCAATACGTCTGCAAACATCTGCTCATTGCTTGCAATGGGTCTTACGATTTTCTATGCAGACTAGCTGTCATTTTACGCGTCGCTGTCAAAATACGGCGCGTAAAATGACGGCTCGTCAAAAGAAGTGCAGGACACTTCGTGGGACGTTTTTGGAGCCGTTTTCTCATAGACTCTATTGAAAGCAGCTCCAAAAACGGCCTTAAAAACACAGCGAAAAACGCCGCGAAAAACGCGAGTTGCTCAAAAAACATGTGAAAATCAGGAGCTGTTTTCCCTTGAAAACAGCTCCGTATTTTCAGACGTATTTTGTTAATCGTGTGAACATACCCTCACTGTATATGGACAGTGACGTCAGGGGCTCCTCCAGGAGAGGAATCCTCTGTCAGTTCATTGGCAATGCTCTGGCAGGGGATTCTACTCCTAGAGGGAGCCCCAATGGAGCAGGGACTACAGGGACAGGGGTGTAGCACTATCTACAGGGGGTGTATGGCACAATCTACAGGGGGTATGTGGTGCTATCTACAGGAGGTGTATGGCACCATCTACAGGGGGTGTGTGGTGCTATCTACAGGAGGTGTATGGCACCATCTACAGGGGGCTGTGTTGCTCTATCTACAGGGAGGGTGTGTGGCACTATGTACAGTGGGCACTGTGGCATTATCTACAGGAAGCAGTGTGTGGTAATATCTACAGGGTCAAGAGTGTGGCATTATCTACTCAGGGCAATGTGGAGAACCAACTACAAGGGACACAACCACCAAAGAAGCCACACCCTTAGTGTCCCTGAAAAAAATTTCAGATGTTGGCAACCATCGTGTTACTATCTAACCTTATCTGGGCCACTAGCAGTGAAATAGAGCTGTTATTATATAATTTCACTTTAAAGTATACCTAACAGGAGACTTTTCAGAACAAGCCGTCATATGTGTTTACATGAGAAATAATAAAATTTCTGCCCATTGTATGACTTGTAGCAAGCATTTTTAGCAGTTTTCCCCTCTGCATGCTCTCTGTTTAATTCTCAGTGTTTTCTGAACTAGTGGGTGGAGCCTAACTGCTATCATCATGGGCGTATCTATAGTCATAGCAATCACAGCAGCTGCAATGGGGCCCAGAGGTCAAGGAGGTCCACCCAGGGGCAAGAACATTGTTCCTTTTTGCAGGGGGGGGGAGGTAAGAAGTTGGTGGCTTTCTGCTGTCTAGCACTACTATGTGGATTCTCTGATACATGCCACTATTATCCATACTTTTAATTATTGTTACTTAAAGAGGCTCTGTCACCAGATTCTCAAATCCCTATCTCCTATTGCATGGGATCGGCGCTGCAATGTAGATAACAGTAACGTTTCTTTTCTTTTTTTTTAAACGTTCATTTTTGGCCAAGTTATGAGCTATTTTATATATGCAAATGAGCTTTGAAATGGACAATTGGGCGTTTGTTTTTTTTTCGTTATGTCCAACTGGGCGTTTATTGTGTTTTTAACTGGGCGTGTTTACGTGTATGACGCTGACCAATCAATGACCAGTCAGCGTCATACACTCATCTCCATTGATTTACACAGCAGCGATCTGCAGCCACATACACAGAGATTAATGTTAATCGAGTGTCCTGATAATGAATACACATGAAATCCAGCCTGGACGTCATGTGTATTCAGAATCCTGACACTTCTGACTCTTTTCTTTGAGATTTCCAGCAAGGGAAACGATATCTCGTTTACCTCCGTAATCTCGCGAGATTGCGCGTGGCTTGCGGGAATCTCACAGAAAAGATTCAGAAGTGTCAGGATTCTGAATACACATGACGTCCAGGCTGGATTTCATGTGTATTCATTATCAGGACACTCGATTAACGTTAATCTCTGTGTATGTGGCTGCAGATCGCTGCTGTGTAAATCAATGGAGATGAGTGTATGACGCAGACTGGTCATTCATTGGTCAGCGTCATACACGTAAACACGCCCAGTTAAAAACACAATACACGCCCAGTTGGACATAACGAAAAAAAAACGCCCAGTTGTCCATTTCAAAGCTCATTTGCATATATATATAATAGCTCATAACTTGGCCAAAAATTAACATTTTTAAAAAAAAACAACTTTACTGTTATCTACATTGCAGCGCCGATCACATGCAATAGGAGATAGGGATTTGATAATCTGGTGACAGAGCCTCTTTAAGCAACATGGAGTGGATTATACAGCAGTAATGAGCAGTGTAGTTGAGAATCCAGAACTGGGGTGACATATAACACTTACCAGCAACCTGTGTGTGTGTGTGTGTGTGTGTGTGTGTGTGTGTGTGTCTCTCTCTCTCTCTCCATGCTCCTCGTTCCTTTCTCCATAGACTTCTGTGGCCTGCATCTGTGTCTGTGTCTCTCATTCTGCTTTTTCCTCCTGCCCCCCCCCCCATTTCCTCATAGATTTCTATGGGCATAAGCATCTGCCTCGCTCTCTCACTCTCTATGCTCCTGTTCCTTCCTCCTGCCCCCCTGCATATACTTCTATGTTAAGCGTGTCTGTATTTCTCTCTGCTCCTGCTCCCTCCTCCCCCCACATAGACTTCTATGGTCAACGTCTGTGTCGCTCTCTCTCTCTGCTCACTCCTCCTGCTATCCCTCCCATCTCTATAGACTTCTATGGGCAACAGTGTCAGTCTCTCTCTCTGCTCCTGCTATACTCTCCATAGACTTTTATGGGCTGCAGCATCTGTGTCTGTTCTCTGCTCCCTCCTCCTGCTCCTCCCTCCCCTCTTCATAGACTACTATAGGAAGGCTGTAAAGATACTGGAGTGTGCATTGGCATCAACAACCCCCTCCACTTTCTGAAGTCCGTCTCCTCTGCTCTGTAACTAAAGACAGATTTTGCTTGACAACAGGGGGTGGACAGCAGATTATAAGAAGAAAGACACCTAGTAGCAGTAACTTAGTTAGTGTATCTTTAAAGCACAAGAGTCCTAATATTTCTCCATTTTATAGAAGAGATACAAAAAGTATTTGTTGTTAGTAAACTCCCATTTGTTGACCTAAAAAGGAATGATAGAGATTTTCTTAAATAAGTATGCTTCCTCCACACCTAATGAGATTGGCTTGCATTAACTGAATGGGATAGATACCTTGCCAAAGATGACATGACACACAGAACATAATTTGTTTTGTGTATTCTATCATACTATTAACTAGGTCAAGGCATATTTTGTGTATACATAAACAGGCTAATAGATTAAATTAAGTTATCATTTATAAAATTGTAATTCCCTAACACATACTCTTAGTGTTTACTTTGATTCTTTATCTGTGGTTTATCTTAGCAGCCAGTTTTTTTTAGTTTCCATTTATATATATATATATTTTTTTATTGATTTATTGAAAAGTAAAACAACAGGGTCAAGAGTACAAAAACATAAGAATAATGTTAAACAAAGTTAATACCAGTTACACCCAGGACACCACAGATGTCCTCTGCAAACTCTCAGCCCTAGGTCCACTACCGGAGGGAACAACATTGGCAACTATGGATGTGGAGTCTCTGTATTTTAAAATCCCCCATGAGGATGGCATAGCCACATGCCAACACTTTTTTCATAAGTACAATCTAGCGACAGAGCCAGCCCTACAACTCATCAGGTTCGTACTCCATCACAATTATTTTTTATTTGACAAAGGCATATATCTGCAGCGTATGGGAAGCGCTATGACCACAGTATGCTAACCTGTTCATGGCCAAACTAGAGGAGGAGTTTTTTTTATCAACCTGTGCAACTGAACCTCGAGCATATTTCCGGTACATTGATGACCTGTTGATAATCTGGACAGGCTCTGAACATGAACTGCTATCTTTCCATAAAAACAAGTTCCATCCTACCATCAAACTCACTCTCAACTACTCAAAATCTCAAATACATGGCACAAATCTCACAGATCGCAGCATGGAACTGTGACCCCAGCACCGTAAGATGGGTTTTGTTTGAATCCCTTACTACATCTCCATCCTCACTAAAGGCACTGATGTGGTCTCCGGTTTTAAGATCTCACATTGCTGGCATCAAAAATAGCATTATCAAACACTCCCTCACACTTTGGTTTATATGTCGGGAAAAGTTTAAACTTATGTCTAAACCATCCGCATTACAACCATTATTGCTTAATCCTGACTTTCCGCCGGGATTACACCCGGAGGCCTTCCAGTGGTGGACCTCATTAAGCTTCACTTCATTACTTAATTTGTGCAAAGATGGTAAATCCCTTTCTTTTGAGGCCCTACGTCAGGATTCTCAAATCCCGCTCAGGGAATATTTTAGATATCTACAAATACACCATCTTCTCTTGGGATCTGTCTTTTTACCAAGCGACACTAGTATAACCTTCTATGAGGCTAATTGTCGAGACTCCCCAAGGGGGAAAGGGCTGATTTCAGTTTTGTACTCCCAATTCAGAAGTGAAACGTATAATGGTCCTACGTCATATATGATGGCTTGGGAACGTGAGCTGGGAAATATACCAGATTCGACCTCGTGGCAACAAATATATAATAACACAGCTAAAGTATCTCAATCGAATAATATTAAAGAAACATCGTATAAAATTCTAATGAGGTGGTATCTTACTCCGGACAAATTAGCAAAATTGTTTCCAGGTAGTTCAGATGCTTGTTTCAGAAACTGTGGGGAGAGGGGCACTATGGCTCATATCTGGTGGTTCTGTCCAGTAGTACAGGCTCATTGGAAACGAATTGAGCGCCTTATCAATTCTAAATTACAGGTATAATCAAATTAACACCTTGGTCAGCGATACTGAATGCAGAAATTCCTGATGTACCCAAAATAAATAGAAAATTAATCTCGCATATTTTATCAGCAGCCAAATGGACGGTAGCCATTAGCTGGAAATCACTATCTATCCCATTCCCAAGGACGCTGAACAAAATTAAGGAAATACACCAATTTGAGAAATTAATTAGTATTCTGGAAAACAGATTACCACAATGTGAAGCCCAGTGGATCAGTTGGACCTCATAGAAATCGCTTAAAGCCCTCTGTTAGTTTGGAGGACACATCAGTTTAGGACAGAAATAGACTCTTTACTATGGATAGCTGCACCATGTTTGGTAGATTTTGGTTTACTTGTTGTTAGTATTTTATTGTTACACTGTACTCATAAATATCATTTGCAGTATTGATATAACAATGTTTTAGATAAGATGAGATACTCTCGCAACATCTGTATAGAAATGAACCTTTATCACTATGTTTTCTTTTGAGAATGTTATCAAAGCTCTACGTAGAGATATATGCTCCCGATATGTGGGAATGTCTACTGATTTGTTATGTCTTGTTTACCAAATAAAGAGTTTGGAAAAAAAAAATCTCAAATACATTTCCTGGACATGAGTATTGTCTCATATACATGAGACAATACCATACAAACAACTATCTACCATGATCCTACAGGCCGTCCAGCATATCTGAGATGGAACAGCTTTCATCCGAGACACATAAAAAAATCCATAATCTACAGCCAGGCTCTGCGGTACATACAGATCTGTTCAGACAGTGAAAACAGAAAACAACACCTGCTATCACTGAGGAATACATTCTTACAACTGGGATACCATCCAAGAATTATAGATGATCAGATCTACAGAGCAACAAGAATTCCAAGGAGTAATCTTCTGGAGTACAAAAAGAAGGAAGACAACAGCAGGGTGCCACTAGTGGTCATATACAACCCTCAAATGAACATTTAGAGGGAAATTGCTGCTGATCTCCAACCTATATTTAACAAAGACAATAAACTGAAGGAAATATTCCCGGATTTACCTCTCCTTGCATACAAACAGCCGCCAAACCTAAGGAATCTCCTGGTCAGAAGTGTCCTCTCATCACCATCAGAGACTGGCACTTTTCCTTGCAACAGTAGAAAATGTAAGACCTGTACCAACATCTTGTCATCAAACACCATCCACATACCAAACACGAAACAGGACACAAGTCACATCCCCATCAGACTGACTCCAGATCCCTTAACTCCTAAGTCATTACCCCTATACATCTTAAATGTTGTGCTTTTTTCTAAGTCATTCATTTGTAAACTGCCTGAAGAAGGAGCCTTTGGGCTCTGAAAGCCGCATATATAATTTTTATGGTTAGCCAATAAAAGTATCAAACCTGCAATACTTTTGTCTTTTTTGACACAAAAGTATTTAACACTGCATATTGTTTCTAGAATGGGGTGACTTTTAAGGGGTTTCCCCTTTTCTGGTACCTCAGAAGCACTGAAAATGCGACATAGTGCCCAGAAACCAATCCAGCAAAATCTACATGGAGCCCTGCTGTTTGTCCAACCAGCAGTGTATGACCACATGTGGGGTATTGCCGTAATCGGGAGAAATTGCTTTACAAATGTTGGGGTGCTTTTTCTCCTTTATTCCTTGTCAAAATTAAAAATTCGTACCTTTTATTGGAAAAATTTGATTTTCAATTGCACAACCTAATTCCACAAATTGCAGCAAAAAACCTGTGGGATCTAAATGCCCACTATACCCCTCGATAAGTTCCTTGAGGGGTGTAGTTCTCCAAATAGGGTCACATTTGGGGGGTTTCCACTGTTTTGGCACCACAAGACCTCTTCAAACCGGACATGGTGCCTAATAAAAAGGAAGCATCAAAATCCACTAGGTGCTCCTTTGCTTCGGAGGCTTGTGCTTCAGTCCATTACCACACTAGAACCACATGTGGCATGTTTCTAAAGACGGCAGAATCTGGACAATAAATATTAGGTTGCATTTCTCTGGTAAAACCTTCTGTTTTACAGAAAAAAAATTGAATAAAAAGGATTTTCAGACAAAAAAAATGAAATTTGTAAATTTTACCTCTACTTTGCTTTAAATTCCTGTGAAACACCTAAAGGGTTAATAAGCTTTCTAAATGCTGTTTTAAATACTTTGGGGGGTCTAGTTTCTAAAATGATTTATGGGAGTTTCTAATATATAAGCCCCTCAAAGCCACTTCAGAACTGAACTGGAACCTAAAAAAAAAAGGCTTTTGGAATTTTATTCAAAATGTGAGAAATTGCTGCTTATGTTCTAAGCCGTGTAACGTCCTAGGAAAAAAAAAGAATGTTCAAAATATGATAACAACATATAGTAGACACATGGGAAATGTGAACTATTAACTATTTTGGGTGGTATAACCCTCTGTCTTACAAGCAGATGCATTTAAAGTCAGAAAAATATATTTTTTTTTTCAAATTTTCTCAAAATGTTGCTATTTTTCACAAATAAACACAGAATATATAGACCACATTTTACCACTAAAATAAAGCCCAATGTGTCACGAGAAAACAATCTCAGAATCGCATGGATAGGTTTAAGCATTCTGAAGTTATTACCACATAAGTTGAAATATGTCAGATTTGAAAAATAGCAATTTTAAAAGGTATATATTTTTGAAAAATATATATATATATATTAAAAATGGATATAAGAGGAAAGCGCTACTCAAAAAGAAAGGATAAGCAGGGTGATAATAATGAGTAGATTAATTTTGCAAAAAAGGGCAACGCATTTCAACACAGAACCTGCATCTTCATCAGGCCAAAAAAAAAGACCTTTGATGAAGACGCAGATTCTGTGTTGAAACGTTCTGTGTTTTTCAAAAGCATATACCTTTTAAAATTGCTATTTCTCGGGGCACTACATATTTGATGCCGGCATCTGGATATTGAAAGCTGCAACCATTTTTACTAATGCCTACTTCATTAAGTTGTACTTACCAGTACAAACTACCTTAGGTGAGTGCAATTACTTACCATTACTATAATTACCCTACCTATCAGGTTTATCTTGCACTATGTGGCGCTGTGTAAATTTTTTTCTTTCCAGATTTTAAAAATTGGCTCTGAGCCTTAAGGCCAAAACCAGGCTGCGTCTTTAAGGGGTTAAAGTCAGGTGTCACCTTCAAACCGCAGAATTCCGAGTTCCAACCACTGTTATCTCTATGCAGTGGCATTAAGAAAGATTTCTGCCAATTAATCAACAGACCCGAGTATTTCCCAAAGGTATTAATAATTGATATAGCCCTAGGAAGGGTAGCAGTGGTATTAGCCAGGAAAAGTGCCATGTCGTTCGCATATAGACCTATGCGATCCTCACGAGGACCTATTCGAATGCCTAGATATGCAGCGTCTTGACTAATTTGAAGAGCCAATGGTTCCATTGCAATCGCAAAAAGGAGTGGCGAAAGGGGACACCCCTGCCTTGTGCCTGTATGGAGGCCGAAGGAAGGGGACAGTAGCCCATTCATCAGCACCTGCGCCCTGGGAAACTGATATAACATAGATACCGATTTAATGAAAAAATCCCCAAATCCAAATTTAACTGAATCAAGTGCCTCGGCCGCATCTAAGGAGGCCAAGGCCCAGTCTTGCTGCTTCCCCATCAGATCTGCGATGCAACCTGTACTTATCTTATATTGTCAGAGGTGGACTTACCGGGCATTAACCCACATTGGTCTAGGTGTATAATATCATGTATCACTTTACATAAACGATTAGCTAACAACTTAGTATTTTCTAGTCTACCGTTAAGAGCGATATTGGTCTGTAGGACCCACAATCCTCTGGGATTTTCCCGAGCTTTAACAAAACCACTATTGTCGCATCGCACATCGAAACCGGGAGAGCATTTTCCTGAAAAATATATTCAGATAGCATCAGTAGTTGAGTTCCATTTATATTTATGAATTGTGACAACCTGTTTTATTGATGAAAATATCAGTGTAGAGTAACCTATAAATAAATATCTTGCATATGGTCCAGGTAATGTACCATTGTGAGAACCAGAGGCTTTAAAAGTTTATGGTCCCCATATTTTTTATCAAAATATATCATATTTACAGCGGGTGAAATTACAAATACTACATCCTCCTTTTGTGGAGAGTAATACTGCATCCTTTCATCCATTCACACAGTACAAAGCAATAGCACTAACAAAGCAATGAAATCAGAGCTTCCTGATAGAGAAGACAGGGAAAAAAATGGCTGCTGCACTAAGGCAAAGGACGAATATTTCAAAAAGTAAGGGGATTTCACTATAAGGCCAAGATCAGACACACATACTAAGGATGCCATCCGGCCGATATTCTACCGGTCTGACCGGTATTTTTAAGGTCAGTGCCAGTATATTTTTTTACGACCTCATAGGAGTCCGGTATTTTTCAGTTGCCATCCCGGATCCAGAAGGACAGTCCCGGATTCCAGATGGTGGAATTCCAGATGGTGTCCCGGGCTGGTGGTGGCATGTCCCAGTTTAAACAGTATATACGTCTTCAGGTGGAGCAGTGAGCTGTCTGCTCCCTACTTCTGAATTCACTATGTAACGTCGGCCGTTAGGGGCTCGGCACAGACAGTGCAGTGATGTCATTACACCTGTTTGTGTGAAGCCACAAATAGCACAGACCGGAGGAGCAGAGGGATCTTCTCTAATTGTTGTGGGAACGGGGCTAGGTGAGTATTTAAAAAAAATAAAAAATGTTATTAGGGGTATTATACTGTATGGGTGCAGCACTGGGGCATTATACTTTTTGGGGGCATCTGTGTGGGTATTATACTGTATGGAGGCATCTATGTGAGCATTATACTGTGTGAGAGGCATCTCTGTGAGAATCATACTGTATGGAAGCATCTCTGTGAGCATTATACTGTGTGAGACGCATCTCTTTGAGCATTATACTGTCTGAGAGGCATCTCTGTGAGCATTATACTGTATGGAGGCATCTCTGTGAGCATTATACTGTGTGAGAGGCATCTCTGTGAGCATTATACTGTATGGAGGCATCTCTGTGAGCATTATACTGTGTGAGATGCATCTCTTTGAGCATTATACTGTCTGAGAGGCATCTCTGTGAGCATTATACTGTATGGAGGCATCTCTGTGAGCATTATACTGTGTGAGAGGCATCTCTTTGAGCATTATAATGTCTGAGAGGCATCTCTGTGAGCATTATACTGTCTGAGAGGCATCTCTGTGAGCATTATACTGTCTGAGAGGCATCTCTGTGAGCATTATATTGTATGGAGGCATCTCTGTGAGCATTATACTGTGTGAGAGGCACTATGAGCTATCATACTGTGTGTGGGGCACTATGACGGCATTATACTGTGTGGGGGGCAGCTATGGGGGCATTATACAGTGTGGGGGGCACTATGGGGCATTATACTCTGTGGGAGGCACTATGGGGTCATTATGCTGTGTAGGGGGTTCTATGGGGGCATTATACTGTGTGGGCTGAACTGGGTGTGTATGAGCGGGGATTGGGTAGGATTGAGGCGTGGCATAACAGCAAACAAGTTGTCCCTCTTTGCAATACTGGAAAGTTGAGAGGTATGCCCTTTAAGACAGAGGAATTCTAAACGAAGGCATCTGTAAAATGCTCATAAATGGTTAAACTGAATCATACTAATAGCTACCACTATACAATTCCCAAAACCAAAGTTTGGGGGGCTGTATACTTTGGCTTCCAGCTGAAAAGGAGCATAGTGAAGAGATCCTGTCTTCACTGCTGAGAAAACTTCTGCCAATGATGATTTATGGCAAGTAGCCGACTAACAGACAACAATACTCCTCACTAATGTACTTTTCAGCTGGTTGTCAGACACGGATTCGGCCCCCCAATTACTGGTTCTTTGAGTTTTTTTGGTAGTCTTTTGGCAACCAATACTATAAACCATTTTTGGGACCTACAAAATGTCCTTGTTACAAAAATCCTTTCATTGATAGCAAGGAGCAGCACTTTGGCAAAGTTCAGGACCCATAAATCAGTCACCTTCAGATGTGAGGCTCCTTTAGGCCTGTAGAGGAGGGGGATCAATCACATCTCCTTCCCCTAACACCGCCCCCCCCCCCCCCACACACACACACACACACAACTTTCTTCTACTTTCCTCCCCTTTTTCTTTTCATTTTGTTTTTTTCTTTTTTACTTCGACATACTTTATTCATTTATATTTCCCTAATGATGTTTTTTTTGCCCTTCATGTTTAGAGTGCTCTTCACACTATATAGTTACACTAGCTACTGTTCTCAATGTTTTGTTGATCAGGCTTGTACTTTAGTTTACTAATCTATGCAGATTTCTGCATTGTTCTCTTTAGCTTTTTTTTTGTGCTCAAATATCTAATGAAAACTTAGGGCCCCTTTTCATAGGTCAATTATCGGGCAAATGTGCGTTCACAGAACACTTGTTCCCGTTAATTCCCCTGTGTAAACAGGGCAACAATCAGCCGATGAACGAGCAAACGCTCATTCATCGGCTGTTTGTCTAGTTTTAAATTCCTAAAATATTATCATTGTCGACAGCGCATCTCCCTGTGTAAACAGGGAGACGCACTGCCGACATGATAGAAATGTATGGGGACGATCGATCGGTGTAACGACCGCTCGTCCCCATACTATCTAGCACCTTGTGAAAGGAGCAAACGAGCGCCGATCAATAAGTTGTCTCGTTGATCGGCGCTCATTGTACCAGCCAAAATGGGCTAGTGTAAAAGGACCTTTATTCAAATTGTAAAAAAAAAACTAAAAAACTTTAACCATTTAACTGCCAGGGGCTTATAAACATTTTGCACTTCTGGTAGCTTGGACAGTTTTGACTACTGTCCAAAAGAAAACTTAAAAAAAATCATATTATAAACACATAACCCTACAGTAAATCCTCTCAGAGTAGACACGGCACATAGTTAAAATGCCGCCAGGCACTTTACAGTCTTGCAATTTGGCATCAAACAGAGATTTTCTATAAAAATGGATGAAAATTTAAGTTTTATACTAAAAGTCTGTCCCAAGAAGAGCCTTAAATGCACAAGACCTCCTAAAAGTAAATGCTAAGATGTGATGAGTTCATACGTCCTGCTTATCCCTATATCTACATGCACATTTTCTTACAAAATCACCAAAGAGGCTGAAAAATTGAGTTTTATGCGCCCTTTTAGAAGAAGTAACACTTTATAAAAACAGGGATTAAATATTCATGCAGATTGGTTACATGGTAATTTGATTTGCAAAAAATTGCATGACAGAGGCTTTAACCATCTTGCTTTTTGGCTGTGTGGTGGAAGTGAGCTCTGTAAATAGCCGCTTTTAAGAAAACCATGTTGTGTGCTTAATTTACATATTGCAAAAAAAAAAATTGTTTACATTTATCCAATTTGTCCACACAATTAACATATTAAACTTGACTAACCTGAAACTACGGTACATATATATACTTTACAAGATATCATTGCATAAAATTATTTTTGGTTTCGCAATTCTATTTTTAATTATTTTGTGATTATGTTATTAAAATATGTAGATAAATAGTCATCTACAGCCAGAGACAGGGTGTAAATATAACATTCTGTGTTTTTATTAGGTCATGTTCCATGCTTCCTGAACTTTACCTTCCCATATACATGACAGCGGAGGACTCCATGCATTCATGAATCACTCATAACATGCCTGTAAATAGAAAAGAATGTATCCTAGCTTGTCCTCTGTAGGGTTCCAGGACAAGCACAGCACGGGCAGATTGTCACACCTACACTTACGCTGCGCATGTGCCTACAAAACGTACAGGAGTTTGGTTGTGGCACAAGTGAAGACTTAAATGGCTTTTAAGTTTTATAACATATTATTCCTGGAGGAGAGTAGGTCACACGAGAGCAGTCCCCGTTCATTGAAGTCTGTAGGAGATAGATAAACAGTCGAGTGATGAAGTGATCCTCTGATGTGTCATATATTCATATGAATAGAACCCCATCAGTGACGTCTGTGATCTCGGACAATCACTAATTTCCATAACGAAAGTCTATAAAGAATATAGAGGACCTATCACCACGTTCACTCTATCGATTTTATTTTTAAACAAAAATGTTATCCCCAGAAAAATAAATTACTTTCTAAATACATCTTACTAAAAAATGTGTTCTAAAAATACTTTACATGTGGCACGGACATTATTCAAATAAAGTCCGAAATTCTAGGCAAGGGGCGGACATACCATTAGTACAACCTGTACATCTGCACAGGAGCCCAGAAGGTAAGGGGCCCACCGTCACCTTATAGTAGCTTTCCTCTGTCTATTAGATTGCATGTAAATGCCTTAGGTAATACATTACATGGCTAACAATTACTGATGGATTAGATCGACATAAGGTGGTTATCTATGAGAAGATATTGGAGAGAAAGGCTCCCATATACTGTTTTTACATGGGGGCCCCGAGCTGTCTGTGTCCGCTAATGGAGTAAACAGTGTCAGAGCCGCGAGACCTCGCTAGTTCTCACGAGATCTCATGGCTCTGACTACAAGACGGCTGTCTAGAGCATTTATATAACTGTTATCGGTGTATCGTAAGAACTCGTGGGTCTGACTAAAGAGCGTTGTCTAGAGCATTTATATAGAACTCCACTTTCCCAGAACTGTTTCTATGAATAATTAACACCGCCACAATCACAGAAGAAGCGCTTATTAAACATGTTGTTTTTGCTGTGGTTTTATTTTCACAATCTCATAGTTCTCAACCTCACCACTTTCATCTGGTCTCATCATGTGTGTTTTCAGATGTTCTTCATGTAATCTATTTTCTTATAATTTAATATATCAGCAAGATACAGAGAAAAGTGTGGTTTCATAGTTACATACTGTAGCATGTCCCTAAAGTTCAACCAAGAGATGGGTGAAGGACAGGGGTGGCGGTAAATTTTATAACTTTGCTTCTCCAGATTGATTAAGAGGTAAGCAAAAATAATGCCATACTTCAAGTGCCAATCTGTCGTAAAAGAGAAACATTTCCTTACTGATACCAAGTGGCGATCAACACTTAAAAATTCTATACATATACTATAAAAAATAGTGTAGTACCGTGTTAGCTAGAAATAATATGCAATGTTAAATACTTCTATAAAGGATCTGCCAGACACAGCTTATGTGTCGACGCCCGTGGTTAATCAGTCTGCATCTGCTCCTAGGTCTGATAGAGTGACTCAATGTGCTACCACTCAGGCTGGTAGGCTGAGGAGTGGGAGAACCTATCACAGCCTGGCCAGACGGAGCTAGCTCCCGGCCTCGGTCTATTTATACCTTCATTTCCTGCTCTTCCTTTGCCTGTGATTCTGTCTGGTTTCCTGGCTCTGCTGTTCCTGCTAGTACTATTGACCTCTGCTTCATATTGACCCTGGCTTTACTGACTACTCTCCTGCTCTGCGTTTGGTATCTCGTACACTCCTGGTTTGACTCGGCTCATTCACTACTCTTGTTGCTCACGGTGTTGCCGTGGGCAACTGCCCCATTTCCCTTAGCTAATGTGTACACTTGTCTGTTTGTCTGTCGTGCACTTATTGAGCGTAGTTACCGTCGCCCAGTTGTACGCCGTCGCCTAGGACGGGCCGTGCAAGTAGGCAGGGACTGAGTGGCGGGTAGATTAGGGCTCACCTGTCTGTCTCCCTACCCCGACATTATAACTTCTGTGTCAAAAAAGACAAAAGTATAGTAGGTATGATACGGTTAGCCAATAAAGGTATCATACCTACTATACTTTTGTCTTTTTTGACACAGAAGTATTTAAAATTGCATACATATACAATATATTAGCGATTATTTTATTTTGTTCTAAGAAAATATCTAGGCCATTCTTGAAACCATCAACTGTTTCTGCTAAAACCAGTTGCTGAGATGACAATTCCACTGATTCACTGCTCTTACGGTAAAGAAGGCTTGTCGTGTCTGGAGAAGGATTCCCCTTATCTTTTGAGGGTATTTGACATGGAACAGCTTTTCACCATGTTTTTGGTAAAGAAGACTTGTCACCTCTCCTGACATGTCTTTTCAAGTAAATACTTGTATTCCCCATGAAATAACAATTCTGGAATCTACTTTCTTAGAACTCTGCGTTGTGCTGTTCCTTTGTTATTCCTCCAAGAAATTTATGAATAAATGGTGTTACCATTTCCCTTGTCACAGGGGCGTGTCCCTACACAGTCTCACTCTCTCAGCACTGATTGGACATTGCCATTATGTATAGGGACACACCCCCAACTGCTAACACCCAGTAGTCAGTTTATAAATACATTTCTAGGAGGAATAACAGAGGAACGGAAAACGTGGAGAAAACATGCTCCAGAATTGTTATTTCATTGGGAATACAATTATTTACTAAAACAGCCATGTCAGAAGATATGACAAGTCCTCTTTAGGGCCATTGATATACTGATATAGATTTATCATGTGCCTCCTCAGACCTCTCTTCTCAAGACTAAATACATTTAATTATTTTAATTTTTCCTCATAACTAACAGAGTTGTTAAAAGGGGTTGTCTGTTTTTTAGAATGGTCCCTCAACAAAAATTCTGATCACATTGTGTCCAGCAATCAGCTCTAATCTGTGACGGATCTCGTATGCAAGTATTCAATTTCCCTGCAGCACCACCACAGGGGAACATTGGCAAAACACTGTTCCAACTGAAAGCAATGTGCTGTTTGTGTAATGTTTGGACATACCAGGTCCTCCAGAGCAAGAAATGTTCTTTGTAGAGACTCTCGAGTTTCTAGTAGGCTGTTTTAAAATGGGCTATCTTCACCAGACAACCCCTTTATGTATTGTCAAACTTCACTGCTCCTCTGCTTTCACCTTAGTACCACTTGGGATATCGATTCGACCTGAGCAATATGAGGTAGACTTTTTGGCTGACTAACACCTCAATATAAATGGCTGTAGCTGGCATGCTGTGTATGCCAACAACTAGTCTGTCTCAAGTGACTCGGCTGTTTAACTCAGGCTGTCCTGGCACTGTGCTAACAACTGAGAAGGGATATACATCCTGGCAGCAGTCAAGCCCTGGCATTCCCATCACAGAATAATGTCTCTAAAATAAAGTCAAGACATAGCTGCCTCACAAATGAAATCACTTTGATCTTAACCCTATGATCTCTATAAGAATACTGAATTGTGAAATCCTTTGGGAGTCAGGCACATTAAGCTTGTGTACAGAGGAATTAGGGGACATAACTATTCCAATCAGTCTTTAGTCAGAATGAGATATTAACAATTCAGTATCAGGGTGAACATCTGAGCTACTTATTTATTGATTTAAGATTTTTTGCTAGACTATGACTATAATAATAAAATTACCTTTTACCATTTCTGTAGCAAGAAACATTGCAGATCGGACACTCCACAATATTCCCGCTGCAGCCATTTTTTGGATTAAAATTTATTTATTTTTTCCTCCCCACCTTCCAAAAGCCATAACTTTTTTATTTTTCCATCGATAAAGCCGTATGAGGACTTGATTTTTGTGGGACGAGGTGTAAGATTTCATGGCTCCATTTATTGTATGATATAATGCACTAGGGAACTGGAAAAAAATTCTTTGTCCGGTGGAATGGGAAAAAAAAAACAGTTTACCGAACAACAAAAAATACGTTATACTGTGGGTCGAAACGATTATGGCGATAACAAATATATATTGTTTTTTTTAATGTTTTACTACTATTACAAGGCAGAAACTAATTGTTGAAAATTAAATTTGTTTTGTGTTGCCATATTCTGAGTGCCATAACTTTTTTATTTTTTCGTCGATTGAGCGGTGTGAAGGCTTATTTTTTTGTAGAATGACTCTTCATGTTTAATGGTACTATTTTGGGGTACATGTGAGTTTATTAGTCCCCCTATAGGACTTGAACCAGCAATTGTTGGATCGCTCGCACGATATACTACAATACTAATGTCTTGCAGAATATTATTGTATGGCAGACCCGGGGGCCTTCATTAGGCTGCTAGGCTGCCATGGGTTGTCAGAGGAGGCGACCCCCTCTTTATTTCGGCTTAGATGCCGCAGTCACTATTGACCGCGGCATCTAAGGGGATAAACCTATCGTTGCTATTATGTGTTAGCTGTTTCATACAGCTGACACCTGCTTATTATGGAGTGGGCTAAGCCCATGAGCCTGCTCCATACTTCCCGTATGCTTACATCATAGTCGGCAATAGCTTAATAAGCATTTCCATGTTGCTGAAGACTCACCTGTCAGTCACCGCATATGTACCAATTAAAACTTCCTTTCATTCAAATGTCTGGCATGTAATGCTGCAGGTGAAGTGTAAAGCCAAACGCTGCTTTCCCAGGTGATAACAATTGATCACTGGATGTTAGAGTAGCCAGATTCTATTTTTAAAAAAGTTGTCTTCATGAGAAAACCCATTTAAGAATGTAGGCCGACATGTTAGGTATGGATAGTGGGGCGTGCACTCATAATCATTTTACATAGAACTTCATGCGGCCCATTCAGTACATGTAACTGAAATAGTGGTCACCCGAGCAGGCAAGCTGATTTACGACTCTACAGAATATACTAGGGGGGAGATTTTGAGAAGTACTGATTAAACTGTGGATGCAGTTTCTGAATTTAGATCTGAAATAACAAACGAATTTGCTATGAAAATCTGATATTGATAGAAATTACAAAGTGATAGTGAGAGTAATAGCAGTAGCAGTAGTATTTTATTTGCAATAGTCAAACATTGGTATGTTGCCTTCTGCTTCATGTTCTGTCAATATTAAGGAAATGGACCTTGTTCACTTCAGAACATATGACTGGGAGCCCTTAATTATATTGGTTATCTACATTGTAATTAGTCTGTAAAGCATTTGAGTGGATGTAATGAAACAATAAGTAAGATCACATCACGCTGGCTGATGTAGACTGGTGTAGACTGATGTAACACTGGTCTGTCCAGTCTACACTGGCTTAGCTGTCCCATCCTCGTATAAGTCCTGTTCCGTTATAGCCTCAGATATGGGTTGCAGCGATACACCAGTTTCCCCCGACTCCTTGACACTTTTTCCTTTGATGCTGAATTCTCTGATATGTGGTACAAAGGTCTTCCATGTTTTAGCTGAAAATAGATTAATGAGAACATTTATTAAAGCTGTCAATGAATCAAGGAGAACATTTCATATGTCCCATGACTACACAGTCTTTCAATTAATTAAAATCAAGAACTGCACTTTCATGATACAGATCATAAGGTTAATGGTACAGATTGCATGCATACATATGATCTGCGCAGGACGGATACCATTTACTAATAGCGGGGTCCATCTGGGTTCTGTCGAGGTTGACAGCAAGAATAGGACTGCATGCTGGTCTATTCTTGACGTCAAAAGTCAGAGAGACCCTGAACGTAATCCCTGTGACCATAGCTTAGAGCTCATTAGGGCTCAAAAACACAGCCATACAAGATCCATACAAGCACCCCATGACCTCCAGAACTATGACTACACACCACAGATCAATGAACCTCTAATTTTCTCTCAGGAGCAGATTATAGTCATAGGAATAGGAGTTTCAGCAAAGAAAAAAACATTGTTTGACCCAATACCTTATAGTGCTTTTCAAAGCTTGAGCTTCTGGGTAGTGAACAAGTCATGCAATGTAACGTGCTCCACCGTCTGCTGTAAATCTCTACTTTTATCATGTCGTTTTTATGTCCGGAATGCTTAATATATCTTTATAGCGGCCACAGCTCAGTTTTTTCTGACTTAGAGCTCTAAAGAGCCAACTGCTGGGAATCCCACCAATCCTGAAAATGAAGGGGCTGCAGTGGTACACTTCAATGGAGCAGTGTTGCAGTTCACTGCACAGTCGGTGGTTGGGAGCGCCCTGGTGCAGGAAAAAAACAGAGAAGGGGATGCAGTGCTAAACAGTCGGAACCACCACCGAAAATGATGGCATATTCCAGCAATATGCCATCACTTAGTGTGATAGGAATAACCTTGCTAATGAGCTGCCGATGTAACGTATGGACATACCGGGTCCTGCAGATTAAAAGTTGCTCTTTGTAGCCATACCTCCCAACTTTAAAGTTTTGCAAAAGACAACAGATGTGGCGCGCTTATTGTGGCAATTTTGTTTTCCTTTTAAGCCATGCCTCTAACCCCACCTAATCCCCGCACACCCACATCCATTTCAGCCCACACAGTATCATGCTCCTAAAGTGCCTCCCCACAGTATAATTCCCCCATAGAACCCACACACAGTAAAATGCCGCTATAGCCCCCCCCCCACAGTATAATACCCCATAGTGCCTCCCACACAGTATAATGCCAAATAGCTGCCCCCACATAGTATAATGCCCCCCCTAGATCAACCCATACAGTATAAAACCAACACAGATGCTCCCATACAGTATAATGCCCACAAAGATGCCCCATACAGTATAATGCCCACACAAATTCCCTCATAACCGCCCCATTCAGCATAATGTCCCATAGCTTACCCCATACAGTATAATTTCCCAATAGCTGCCCCCATACAGTATAATTCCCACACAGAAGCTCCCATACAGTATAATGCCCACACCGAAGCTCCCATACTTTATAATGCCCACACAGATGCCCCCATAGCTGCCCCCATAGCTGCCCCCATACAGTATAGTACCCCCTTAGCAGCCACCACAAAGTATAATGGCCCAAATGTATGCAATGCCCCTGTAGATAGTGCCACAGTGCCCACATAGATGGTGCCAGTGCCCACTGTAGATAATGCCACTGTGCCCACAAATAAAGTGCCAGTGCCCACATAGATAGTGCCACACACAGTGTCCATGTAGATAGCACAACATTGTCCTCTGTACATAGTGCCCGTGTAGATAGTGCGACACACCCCTTGAAGACAGCGTCACTCCCCCTGTAGATAGCGCTAAACCCACCTGTAGATAGCGCTATTGGGACTCCCTCTAGAAGCAGAATTCCACACCAGCGCATCGGCCATTCTGTGGCCAGGGATTTTGACATTTATGGACAGTGACGTCAGGGGCTCCTTCTAGCGGCAGAATACCCGGCTAGAGAGTGGCTGAGCGTGGCAACGCTCTGGCCAGAGATTCCGCTCTGGAAGTAGCCCCTGACGTCACTGTCCATATATGGACAGTGACGTTAGGGGCTTTAAGATACCAGAATCCCCAGTCAGATCATCGGATTTCAGATGGCTGTTTTCTGAATGACTTCTTGTTCATGGTTACATAGGTTACATGGGTTACAACAACAAATCGCCGATCGATCTATTCCTTACCTTGTAGCCTGGTCTGCACTTCTAGTGATGGGATGCAGATCTGTCATACAGCATAACAACTTTTTAACTAAAAAATCTACCACAGATATCTGTATTTGCCTGTCACGCTTGTTCGTGTCAGGCAACAATGGCTTGGTTAAAGAGAACATACACTTCCTGTTCTGCATTCCATTAGGAAGAACATTATGTTAATAGTGAAGCATCTGATCCCTACATGGTATATTATACAAGTTGTGACAGGACATCACACTTATTGCCTTACCTCTGCCAATTCGGATCGAAGCATTACTTAGATTACTCTTCATGAGCCCAGAATTTCCAGGGTCTTCGTTGATTATCCCCAAGTTTGTGTTCCATTTGGTCCAGTTAACCTCATCAACTCTGCAAGTAACAATTATGCAATGCTTAGTTTCATATATATATATTTTTTTTCAGTTTACAATGTACAGTGAAATCTTATAACTTTATTAAAGACACCTGCCCTTTCATGATCTGAGCTTCTCTGTATGGAAATTAGACAAGTGACTCCAGGGTGAAGCATAAAATGAAGTGAGCAAGTCTTCTGTGGATGAGTTTCAGTGTGAATCCACATTAGAATGTGAAAATAGAACGATCTGAGTGACTTAGAACGAGGTATGATCATCAGTGCTAGACTAGCTAGGGGCCAGTATTTTAAAAACTGCCAACCTTGTAGAGTTTTCTCGTGCAGCGTGTGTCGAGAGTGTACTGAGAATGGTGTGATCGAGCAATAAAAATCCAGCAAAAGGAGATCCTGTGGACATCACCATTTGTTGCCGAAAGCAGTCACAGGAGGATGTAAGGGATCATTCTGACGAACATGCAGAAGCAAATTGCAGCCGAATACAACTATTTATTTAAATTAATGTGTCCGAACTAACAACTCGTGGTTCATCAGCACGGATGGCCTATAATAGCAGACGACCAGGTTAAGTGCCATTGCTGTCTAACTGAAACAGAAAGGCAAGACTCCAGTTGTCAAAAGAGCGCAAAAATGTAATTGCTGCGGTTCTGAATGCCAAAGGAGGTCCAACGTACTACTAGATGTGTGTCTCTAATAAAGGTGCCATTCAGTGTAATGTGAAGCTTTCAATGTGAAAAGCCAATTTAGAAATTTCTCTTATTAAAAAAGAAAAGTTCCAGCAGTGTGTTTTGAGTTAATGTTTTATTTTGGGCTTTCTCCATAATTCTCCATATTTACACATTTACATATTTCTGCACATTTCTCTGCTTGTCTATCTCCTTCTGCTCTATATCTCCTGTCTCTCCAGACTTTTATTTCTCTCTGTGTCTTTATGAAAGCTTTGCACTCAGTTCATGTGGTACAATCAATTTTAATGTAAAATAACTCTTCATAATATAAACTTTGGCCGTTTAAACCCTCAGATGTTGCAGTCAATAGAGTCCGTGGCGTCTAAGTGATAGACCGAGGGTGGGGGCACCCTCTCTCACCCCATAAGCATTCCTTGACGTGATTGTGGGGTGCCAATGGGTAAAAATAAACAGAAACCCTTTTTTCTCCTACAAAATTCTTTATTATAGAAAAAAAATATTTAAAAAGGTACACATAGTTGGTATATCCGCAACCGCAGCAACCCGTACTATAAAATTAACTCTTTATTTATCCCACACTGTGAATGCCGTAAAAAAATAAATAAACGGCAAACAATAAGTTACAATAAGTCCTTTATACCTCAAAATGGTATTAATAAAAACTACAACTCGTCCCGCAAAAAACAAGCCCTCATAAAGCTTCGTTGACGATAAACCAAAAAAAGTTATAACTCTCAGAATGTGAAGGCACAAAAACAATTGTTTTAAAAAAAAATAAAAAAATAAAAATAAGGATTTTTATTACTCAAAAACAATGAAACATAAACAAGAACTATACAAATTTGGCATCCCCATAATCACAATGACCCTGAGAGTAAAGTACACATGTCATTTATCCTGCATGGTCAACGCCGTAAAAACAAAACTCAAAAAACAATGGAGAAATTGTTTGTTTTTTTTCAAACCCCCCCCAAAAAAATTATAAAAGCTTTTCAATACATTATATGTACCCCAAACATATACCCTTTAAAAATACAACTTGTTCTACAAAAAACATATGCCATCATAAGGCTATGTCGATGAAAAATGTACAAGTTATCAATGAAAAAGCGCGAAAAAAAATTGCTATGTCCTCAGGACCTGAAATAGCGAGGGTTAATTTGTCTTTTAAATACATGATTGCTTTCTATTGATATTCATGATCCAGTGGTTAAATGGCACCAAGAGCAATGTGACAATCCTACAAGGTATCACCTGGAACAAGTTTTTTACTTTTCATCGGCATTTAAATTGTTATAAATAAATGTGTGTAAATAGTGAGATTTTGTGTCATTATTCCTGATGGTTAAATTATACTTTAATCACAGAATAATTATATAGTAAATAGTTGAGATGTAACTAGTAATACAACATAACTATGAAACGGTACCGCAGCCGTCTCAGTCTCCTCCAACCTACACAAGAGCACCATGGGATTATACATAGTCTCTATTTGGTGACCTCGGGAAATATAGTTTAATGTCAAATTCTATGTTACCTGAAGCAACATCTGTAATCCTCCTTTCCATCAGGTGTCAGTCCCACCAGGACAGATTTTCCAGACCGGTTCTTATTTGTAAAGTAGTTCAGGAAACTTTTTTCTATATCAAGTATAGTAATTGCTCTCTGGAAAAGAAACAATTTAGTTTAAGGTCACGTAGCTCATGTTTGCTCCAACCACTTGTCTGTTTGTACTGCCTCTTCTCATTGACAGTGCCCTCCAAAGTATGAAAAAACATATATTCTTTTTAGTCATATAGTATCAAAATATTAGTACAGTTTCCTGTGAGGTTACAAATCGTGGGCAACTTCAATGTTTCCTTATGGGAAACAAAGTTGCAAGCAACCTTGTAAAAATCGCCAAGAATCTGACTTGTGAGGGAGTTCAATGTTTCCCTATTGGGAAAAAGGTTGCAAATGATCTTGTGAAAATCACACAAAAAAAAAACACCAAAAATCCAATATGATTAGCTGCAACTCTCCATATGGAGCTGTAAGGGATCTGCCAGACACAGCTTTTGTGTCGACGCCCGTGGGTAATCAGTCTGCACCTGCTCCTATGTCTGTGAGACTGACTCCATCTTCCACCACTCAGGATGGCAGGCTTAGGAGTGGGAGAGCCTATCACAGCCTGGCCAGACGGAGCTAGCTCCCGCCCTCTGTCTAATTATACCTGCCTTTCCTGTTCCTCCTTTGCCTGTGGCTCTGCTCTGCTTGTTTCCTGGCTCTGCTGCTGCTGCTTGAACTTCTGATCCTCTGCTTGTTATTGACCTTGGCTTACTGACCACTCTCCTGCTCAGCGTTTTGTACCTCGTGCACTCCTGGTTTGACTCGGCTCGTTCACTACTCTCGTTGCTCACGGTGTCTCCGTGGGCAGCTCCCCGTTTCACTGCTTCTGTGTACCCCTGTCTGTTTGTCTGTCGTGCACTTACTGAGCATAGGGACCGTCGCCCAGTTGTACCCCGTCGCCTAGGATGGGTCGTTGCAAGTAGGCAGGGACTGAGTGGCGGGTAGATTAGGGCTCAGCTATCTGTCTCCCTACCCCGTCATTACAGGAGCCAATAATAATAACAACTGTATCATCAGTATTGCAGCTGCATGCAAGAAAAACCAAGCCAAGATGTTCAACCAAGATGTTCACATGTGCATTCGTTTTTCCATTTTTCTGTTCTGTCATATGTAGAGAAAAAGAAAGAAAATTGGAAGTGCCGGATCGGTCACATGATGGACACCAACGGCGCCAACAAAACCCATTGTCTATAATGGAATTCGGCAATTTTCAGTCATTTTACTAGATAAAATAGCGCAGCATTCAGCACTATTTTACCAGCATTTTTTACGGAATCTACGGCGCAGATGTGAACACATTCTTATAGCCTGGGCTCTCAGGGAGTACCCAAATGGTCAGTTTGCCCCTGATGTCAAAGCTTACATTTTAGTAATATACAGTGTAAATACGAATATCAAAAGTTGTTGAGAAAACCAAAATAACAAAATTAATTGGAAAAAAACCCACAAATATTTCATTCAGAAAAACGTAAACTACCTGTAACTTCCAGATGCCTTTGCTCTCCTGAGCAATCTTGCTTACTGTCTCCCCCATCAGCGCTATGAGCATGTTAAGCAGGAGGATGTAGGTGAGTATGACATATGTAATGAGCAGAAAGATAAATATCGTTTTGTACTTGTAGTTCTCAGTAAACTCCAGATCTCCCATTCCGATGGCAAACTTGAAGAGTTCTTGGGATGTGTAATATAAACTATTGTATAATGCCGGATCAGCTTTACAGCAACGTTTGGCATTACAAGTGCTATTTTCATTCCTGCCGTCTCCATCTTCGATTAGGGTTACCAAGGCTGCCAGATAATATGAAGACATAACGGAATATATGTCGATAGATAGATAGATACATGATAGATAGATAGATAGATAGATAGATAGATAGATAGATAGATAGATAGATAGATAGATAGATAGATAGATAGATAGATAGATAGATAGATAGATAGATAGATACATGATAGATAGATAGATAGATAGATAGATAGATAGATAGATAGATAGATAGATAGATAGATAGATAGATAGATAGATAGATAGATAGATAGATAGATAGATAGATAGATAGATAGATATTGCGAATAATAATTGGTAACAACTATCTCTGACACCTGGAATCGGTCTGGAATTTACAATTTAGCTGGTATTATTATTATTATTATTATTATTATTAGTCAGACGTATCACTGACATTTCTTAGTAACAAAGAAACACATAATAAAGTAAATATCAATGAAAACTGTGACAACCTCCATGGGAGTTGCAATGGTGTCCATACTGATTGTAACTCCTGTAAAAGACCATTGGTGGTGAATTTCCTATTGAATTGCTACTGGGAAATGATAATTTGCAATGGGAGCTGCCCAGCTTACATTCTGGGGACCACAATCTTTAATGCAACCTCATATGGATATTGGTGGTTTGCTTTAAGTTGCTCATCCTATATAGAAACGCTAAACAATAGCATGGGCTCAGCCGGGCCTCTATCCATCTACTTGGTATCAGCCATAGCTTAGCCTCCGAATCCTTGGACAGTTTACACCTAAATTGATCAATTCATATGTTGATGCAGTGATCTTCCCTATACCCCCTATATAGATATTCTGCTATCGTGACAACGATTTGTTTCTTGCATATATGAATTAGAGCGGTTTTGACTGATGAAAGAAGATCATGTCTTAAAAGCCAGAATTGTTGGGCAAATTAAAAGTATCAAATACAGGACTTTTTTTTTTTTAAACTATGTATAGGAAAGAGCTATTTACTGCCACCTACTGGATTCCTTTGAAAACAATGTATCAACGCAAGAGAGTTTTATATGACTTCAACATGACACGTGTTTAATTTGGTATAATTTATATCACATTCTTATTATTTGTCCACAGAAAAAGGATGTATGTAGCATTTTAGATTTGTAACAATATAGACAATTGATATAGCAACAAGACCTGCTGATATATAAGAGTCACTGGAGAGATTATAAAGCATGGATAAGTCACATTGTGCCAGTGTTGAATTATTGGGGAATGCCAATTTCTATTATTAAAGTGCCAACTGTTGGCTGAAGATAATGGGGGAGATTTAGCAGTACTGGGGTGCAAAGTGTGCGCTGGCATCTCTCCTCCGTACATTGTCACCCAAATTCTTCAACAGAGCGTATGCCCTCTTGATGAATGTAGTGAAAGCTAAAAACAACGTCAAATTCTGATTCATTGTAACGGCATCAGCGCCAATAATCATCTAAAGCAATCATTTTTGTAAATTAATTTCATATGACTAAATAAGAAACTTTGTATTATTCTATCTAAATCCCTGGGATAATCTATGCCAGAATTACCAGCTGGATGAACAGATGACTTTCTAGGAACTAGAACTGAATAGTATTTCATACCTGCTGCAAAGCCAATGAGGAACAGAATATAGACAAACATGAAGCGAAGCATGTCCCGTAGAATCATCTGCAAAACAGGAAAAACTTTTATGTGTAAGATGATCTCATCTCGCCATTTTGGATGACTATGTATAGTAGAAAAAGGTTAAATCTATTAAGAGAAAGGCCAGAGACTTTGGACTAAAACACAGGGGTATATTTCATGCCAGTGTTCCTGAGATAAATGACACATGCAGTTTATTCTGCTGGGTTTGCACGGAGGGTAAACGATGTGCCCCCATTTACAGCCTATAGACTGTCTATGTATCCTTTTTATTATGGTTGCCTGTCACTTTAAGAGGGCTTCAACGTTTCATAGAGTGACTGCTCTGGTGTTTAGTGATTTATACCATGTATATATGTTGTGTTGCACTATGTAAGTGTATTTTTGTCTTACAGTTTTGCAGGAGGGGCAGGCGGCGGTGTACGGTGTAGTCACTGTGTTGGCAAATGGGACTCTTCAGGGGATTGGTGACAGGTGAGTTGTGAAAGACTGGTGGGCCTAGGAAAAGCCTGGTGCTGGCAACGGACAGAGCATGGTGCTGCTGATCGGCTGCACCCCCACGCTGAGAAAGGGGGGCAAAGGGGAGATTATATTTGGAAAAGGATTATCACCATTTGGGGGGACAGTGGGTGAACCACGTGACGTGTTAGACCTAGTTGCTGTTGGGCTGTGCATTAGAAGAGCAGGACCTGGTCACCAACGGAAGTGGGCTTGTCTCCTTGCATAGAGGCGGGGAAGGACTGGAGGCTACAGCTGTGTAGGTGGTGAGCCAGACAGTGGCGGATTATCATTAGGGCCATTAGGGCGTTTCGGGCGGTCGCCCGGGGCCCAAGGCTCCCAGGGGGCCCAAGGCTCCCAGGGGGCCCATGACCGCCCGAACCCCCGGTGCCAGGACCGCACCTGTCAGGCGAGGGGAGCTTCGCTTCTATTTAGAAGCCGTGGTCTGTGCTGCTTTAGAAGCTCCCCCTCCAGCCCCCCTTCCCTGCTCTAAACATCTCTCCTCTGCTGCTAGCTGTCGGGACATGGGGGAGGGGAGACTGTCGGCGGGCTCTGTGTCGTGCTGTGAGCAGAAGAGCTGTGGTGAAGACATAAAAGGTAAGTGCATGTGTGTTTAATGTCCATATTCATGTGTGTTTAAAGTCCATATTCATGTATGTTTAATGTCCATATTCATGTATGTTTAATGTCCATATTCATGTGTGTTTAATGTCCATAAACATGTATGTTTAATGTCCATATTCATGTATGTTTAATGTCCATATTCATGTATGTTTAAAGTCCATATTCATGTATGTTTAATGTCCATATTCATGTATGTTTAATGTCCATATTCATGTGTGTTTAATATCCATATTCATGTGTGTTTAATGTCCATATTCATGTATGTTTAATGTCCATATTCATGTGTTTACAAGGTGTACTTTGTGTATAATGTGCGTACTTTGTGTATAATGTGCGTACTTTGTGTATAATGTGCCTACTTTGTGTACTTTGTGCATAATGTGCGTACTTTGTACTGTGCGTACTTTGTGCATAATGTGTGTACTGTGCGTACTTTGTGTGTACTTTGTGCATAATGTGCCTACTTTGTGTACTTTGTGCATAATGTGCGTACTTTGTGCATAATGTGCCTACTTTGTGTACTTTGTACTGTGCGTACTTTGTGCATAATGTGTGTACTGTGCGTACTTTGTGCGTACTTTGTGCATAATGTGCCTACTTTGTGTACATTGTGCATAATGTGTGTACTTTGTGCATAATGTGCGTACTTTGTGCATAATGTGTGTACTGTGCGTACTTTGTGCGTACTTTGTGCATAATGTGCCTACTTTGTGTACTTTGTGTATAATGTGCGTACTTTGTGCATAATGTGCGTACTTTGTGTACTTTGTGCATAATGTGCGTACTTTGTGCATAATGTGCGTACTTTGTGCATAATGTGCCTACTTTGTGTACTTTGTGCATAATGTGCGTACTTTGTGCATAATGTGCGTACTTTGTGCATAATGTGTGTACTTTGTGCATAATGTGGTACTTTGTGTACTTTGTGCATAATGTGCGTACTTTGTGCATAATGTGCGTACTTTGTGTACTGTGCGTACTTTGTGCATAATGTGCCTACTTTGTGTACTTTGTGCATAATGTGCGTACTTTGTGCATAATGTGCCTACTTTGTGTACTTTGTGCATAATGTGCGTACTTTGTGCATAATGTGCGTACTTTGTGCATAATGTGCGTACTTTGTGCATAATGTGGTACTTTGTGTACTGTGCGTACTTTGTGCATAATGTGCCTACTTTGTGTACTTTGTGCATAATGTGCGTACTTTGTGCATAATGTGGTACTTTGTGCATAATGTGCCTACTTTGTGCATAATGTGCCTACTTTGTGCATAATGTGCCTACTTTGTGTACTTTGTGCATAATGTGCGTACTTTGTGCATAATGTGCGTATTTTGTGCATAATGTGCGTACTTTGTGCATAATGTGCGTACTTTGTGCATAATGTGGTACTTTGTGTACTGTGCGTACTTTGTGCATAATGTGCCTACTTTGTGTACTTTGTGCATAATGTGCGTACTTTGTGCATAATGTGCCTACTTTGTGCATAATGTGCGTACTTTGTGCATAATGTGCGTACTTTGTGCATAATGTGCGTACTTTGTGTACTGTGTGTACTTTGTGCATAATGTGCGTACTTTGTGCATAATGTGCGTACTTTGTGTACTGTGTGTACTTTGTGGATAATGTGCCTACTTTGTGTACTAGTGTTTAGGTAGTGTTAGCAATAGTTACAGCGCGGCAGGGTGGTGGTGGAGAAGGGGGGCCCAAGTTTGGGTAACAGCCCAGGGCCCATGGTCTTCTTAATCCGCCACTGGAGCCAGATATTTGAAGAACTCATGCAGGCCTATACGGAGCTTAGAAGGAAGTTGCCTGCTAGGAATCAAGTAAGTACTTAGAGGGAAGCAATACGTAGAAGATTGAGAGGCGGATATCATGGGGAGGACAGTGAGCTAGTCAGAGACCATTAGTATCTTTGGGCTGATGTAGGCACGCCATAGATGAGGGTGGCTGGCCAGTGCTCCATGCAGGCTAATGTTGCAGTGTATTGTCAGCCAAAGTGGTTAGCTCTGGGATGTCTTCTAGTGCTATAGAGATAGTCAGCCCAGGATGTAGGACTTAGTGGACTTAGTGGACTGGTGAGCGACACTGTGCTAAAACCCAGGGGAAGTCCCTGTAGGGGAGTAGGAGCATCCCTATATTAGCAAGTCAGTGAGGAAGCTATAGTGAGGACTAGTTGCCCTGTAGGCCTGAAACCTGGCCTAGTAAGTACAGTCCTGGAATAATCTGGACTGGTGGAGTAGTCAGTTGGAGGAATGGAGTAGTGGAAGCCCTTGATAGTTGGGGCCCTGGAGAGAAGGCTGCATTGATCCCGCAGAGTTTGGAAGAATAAAAGTGGACCTGAGTAAGGCCCGGAGGTCTTGGGGTGGAAGTACCTGTGTGATTGTAGAGGAACGTTGAGAAACAGTGACCCTAATATACTTAACCCTTGAGAGTCCGGGAGCAGTGGCAGGGTGACACTGAGTAGTGGCGAAAAGGCAGAAGTCTTAAGAGTCAGGGAACCGTGAGTGGGAGTCCATTCCCTTTTACACTACCCTTAAGTCACAGTGACAGTGCAATAGGGAGGGACAGGGACAGGGTCCTAGAGGAGGAGGTCAAGAAGTGTTGAAAAAAGCACCCTAAGTGCAGGGACTAAGAGGGACCAATGTCTGACAAAAGGCAGGAAAATCATGGGAGAGATGTGAGTCTGTGTGAATTAACATACTCTGGTTTTAGTCTCTGGGAGAAGAGACCTGTAAGATGAGGTATTCCTGGTTGGTTAAGTGTTAACACCTGATAACACCTTTTGTGTTGTGACCACCAAGATTGCGAGTCTCTTCTGAAAGTTATAATTATAACCATTAAAAGGAACTTGTCACTAGGTTTGGGGCCATTAAACCCCCAGCATATGTTTGGAACGCTAAACCCCAGCTGCATAATGACATCCAGGTGGTTAAGTCTCCCCAAATCTAAGATTACTGTGCCTCTTAAAGAGATACATCCGTTAAGCTTCGTGTTCCACTACAATATCAGTTGTGTTCAGTAAAAACAATGGGGGTAATTTATTAACTTTTCCACCCTAGATTTCGTAGAAAAGTCACAAATGGCACAAATGTCGCAATTTGCTGTAAAACTTTTCTAAAAAGAAAAGGGCGGGGACACCCACAGCTGGCGTAGATTTCCCTTTTTTGGCAGACGGAACAACTTGAGTAACCCAATTTACAGGTTACAGATTAAATCAAGTACTGCACTTAAAGAAGCAGTAACACAAAATATAACATTTATAAAAAGTACAGCATATAAAAAAAAGCCTCTAATATCATTCACATTCTAATAAATGTATCAGAGGTTTTAAGAACTGGAGATATGTGTGATAAAGTAGTAATCGCGAGGATAGGCATTTTCCTGGGCTTTCTGCATACTCCAAATAAGCCACACCCACTTTCTTGTTGTGTTACGGTCAGTGTGTTCCTGCTGCATCACCCCTTAGGCAGCTCTTCCAGGCTGACATATCTACAATTGCTGTCACTAGTTCAGCGTTATTAGGGCATCTTACAAGTGTAATGAATGTAAAAGTGACTATCCTGGTGAAAGGTTTCCTTAATATTATCACACATTTACCATCATTACAGTCTGACGTAAAAAGGGAAATTAAAAGTTGTATAGACCTATTGCATTGTCATTAACATTTAGCAAATCTATATAGGTAACTGTTACAGAACAAACATTAAATAGGTGACTGACCTTCTCAATCATCACAGCATAAATTCCCATTTGTTGGAAACCTCTTGTGAAGTACAGCACATTGACCCAGCTCATTGCTAAGCAGATGACCATAAATGCCACATATTCATGTCTCCCAATAAAGTACAAGAAAGTGGACATCAAGAGGAGAAGTGACTGAATAAAGCTAAGAGAAACAAAGAAGAAACAAGACAAACATCATCAGGACTTAGTAATAGGGAGGGCAAAAGGGGCAACTGCACGGGGGCTTCCAATACCTAGAAGATTCTTCCCCCAGTTTCCTCAAGCGCTTTCCAGAAAGTCCTAATACCAAAGACCTAAGAGTTTGAAAAGTTTGTACGTGGGTCTCCAACAGGATCAGATGCCGTGTCTGCTCCCCTCAGTGCAGCCTTAAATGTGGCTTTCTTCGTATACTATCAATACAAATACAAAATTCTGTACTGATCCCTTTTATAATCTAGTGAGGGGGAGCTCTGTGTTTCTGATATGAAACTTGGACCTGCCACTGGACCTGTGGCCAATATCTCTCTCCTTGTCCCACCTCTGCCGCCAGGCTTTCCTATGCTTATTTAATGGGGTTGTCCACTTTGGACAATCCCTATTGGTTAGAAGGTTTCCTTTGACAGTTTGTTGATCACAAAGTGCCCCCTCGCCCACACACCTGCTGGAACCATTAGTGATTACCTGTAATCTCTAGGGAAAACTTGCAGTAAGTGTATAGTAAAGAAGGGAAGAAGTATTAATCTGTCCATTATATTTCTCCTGTGTTTAGGATTCACTCCTAGTTTTGGCTTACAAATACTGATGCGAAAAACGAACCTAATCTGCAATGTGTGAATGAGACCTTAGTGATCAATTACCCTGCAGCGCCACCACAGGGAAAACTAAGCGTTACACAGTGCCCATTCACATCAATGATTTGTCTGTGTAATGCAGGACAGGACAGGTGTTCTGGAACGAGAGACACTCTTTGTAACCACTCTCCCCAAAAGATTAGGGTCCTGAAAAGAGGGTCTCCTATTATTAACCCAGAATTCCCTAAAAGGGTATATAAAAATTAGTGAATATTTACTATATTTAGAAGCATATTGCCCAAGATTATACACTGTATATAGTCTGGACCTTGTTTATTAAAACTAACTGAAAAACTGGCCAATCACAATGCAACTTTAATTTTGCAACTGATTGGTTGCTATTGGCAACAAGGCCAGTTTTTCTATTAAGACAGGACTCGTTTTTCACAATTTTTTATTGGCAGCTTTTTTTTGGTCTACTGCAGATATAACGGAGAAGAACTAAAAAAAATGCAAGATATTCTTCTGCTCTAGTTAGCCAAGCAGTTGGAGAGAAAGATTGTCTTCTCATGGGGTAGACTTACACTAAGGCTGGGTTCACTCACACTATTTACAGACGTAATTCGGGCGTTTTAGCCCCGAATTACGTCCGAAAATGCGGCTCATAAGCGTTGGCAAAAATCTGCCCATTCATTAAAATGGGTCTTACGATGTTCTGTGCCGACGGTCATTTTTTTCACGCGCCGCTGTCAAAAGGCGGCGCGTAAAAAAGACGCCCGAGTCAAGGAAGTGCCTGTCACTTCTTCAGACGTAAATGGAGCCGTTTTCCATTGACTCCATGGAAAAACAGCTCCAATTACGTCCGTAATGGACGCAGCGAAAAGTGCCTGCACATGCCATTATGGCTGAAATTACGGTGCTGTTTTCTCCTGAAAACAGCACCGTAATTTCAGCCGTAACGGACGCTGCCGTGTGAACATACCCTAACAGCGATAAGTCTGGACAGCATTAACCCCCTTACAGTCACATTAAAATTGGAAAAACCATTCCGAAAATGTAATTTTTTTTAATTGTAGACATGGAAATTCAGGTCTATTCAGTAAAATTGTTTACCTCCCTGCGTTTGGATGGACATAACAGCACTGGCAAAACTATTTTCCCTCTTGCTCAAGCATAGTATAGGATTATTAGTCGGAGGGTTAAATGGGTTGTCCACTTTGAAAAATACCTTTTTGATATCAACAATAAGATGGGACCCCAGTGATCAGCAGTGATTTGTTCGGGAACCCGACAGCAAGTTTGAAATCCCTTTGCAGCGCCACCACAGAGAAAATTAAGCATTACACCGTTACCATTGAAATCAAAAGGCTACCCGCAGTGCCTGCAGTGCCCCCTACCAGTGAGAGCCACAGTTCCTCCACAATGCCAAGTACAAGTCCCCAATAAAGACAGTGAAAGGGCAGTGACTGAGCAGCTGCTCACATGCCCCCACTATTAACTTAGAGTACCCTAATAGGGTATATTAAAATTGGTTTCTAAGCCTGCTAAGAATTGCTGCACCTTGCTAGAGCAACAAAGTTCCTTAGTTCCTGATCATTTGTGTAAGTGTTTATTGTTTGCAGATTTGGATTTGACCCGGACTGTTTCCTGACCTGTTTCTGTCTATTGTGTTGCATGACGTCTGCCAGTCTTAGCCTCCGATTTCTACAACCACACTTCTGTTTTTTAATTCTCGTACCTTGATTTGATTCTACCATTTACAAACCGGCAGCCATTTCTATTAGCAACTATTTTGAGGACAAAAATCTAAGCCAAATCGAAATGATAATTTTCTGGTTGTTTGCAGTTATCTGCAGCCTTCATATACATTTTTAACAGCTCCCAGTGTTCTGTAGTGGTGACAACAGGCAGCCAAAGTTTAAAACTTTTACGTTTTGTTTTTTTTCCCAATATGACATCACTTACTGATCAATAGGCCACCAAGAGGCCCAAATATTGCCCCTCTGGTGTCCACGGGATATGCCATAAATTACTAATAGATGCAGGTCCCAGCTCTGGGACCTGCATCTATATCGAGAACGGTTTCCTCAGGTGAGGGGAGTGCTGGCTGACGATTCCAGGCGGAGGCTAAGCATGATGGGTGCTGGGTATGCACACAGCTCTCTCCATTATGTTCTTTGGGAGTTACGGATACAGCCGAGCAGTGCATAGATCATAATGGAGAGAGTCGCGCGCATGCATGAGTTGTAATTAACCCTTTATTCAAAATGCTTCCTTCATAATTGACTATTCTACATACGAATTTAAATGCTACACCTACAGATGTAGCCGTCTTTATCTTGACTTTTAATGCATTAAATACAGTGTCAAGAAACTTTAACTTGACTTTTTTTAATGGCTTTTCAATGTGTTTTGTGATATCACGCTGCAGCAAGTTATCAGTCAATATAAAGATGGCTACATCCGTACATTTTGCTGCACAGTGAAATAGAATAAATTACCTAAAAATGGGGACTTACAACAAAACTTCACTGTAGCTGTCCACAAGCAGGGCCTTCAAGGACAGATGTCTCTGCATGAAGTACTGGATCTAAAGAAATATAACAATGTATATTTTATTACCTGATCTATAAATAATATGTAAGAAGATAATAGATAGATAGATAGATAGATAGATAGATAGATAGATAGATGATAGATAGATAGATAGATAGATAGATAGATAGATAGATAGATAGATAGATAGATAGATAGATAGATAGATAGATACAATGGCGGATTATCATAGGGCGTTTTGGGCGGCCGCCCGGGGCCCGAGCCTCCCGGGGGGCCCAAGGCCCGCCCAAAGTACATTGTCGTTTTGTCGCGATTTTGCCGTGAATCGCGACAAAACTGCATTGTGTATGTCCTGCAAAAGGACCTTTAGACATAAGGTCACATGACCTCATCTCTGAAGTCCTTACTACTGATTAGAGACCTGCTGGTCACATGACCTCATCTCTGAAGTGCTTACTACTGATTAGAGACCTGCTGGTCACATGACCGCAGGACCTCGAGCAGCAGCAGCAAAACTCCACAGAGAAGACTGAGGTGAGCTGCTATGTAAGTATAAGGGGATTGATTTGTTTAAGGGGTCTGTATTTAGGGGGACTGGTCTGGGGTCTGTATCAGTTTAAGGGGTTTAGGGTCTGTATATTTAGGGATCTGTGTTAGTTTGAGGTGTCTGGGGTCGGTATTTAGGGGGTCTGTATTAGTTTGAGGTCAGGGGTCTGTATTTAGGGGGTCTGGTCTGGGGTTTGTATTAGTTTATAGGGTCTATTTAGGGGACTGTTCCATAGTCTGTATTAGTTTAGGGGTCTTTATTTATGGGTCCGTATTTAGGGGGTCTGGTCTGGGGTCTGTATTCGTTTATAGGGTCTTTTTAGGGGGCCTGTTCCAGAGTCTGTATTAGTTTAGGGGTCTTTATTTAGGGGTCTGTATTTAGAAGTCTGGTCTGGGGTCTGTATTAGAATAGGAGGTCTGGTCTGGGGTCTGTATTAGAATAGGGGGTCTGGTCTGGGGTCTGTATTACTTAAGGGAATCAGGTCTTTTGGTCATTATTAGTGTAGGGGTCAGGTCTGCGGTCTGTATTTAGGGGGTCTGTATTAGTTTGAGGTCTGGTGTCTGTATTTAGGGGGTCTGGTCTGGGGTCTGTATTTAGGGAGTCTGGTCTGGGGTCTGTATTTAGGGGTCTGGTCTGGGGTCTGTATTAGTTTAAGGGGTCTGGTCTGGGGTCTATATTAAGGGAGTCAGGTCTAGGGTCATTATTATTTAGGGGTCACTGTATTTAGGGGTCTGTATTAGTTTAGGGGTCTTTATTTTGGCTCTGTATTAGTTTAGGGGGTCTGGTTTTGGGGTCTATATTAAGGGAGTCAGGTCTAGGGTCATTATTAGTGTAAGGGGTCAGGTCTGGGGTCTGTATTTAGGGGTCTGGTCTGAAGTCTGTATTCATTCAGGGTGCTTGTTCTGGGGTCTGTATTTGTTTAGGGGAGTCTGGTCTCGGGACTTCAATAGTTTACAAGGTCTGGGGTCTGTATGTATTCTATGATCTAGTCTGGGGTCCAAATTTAATAGTCTGAGTAAAAGGGGTTGTCCGGGCACATCGATAGGTCATCAGTATAAAAAACGGTCCGTGCCCAGACAACCCCTTTAATGTAAGGTCCTGGGCCTTGGTGTCTAAATTTGTGTGTTTCTATAGAGGCTGGAAATGGCTGCAGAAGTGATGGGCAAAGATGTCTCATCAGGAGAAGTCGCCATAACGGTCTGCGTCAGATGAAGAAGAAAAGAAAATAGCTCCCGTCAGAGAAGAGGTCACTTGTGAGTCACTGGATCTATAGGGGATCTGTCACCTCTCCTGACATGTCTGTTGCAGGTAATCCTTGTATTCTACATATCTCTGTTTACCCAGGACTAATAGACAAATGCGTGTTACCGTTCCCATTGTCAGGAGGATGTGTCCCTACACAGTGTTATAATGTCAGCGATGGTTGGAGACTGTCACTATGTAGGGACACAGCCCTTTGACAAGGGGAATCGTAACAACCATTTGTCAATGCTCACACAAAAAGGTGGTGTTCACTATAGACATGGCGGTGGGGAAGGGGGGCCCAAGTTTGTGGAACAGCCCAGGGCCTATGGTCTACTTAATCCCCCACTGGATAGATATGAGATAGATAGATAGATATGTAACCCAGCAAAAGGATTGTATGGCATTGAGAAATGGGAGGTGGTGGCCGGCCACTAGAGGGCGCTGTGAGGTTAGTACATCGACAGTGTTTAGTGTGTGGAGTGATATACAAGAGAGGTCTAGTGAGGAAGTGTCTAGAGAGAGGTCTGAGAAGCGCTGGACAGGAAGAGACAGAGACTGGACTGAGAGAGCTGTAGCAAGTAAGGAAGACATTGTGACTCAGATAACTGTAAAAGATAAAGAGCATTCTGGCCAGCAGCAGAGCATAAGTAATGTGAAGTATCAGACGCGCATTTACTGGAGTTCCAAGTTAAGGAGATCCGGCTGAGTTAAGAAGAGAGTGTTTAGAGCAAGAAGCTGAAGACGCCATTTTGAGCATAAGGTAACATAGAGCCATTAACTGCCGGCTCATCAGAGAGTGCATTGTATTACATTGCCGGACCTCAAAGATCACATTACACTAAACCTGGAAGCTAAGAGACTTTATTATCCTAAGGCACCGGATAAAGAGAACATATTTTAATCATTACGGATTATAAGAGACTGTGTTATATTGAAGTGCCGGATAAAAGCAGAGACTGTATTGTTTACCGAGCACCAGTTATATTTTGCCTAGAGCTCAAGTTTTTGACTGTTGTCATATTTTCTGCATGTTCAGTAAAGACAAAACGAATATAATCCCGGTGTCAGTAATTATTGTCCTTAAAGTCATATTACAACTTGGCATAGTCGGCAGGATGGATGCAGATACAATGGACGAGACAACATTATCATCCAGTGTGACCCATCCAATGATACCGGTGGGAGCCCTCTTAAATCATTTGCCAAAGTTTAATGGATCTGATCTATTGTTGGAAGATTGGAGTGAACGGCTGGAAGGAGCGGCACGGCTCTGTAATGTCGCTCCACATTTAAAAGTAGAATTGGCGCTAAGTACCTTAGAAGGAGAAGCTAGGAAAACCGTTTTGTTACAGCCAGCACGACACCGACAAACCTTCGAACAAATTCGGCAGCTATTAGATGATGTGTATGGGGATACGTCCTCTGAGGGCATGATAAGGAAGCGATTCTTTGCCCGCCAGCAGAAAGAAGAAGAGACACTGGTGCAGTTTGCAAATGGATTACAGGAAATAATGGCAATGTTGCAACGTAAAGAAGAACAATCAGCCGGGTCCTTTACCAATGTACACGTAGTATTGCGGGATCAGTTTGTAATAGGTCTCAAGAATCCACCGTTAAGGAGAACTCTGAAGGAAAAGTTAAAGAAAGAACCAGATATGACGATTCATCAATTATTGACGGAAGCTATCGCATTGGAAAAAGAGGAATCGGCCAGCACTGATACGGTGGTCAGGCAAGCAGAAATTGTAACCAAGAAGAACTCCGACATGGAGGCAAGGATGGAGTCATTGGAAGGTGCCATGAGAGAGTTGAAAGCCGCTATTACTAATAAGCCTGACCCTGGAACTCCAGTTCGATACTCACAAGAGAGACAGTCGTTTGCAGATAGGAGGAAGCAAGGTAGGAATGCTCCAGACCCTACCATCTGCTATAATTGTGGCCGAGCAGGACACATTGCTAGAAATTGCATGCGTTCTCACTATCAGAGCAATCGCAGGAATTTAATCTAGAACGACCTGTAGTTGAGGGGCAAACTACAGGGGAGTCCACGGATACATGCCCTGCGTTAGATGCTACAGATATAGTGGGGGAATGTCCCGTCGTCGTAGCAAAATTCAATGGCGTTGAGTTGTCATGTTTAATCGATACTGGATCTCAAGTGACCACTATGGATAAAGTTGTGTTTGAAACTTATTTCCCTTCCTTGTTATGTGAGAAGAGTGACACTTGGATAAGACTCAAGGCAGCTAATAGTTTACCTATCCCTATCCTGGGAGTTATACAAATGGACATTTCAATATGGAATCGTGATTTGAACAAAAAGGGGGTTATCATAGTAGAAAAAGCTATGGACTCTGAAATTCCCGTGATTCTAGGAATGAATATATTGCGGGACTTAGATGGAGTAATGTCACAAGAGCTGGGCCCAAAATACTGGAAACAAATACCCACTCAACGACCTTCTCAAATGGCTTTACAGCGCACTTTAAAACATTGTCGCATTAATGGAGAACTGTTAAATTGGCCTGGAAGGGTAGGACTGGTTAAGATACCAGCCTCTCGAAGTATACAAGTACCAGCAGGCCATGAAATGTTGTTACCCTTGCCAGTGGGTACTAATAAAGTGTTAAAGGGCACCACTGTGTTAATTGAATCAGCTCTGCAGAAAGAAGGAGTAGCCGTGGCCCGGTCGATATGCAAGGTACAGGCTGGACAAGTATTATTACGAGTGGTTAATATCACGAAACAAAATGTAACCTTATTTCCCCGGGAACTAGTAGCTGAAGTGTTTCCGGTGAGGGAGGAACAAGTGGAAAGCCGTTCAGATTGGCAAGTGAGTTATCCTTGTGAAAGTGTAGCTGTGGTTACAGTGTGTCGAGCCACCACTCAAGCTAATGACACCATTGGGAGGCGATTACTGGAGCAAATACCTTTAGAAGGAACGGATTTGACTACCAGACAAATAGATGAAGTGGCGGGAGTGTTAGGAGAGCACTCCAAGGCTTTTTCCAAGAATGAAGCAGACTTTGGGTTGACAACAACTTTAGAACATGAAATACATACGGGAAATGCTCACCCGGTACGAGAACGATACCGTACCATTCCGCCCGCTTTTTATCAAGAAGCCAAAGTGTTGCTAAAACGCATGCTAGACAGTCATGTTATCCGACCCAGTAAAAGTCCATGGGCTTCTCCCATAGTATTAGTAAAGAAGAAAGATGGAAGCTTGCGGTTCTGTGTAGATTACCGGCGATTGAATGCCTGCACCGTCAGAGATGCATACCCTTTACCACGAATAGAAGACTCTTTGCTGGCTTTGGGTAAGGCCAAATACTTCTCTACCCTGGATTTGGCCAGTGGGTACTGGCAAGTACCAGTTGCAGAAGAAGATCGAGAAAAGACTGCATTCATCACCCCTATGGGGTTATACGAATTTTTGAGAATGCCGTTCGGTCTAACCAATGCACCAGCTACATTTCAGCGCTTGATGGAAGTTTGTTTGGGAGATTTAAACTTTGAATGTTTGCTCATCTACCTAGATGACATCATTATCTTCTCAGCCACTTTCACAGAACATTTGGAAAGATTGAAAGTGGTACTTACGCGTATCGAAGAACATGGTCTAAAACTAAAACCGGGCAAATGTCACTTGTTTAAAGAAAGAATTGAGTACCTGGGACACGTGGTTACTAGAGACGGTGTACAACCAATGGATGCCAAAGTACGAGCCGTGCAACAATGGCCGGTACCAAAGACAGTAACAGAGCTTAGAAGTTTCCTAGGACTGATTGGATATTACAGACGGTTCATACAGAATTTTGCTAAGGTGGCTGCTCCCCTATATGTGTTACTGAATGGAACCAAACCGGGAGTCGATCATAAGAGAAGTATCACTTGGGGAATAGAGGCTGAACAAGCCTTCCAAGAGTTAAAAAGACGACTAACTGGTGCTCCTGTCTTGGCGTATGCAGATTACTCTCTACCATTTGTTTTGTGTACCGATGGAAGTTTAAAAGGATTAGGAGCTGTTCTTTCTCAAGTGCAGAATGGACGGGAACGTGTCATTGCTTATGCCAGTCGGACGCTGAGAGATGGGGAAAAGAATCCGGACAACTATAGCTCATTCCGGTTGGAACTTTTGGCAGTCGTATGGGCGGTTACCGAGCGATTTGCAGATATCTTGCTGGGCACAGAGTGTGTGTTATGGACTGACAATAATCCATTGGTTCATTTAGACTCGGCCAAATTGGGTGCTATGGAGCAACGTTGGCGAGCACGACTTAGCAAATTTAAATTTACTGTGAAGTACCGCCCAGGACGAGCTAATGGGAATGCAGATGCCCTGTCCCGTAATCCAGTAGATTTGCCTGAAGGACTGACTGAAGAGGAGTTAGAGGAAACAGAGACTCCTAATTTCCTTGCCAATGAAGTACATGATCAGATGCCAGGTGAGAATATTCAAAGTGCTCCGGTGCATACTGGGGAGCCCATAAGAGAAACCATCGATCAATGGACTGCTGAAGAATGGAAGAAACAGCAGTTGCAAGATATTCAAATTCGGACTGTAAGAAGATGGGTGCTAGAGAGATACCGACCCAATCAACGAGAGCGATTGCGATTGTCTGGAGTGGGACAGAGAATATATCGCCAACGAGATAGATTGGCAGTAAAACAAGGGATATTGTACCGCCGAGTATTCCTACCGACCATGGAAGGACCCGTCTGGCAAGCTGTGTTGCCGGAGCGAGAGTTAGAAAGTACGGTTAAGTGGATGCATGAGAAAAAGGGGCATTATGGTCCTGAAAAGACTTTCCGTTGGTTGCAACAATTCTACTATCATCCTTTGCTGTTTGCAGTGGCACAGAAAGTGTGTCAGAACTGTAGAAATTGCACCCTGGCCAGAGCGGCTGAACAACAAGCTCCGGTGGGGCATATACAGACGCATTATCCATTACAGTTGGTCATGATGGACTATTTGACAGTAGATGAGTCTTTACAAGGGTACAGATATTTATTGGTTGTGATAGACCACTTCACCAAATTCACAGTGGCCGTACCTACCAGAGATCAAACGGCTGAATCTGCGGCACAGGGATTGTGGACTCATTTCATCTTACCCTATGGATGTCCTTCACAGCTTCACTCTGATCAAGGAGCTTGTTTTGAGGGGCGAGTAATAGAAGAATTATGCAGATTGTACCAGATTAAAAAGACCCGCACGACCCCGTATCACCCTCAAGGGAACGGGGCCTGTGAAAGGATGAATCGGACCATATTGCAGTTGTTGCGAACACTGGAGAAACAAAAAAAAGAGAGATGGCCTGACTACATTGCAGAATTAATCTGGATCTATAATAACACTGTACATGCCACTACTGGATATTCTCCTTTTCTGTTAATGTTCGGAAGAAATGGACGATGTCCCCTAAATTTAATGATGCCTATCCCGGAAGAACAAGAAGAGTGGATTCCGCAGACCTGGATGTGGGGTCATCGACGCAAGGTACAAGAAATGTATAATTTAGTGGCGCAGAGACTGGGGCCTCATGATCTTACAGTAAATCAGAAATTGAAGGAACTACCTTTGCAAGTGGGTGATAGAGTAATCGTGCGAAACCAGGGTGCAAGAAGAGCAGGAAAGCTGCAATGGAAGTGGGAAACCTTGGCGTATGAGGTGGTGCGTCAGCCCAATCCATATATTCCTGTATTTGTGATCAAGCCGGAGGGTAGTAGTGGCCCTTTGAAAACCGTACACAGAAATATGCTGAGACCCTGCACATTTATAAGTCGTGAACCAGAAGCAAACACTAGAGATCCTCCTGTTGCAACACCCGTTCCCATAGATGAAGGTTGGTGGAGTCCGCCGGTTCAAGTACCAGAGAGACCAGAAAGTACCAGTGAAGTACAAGAAGAGAATGTTACTCCTGTGGAAGAAGAGTTGTCACAGGTACGTCATTCTCAGCGATCCAATTTTGGAAGACTTCCTTCTAGGTTTGAAGGATTTGTGACGCCACAGCAAGTTGCCGGGACGGCAACTGATAAACCTGGGGGAAAAGATGTAACCCAGCAAAAGGATTGTATGGCATTGAGAAATGGGAGGTGGTGGCCGGCCACTAGAGGGCGCTGTGAGGTTAGTACATCGACAGTGTTTAGTGTGTGGAGTAATATACAAGAGAGGTCTAGTGAGGAAGTGTCTAGAGAGAGGTCTGAGAAGCGCTGGACAGGAAGAGACAGAGACTGGACTGAGAGAGCTGTAGCAAGTAAGGAAGACATTGTGACTCAGATAACTGTAAAAGATAAAGAGCATTCTGGCCAGCAGCAGAGCATAAGTAATGTGAAGTATCAGACGCGCATTTACTGGAGTTCCAAGTTAAGGAGATCCGGCCGAGTTAAGAAGAGAGTGTTTAGAGCAAGAAGCTGAAGACGCCATTTTGAGCATAAGGTAACATAGAGCCATTAACTGCCGGCTCATCAGAGAGTGCATTGTATTACATTGCCGGACCTCAAAGATCACATTACACTAAACCTGGAAGCTAAGAGACTTTATTATCCTAAGGCACCGGATAAAGAGAACATATTTTAATCATTACGGATTATAAGAGACTGTGTTATATTGAAGTGCCGGATAAAAGCAGAGACTGTATTGTTTACCGAGCACCAGTTATATTTTGCCTAGAGCTCAAGTTTTTGACTGTTGTCATATTTTCTGCATGTTCAGTAAAGACAAAACGAATATAATCCCGGTGTCAGTAATTATTGTCCTTAAAGTCATATTACAGATAGATAGATCATTTCTGATTATATCATTTATATTTATAAACTATGTTTATACATTTCCTATTTTTTTAGTAGTTGAAGGATACCATTTTCTTGGGGGAGACTTATTTATTGAAACAAATTTTGTTTTGAGCATTACAGTTTCGTAATGTTCTTGGACGAATGGCTCCACACAAAATTGTAACAAACAACACACGTTCATTCGCTGTGTATGACCAAGCTGACGTCATAAATTAATTAATATATATTTTCCCGTCCATGAACATTTTATGCAGATGACGATACATCTTTGGGCAAGAAATCATTACACGTCTGTTACTGTTGTCTGTTTTCCCAATGTGTCAGTGATCGTTCGGCCATTGAAAATCACTAATGTAAGGCTAGATATTCATATATATATATATATATATATATAGACAGACAGACAAATAAATAAACACATAGATGACTACTGGGAAGGTTTAATTTCTTGAATGTTTTTTTCTACATTTACAGCCCATGTTCACACATTTCTGATGCAGCTGAAGTATAAAACAAAAGTGCAACTGCCTTAAAGCTAACACCACCCACACATTTCACGATACTATCAGACATTTCTGATATGTGGACTAAAAGAACAGAAATTATTACAATTTTTGCTATATAATATGTAAAATAGTCCCTTGATTTACTTACATGATAATTCTTAATACATATCAATCAATTACAACTGACGAAAAGCATTGACTTACCCCTCTAATAAAGAAATAGATTCCGCCGATCACAGTGATCGCTTCTCCAGTGGCACGAAGTTTACTGTCTACAGGGAATGGGGGCTGATAAATACAACACAAAAAATATTATCCATTAAAAGATATATATTATATCTTAAAGTGTAACTAAACGTTCAACAAACTTCTGACATGTCATAGTGACATGTCAGAAGTTTTAATTGGTGGGTGTCCGAACACTGAGACCCCTACCAATCGCTAAAACGAAGCGGCAGCAGCTCTCGTGTGAGTGCTCAGCCACTTTGTTTCTGTTCGGCTTTTTCCGGAAATCAATGTATCCGAGTACGGACTCAATAGAAAGTCTATGAGCCCGTACTCCGATACATCGGCTTTCCGGAAAAAGCTGAACAGACACGAAGTGGCTGAGCACTCACACGAGCACTTCTGCCGCATCATTTTAGCAATTGGTGGGGGTTTCAGTGCTCGGACCCCCACCAATCAAAACTTCTGACGTCACTATGACATGTCAGATGTTTGTTGAACGTTTAGTTACCCTTTAACACCTAATCTTACTTTAAAGCAAATCTCGACCTTTTAGCATCATGTTGTTTTTAGGTGCAAAAGACTGTGTTGATTAATTTCATAATATATTTTATAGCGGTAAATTTTTCTTATACAGTTCTCTAAATACACTACTGTACATTAACATAGATTTAGAAGATAACATGCTGACTGCCTGCAGCCACCACTAGAGGGAGCCTAGGAGCTTACTCCATACTGTGTTATGATTGATTTCAATATATAAAAGTATGCAGTAAGCTCCCATGCTCCCTCTAGTGGTGGTTTCAGGCAGCCAGTATGTTATCTTTTAAATCTATTACTATACAGGTGATTTGGAGCTCTACATAAAAAAAAATTATCTCCTGCCATTATAGAGATATATTATCTTTATGACACCAGTACTGCAGTCTGGGGCCAAACCAATCCACTGAAAAATAAGGGACCCGGGCCCTGAGGTAAGCCACACATAGCAATTATTCTGCTTCTGCAGCACAATGCGGTAGAAGCATCACCATTATGGTTACACCACAGAGGGAGGAAGGGGCCCTTCTGGTGAGTAATAGAACAATAGCTGTGACGTTGCTCCATGTGGTTGGGAGTGGTACTGTTACACAGAAACACAGCAAATCAGAGCTTGTCTGTTATCATTAAGAAGCTTCGACTATATAACACACGTCAGTGGGAGTATAACATTGGCTCTACCGATTATCGCCGATCATCAGAGATGCTGATTTGATAAGTGCAGTAATATGTCTTCCTGTTTAGCAGTCCCAGCCTCACGGAGCAATGTGGCAGCTTATTAAAATAAAAAGAAACGAAACCAAAGCTATCAGGCTATTTGGTTTCATAGTCTGTCTTAGGTTGGCCATACATTTTAGAGCTATCAGTCGAGCGCTCGTTCAGCCAACGGCTATTCCTCCTTTCTCCCCCATACACATGCATGTTTGCCTTGGCCAAGCGTTCGTGTGTTCTCAGGGAGAAAGCTGCTGCCAGACTCGCCTGGCAGTGACTTATCTAATAATGAACAAAAGGATCGGGTATGTTGAAATTCAATATTCCGACCCTTCTTTTCCTCGACATCTGCCGTCTAACATCTTAATGGATCAAAACATAAGTGTGACTTGCTTGTATTTTACTCTTGAATCAACATCAGACGGGTTGTCTCATAACGATAATGCGAATGCACAAGAAGATCAACAATATCATTTATTTTTGATCAAAATTGATTGTGCTAACATACAAATTATCATTATTGTGAGCGGTATCAGTTACTCATAATGACTTTTACATTTACAATACATATGTCATCATGATTAAACTTGCGTTAAAACATGTCAGCATATGTACAATGATTGTATTGATGGAAAATAAAGATTTTTAAACCTTCGGTGGTCTGAACATTTTTTTGTGTAAAAAAAGTCACCGTTTATAACTGGTGTTGCGCAGTCTATTCCTGCATGTGTAGCGGCAGGGAAAAGAGAGCTGTCTGTCAGAGACAGAATGATGGTTTACTATCTCTGCTTTTCTAATCATCCAATACATGCCGCTCAGTGAGCGCTGTGTACACAATGCAGTAAGGCCTCATGCACACGATCATGCATTTGCGGCCGTATATTTCCCGTTGTTTTGACGGAATCAATAGCGCAGTCGCTATTGATTCCGTCAAAAACAACAGAACCCTGTCACAACAGTGACAAACGGAAACCATTATCAAAGTTTCCATCGCCATTGAGATCTATGGTGACGCAAACGGAAGCTAAGGTTTCCGTTTGCCTTTTTGTTGAGGGGTTCCCCCAATGGAAACCTCAAACGGAACCCCTCAACGGAAAGACAACGCTGATATGAACAGGCCCTAAACTTGACAAATGGTTTAGCTGACAGCTGTCCTCTTTTACATGTTTATTTCCGTCTGGAATGAGATAAGCGGCCACTAGACTACTCACCTGCAGATACCCGTGTTGCCACATATTTCCAAGCAAAGCAAAAGACTGGATGGGTTAAAAACTAACGTCTTGTAACAAAAGACGTCAGCCAGCCATTATAAATATGAAGTTCTCAGTGGATACTGCAAAAATCTCATTGATCTGTTCATCTTAACTAGAGTTACTGTATAATGTATTCTAGTGGTGGATGTCATACTGGCTCTGGCAGTCAGTGATATGATGCATGAAATCAAATATATCGCCTACGTACATATGCTCTGCAGAAGCCATATGATGAATACAGACTGCTGAGTACAGGTGAGAAAAATGTCAACAACTGAAAAAAACACAGGTCTGACGGAGAAAGGGGCCTTGAATTTACTTTTATGGGGCCCAAAAATTTGCTTCTGCAGTTTCTGAAACTGAATCAAAGGTGAACCGCTGATAGCCGGGCTTTATTTAAAAAAAGGAGTTGTCAAAACAAGGCAACCTCTTTTAGATGCCATTTTACATCCACCCGATATTCATCATTAGTTTACAAAAAAAAGATGAACTTACATTGCCTGCAACTGGTCTGTAGTAGGCCGCTATGGTAAAGATGGTGATATATATCACATATGTCAAAAAGGTCAAGTAGAAGATACACTTGACGAAACGATCCCACTTGTCTTGTAATAGTCTATTGAGGGGCTCCACTAGCAGCATGTCGTGGCGATTCTGTAGAATATGGATGCACAATTCACGTTATTATCCTAGTATACCGGGGGCTTACCATATAGTAATAGCCTTCATCGCCCATATACTTCTACTTCACATTTTACAGGAAAAACAAAAGAAAAGCTAAACTTGTAAACAACAGTTTTGCAACATTTCACAGTTGAGCCTAAATGCAATTCTGGGTAAGGCTATGTTCACACCAGTGTTATTACAGTCCGTTGTTCTGCTCCGTCAGAGGAGTGGAACAAGGGAATGATAGAAGCAACAGTTCCGTTGCATGAAGGACACCACCGGCAGGGAGGGAACCTATTGACTTTAATGGTTTCCGTCGGCTTTCCATCGAGGTGTCCGTGGTTTTACCAGAGACAATCGCGCCACATGCTGCACTTCTGTCTCTGGTAATCTCAGACAGATTTAATGGAGCCTCCGACGCAGATGTGAACGGGGCCTTACTTTGCAAATACTCAGGCCCCATGCACACAACCATAGAATTTGTCCGTAATTGCGGTCTGCAATTACGGACCAATTCACTTTTATTCACCGCGGACACCCCGTATTTTTGCTTGAAGGTGTCCGGGCCATAGAAATCCTCCGCAAAAGATAGGACATGTCCTATCTTTTGCTTTTTACGGTCCGTGCTCCCATACTTTGTGTGGGAGTACGGGCCGAAAATGCAGGTGGCAGTCTGCTGCTGTCGGCGGACGGCTGTGCCTGCAATCGTGGGCAGTGATTACAGGCACGGGCGTGTGCATGAGGCCACACTTTGTGCTATCGACTCTATCTACAAGTACACATATATAGCTAAGGCCGCATGCACACGACCGTATTTTTCATCCATCCGTAAATACTGTCCATAAATACGGATCCGTAGTTATTTATAGTCATCCGTAAATCATCCGCATACACGGAACGGTGTCCGTAAATACGGTCCGTAGTGCATCCTTAATGCATCCGTATTTAGGGATCCACACAAAAACAGCGAGGAATCTTGGCTAATCTCCCGACGAGTAGTTGAAAAGAGAGGCAGCGCTCCAAACAGATGGTATCAAAAAGATGGATTTATTCTCCCACAAGTGCAATAAACTGCGCAACGTTTCAGCTGCTCTATGCAGCCTTTGTCCAGCCTGCACGTTGCACTGTAAAGGATCTGCCAGGCACAACTTCTGTGTATACTCCCATAGGCAATCAGTCTGCACCTGAGTCTGTGTCTCTGAGACTGACTCCATCTTCCACCACTCAGGATGGCAGGCTTAGGAGTGGGAGAGCCTATAGCAGCCTGGCCAGACGGAGCTAGCTCCCGCCCTCTGTCTATTTATACCTGCCTTTCCTGTTCCTCCTTTGCTTGTGATTCTTCTCGTGTGGTTTCCTGGCCCAGCTACAGCTTCTGACTATTTGATCCTGCTCCATACTGACCCTGGCTTACTGACTACTCTCCTGCTCTGCGTTTGGTACCTCGTGCACTCCTGGTTTTGACTCGGCTCGTTCACCATTCTTGTTGCTCACGGTGTTGCCGTGGACAACTGCCCCTTTCTCTTTGCTTTGTGTTCCCTTGTCTGTTTGTCTCGTGCACTTACTGAGCGTAGGGACCGCTGCCAAGTTGTACCCCGTCGCCTAGGGCGGGTCGTTGCAAGTAGGCAGGGACAGAGTGGCGGGTAGATTAGGGCTCACTTGTCCGTTTCCCTACCCCCGTCATTACATGCACAGTTTATTTCACTTATGGGAGAATAAATCCATCTTTTTGATACAATCTGTTTAGAGTGCTGTCTCTCTTTTCAACTACTCGTCTGGCTATTGTGGGATCAGATCTCTGCAGGTCGGCACCCATTTGGCCCTGGCGGCTTGTCTTGTTCTGCAGTGCTGCACATATCTTCTACTTTTGTCTAATCTCCTGGCGTCGCGTAGCAACGCTTCCGTAATTACGGATGGCTACAGATGCACATCCATAGCCGTCTGTAATTACGGAAGCGCCTATAGGCTTCTATGGGGAGTGCGTGCCGTAATTACGGACAAAAATAGGACATGTTCTGTCATTTCTACGGCACGGATACCCATCTGTAAAAATATGGAAAGGTGTCCATAGCCCATAGAAATGAATGGTTCCGTAATTACGGTCTATAATTATGGATGAAAAATACGGTCGTGTACATGGGGCCAAACTCTTACTCTACTCAGTTTGTCTGCACACTATGTGTTTTCCTAACAGCAGCTTGTGCCGAAATTAGCTTTTTCCTATATTCATGCATTATTTTTTTAATGTAATTATATAACTTACACAGTGATTTATTTTTACCCCCAAACCACATAGAAAATAAAAATGTTATGGCTGCTGAAAGGCAGAGAGGCAAATCAGAAAAAAAATAAGGTGGTCATTATGGCCTTTTCAGGCCTGGTCATTAAGGGGTTAAACAATACCTTTTTGGTGTGAATAATAAGATGAGACCTCCAGTGATCAGCGGTAATCTGTGGGGGAACCTGGTAGCAATTGTGCAATCCCTTTGCAGCACCACCACTGGGGAAATGAGGCATTACACAGTTCGAATTTAAATCAAAGGGCTACCTGAAGGCCCCCTAACAGTGAAAACCACTGTTCTACCAGAATGCCGACCACAGCTCCCCAATAAGGAAAGACAAAGTGTAATGACCGAGCAGCTGCTCACATGCCACTTCCTCCGCAGGCAAGGAGGCCATTTATCCGGCAAGTGTGGCTTATAGAATGAGTAATTTTGCAGAAAGTCGGCTCTGCCAGGAAGCTCTCCCCTTAGGGTGAGTTCACACAGAGTTTTTTGCAGGAGGAAAATCTGTCTCAAAATTCCGATTGGAACTTTGAGGCAGATTTTCCTCTGCCTGCACGCCGCGTATGTCGCCCACGGCCATTGAGCACCACGGGCATAAAACGCAGCGAAATACACTTTCTTTGCCTCCCATTGATGTCAAAGGGAGGTCAGAGGCGTAAACGCCCGAAGATAGGGCATGTCTATTTTTTTTCCCACAAGGCGTTTTTTCCGCTCGCGGGAAAAAAACGCCTCCGCCTCCCATTGAAATCACTGGGAGGCATTTTTGGCAGTTTTTTGGCGCGTTTTCCGACGCGGTTTCCGCGTCAAAAAACTTGTAAAAAAAACTCTGTGTGAACTGGCCCTTATTTTACAAGGCTCCTGGACACTTCAGGAGTAGCAATGTATGATCCATGCTAAATTCTGGATTGTTCGACTTTTGAAATTTAGGGTTTGCTTAACTCTGCACAAAAATGGAGAATTACTCACCGGTGTCTCACTACTGTAAGCAATGATCTCTAGCACTGAGTTGTTGTCTGTCGTGTCTACACCAGATAGATCATAAAGAGAAGAATGGACAGGCCCATATGCCCATTCAGTGAATTTTCTAGAAAGATGCCTACACTCTGGATTCTTTATTTCTCTCCTGAGAATATAAGCAAAAACCTGAAAGCACATAAATATTAGTTACTATATGGCCATAAAATATTGTGTGGATAAAATGTACTGTTGAATCAATTTTTTTGAAAAAATACAAATATAATATATATAATAATATTTGCATTAAAAGGGGTTTTCCCACAATTGACATTTATTACCTAAATGCCTCATCACTGGGACCACCAACTATCACAGTCCCAAGCCCCTGTGGTTGTGCGGTGAGGAGGATTTTGAATGAAGCAGAAGTCAATTACGCACCCTGCTACCCCATTCATTGTCTATGGGACTGACGAAAACAGTGCAGCTTGTCCACCACTCCATTCAAACTCTTTCTCGCTCAGGAGTAATCGGTAGGGGTCTCGGTGTTGGAGCCCCCTCAGCAATCAGAAATGTATCACCTTTCCTGTGCATAGGGGATATATTTCAATTGTGGGAAAACTCCTTTAATGGTTTTTAAAATAGGGTAAGGGTACGGGCTATTCTATTTTCCAACATTGCAACCTAATCAAAGGCACACAATCTGCTGGTCTATGAATGTCTAGTGGTTATATGCCACTAATAATGATCATGGTATCACTCTTGCCTGTTTCAATACAAATAATGTACTATGGCTCTGTTGTCTGCTCTCTGATGAGGGAAATGTGGGGCTGTAGGTACTAAATGGCCACCATAATCCCCAATTTATCTGAGCAATGTATGATCCGCTCTGGGCACTGATATGCACAATGTGGAAACTGTTTTTCTCTGTGTGGGCAAAGTATGGCAAACTCTGGACACTATGTGGAGTCTATTTCAGTACAGGATAGAATTGTGTGGACACTGTTTACCTATGTGTGCACAATATACAGTAGTATTATGTTGGCACACATAGGTTTTGTGTGGGCAAAGTATGACACTCTGTGGGCATTATTTAGGTTTAGATCCAACTAAAAACACCATTAAAACTTAACACACATTGACACTTGCATTTTTTTAAAGAGGGAAAAACACCTATGGAGGTCTATTAGACAAAAAAGACATTACATGATGCAAAAAACACCAAAGCCAGGCTTACTGCGATTTAAAATAATGCCTCCTATAAAAACGCTATGTTTGTAGGGCGTTTTATATTTCTTCATTGACTTCAAGCTAATATCTATCTGCAGATTTTTTTGCCACTAAAAATACTGCAAAAAATAACAAGATTATTTATAATAAAACTTGGTGTTTTTCCTAAAAACGCTTTGTGTGAATTTACCCTTATAGTATTTTTATTTTATTTCACATAACCCTCAGTTCTTACCTGTCCTTTTTTTTGTCACTTACCCCAATTTTCCCTGTTTTGGCTGCCAAGGTCAGGGGAGTTAGACCTTTCTTATTTGTAATATCTTCTAGTCTCAAGGATGGTTTAATTTGTGCACCCAACACCAAAATTTCTCCATACATTTTGGTTACAAACTTTGTATTTTCTACTGTATTGTCCGCAATGTCAACCAAGGCATGAAGCACTGTGTTTCCAAAAGAGTCCCTGGCAGCAATATTGGCTGTAGAGTACTGGTTCTGCAGGAGATACTGGACAATTTCTATTTGATTGGTGCAAGCTGCCAGGGACAAGGGCAGTTCCCCTAATAATAACAACAAAAGAAATGGCAAAGGTGGTTGTTATTATTGGGGCATAATAAATAGTAATAAAACTGATAAACTAAACTGCATCATAAAATCTCGTTTTACCTAAGTTAATTTACAGACATTGCAGGTCATAGAAACTAGAGCGGGTAATATCTAGGTCTGTATGGATGAACAATCATGTGCCATCTTGTGGGCAGGTAATGCTGACAGGTGGAAACTTTGGCACGAGGAACAACTAGCAATTAATCTAGATCAACTCTAAAGAAATGGAAATAAAAAAGTTGGTCTTATGAACCATAATAAAACATTTCTCAAGGTTTTTGAAAATGTTTGAAATAAGCTGTACCGTATATGTGTTAAAATAACAAAACCTGTCAAGTCTATTTATTTATACAATTGTCCAGCATAATCGTGGGCACACGCGAAACGGCCGTAGGCTTGAGCTCCACATCCACACTGCTTTTACTTGTCTTGCCGCAACAATAAATGAATAATTCAACTGAATAGGGAGTGCCGTGGATTTTCTCTACCGATACTATTTATTCATACCACCGCAGCGATGATATTCCAACCTTACTGATGACTGGTGCCGTCGATGTGGGAGTGGCGGGAAATTTTGGAAAGTAATTTTTTTGTTTTTTAACGCATTCCAAATTTGTTATAAATGAATGACAGATAATTAACATATAATGGTGCCTTTTCAGAAATGTTGTCTTTTCATATTCTGTAATATCCATTGGGGCAATCTACATTTGTAACATAGCACAGTATAAATACAGTTAAATGACTTTAAGGCTGTCGTATTTTACTGCAACCGTTGCGTGACCTCAATGTTTCCCCATAGGGAGAAAGTTGCTGTTCACATGGTAGGAATTTTTGATATTGTAATGTTATTTTCCCCCCTCAAAGGAAAACATTGAGGTGGAACGATCGTGGTAACACATGATTTTTACCTAAAGCCACCGTGGATCCCCATTCTTATTATCATGAAAAAAAAATGATCATGAAAAAAACAACATTCTTCTCTGCCCATTTACATTTTCAGTGTACGTTTTAATGGAAACTCCAATTCCACCTCCTGTAGTTTATTCAGATATTTAATCTTCCATCACATAAATATAACGCTAAGTTCCGACTTCTTCTGGTTTCTTGTTATTAGAGTGCAGTGCATTATGCAAGCTTAGATGACAGTAGAGACTATACTTAAAGGCACACATACAATTCCAATACTTTACAGGATTGCTGCTTTTAAGTGATGTATTTGTTATGCCCACGGCCGCTGACCGCCGGCATCCCCCTTTTACCGGCAGCCGCGACCGCAGCTCTGTGCATCCCCGCCAGCGTCTCCCTTCCCAGGGACGCCGGCGCTCTCTGCCTCCTTCTCCCCCAGACTCTGCCCGTAGGGTGCGTGTGTGTGCTAGTGCTAGTTATGAAAGGGCCAGCGCGCACACCAGTAAAAATGGTCCCCAACTTATCCTTGCACACCCTGTTACCTATTAGTATCCTGTATCCAGAATCTGTTAACTGTCGGTATCCCATGCCCTCTGGGTGCCTCCAGAAATCCAGCACCAGCGTGCTTCTAGCAATCCGACACCACCATGTTTCCAGCAATCTGGCACCAGCATGCTTCCAGCAATCCGGCACAAGCATGCTTCCAGAAATCCGCCACAAGGCTTCTTCTGGATGTAAAACTGGACTTCTCTTCTGCGTATCATCCACAATACAATGGCCAAGTTAAACTAATTAATCATGTGCTCGAAAACTATCTCTGCCATTTCATATCAGCTCAACATGCAACTGGGTACATCTCCTTCCGTGGGCTAAATTCTCATATAATAATCATACAAGTGAATCAACTGCTACTTCTCGGTTTTCCATAGTTTACAGGAAACATTCTCGTGTGCCTCTCCCTGTGCCTGCTACCTCCAACATTCCTGTGGCCAATGTTTCCTACGGATGCTTTCTCCAGATCTGGCAACAGACCAAGTCAGCGATCTTGCAGGCGGTGGCGTGGAAGAAGAAATATGCTGACAAGAAGAGAAGGCCACCTCCTTATTTCTCCCCCGGAGCTAAAGTCTGGTTGTCATCTAAGAATATTCGCTTAAAGATTCCTTCCTACAAATTTTCTCCTAGATTTCTCGGTCCCTTTGAAGTCCTACGACAGATCAATCCTGTGTCCTACAAACTACGTCTGCCGCCTATCATCAAAATTTCCCAACTCCTTCCATGTACCTCTCCTGAAACCAGTAGTTCACAACCGGTACAGAAAGTCATCTAACTCTGTAACTGCTCCCATCGGTTCTCCAGATGTCTTCGAGGTCAAGGAGATTCTGGATTACAAGAAAGTAGGAGGGAAGGGTTGGAAGGGTTTAGGCCCTGAGGAGAGGTCTTGGGAACCTGAAGAGAATATTGATGCCCCAGCGCTCATCAAGAAGTTCCTCCTACGCCCTGGACCTAAGAGGAGGGGGCATAAGGGGAGATACTGTTATGCCCACTGGCCACTGGCCGCCAGCATTCCCGTCTTACCTGCAACCGTGAATGTGCTTTCACGCCGGCGACTCCCTTCCGAGGAACACTGGCGCACTCTGCGCTCTGCCTCCTTCTCCCCCAGACTGTGTCGTAGGGTGCTAGGGCCAGCACGTGCACCAATAAAAATGTCTCCAACCTATACTTGCACACCCTGGCCCTTATAAGTGACCCTGCCCCTTTCCCCAGTGCCTGAGCAAAGTTGGACAAACCTAGTGATATGATGCGAAGGTTCCGTACCCTGTATCCCGGGTCTGTTATCTATTGGTATCCTGTATACCGAGACTGTTACCTATTGGTATCCTGTATCCCGAGTCTGTTACCTATAGGTATCCTGTATCCAGTCTGTTAACTGTCGGTATCCTATGCCATCTGGGTGCTTCCAGCAATTCGGTGCCAGCGTGCTTCCAGCAAATCCGGCACCAGCGGGCTTCCAGCAATCCGGCACCAGCGTGCTTCCAGCAATCCAGCACCAGCGTGCCTCCAGCAATCCGGCACCAGGCTGCTTCCAGTAATCCAGCTCCTGTCTACTACGACCAAGGTACCATCTGCCTGTCTCTGCCTAGCTTCTGTTTGGCCAGCAGCTACTCCTCCGGGACCACCTCAAGAGGTAGTAACCTGGCAGTCTGCCCGCAGTGAAGACCAGATCCCTGCTTAGACAACGCCCTTAGGGGTGGCCCTACGGCAATCCGGCGGAGTAGCCCAGTGGGATCACAAACCTGCTGGTCGTTACAGTATTACTATGATCAACTCCATCTTCTTACCAAAATAGAAGCCGGCTCTTCCTTTGGCTTTCCTGAAGAATTCACCATCTGCTCTTGCATGAACATCTGCTCCATGTTGTACCAAAAGCTCTACAAGATTCATGTTTCTTCTTTCAATGGCAATATGCAGGGCAGTCTGACCTGGAGGAAACACATGAACAAACTATATTTACAAACAACAATATATACAGATAAGAAACATGAAGTCTCCAAATCCACAAGTCAAAGTGCTAAGTTGCCCATACACATACAATAATTATTGGCCAAACAATCGAAAATCCAACATCACTGCCTTTTGCAATCCCTTTTTGTTAGAAAGGTTCCCCTAAACGTAAACTGATACAATGTTGTCCTGCAGCTGGATCCCCAGCAAGTTGTGATCTGTAGGGGAACATGGAAGCAAGTGTTCAAATTATCTACAGTGCTACCACAGGGGAAATAAGGCATTACATGTCCCTTTTTTTTTAAATGAATGATCTATCCATGTAATACACAAACACACTGGGTCCTCTAGAGCAAGAGACGCTCTCTGTAGCCGCTCTTTGCTCTGGTTAGACTTCAACATTTCCAGGGCCCCCGCTTAAAAAAACTAAAAACCTACAGCTATATTACTAGATAAATAACTGATGTGTCATTTAGTGTGATGTTACATGGCCACCATATCTGTTCTAGTGCTATTGGTTGACGGGGTTATGGCTTGTGCCTTGCGAGCAGGGACACGGGGAATTTTTTTTATGTAAATCTTATTGTTAGGTATTATGTCCTTATGGCTAGCTGTTATCTAAAAATCATTCTAGTCCCGGAAAAAAACAAACAGTAGAACTTAGAAATGACGTGACATAATGATATTTTAGAGTGATGTGATATCCTGAAAAACCACTTAAGTTAAAGCTTAACATTTAATTAGAGAAGCAGAAAATTGTTCCCAAGGAAATGGATATGTAAATCTAAAACGAAAATAACTGCATGAATATTATTCTATAAATTCTATCTACAGTATATATTTTAGAGCTTTGCATATATTTTCGCACAGTAAATCATACACAGTTCATAAGCCCTTATTCCCTGTGTTGTTAGATTTGATGCCTCGCCAGAGTGTTTTGTGCATAATCTGCATCGCCTATAATGTACACATAAAATGTAATGCATTTTACTAGAAAGCAGAAAATAAACCCAGAATAACACATATTTTGTATAAGGTAGACTGTACCTCGGTAATAAGTGTCTGTATATGCCGAATTAACAAACTCCTTCAGATTGTCCGTCTTCTGTGCAATGTCCAGCAACAAGGGGATAGTGTTATTTTTGCCATAACTTAAGTTCAACATTGCCTTTAGCAAGCAGGTCTTTCCTGTTTCAGGTTCTGTGAAATAAGAAGCACATTTTCTATGTAAAGTAGGGTATTTTGTGTCAAAAAGACACAAAAAATTAATTATGGGGGATAGGAAAAAATGATTGATTGATTGATTGATTGATTAACCATAAATTAATAAGGACAGAAAGCAACATCTTTTGTTGAAAAGTAATTTTTTTACAAGATTGCCATTCTCAAATTGTCAATAAACCGATTCACTGAGCTACAAGAATTCCAAGGAGCAGATACTTTGAATACACAAAACCGAGCTCAGGACAGTACGGTGGCTGATGGGTGAAGTATTATGCAATAGTATGTTACATAACGACTAAAACTGGTAGATTTCCATTAAAATATATGACACCATCTTTCCCCCAAATACAATCCATATACTTGACTTGCAATAAGAGTAAAATCAAAGTTTTCTCTTGGGCCTTTTGCTGCCATGCATAAAATGTCCTTATAGATGGCTCTAAAACTGGAGCCACAAACTAGGAGTAATTTACAATGATTTATAATTAGTCAGAGGGTGGATATACCAGTAAATAAGCAAGCTTTAACCAAGATCATGATATTATAAAAAGTTTAAATACTGGACGAAATTTTAGACCTGAATGAGAGGGAATAATGGGAATCCAAAAATGATCATACTGATGACAATGTTGAGTATATTAAGACAATGGCTCATTCTCAAAGCAGGAGACTGTGGCATAATTTTTTTTTATTCCAGACCTTGAAACTCTCTATAATTATTTAAAGATGGCTAAAGACAAAAACATCAACATTCTTGACTGCACCATTGCTATTGGGCTATTCAAAATGATTTCAATAAAGCACAAGATCAGCAGCGGGCAGACACTGATTATCTACATGGAGAATTAAAAATGTTCATTAAAAAAAATTCATCCTAAGGGCCCCTTGGTCCCAAAAATTTTCAGTTTAAATAATTGTTTTCTAGGTAGGCAATAATTGATTATTTTTCTAAAATGTTTTGTTAGAATTCTAATCTTAGATGAGGACTATTGAAGACTGTCGGGGGATACCTTTATATTCTTTATTAGTAAGGCGCTTCTGAGTCCGTAATAAATAAACCAGAAGATCATCCAGCTCATCACAGTCTCCATATGCTGCAGCATCAAAGATCCGGGTCCGGTCATACAGCTTAAATGTTCTGTCCCTACAGCTGTTAGTAGACTCTACAGATGAGCTCTGTCTGTGACGTAGAAATAAGTAAAAGATTATAAACTATAGATTGGTTTGTTTGTATGATTTTTTTTACATATCTGTTTATCATGTCCATTTTATATTATCAGGAAAATATGGGAAGACCTTATCACATCCATCTGCACTTAGACATAGTAAAGAAATATAAAGATGAGGTCCCTAACATTAAACTTGCAGTGATGGTCGCGAGCCACATTCCAAAAATAGAGAAACATTTGGCGGAAGTGAAGAAGGTGGTACAAGTGGTATTATATATTTTAAGTGGAATAAAGAAGAAAATATGTATGCTACCATCCAAATTGCCATGGTTCAGAGGTTAGAATATGTCTTCAATATAGTCAATTTTGAAATCTTATTGTAGCCAATGCATATGGTCATAACTCAGGGATTCTATCACGAGCCACATAACTGGAGGTTACGAGCCACATGTGGCTCCCGAGCAAATGGTTGGGGATCACTGATGTAAAGTTATACAGCTCTAGATAACATTATTTAGAGGACAACTCCAGCCAAACCTGAAACAACCGAGGTCATGTTCACAAGGCTCCTTAAAGCCAAGATCTGGAGTCCTCTTGAAGATGAGCACTAATACTCAGGAGCTGCTTTAGCTGCCCCTTTACTTATAGAACAGACATGGAGTGGACCATGGACAACAAAATGATGGCTCAGCTGTCAATTTGTTTTCAAAAATATGTATTGTGAGTCAATGTTTGAACAAAAAGATCCTGATGATTCTGATGATCATCTTGGTTGTCCCATGTCGGTTCTGCAGAAACAGTAAGAGATAAAGTCACAGCTAGACTATACAGAGAGAAGATAAAAGTGCCTATTACTGCTCCTACCTCATAGATTGCATTATATACAGAGCCTAGGACTTTGTATACAATAAAGGATTTGTTGTATTCTGTATACATCAAATTGGTATTGTGTCAAGGTAGCTTAGTCTAAAAACACCCATATCAACTACAGTATATGACCAATTTTATGTTTTGGGTTTTAATTCTCTCTGAGAAAGCAGTTTGTAACTAGGAAAAACTGTAGTTAAAAAAATACAATTAATACATACCGTAATGTCCTCAAAGGTATTTTCTAACATTATAAAAAATAAAAGTTAAAGAAAAAGCATACACACCTTATCAGCTGGTTACACGGGTGTCCTTTTTCGATCTGTACATGAAACTTAACAGTCGGAGACATTGCCTTGCTTTCTACCTGATACACCGAGTCCATAGGAGCCATTTCCCTCTCTGTGTCTCCTTTGCCAAAACGGCGGCCTTTCGTTTTAGGTGAACCAAAAATTGCATACTTGGTATGCTTTAATTTGAAGTGTTGGTGAGTTTCGTGGACCTGTAGATTATTGTCATCACTGTGGGATTCATCTGCAGAAGCGTTTGTGTCCTCAGTGTGGTCTGTTTCTTCGAGATCTGATGAACTTCCCATCTTTTTCATTTTCATTTACCTGTAGAAAAATAAGTACCATGTTGTATTGTACAGATTCCTGTAAAACTAATTTTACAAAACAAATACACTTTGAAACACATATCTGTGAACTATAGAGCCATCAGATAATCTCATGCATATACTATTACTGAAGCTGAAGTGAAAATAATATGCCAGCAGAAGCCTTCATCCAGACATAGACTTTATCCATATACTTTAAAGGGGTTTTCCAGGCAATAAAAATTGATGGACTATTCTCAGGATAGGCCATCAATTTTTATTGGCTGGAAAACCCGTTTAACTATTTTTTTTAAAACTTTATATCTTTTCCGGTTTTCTAAAAGGCCCAATTATAGAAGGCCACGTACATGCACACATATAACTATTATTGCTAATACTCATTGCTGTCAAGTCACTTGAATGACTGATAAGGGCCGCATGTTGGCCCAGTGGTTAGAACTATTGTCTTGCAGCGCTGGGTTTCTGGATCCTTAACAAGGGCAACATCTGGATGGAGTTTGTATGTATTAAATGTGTTTGTGTGGATTTCTTCTGGGTACTCTGTTTTTTTTTCCACACTCCAAAAACATACTGATAGATTAACTGGCTTCCTATAGAGAAAGGGCCCTAGTGTGTGTGTGTCTAAAAATTTGATTGTGAACCCCATTGGGGACAGGAATTAATGTGAGTGATGACAATCTCTGTAAAGCGCTAGGGAATACGTCATGGCTATATAAGCAACTGGTAATAACAAATAAATAACTGTATGAATAGTTCTTCTCCGGGACGACTTAAAGGGGTTTTGCCACAATTTATATTTATCCCCAATCCACAAGATAGGTAATAAACGTCTGATCGCAGGGAAAACCACCACTGGGACCACTAGAACGGTGGTCCCAAGCCTATCATATCTACTCACTGCACAACCGCAGTGAGGAGGAGCTTGAATGGAGCGGCGGTCTATAAGGCTGATGGAAAAAGCCAAGCGCTGTACTCGGCTGTCTCCGTCAGTCCCATTGACTTTGTATGGAACGGTACTGCACTACCCGTGGCTTCATTCAAACTCCTCCTTACTGCTATCGTGCAGTGAGGAGGAACAGGGGGCTTGAGACCCCTGTTCTAGTGATCTGTTATGGTCTCATCAGTGGGGACCACAGTGATCAGACAATTAGCATCTATCCTGTGGATAGCTGATAAATGTTACTTGTAGTAAAACCCCTTTAACTTATTTTTAGGTTACTTAATCTTCTCAGTGGTATGTTCATGATTTCTGACCATGATTTTTCCTCTTTCGGTTTTCCATCAGTTGACTGGTATTTTCACCTTCAACATCAATAAAGAGCCACAGAAGATACTATGGCCTGGTGTTTATTTTTATAGACTGATCATTACATTTGAGGATTTTTTTTTAATCCTCAGGTCTTCCCTATAAGTGTATATTCTCAGCATATTGAAGGTTGTTGATGTTTCCTCTAACAATCTTGAGTCATCCATTATCAAATGCAGCTTTGCCTAAGTTATTTCCCAGTCTGAAGTCTGTATTCTAAATTTCTGGAATGACTACGGTTTCTGAACCAGTATAAAGGTTCTTCATAAGAACAATGAGATGCTCAAGAACACCAATAATCCTCAGGATATTTCATACATTTACATGGTTCACAAAGTCAGACGCAAATTTCAAATGGAAATGAAAAGACTGAATTACCATATTTTTTCAAAAATGTGTTTGGATTCAGGGTCAGTCTGGCCCACCAGAGTAGCAGAGGATCCTTTGGTGGGCCCAGGCTCTGATACAATAATGGTCTCCCATTACAACATGGCCTCAAAGTTCTAACAGAAATCAATTTTGGAAACTTTTTTTTAAATATATTTCACTTTATTAATGATATGTCCTGTGTGTATAACAATAGCAAAAAGATTATGATGCAATTAAAAGTGGACATGCACATACTCTGTAAAGACAAAGGGTGGGCCCTCAGAATCATTACCTTCATGGAACTACAGTCCAACACTCATTGGAATCTGCAAAAGCAAAAGGGACTGTGGGCCAAGAAACAGAATGTCTGAAGTTGAAGGTTACATTTTGATCACACTCTAATAGATGTCAATACATATTTTTATGTATCGGCATAATGTACAGGCATCTAGAGATACACCATATGGTCAACAGTATTGGGACACACCTCTTAATCGTGGAATTTGGGTGTTTCATTTAGTCCTATTGCCACAGGTATATCAAAACAAGCACCTAGGCATGTTATGTAATGACATAATACGAATGAAAAAATAAATATGTCCATCAAGTTTAACCAAGGTATCGGAGAAAGGGAAGAAATTCGAGAAATTATTGAACTTTGTTTTCCGCTACTGATACAGAGGAAGGATAAAAAAAAATGTAAACAAATGCTCCTGCGATAGGCTATTCTACAGATTCACAGTTCTCACAGTAAAGAAGACTTGTCGCCTCTGCAGATTGAACCTTTTTTTCTCCAGACAGAGTGAGGGCCCACTTGTCTTTTGAGGGGGTTTTACATGGAACAGGTTTTCACTATATTTCTTGTATGGGCCGTTCATATATATTTATATAAGTTAATCATGTCCCCCCTTAGTCGTCTCTTTTCAAGGCTAAATAGGTTTCATTATTTTAATCTTCCCTCATAACTTAGATTCTCCATGCCCCTTATTAGCTTCATTGCTCTTCTTTGTACTTTTTCTAACTCCAGGGCATCCTTTCTATGAACTGGGGCCCAGAACTGAACTGCATTTTCTAGATGAGGCCTCACTAATGCTTTGTAATTGGTAATATTACATCCCTGTCCCGTGAGTCCATGCCTCTTTTAATACACGACAATATCTTGCTGGCCTTTGAAGCAGCTGATTGACATTGCATGCTGTTATTTAGTTTATGATCTACAAGTACACGCAGATCTTTCTCAACAAGTGACTCCCCCAGTGTAGCTCCCCCTAGGACATATGAATCATGCAGATTGTTGGTACCCAGATGCATAACTTTATTTGTATACACATCAAACCTCATTTGCCAGGTGGTTGCCCAAACACTCAGTATGTCCAAAGATTGTAATTTTTGAACATCTTCCATAGACTGAACTATATTACATAGCTTGGTGTCCTCTGCAAAAATAGAAATAGTGCTATTAATCCCATCCTCTATATCATTAATAAATAAGTTGAATAATAGTGGTCCCAGCACTGAACCCTGGGGATCACCACTTATAACCGGGGACCATTCAGAGTAGGAATCATTGACCACAACTCTCTGGATACGGTCCTTGAGCCAATTCTCAATCCAATCTAAATCTATAGTCCTTAATTTACCCATTAGGCGTCTATGAGGGACCGTGTCAAATACCTTTGCAAAGAACAAAAACACTAAATGCACAGCGGCCCCTCTGTCTAGGTTTATACTCACCTCTTCATAAAAACAAATCAGGTTGGTTTGGCAACTTCTGTCCTTAGTAAAGCTGTGCTGGCTGTCACTTATGATACTATTTTTTGTCACATAATCCTGTGTATAGTCCCTTAAAAGCCCCTCAAACATTTTTCCCATGATGGATGTTAAGCTTAGTGGTTTGTAATTAAATGGGGAAGACCTAGAGCCCTTTTTGAAAATAGGCACCACATTTGTCCTGCGCCAGTCCCTTGGCACTATACCAGTCACGAGAGAATCTCTAAATATTATGAAGCGGGGGACAGAAATAACTGAACTAAGTTCTTTAAGAACTCTAGGGTGTAACCCATCTGGTCCCAGAGCCTTGTTCACTTTTGTTTTACTTAACTTAGCTTGGACCATATCTACATTCAGCCAATTCTCTTTCTTATGTTGTATATAACAGTCGGCCTTTACAAACATTTGCAAAAGAATGGGTCGTTCTAAAGAGATCACTGAATTCCAGTGTGGTACTGTAATAGGATGCCACCGTTGCAGTCAGTTCATGAAATTTCTTCCCTCCTAGATATTCCACGATCAACTGTAAGTGGTATTATTGCAAAGTGAAATCATTTAGGAACCACAACAACTCGGCGACAAAGTTGCAGACCACGTAAAGTTACAGAGCGGGGTCGCCGAGTTCTGAGGAGCACAGTGCATAACATTCGCCAATAATTGCAGAGCTCCAAACCTCCTCTGTAATATACATCCACACAAAAACTGTGCACGGGGACCTCACGACATGGGTTTCCATGGCCGAGAAGCTGCATGCAAGCCTTACATCACCAAGCACAATGCCAAGTGTCAGATGGAGTAGTATAAATAACGCTGCCACTGGACTCTGGAGCAGTGGAAACGTGTTCTGTAGAGTACACCAAGACATTTTGGACAATTGTATGCTTTCAACTTTGTAGGAACAGTTTGTGGAAGGCACTTTTCTGTTCCAGTCCTCTCGTCCAACATCAGTGTCTGACCTCACAAATGCTCTTCTGGTTGAATGGGCAAAAATTCCCACAGACAAACTCCAAAATCTTGTAGAAAATCTTCCTAGAAGAGTGGAAGCTATTTTAGCCGCAAAGGTGGGACCAACTCCATATTAATGCCTATGGATTTAGAATGGGATGTCATAAAATCTCCTGTAGGTGTAAATATGTAAGTGTCCCAAAACTTTTCTCCATAAAGTGTATGTTCAAGTTAAAGGGACTTAAAAACAAATGTACAAAAGGGCTTTTTTTTTTTTAAGTCATTTTATTCTTGTGGCCCTTATGGCCAAAATCAGCTGCATCCTCACAGAGCTAAAATGTTATTTCCCAAATCCATGAAATTGGATGACAACCATAGATTTTGTTTGATTCCAGGTACGTTAATGCAGTCTGTGAAAAGTACTCTGGAGCCATTAATGGATTCCTGGAAGATGCTCAATGGCTGAAACACTTATAGGAGGAGAATTATAGTCATTATGATAATACACATCTGGGGAGAAGTCCTGTCTATGTGTATTTTAAGCCAACCTTAAATAAGACACTCGGAGGAGTACTTATGAGATTTATCCACTTGCTGCTGATGACCTTCATATCCCACTAAACTAATATAACCCTAAAATAGTTCCAAATAGGATATAGTTATAGAGTATGCAACAAATACATCCTATAGGATATAGCCATTGTTCCGAATAGGATATTGTCATGTTCAAAGTATCAAATACAATACAATTTTCAAAAGAAAGTCTAGGTAGTCCAACCCATGCCCACACATCCAAAATGTAGTGAAAACATGAAAGGAAAAATAATAATAATAATACAAAATAAATAAATAAATATATATATCTATATCTATATATATATATATATATATATATATATATATATATATATATATGTATGTATATATATATATATATATATATATATATATATACCTATATATATATATACATATATATATATATATATATATATATATATTGATATTACATTGAATTGTGTGTTACTAACTTACCTCTACTACACCAATATATACAATGACAATCCCAACCCTAGTGTACTGACAAACTCAGCTCTGCTACATATACATGTATGAATGTTTAAATACAATATTTAATGTTTTGACAAAATCATTATTCCATAAGTGTTTTGTCCTCCTAGACCCAAGATAGCATAAAAGTTATAAATCACATACAATGCAAAAAGTCTAGATAAAATTGTTACCTTGTGGAGTCGCTCTATATTATCTCAGCTTCCTTAACATATGTTTACTGGATCTTTACAGTTATTTCTGTCCGTGTCTTTATTAGGACCAAAGCGCTATTCCCAATACTGCGTCAGGATTTTATGAGATGCTTGATAGATGGGGCTGAGCTATTGCTCCTCTCTTCTTCCAGTGTTCTGATATTTTACAGCACAGAAAGCTTCAGCAAACTAATAATGTGATGACTGAGGAAGAGCTTGTAGAGTATGTTATTCCCAAGAGCTCTCAAGGCTTTTACTGGGAGCTCTGCACATGTGGATTCTTCATTTAGTAGCAAATGCCCCAGTCCAGACTTGATCTTTACTTCCAGCATTCATTAGGATGATGATTACAAAGACATATAGAGAGGAACCCATGGGAACTGTTACACGGATTTCATGCATGTTATAAAAATATGACTACAATCCATGTTTACAACCACAATGGAGAACAGCTAATACTGTGACATTATCGTTCCCATAGATTAGATAAAGCAATATTACGAAGAACACTGGTATTTGGATTCCTAAAAATAAACGCCAACATTTATCAAAAGTGGAGTCATTTTAGGCAACGTTAACAATTACTTTATTCATGGACATTGCAACAAATTTATGATTGATTTGCCCTCTTTGATAAATCTGCCCCAACACACATCAGTGCTATTAACTTTAATACTGGCTAAAATCATGCCATTTTTTCCTACACCGGGGTCTGTGGCGGGAATTTATCAATATTAATGGCATAAAAAAGACGAAAACAGACCTATTTCTGGAAGGTAAGTTAGTAAGGCACATGTTCAATTTTTTTGTGCGTTTCCAAATAAACTGCTCCAAAAGCTGAAACTCATGTAACGCAGGCAGTCACAGTTTTTGTTAAAATCGTGAGGGGGAAAAACTCTAAAAAGATGCCACATCTTAAAAGAAAATGTCACCAGGGCCAAATAGGGCGCAAAGAAAAAAGCACCACTGTGTGTGGAGAATTTCAAACTCTCCTATTGACTACTAGCAATCATTTGGCCGCTGTGTTTTTATCAAAAATTGTCTGAAAAGATGGCAATAAAACACCATAAAACCTTGTAAAGAAAACACCTTAAACAAGACTGTAAGAACCAACCAAACTCACAGAATGCAATGTGCATGGGCAATATTTTATAACTACAAAAAAAAGGCTCAGAATTACTAAGACCGGCATTTCATATACCAGTCTAAGGCCTAGTTCACGCAGAAAAAATCTCCCTCAAAATTCCTGAAGATTTTGACCTGCCTGCACTTTCGAAAAACGCTTTATCTGCCTCTTATTCATTTCAATGGGAGGTCAGAGGGGAACCGCAGCATAAAAGAAAATGCCGCTTTATTTTCCCCGTGATCGGCTAAAAGCCGTCCGTGAAAAACACCTCTGCTTCCCATTGAAAATAACGGGAGGTGATTTTAGCCATTTTTTGGCGCTGATTCCGCATAAAAATCAGCGCCCAAAAAACTAATTGTGAACTAGGCCCAAGATGGAAGCCCGCTGGAGTATGAAGCAACAAATTTATAAAGCGGTGAACGCCTATTAATAAACTTGTTGCATCTTGGGCTGTCCGTGCGGCACAAAGTGACATCTACGATAGCTATGAGCTATGAGGTCCTACCCTTTCTGCTGCCCCCAACTTTTTAAAAAGTGTCAAAAGCAGCATAAAAGGGCAAATAGTCTGAAAATCTTACTAAAGTCACAAAATCTGCGACTTTTTACTGCCACATAAGGGGCGTAAAGCTTTAAATGAATTCGTCCCCAAAGAATGTGGCAACAAATGTGTATTTCATACAAATGAGTTACATTGCTTATGGTTGCAGATCAGAAAGAAAAAACCTTGAAGATATATAACTTTTGACCTCACTTTAAAGTAAAATAATATTAATTTACATCCAGTTACCACAGTTAAAAGTAAATTGTGTCTTAAGCAAGGCATAGATAACGTCTGGGAAAGTTACAGATGAGCTGACCACATAGTCAAGGGAAAATGGATCTAATATTTACCACCAAATCACATGACCACCAACAGTAATTGTGGTTGAGCTAAGTGCCTTTTAGGCCTTGCAATCAATCCGGGGGAGATGATGTGGAAATGTTTTTTGCTCTGTTAAATCACAATAATATTAGTGGTTGAAGCATGTGACTGAAGCAAATTCGAAAAGCTTAGCTGACATGAGAGCCGGTTAATTTTCTACTGACAGTAGTAGGAATCAGCAGATTCTGTCATATTTAAAGGGGCATCCGCTGGATAGGTGAAAAGTGCTTGACCGCGGAAATCTGACCACTGGGACCCCCACCGATCGCCATAACATGGGACCCCCACCGATCGCCATAACATGGGACCCTGGTTCCCCGTTCCACCCAGCCACAAGTTGGTGGCTAGAAGGAGTTTGAATGGAGTGGAGGCCGGGCATGCATGGTACCCCTCAATTCAAAGTCTACGTGGCCGACGGAAACAGCCGACCCCCACCGATCTACCATTTTTACCCATGCTGGAGACTGGAATACCTCTTTATGGCCTGTTTCACATGCAGCGCTTTGAACCCTTTTATTTGGGCGCAGACCCACATTAATCAAAGTGGTGTCATTTTAGGCAATATCTAAGTTAAAGCTTGGCTAATTTACTAACGTATATTGTGACAAATTTTTTGACTGCATGTGCCCCCTTCGATAAATCTGTTACAACATGCACCACTGCCATTAACTTTCACACTGGCTAAAGTTATATCACTTTTTCTACACCAAGATCTGTGCGGAGCAGAGATACAACTTTTTTTCTCATTTGAGACTTTAATGAAAATCACATTTCATAATGTCTAAATGCCGAACCCACTTTTCACTGCACTCTTACGAAACAACGTTTATGGCACAAATGGCTTTAAATTCAAGAGCAAATGGTTAATAAATTTGTCACACAGCAGATGCACCAAATACATTTATGTGGGCCATAGCGTTTTGGTTTTTGGCATTTTGTAGCATTTTTAAAGTAATGTACGTAATTTTAATCAAAACGCACCATGCTCTAGATATGGTGTTTTTTCTAGAGCTTTTCTCCATAGAACTTTAAAAATGTCAGGAAAAATGCATGCACAAACTGACACAAAAGACACCACCAAAAATGCATGTAAAAAATTGCCGAATAAAATGTCTGCCACTTTTTCAATGCTTGTAGAACTCGGAAATAAAACCCTGCTTGAAGGACACCTTAAGAGATTTTGTGGTTTTATCCAAATAAAGCTTTATCACTGTATGTATCAAAAGTATTACAGCTTTCTGACGAGGCGCAATAAAGATGGGACCAGGGATCTCCAAGATGGCGCCGAAACGCCCTGCGTGGCAACCTGCTAAGTGCACTCTGCAGAGAAGGGCAAGGAGATAGCAGCGCGATTAGCACTGTTTGCCAGACACTCTCCTGAGGCTGAAGTAGAAGGGATGCCCCACTCAGGTACATGTCGGGCAGACTCTCAACAATTTACTTGGCCTAGTCACCATGAAACAGCCATGCCTGGGGCTACAGGTCTGGTTATCTTAAACCCCTCAATGATTCCACTATACTGACTCCCTCTAAATCTATAGAGACTGCTTCGCACACTGAACCAACACTGAGGGATGTCTTTTTGGCAGTGGCCAGATGTGGCTCCACACTTTCCTAACACTGCAAATAGGTGGTATTAAGGAAGACATCTCTTGCCTGTGCAATTTGAAGTACAGTCTATTTCAACCCTATTGGCGAAAACCGATCACCTGGAGAATAAATTACGCCGTAACAACGTGCACATTGTTGGCTTTCCTGAAAAGGTTGAAGGCAACCGCCCATCAGAATATTTCAACACATTTCTCAGAGAAACTGTTGTAGTAGGCCAGCTATCTCCTTTATTTGCTAAGGAGTGTGCACACTATGTGCCAACCCATCCATTGCCACCTGGGGCTCACCCTCACACGGTGTTGGTAAAGCTCCTTCATTACAAGGACAGGGATACTATACTACTGAAGGCCAGAGATCTTAAGGATGTTACTTTCAATGGCTGAAGGGTTTCCATTTATCCTGATTATTCGATAATGATTCAGAAGCAGCGAGCGCAATTTTAGGATATTAAAAAGTGCCTCAGAAATGTGCACATTCCATACTCTACCTGGCGAGTGGTGGTGAAAGGAAAAAATTTCCTTTTTCAAAACACCTAAAGATGCCCTATCTTGGCTGGATCATAATGAACATAGACTGCGCTATACTGAGTGATCTAGTACCCGGAGTAGTCAGTGCATCCAGCTCACATTTGCTTCATATATTTGGCCTCCTTTGCCCAGGAACTCACACTATGCTGCTACCTGACTGTAGTGGTTGAAGTCTTTGTGGGGTTGACCAGTACTCAGTCAACATTATTTTTCCTTCCATTTTGTTGTTCTCTTTCTCTGTCAGGATGCGTAGTTTGACAAGATGGAGGTGAATTATGTCACTCTGCTTCTACTCTAGCTTCATGGAGGACTGGTGCCACAGTCGGTCCTACCGGACTCAGCTTCTAAGCGGAACTTGTTTTCTTTGTTTCTTTCTTCTGTTGAGAAGCTATTATTTGAAGATATCAATGCTCTTAGGCCTCATGCACACATCCTTCAGTTTTCACGTCCGTTTAAAATGGATCCGTGTGTCCGTTGTGACATCAGTGTGGTTTCCGCTGTCACTCCGCGTCCGTTCCGTTGTTCCGTTTTATATAGATGTGCTTCCGTTTGTCTTCTGTTTTAAACAGTCCATTAAAATCCATCTTGTGGGTTGAATGCAGGGAACTTTGGCACGCCCTGCCATTGCTTAGCAACGGACCCGTGAAAAACGGACGGCACGCGGATGCCTTCCGTGTGCCGTCCGCTTTTATGACGGATCCATAGACTTCAATGGGCCCCACGGTCATTGAATGACGGACCAAAGTAGGACATGCTCTACTTTTGACGGAACGGACGAACGGAACCGTCAAAACAACGGAAGTGTGAATGGCCCCATAGAAATGAATGGGTCAGGGTGCTATCAGTTAAAAAAATGGATAACACCCTGAAGAAAATAACTGAAGTGGGCATGAGGCCTTATACTGCTAATTGTCCTTAGAAATGTTACATAGTAAAGTATACCTGTTCTGCTCATGCACACCCTGTAACATGTCTTTGGGTAGTAATGTTTAATGGCTGATAAAATAACTTTTCTTACTTGGAATGTCAGGGGATTGGGGATCGACTAAACAACATTTGGTGTTTAACTATATCAAATCCCATCCACCCACTATAGCTTGTTTACAGGAAATTTATTTTACTAGTGATAAAGCACAGGGGTTCAAAAGGGCCTGGATAAGTCATAGCTATCATTCTATTTATACTGGGTATTCCAGAGGGGTTATTGTATTTGTCCACAGACTTATTCCGTTCCAATGCTTGGAGCAGGACATAGATGCCGAAGGTCAATGATCTTGGGCTCTGATAGTAAAGCACCATTTATAGATGACATTAAGTTCTTGGCCCGCAGTCTATCGGCTCATTCATCCCTAATTTTAAAATTGCGTTGGTCATAGGGGCTGCTAGCATGAAGGGATGTTTCTTGGAAGTTTAACGCTTTCTAGTTAAACCTTGTTAGTGGTGATCAGGTAGAATCTAGTCTAATAGAATTTTTTGCTTTTAGTAAGGGATCTGTTTCTCAGCTTTTCCTTTGGGATTCTATGAGGGCTTTATTACGTGGTGTACTTATACAACAGATAAGACATATTAAAATAAAAAGTTGACAATTAGGTAAGTTTTTGCAGTACAGGGTATTGGATACAGAGGCACGCTATATTTGTGAAAGTAAAGACGCTGCCAAAGCTGGATGGTGGGAGGCCAAAGAGCCGTTACAGTCTCACCTTAGACCCCATGCACACGAACGTGCTTTTGCGACCGCAATTCCCCTGAAAATCCACGGGAGAATTGCGGCGCCATTCATTCCTATGGGGCCATGCACACGACCGTGGTTTCCATGGTCCGTGCATGGACCAGGAGCCTGGACCGCAGAAAGAACGGGCATGTCTTATTATTTATTACGGCCGTGTTCTGCGGTCCAGGCTCATAGGAAATAACGGACGCAGCCATGTGCACGGCCCGTGATTTGTGGGCGGCTCACGGGTGACACTCCGCTGCCGGCCGACCCGAAAATCACGGCTGTGCACATGGCTACGGTCGTGTGCATGAGGCCTTAGACATGGCTCAGACATGGCTGATAAATCACATATGTTTTCTAAACAATTATTTTATGAAGAAGGGGAAAAGGCGGGCCACTGGTTGGCTACTGTAGCCAAGGCATAACAGGGTAACACATATGTCCCAGAAATAAAACATTCCCTGGGTAACGTAGTTAATGACCCCTGTGAAATGTTCTGCTTATACTACTCACGGTTAAATACCTCTAGTAGTTGAATGACCACAAACCAGACTTTCTTATATTTACAGCCTGTTCACCTTCCTACTCTTTCTATTGAGCAAAGGGATATGTTAGATGCCCTGTCAAAGTTAGAGAAGTTGGAGGCTGCTGGTTTAGCACTTGCTAACAATAAGGCACCCGGCCAGGATGGTCTCCCTGCGGAGCTTTACAAAAAAAAATACAAAAATTGGTACTGTATTGTTTCCTGTCCTGCTAGAGACGTTCCAGGCAGCTGTAGACACAGGTTGTTTACCACCTTCCATGCAAAAGGCTGTGAATATTTTCCTGATTAAACCAGGCGAAGACACGCTTCTTCATGACTCTTATCGCCCAATATCCCTACTACCTGTAGATGTCAAAATTATTGCAAAGGCGCTAGCTTTTAGACTCTCGCAGATTAATCGGTCGTTAAATAACCCTGATCAATGAGACTTCATGGCATCAAAGTCCATGGCTATAAACCTAAGAAAGCTGTATCTGAATTTGCAAATACCTGTAGATAGCCCAGGCAATAGGAACATTTGCTCCCTGGACACCGCTAAGGCGATTTACAGTATTGAATAGGGGTTACCTGTGGGCAGTGTTGACTAGAGTGGCGTTTGGTACAACTTTTATCTCCTGGATTCAATTACTGTATTCATCACCTCGATTCAGGATCAGGGTGAATGGGTCCCTTTCAGAACCCTTTGCACTGGATAGAGGCACTAGGCAGTGTTGCCCTCTGCGCCCCTGGCAAAAGTTCTTTGCACTGGCAGTGGGACCATTGGCTGCGCTGGTTCATTCATAGGAAGACATAGAAGGTTTTAAGACAGGTGATATGGTTGAGAAGATAGCATTATATGCATATGAGCTTTTGTTGTTTTTAGCGGACTCCACTTCTTCCTTTATGACTGCTATGTCGGTCATTGACACATTTGGGAATCACTCAGGATTGTCTATTAATTGGTCCAAGTCAGTGGTCTTTCAGGTGGATGGACCGGACACCTCTTTTCTAACCGGACGTTCCCCATTGACATGGGTAACGACATTTAAGTATTTGGGTGTTATAATCTCCATGACGCTCACGGATTAGGAAAAGTTAAACCTCTCCCCGTTTTGAGAAAAATTTGAAAGTAAATTGGACTCTTGGCGTAAACTGTCCCTCTCAGTCATAGGAAGTGCTTCTGCTTCAGATGGTCTAGATGCCTCAATTACTATTCGTCGTCCATAATGCCCCAATATGGATATTTAGATGGTTCTTTTTTAAAGTTCATAGATTATTCAGGGACCTTATCTGAAAAAAAGAGTGTGCCAGAATAAAATAGGAAATGCTCCAGAGAGCTAAAGATGCCGGTGGACTGGCAGTTTCTTAGTCCCGAGATGTATTATTTGGCCGTGTAACGGTAACACAACGTTTTTCTTATCCATGGACCTTTGTAATTGCGAAAAAATTAACAACAACACCTTATAACCTGAATGTAACATACAATGCGCCTTTCATATTGTGTGATATTAATTAAAAAATATACAAACACTTAAAAAATAAAGTTTAATATTTTAAATTGAATTATCACTCGACTTTAATTATTCTGGAATTCATATTGCAAAATACATGTTGATTATCTGTAAAGCACAGCACCAGAAATTGGATGCTATAAGGCAAATATTGTATATTTACTTTACCATGGCAATTACTAGGCTCTTGCAAGCAATTGACGTGTATTTGGCTGTTAAATTTGCGGAATATGACCACAGATTTGTAATATGTTGAGGGATAGTTACTCTTGAACCATTACCATAGCTGCACCTACAGCAGAATCAACATCCTTTCCATAGACTATAGGGAAAGGGAAGATCTTCTCCACCTCCTGCTTTAGGGCAGCATTCCTTGCCAATGCACTTCCACTCCCAATGATTCGCTTAATCCCAGACTGTTTCAGTTGGTGTGATGGTAGCATGGAATGAATGTTCTCAATAATGCCGCGACATAGTGCTCTAGTCACCTGACCTAGTGACAGCTCGGCAGATGTCAGGTTTGAAACAGAAGCATGACTGTCTGGAGAATGTCTCTCCCCAAAGAGTGTAGGACAGATGGTAAGGTGGGTGTCATTTGCAGACACAGCGGCACTGATCGCCCTCGTGTATATGTTGGAGTCAGTAGTTTCAAGACCTGTAAAGAAGAAAAAAAATGCTAGTCAGACTCTTAATATTTCTTGGGCTCCAGATTTTTTTAAAAAAAGGCAAATTTACAGCATGAGCACTCTCACAAATAAGTATGTATTTTCCTTCACCAATCCTTTCATGTCTGAAACGAGCAGATGAATTGTAACACAATGATGTGAGTATAAACTAATGTGTATGTGGGACAATGTGTATCCCCCCGATGACATACATAGTGGAAAACAAGAAACGGCTTGGTTGGATTTCAACATGCCCAATTATTTGTTCCCCTTGCAAGATAAGTGATGACAGAGGTCCCTGGCAACGCATTATCCCACAGCTGTAAAATTACATTTGTGGCTGATCGGAGAATCAATGGGTGTTGGACATCGACATTATGTGTATGGCTAGCTTAAAGGGGCTAGGTTCACACAACCTATTTTCAGACGTAATGGAGGCGTTTTACACCTCTAATTACGTCTGAAAAAACGGCTCCAATACATCGGCAAACATCTGCCCATTACTTTCAATGGGTTTGCTGATGTACTGTGCCGACGACCTGTCATTTTACGCGTCGCTGTCAAAATACGGCATGTAAAATTACAGCCTCGTCAAGAGAAGTGCAGGACACTTTTTGGGATGTTTTTGGAGCCGTTTTCTCATAGACTCCAATGAAAACAGCTCCAAAACCGGCCGTAAAAAACGATGCAAAAACCGCGAGTTGCTCAAAAAACTTCTGAAAATCAGGGGCTGTTTTCCCTTGAAAACAGCTCCGTATTTTGAGACGTTTTTGACTCTACGTGTGAACATACCCTGAGGCTGTTCTGATCTCTGCTTATTGATTTATGACAGATATTCAGCGTTTAAGGAATTGTTAAATGTATTTGTTGGTGTTTCACATTTCTAGCAAGTAATTGTGATCATTATTAGGTCCTCTTTGGCTCTAATTTTTTCTTTGATCGCTCTCTACGAAAATCTTGCAAAAGTTTTGCATTGCAGTTTTTCCTTTATAAATTTCCTCCCTCTAGGATGCTCTCCTGGCTTTAATTCCAAAAATCTTAATAAAAAAACTGCACAAGAAACCGTATGTCTGAATCTAGACTAAATTTAGTTAATGAATTTTAAAAAGTTTATTAAAAGAAAAAAAAAAAAGAAAAACATCTTATATATTCTTGCATAATTTAGAGATCTTGAATTTCATAGAATTTTAGTTGTTAAATCTTTTGGCACAAATAGAGAACCCACAGAAAAGCTTTGTATCCAGAAAAATAGACGAATGTAGTTACTGTCTCCTGCTAATGTGTACAGGAAATGGGAGATGTCTTGAGACCAGATTGCACTTATCTAATTGTGTTAGATTCTTTCAATTTAAAATCAGGTTTTCTGTGTATATCGCCAAATTCTTTCTACATAAAAAACTTACATTTCAGGTATTCCCATGTAAAATCAAGAAACAGGTCTGTCATAGTGACAGGTTCTCTATTAAAATAAGGGCATCAATAGAATACCATAATAGAGTTACCAGGCTCAGCTTCTGTGTCTACGCCCATAGGTAATCAGTCGGCACCTGCTTCTATGTCTGTGAGACTGACTCCATCTTCCACCAATCAGGATGGCAGGCTTAGGAGTGGGAGAGCATATCACAGCCTGGCCAGACGGAGCTAGCTCCCGCCCTCTGTCTATTTATACCTGCCTTTCCTGTTCCTCCTTGCTTGTGATTCTTCTCATTTGGTTTCCTGGCCCTGCTGCAGCTTCTTGAACTATTTGACCCTGCTTCATATTGACCCTGGCTTACTGACTACTCTTCTGCTCTGCGTTTGGTACCTCGTACACTACTGGTTTGACTCGGCTTGTTCACTACTCTCCTGCTCTGCGTTTGGTACCTCGTACACTCCTGGTTTGACTCGGCTCGTTCACCACTCTTGTTGCTCACGGTGTTGCCGTGGGCAACTGCCCCTTTTCCCTTGCTTCTGTGTACCCTTGTCTGTTTGTCTGTCGTGCACTTATTGAGCGTAGGGACTGTCGCCCAGTTGTACCCCGTCGAATAGGGCGGGTCGTTGCAAGTAGGCAGGGACTGAGTGGTGGGTAGATTAGGTCTCACTTGTCTGTTTCCCTACCCCCATCATTACAGTTACACTAGGGTTGCAAATACACCCACTAAATAGTCCACTAAAGAGATAAAATAAAGGGGCTGTAATTTCCATTGTAGCATGCAGCATATTACCCAAAAAGGTACTATTGGATATTACAAACAACTGGACGTCTATATAACTAAATATACATACTTAAACACATACTTATACAGTGATCAGCCATAACATTAAAACTACATATATTGTGTAGGTCTCCCTCATGTCACCAAAACAGCCCTGATCAATCGAGGCATGGACTCCACAAGACCTCTAAAGGTGTCCTGTGTTGTCTGGAATCAAGACGTTAGTAGCAGGTCCTTTAAGTCCTGTAAGTTGTGAGGTGGGACCTCCATAATTTGGACTTGTTTTTCCAGAACATCCCACAGATGCTCGATTTGATTGAGATCTGTGGAATTTGGAGGCCAAGTCAACACTTTGAACTCTTTGTTATGCTCCTCAAACTTTTCCAGAATAATTTTTGCAGTGTGGAAGGGAGTATTATCCTGCTGAAAGAGGCCACTGCCATCAGGGAATACCATTGGCATGACGGGGTGAACTTGGTCTGCAACAATGTTAAGGTAGGCGGTACGTGTGAATCAGGGGCGTAGCTAAAGGCTCATGCAAAGGTTCTTCTCGGCCCCCCCCAAAAAAAAATGTCTCATGGCCGACGGTACGCAGCTATCAGCTGAATCACTGGGTCTCCAAAGTGACCCAACAATGCAGCACCAGCAGCCAGGGGCGTCACTAAGGACTTAAAACATTAGGGGAAATAGCCCCAATACATGTGTTCCTCACAAAAAAATGCACGCGTGTATGTACTGTATATGTGTACATAGGAGACAGCATATCTATAGCACTACGACCCTATAGCTATGGATAGGATTAGATACAGCGGCTCAGCAGACGGGATCACACATGACAGGATTAGATATAGGGCCTAGCTCGCTGACATTGCGGTTCCAGCGCTGGACCCAGGAAAGGTAAGTATAAGAATTGTTTTGCTTTTTTATGTGTTACTAATTATTTTTGTGTATTTGTGTTTTTTTACAAGTTCGGTTGTTGAACTACTTCACATTCGAGGACTACTTCGATAACGTTGTTTTTTTTATTCTCAATAAAATGGTTAATGAGGGTTGTGTGTGGGATTTTTCTTTCAATAAAATATTTTATCTATGTCTTTGTATTTTTTTAAACTTTATTACTACCGCCTAACGCCTTATGCACACGACTGAGTCCCTTTTTCACGGACCCGATTCACCCGCTAAAGTGAATGGGTTCGTGAAGACTATCGGGTGCCACTCGGATGCCGTCAAAAAGGCCCGAGTGGCACAGCAGTCATGTGCAAGAGACCTTAGTAATACCGGTAGCTGCTGGCTGATCAACAACGCCCATTACTAAGGTTGGGCTTAATGTTAGATCTGAAGAGGCTAACACTAAACCCATTATTACCCTGGTACCCACTGCCACCAGGGGTACCGGGAAGAGCCGGGTATGATCCAGTACCCGAACATCTGAAGTGATGGAGGGGCACTGGCGCGGCCGCAGGCTGGTATTATCAGGCTGGGAAAGCCCAAAAACAGTGGCCCTTCCACCCTGGTAATGCTAAGCTGCTGCTGCTATGTTGTATCTGGCTGGTTATAAAAATGTGGGAACCCCACATCGTGATTTCCAATAATTATTATATTTTTTTTTTTAAATGACGTGGGGTCCCCCCATTTTTCATAACCAGCCAGATGCAACACAGCAGCAGCCTAGCATTACCAGGGTGGGAAGGGCCACCTTTCCCAGCCTAATAGCACCAGCTTGTGGCCCCCCCAGTGCCCGACCATCAATACAGATGGTCGGGTACTGGATCGTACCCGGCTCTTCCCGGCACCCCTGATGCAGTGGGTACCAGCGTAATACTGGGGTTAGTGTTAGCCTTTTCACCAGCTAAGCCCCGCCTTAGTAATGGACGCTGTCAGTCAGCGGCAATTACTAAGGCGGTAGCGATAAAGATTAAAAAAATTACAAAGACATAGAAAAAATTGATTTATTGAAATAAAAAAAAAAAACACACAACCCTCATTAACCATTTTATTGAGAATAAAAAAGCCGTCATCAAAGTTTCCATCGGGTAACCCCTCAACAGAAAGGCAAACTGAAACCTCAGCTTCCGTTTCCCTCCCCATTGATCTCAATGGTGATGGAAACGTTGCTAAAGGTTTCAGTTTTTCACCGTTGTGACAGGATGCAGTTGTTTTGCATTTTTGACTGCGCTATTGATTCCGCCAAAACAACGGAACTTGTTCACAATGGTGACAAATGGTAACCATTAGCAAAATTTCTGTCACCATTGAGATCAATGGTGATGCAAACAGAAGCTAAGGTTTCCATTTGCCTTTCCGTTGAGGGGTTAACCCGACGGAAACCTCAGACGCAAGGGCAGTGCTGATGTGAACAGGGCCTTAGATACAGGGCCCATGTGCATGTGTGATACTGTTTGTTGGACCCTGTATCTAAGCCTAAGGTAGGCCTAGATACAGGGTCCAGCAGACAGTAATGTTATACAGTATAAGATTACTGTCTGCTGGGGCCCTGTATCTAAGCCTACCACATAGTAGGCTTAAAAGGGGTTGTCCAGTCCCTAAACATTGATGGCCTATCCTCAGGATAGGCCATCAATAGCTGATGGGTCAGGGTCCGACTCCCGGGACCCCCCAATCAGCTTTTTTGAAGGGGATGCAGCGCTTGTACATCCATGTCGGCGATTCAGTGTGGGAAAGTGACCGGAATGAAGGGGAAGTAGCACTTGTACGAGCGCTGCACCCCCTTCAAAACAGCTGATTGGCGGGGGTCCCGGGAGTCGGACCCCGACCCATAAGCTTCAGTAGACAGTAATATTAAACTTACCCTACTCTTTGGCCACAGTGGAAGTCCTGACTCCATCCAGGGTCGGGATGTTGTGCGCAGTGCATAGCGTTGTGATGTCATGCGTTGCGTACAGCGCTGTGATGTCAGTACCCCCGCTGGGCTCCTGAAAGAGTGGGGTACGTACAGTCAGTCACTATAGTAACAGGGACCCGTGTAGTTTTTTTTTACATAGGCCCCATTTACTTTAGCAACTTTTCATTCATGTGGTGCGGGGGGCCCCTCTGTCTTCGGGGCCCGGTCGCAATTACGACCCCCATAATTACGCCACCGGTGTGAACCACCCACATGAATGCCGGGACCCAAGGTTTCCCAGCAGAACATTGCTCAGTTCGTCACACTGCCTCCTGGTGCAATCTCTTCCCTAGGTAAGTGACGCACACGCACCCGGCCATCCACATGATGTAAAAACAAATGTGATTCATCAGACCAGGCCCCCTTCTCCTGTTTCTTTACTGTAGGCGCTTTCGGTGGTGGACAGGTATCGGAACGGCCACTCTAACCGGTCTGCAACTATGATGCCCCATACACAGCAAGATGTGATGCACTGTGTGTACAGACATCTTTCAATCTAAGCCAACAGTAACCTTTTCAGAAATTTGTGCTACAGTAGCTCTTCTGTGGGAGTGGACCAGTTGGGGTAGCCTTTGCTTCCCAAGCGCTTCAATGAGCCTTGGGCGTCTATGATCCTGTAGCCGGTTCACCAGTTGTCCTTCCTTAGGCCACTTTTGGTATGTACTAACCACTGCATACTAGAAACACCTCAAAAGACCTGGCGTTTTGGAGATGCTCTGACCCAGTTGTCCAGCCATCATAATTTGGATAATTTTAGACCCCCGGACGAAGCAGGTAGCGAAACACGTGTTGGGGATCAGGGTCCGCCTCTTTTGGTCTGTATTCTGTCCTACTTTTTGTGCCTGTGTAGTCTAATTATTTTCCCTAACTCGAAACTTGTCAGTATGGGGCTGCTACATTTACTGTTCAGGCACTTGCACTTTGTTGTATTCACCTACGCATTTCTTCCTATAGGAGGTTTTTAGTATTTCGATGTGGGGATCCGTGCATCATGCGTTTGTTGTTCCATTTTATATTGTTTTATATTTGTGACGATAAACTAATTTCCCCTTGGTGATAAATAAAGTTTTATCTATCTATCTATCTATCTATCTATCTATCTATCTATCTAGTATTTTATTTTCTATCTATCTATCTATCTTGTATTTTATTTTCTATCTAATAAAGATGTTGTATTTTGCATTATACTTATTATTCTGCCTATATTTTGTGATAGGAGTATATCATAATTTGGCCCTTGCCAAAGTCACTCAGATCCTTACACTTGCCCATTTTTCCTGCTTCCAACAGATCAACTTCAAGAACTGAGTGTTTACTTGCTGCATAACATATGCCACCCCTTGTCAGGTGCCATTTCTAACCAGATCAATGTTATTCACTTCATGTGACAGTGATTTTAATGTTATGTCTGATTGATTTATATATTTACCTGCTTCTTACAAGCTCCTAAGTGGAGCCACCATGGACCTGCCAAAAGCCTGGCTATGAGCAAATTTCTTTTAATTTGTCATGGGATTTTTTTTGCCACATGCTAGATTATCAGGATTTCTGAGCCATCGTGCTAGATTAAAGGATGTACTTAAATGCACAAAGAAGCTGTACATTCTTGCCGCATTTGCATGGTTAGTCCAACCCCTAATCCAAAAACAAACTGTTAGGTCAACTGGTTATTATAATAATTTGGCCCTAATCTCTGTGTGTAGATGATGTAGTACTCAAATGGAGAAGGGGCCAATAAAAATTAATATACTTTCAGAAATTCACAGCGGAATATGTTAAACGCTAACTAAACGTTTGACAAACTTCTGAAATGTCATAGTGACATGTCAGACGTTTTGATTAGTGGGGTCTGAGCACTGAGACCCACAACAATCGCTAAAACAAACCTGCTGAAGCGTTCGTGTGAGTGCCCAGTCACTTCGTGTCTGTTTGACTTTTCCCGGAAATCAATGTATCGGAGTTCGTGCTCATAGACTTTCTATTAAGCTCGTACTCCGATACATTGATTTCGGGGAAAAGCCGGACAGAAATTAAGCAGCTGAGCGCTCACAAGAGTGCTTCTGCCGCTTCGTTTTAGCAATTAATGGGGGTCTCAGTGCTTGGACCCCCACCAATCAAAACTTCTGACATGTCACTATGACATGTCAGAAGTTTGTCAAACGTTTAGTTACCCTTTAACATTGTATAAATATCTGCACAGTTAATCAGACGGTGTATATGTATTGACAGTACAGATATTACCTAGATCTGCTGTCCATTGAGCCAACATTGTGACAAAGGATGCAAAAACATTTCCTCCATTCAGTGAAGCAGCAACTGCCAAATACCGATCCTTGAAGTAAGGAAAATAGGTCACAGCTTCCGTAGGACTAGGGTGGTCTTCAGGCTGAAATCCCTCCGGCATAGGGAAGGTCAGCTGAGCAGAAGTGCTAATATTCAGGACTTGCAAATTAGAAAATAATAATTCATGAAAAGTCAAATATGTACATGCTACACAGAAAGTCACAAAATCAAATAACGTGAAACCAATGAGATATTCTGTAAATTGTATATCCTCAATTTATTAAAGTTTAGCTCCAGTGATCCAGCTCTCCCGCCAAAATTTTAGAATGGATGTTAGGAAATAAGCAGGGCAGACCGATTACTAAGGCAACAGTCGGACGCCAGAGCCTCACATGCAAATCTCCTGCGCAAAAGAGGCATCGGCATTAGCCTTGGCAACCAGCCAGACCTACCTCCTCTCCCAATGTCAGTTCTACACTTGGGGGGGGGGGGGGGGGGGTGGGGGTGTGAAGCTGGCGCTCTGAATCACGAGAACTATCGAGTTCCACATAGAAAAAGTTTCAAGTAGTCCTATAAATAATATTACTTCTTCATAGCCAAAACACAGAGAAGCGCACAACCAGTTAAAACTCCAATATCACTGAAAAAGAAAGGCTCATCCACCACGTGATACTTTCTTTTTTCCTGGAAATTAGTTAAAAAATTTGTATGGAGACATAGGTCCCAAGATAGACATCCTGGAGATAGACTGGCAGTCCATTGTTTGGGGGGATCTAATAATTACTTGTAGACACTGTGAAGGCTCAGAAGATGCGGTTAGTAAAGTGGCATTCTGGCATGCAGCCACAATCACAATGAATATAAACACCGTTAATTATTACGTAGATACATATATCTGTATTGTTGTTACTTAGATTTCAAAGAAGACATTTAATATACTGAATGAAAAAGGACAGTAGTAACCGCAATATATGTGAGCCAGAACAGACCTCAAGTGCTTCTACTTGTCATGTTTTAAAGGATATCGTTTGGGGGTTAAGACAACACTTTCCCATATGCCATATGGACATCATAGAGGAGGGTACCCTACTCTGGACCCCCCTTTATTACCTAAAGTGGTTTCCATCTGCTTACCAGCCCGTCCATGAATCAATCATCACTTCCTCAGCGATAAAAGCTGATCTCACTCTATAAAAGGGATTGTCTTCATGATCCTACTACTTTTATCTTTAGAATTGGATCTTTGAATGTCCTAGTTGAAAAATGTCCCATTCTGTGCAATATGACTGCATGCTCATTACAGTCCCATTAAAATTCATGTGGGACAACTCCTCCAAGATCTCAGATGATGGCGCACACCAGGATGCAGCAACCCATGGCATGTGTGCCAGCTGGCACACGGAACAGGTTTGTCTCGCACGCTGAGTCCCAAGCCCTACAAATACGCTCTAGCCTAAACCTACCACAACACTGCCCCCTCGGCATGATTGATAGCTCTAGGGTGCGCCGACGTCACTGGTTTCTTTAGGGCCAGGGTGGGATTTGCATGAGATTTAACGAAAGAAACCAGTGACGTCGGCGCAAGGCAAAGGGGAGGCATTCGGACCTTGATTTTGACACCCGTCTTACGTACGCAGTACAATTCTATTATTGTCGGCTGTCACTCCCATTACACAGGGTAGCACCTGCCATGAGGCGACATGAGCCTCTGGCCTCAGGCGGCAGGGTACAGCACTTCTAAGGGGGCAGCACTGCAGCTAAGAACTGCTGTCCCACTACCCATCCAGGTATTAGCAGATGATCTATGCGGCTACCTTAAAAGATCCCCTCCAGCCCCCCTTCCCTACTCTTCACATGAATCTCTCCTCCTGCTGTGATATGATACAGCTTTGCAGTCGGGACCTGATGGCGGGGGTGGGGGAGAGTGTCTGCAGGCACAGTGTCGGGCTGTGAGAAAAAGTGCTGGAGTGGAGGCTCTCACCCCATGAAGCTGCTGCACTGGATTCCTTCTACAGCTATCCTACATAAAAAGTAAGTGTATGTTGTTTACAATGTGTACTTTATATGTGTATAATGTGCTTATATGTGTGTATATGATGTGTGCATGTAAGGTGCATATTAGTGTACGTCTGTTACATATTGTGTATATAAAAATCAGTGAGTGTGATATGTACATGTATGTGTATATGCATGCAGAACTCTATAGTTGTTGTATTTATGTCACTGGTCCAGTATATGGAGGCATTAGGGTACAGACACATATAGTGGCTGTTGAACGATTGTTAATGTCTTGGGTTTTTTGCAGACATTAAAAATCATTTGAAAACCGCACCGACTTGTGGTAAAACTGCATGTGCTACGTGTTGTACTGGACAATTATTGTTACGATCTGATTGTTTGCATTAAACCTGTGTTTCTCAAGGTGCGGTACACGGCCTATAAACGGGTACATGCTGCATCCACAGGGAGTACGTGTTTAACACAAACCATAAAAGTTGCCCCACCGTTCAAGACTAATTTTTAATTTGTTGGCAGATGATTGATGTGTGAGCCGACATGCTTACAGAGTGAGGGTAAGGACACAGGGCGGATACGCTGCGTAAAAGTACACAGTACATCCGTTTTGGAAACTGCATTGAGTTCCGCCCGAAAAACTGTACCAAATTGTGGTGCAAATTTTCAGACGGAATAAACACTGTGGAAATACTGCAGGGGAAAAAAAACCAAGTTTATACTTAGCATCCGGGCTTTGTCACGGCGATGCGTAACTCTGTTCTGAGTACAGTCAAGCCTCCAGGAATGACGCTGCAGCCCATGTGACCGCTACAGCCTCTAATTGGCTGCAGCAGTCAAATGGGATGAAACGTCATCGTAGGAGGCCGTTCTGCACTCAGAGTGTGAGGTAATAGTGGTAAATAAAAAGTATGAACCTTTTTATTATTTTTCAACCAAAAGGGCTTTTTTTGGATTGGCGATTTTTGCGGCGGAATCGCAGCTCTTCTGCTGCTAAAATACCAAAATGTGCCTATTTGTTGCAGGATTTACCTCACCATTGAATTAATGGGGGAAAACCCGCCACAGAAGAGCTGCGATTCCACAGCATAAATTGACATGCTGCTGATTAAAAATAATAGGGGAAAAAAAGTTTCTGCTTCCCACGTAGAAGCCATGCGGCCCAAAAAAAATGCATTGAAAAATGACAGCAATTCGTGGTAAAAACATATGCGGTTTTGCTGTGCAGTATTTGGCCAAACAGCAAAAGGCTGCCATTTGACAAGTGTGAAAGTACCCTAAGCGTGATAGCTCATAAACAGGGGCTCAGGTGGCCTATAATGTCTATAAGGGTTCTCACGGCACTCCGGGTCACAGTGTGTAAAGTACAATATTCAGGATCACAGTGTTTGATATGATTGTATTCACGGGCAGTATATTCAGGGGCTCAGTATATGTTGCTGTTATATTCAGGGAGCAGTGTGTGGCACCATGACGACTTTGTGTTAGCATAGGGGGTGCGGATATGTTGGAAAAATGAAGACATCGGAATGGCAAACTCTGCAGAGAGGTGTCGTGGCCGTGAGAAGTCGTCGTGGTGGTCTCGACCAGAGGAAGAAAAAAAGGAAAGAGAACGACTGTAATCACCTGTGATTTACTGATCGTAAATATTCTGCCTCTGACAAATTATTACTGTATTTACTGTTATTCAACTTATTTATTAATGATATAGAGGATGGGATTAATAGCACTATTTCTATTTTTGCAGATGACAGGTGTACTTGTAAATCATAAACTAAATAACAGCATGCAATGTCAATAAGCTGCTTCTAAGGCCAGCAAGATATTGTCGTGTATTAAAAGAGGCATGGACTCGCGGGACAGGGATGTAATATTACCACTTTACAAAGCATTAGTGAGGCCTCATCTAGAATATGCAGTCCAGTTCTGGGCTCCAGTTCATAGAAAGGATGCCCTGGAGTTGGAAAAAATACAAAGAAGTGCAATGAAGCTAATAAGGGGCATTTAGAATCTAAGTTATGAGGAGAGATTAATAGAATTAAACCTATTTAGCCTTGAGAAAAGACGACTAAGGGGGACATGATTAACTTATATAATATATGAATGGCCCATACAAAAAATATGGTGAAATCCTGTTCCTTGTAAAACCCCCTCAAAAAACAAGGGGGCACTCCCTCCGTCTGGAGAAAAAAAGGTTCAAGCTTCAGGGGCGACAAGGCTTCTTTATGGTGAGAACTGTGAATCTATGGAATAGTCACTGCAGGAGCCGTCATAGCAGGGACAGTAGATGGCTTTAAAAAAAGGCTTAGATAATTTCCTAGAACGAAAAAATATTAGCTCCTATGTGTAGAAATTTTTCCCATCCTTTTTCCCGTCCCTTGGTTGAACTTGATGGACATGTGTCTTTTTTCAACCGTACAAACTATGTAACTATGTACTGTATCATTTATACAGATGATGGGTGGTACAATTTTTGGGAGGGAAAGCAACTCCCAGCATATCCTTACCATTGTTCAGGCCATACTGGAAGCTGCTAACCTGGCTTTGCAAATGATCTCCGTACTGAAGTGTATTTGTGCTGAGCTTGGTTCTGGCGCTATGTATATATACACTACCGTTCAAAAGTTTGGGGTCACCCAGACAATTATGTGTTTTCCATGAAAACTCACACTTATATTTATCAAATGAGTTGCAAAATGACTAGAAAATATAGTCAAGACATTGACAAGGTTAGAAATAATGATTTTTATTTGAAATAATAATTTTCTCCTTCAAACTTTGCTTTCGTCAAAGAATGCTCCATTTGCAGCAATTACAGCATTGCAGACCTTTGGCATTCTAGCTGTTAATTTGCTGAGGTAATCGGGAGAAATTTCACCCCATGCTTCCAGAAGCCCCTCCCACAAGTTGGATTGGCTTGATGGGCACTTCTTGCGTACCATACGGTCAAGCTGCTCCCACAACAGCTCTATGGGGTTGAGATCTGGTGACTGCGCTGGCCACTCCATTACAGATAGAATACCAGCTGCCTGCTTCTTCCCTATATAGCTCTTGCATAATTTGGAGGTGTGCTTTGGGTCATTGTCCTGTTGTAGGATGAAATTGGCTCCAATCAAGCACTGTCCACAGGGTATGACATGGCGTTGCAAAATGGAGTGATAGCCTTCCTTATTCAAAATCCCTTTTACCTTGTACAAATCTCCCACTTTACCAGCACCAAAGCAACCCCAGACCATCACATTACCTCCACCATGCTTGACAGATGGAGTCAGGCACTCTTCCAGCATCTTTTCAGTTGTTCTGCGTCTCACAAATGTTCTTCTGTGTGATCCAAACACCTCAAACTTCGATTCGTCTGTCCATAACACTTTTTTCCAATCTTCCTCTGTCCAATGTCTGTGTGTCATATTAATCTTTTCCTTTTATTAGCCAGTCTCAGATATGGCTTTTTCTTTGCCACTCTGCCCTGAAGGCCAGCATCCCGGAGTCGCCTCTTCACTGTAGACGTTGACACTGGTGTTTTGCGGGTACTATTTAATGAAGCTACCAATTGAGGACCTGTGAGGCGTCTATTTCTCAAACCAGAGACTCTAATGTACTTGTCTTGTTGCTCAGTTGTGCAGCGGGACCTCCCACTTCTCTTTCTACTCTGGTTAGAGCCTGTGTGTGCTGTCCTCTGAAGGGAGTAGTACACACCGTTGTAGGAAATCTTCAGTTTCTTGGCAATTTCTTGCATGGAATAGCCTTCATTTCTAAGAACAAGAATAGACTGTCGAGTTTCACATGAAAGCTCTCTTTTTCTAGCCATTTGGAGAGTTTAATCGAACCCAGAAATGTAATGTTCCAGATTCTCAACTAGCTCAAAGGAAGGTCAGTTTTATAGCTCCTCTAAACAGCAAAACTGTTTACAGCGGTGCTAACATAATTGCACAAGGGTTTTCAAGTGTTTTCTAATCATCCATTAGCCTTCTAACACAGTGAGCAAACACAATGTACCATTAGAACACTGGAGTGATGGTTGCTGGAAATGGGCCTCTATACACCTATGTAGATATTGCATTAAAAACCAGACGTTTGCAGCTAGAATAGTCATTTACCACATTAACAATGTATAGAGTGTATTTCTGATTAATTTAATGTTATCTTCATTGAAAAAAACTGTGCTTTTCTTTAAAAAAAAAAGGAAATTTCTAAGTGACCATAAACTTTTGAACGGCAGTATATATATATATATATGTACTGAGCTTTGTTCTGGTGCTGTATATATGTATTGAGCTTGGTTCTGGTGATGTATATATGTTTGAGGATGGTTCTGGTGCTGTATTTATGTACTGATCTTGGTTCTGGTGCTGTATTTATGTACTGATCTTTGTTCTGGTGCTGTATGTAGGTACCGAGCTTGGTTCTGGTTCTGTATATATATGTACGGAGGATTAATTCTGGTGCTGTATATATGTTTTGAGCTTTGTTGTGGTGCTGTATATATGTATTAAGCTTGGTTCTGGTGCTGTACATATGTACTGAGCTTAGTTCTGGAGCCATATATGTCAGAGCTTGGTTCTGGTGCTTTAATTATATAGGATATATTTATAATAACAAAATTGCAGGGCAGAAGGAATTGTTGCAATTCATTGTATATTTAATGGGTACAGTTGAAGTAGTTTTAACCCCTTGAACCGAAACCATGTGGTAATACATGACCTGACAATATTTCCAAACATCCCCTTGTATGTTTTTTTTAGATGCAGCAAAATCTATAAAATCAACTTTTAAAACGACGCACGGTGTGTGTGAATTACTCTATAAGGGGTCATGAGGCGGTGTTGCTATCCTAAAGAGTCACATAGTCTTGGCTCCAAACCTACTCTTCCATGCTTGATTGACATCGCCCTGGCTGTTATACATCACTACCAGTCTCCTCCAACTTTCTCGGATGCGCCATTGCCTAGTAGTCCCGGGGCACGCACAGTGCAGCGAGGTATACTCTGCTCAGCTTTATCTCTGTACCGTACATGCCAGGGGGGTAGAAGGCAACGTAGGAGGCTGGTAGTGATGCAGCACAGCCAGGACGATGTCAATCAAGATCTGAGGGGCGCCATTTCAATTTTCACCTCAGGCAGCAGAAAAGATCGAATCGGCCCTGCTAATACAACATATTCCCTCATCCGTTTTTAAGTCACATAAGCACTGCAAGGAACATTAGGGCTGGATTCACACGAGCATGTTCGGTCCGTAAAAGACGGAACGTATTTCGGCCGCAAGTCCCGGACCGAACACACTGCAGGGAGCCGGGCTCCTAGCATCATAGTTATGTACGACGCTAGGAGTCCCTGCCTCTCTGCAGCACAACTGTCCCGTACTGTAATCGTGTTTTCAGTACGGGACAGTAGTTCCACGGAGAGGCAGGGACTCCTAGCGTCGTACAAAACTATGATGCTAGGAGCCCGGCTCCCTGCACTGTGTTCGGTCCGGGACCTGCGGCCGAAATACGTTTCGTCCTTTACCGACCGAACATGCTCATGTGAATCCAGCGTAGGTGAGCTTGTCTCTTATGTCTCATACATGGTAACAGTTTGTGCTGTATGGCTTTCATGTTGCATGGCACACAGAGTACTTTATCTTTTTCGGCACAAGATATAAAAAAGTACTATATACTCTAGTACCAGGGCAGACATGATACGTACAAATCTATTGCCAGTATTAAAAGGGTTCTGAGCAAATAAAAATAAGGACTAAACAGTGTGAGGACTTCTTGCATTCACAAGCTGAGGTAGAACACCCTGTGGGAAACACTTGTCTCATCATTAACACAACTAAACAATAGAGGTATTTCATTCAGTGATGGAGAACTCGGTTCAGATGCATATTATATTATATTATTATTATTATACCATATATGATCTATGACCTGAGACTTAATGCTATGAAGTAGGTGAACTATAGTTTATCCGTACCTGCATCGGTGCTATTAGTTAAAGAACTATAGACTGAACACTGGAAATCTCCCAAGGCCACGCCAACTTCTGTCCCTTGTGGAATTCCACACCACTCATAAGAAGTCTTCCCTGCAATACACCCAGCATCCACAACATTAGGGAGAAGACGTATAGGAAAACCCCACTCCTGTAATCTGATAGGGAAAACAATCACCAATTAAAACCGTGAGAAGGATCACAAAACTGCCATAAAACGACCTAGTTCTGCAGCAAAACATCCCCATACTGACGCACAACTACGCAGATGTGCCACCCCAGACTCTAACCCTTGTAGAAGCTGCATCAATGCCCATTGTTTGACACACACAGCTTTCCAGAAAATATATGACAGAGGCCCCATGCACACAACGTAAAACCGCAGACCGTAATACGGTCCGCGGTTTTTACGGACCCATTCAGTTCTATTGGCCGCGGACACCTTTCCGTATCGCTATGGATGGGTGTCCGTTCTGTAGAATTGTGCCGGGAATTATGGAGCATGTCAGTTTTTTCGTGTTTTACGGGCCGTACTCCCATTGTATGGGAGCACGGCCGAAAATGCGGGCGGCCCTCAGCAGACGGCCGTGCCCACAACTGCGAGCCGTGATTACAGGCATGGTCATGTGCATGGGGTTAGGCCTCATGCACACTTCCATTGGCCGTCGTACGGCAGTTAATGACGGATCCGTGAAACACGCACCGCACACGGATGGCTTCCGTGTGCAGTCCGTTGTTTCACGGACCAAATCAATGAAAAGGCCGAGACAGTTCCGTCAAAAAGGGACAGGAGTAGGACCTGTTCTATTTGTGACGGAAGGGCCACACGGTTCCTTTAAAACAACGGAAGTGTGCATGGCCCCATTGAAATGAATGTGTCAGGGTGCTATCAGTTAAAAAAAACGTATAGCACCCTGACGAAAATAACTGAAGTGGGCATGAGGCCTTATTCAGACGAAAGTGTGTGAAATCGGCAGTGAAAAAACGTGTTTTTCACAGCTGATTTGCACCCGTGCGGGACCCATTTTCACAGATCCCTCAGACATGAGTCTATTGAGGGTTCTGTGGAAAGACAAAAATAGGACGTCCTATTTTTTCACGGGCCCTTCCCACGGTCCGTTAAAACAACGGTCATGTGAATAGCCCCAAAGAAATACATCCAGCCGTGTGACAGCCGTAAAAAAAAAATGGCCGTCACACGGACAAGTTACACGTTCATCTGAATAAGCCCTGAGAAACAGCTGATTAGTAGACGTTAACATCATATATAAACTGGTGACTTTATTTTTCTTCCAGGTTGTTATATTGTTCACTTCTATACAATGAATGCAAATAATTGTCTTTCATTTTGTACGCATAGCATTATGGCACCATACTATTTTATTACAATACAAAGCCTTTTCCCAATATTATTTTTACCAAACAATTCGTAGTATTATTTTACTTGCATATTACAAGTGATTTCGCAAGTGCGTTAACAGTGAGGGAGTCGCTAAGGGTATGTTCACACGGCCAAATTTCAGACGTATACGAGGCGTATTATGCCTCGTTTTACGTCTGAAAATACGGCTCCAATACGTCGGCAAACATCTGCCCATTCATTTGAATGGGTTTGCCGACGTACTGTGCAGACGACCTGTTATTTACGCGTCGTCGTTTGACAGCTGTCAAACGACAACGCGTAAAAATACAGCCTCGTCAAAAGAAGTGCAGGACACTTATATACATTATATGCAGGACACTTCTTTGGACGTTTTTGGAGCTGTTTTCTCATAGACTCCAATGAAAACAGCTCCAAAAACGGACGTAAAAAACGCCGCAAAAACGGCGCGAAAAACGCCGCGGAAAATGCGAGTTGGTAAAAAAACGTCTGAAAAGCAGGGTCTGTTTTCCCTTGAAAACAGCTCTGGATTTTCAGACGTTTTTGTTGACTACGTGTGAACATACCCTAAGCATTACCCACATCCCGGTAAATGAAAGGAGCGCGGCCAGTGTGATGATTTCATGGCTTAACAGAATTTGTTGTAGAGTATCCGGCTGTTTTATGTAATTTTATGTCACTAGCAAAAACTATCTCCTGTATTATACCGTATTACAATCTAATCAGGGAGTGTTCTGAAAGCAACGTTGTACGGTTAGATACCTAACCCTGTATCACATGAGAAGTTATAATATATACCACACTACAACTTACATATCCGTGTTCCAGGTTTTGGTCCTGGTATTAAAATATCCCCAACTAGCAGCATTATGTACAGACATCAGTGGTTTCCGGAGTCCACACAACACAGAGACAACGTAGTCCTGGATTGTACCAGCTGCATCATATTGCTGAAGGAATTCAGGCCTGTAGAAAACATAAAAGCACATGTCATAAAACCCTCATCTAAAAACGGATGTAAAAAACATAAAACACGGCCTAGTGGTACAGCAGATTGACGCCACCATAGGTCATGCTGCTGCTGCAAACTTTGCTGTTGCTCTTCATCTTTGACTATATCCCCTGATGAATCCTATATCAAGAGGAAACGCATCGGGATAGAATGTGTTTAGGGTCGGGTTCCTTCTCCGGACGATGACTAGACCTTCCACTGAACAGGGTTTAGATTATTCAATAATGGAACTGATTAGACTTACCAAATGTGAGCAACTGTGAATAAATAACCAGTCATCCTAGGCGGACAGCTGGTCTAAGTCCTGAGAGGAGGTCCTGACCCGGACTTTGAACCCATGTATTTCAATGGAGCTGTTGCCACGACGGTTGTTTCAACGGAGCGTGTGAAGGGTCTGTGAAATGTAGGACATGTCCTATTTTACTGCGTGTCACGCATCCCTCCGTTGACTCTAGTCTATGGGGGATCCGTGACAACGCGTCTTCTACACCTCGGACGTGAAAAACAGTTTTTCACATCCGAGGTTAGCTACGCTCATCTGAATGTAGCCTTAACTTAGTGCATCTAAAGCTCCTCTTACACGGCCCAGCGTCGTTGATCGGTGATCGTTTGCTATTTTCACAAGGAGCTATGTATGGGGACGAGCACTCGTTACTATGATCGCTCGTCCCCATACATTTTTATCACGTGTCCCTGTTTAAACTGCCGACAACGATAATATTTTTTGCAAGATAAATGTTACAATCAGCCGATGAACGAGCCTTGTTTGTGTCTGTGATTTTCCTTTAGAGCACAATGAAAATTGCACGCGACCCCACTGTTTTGTGGCAAATTCACCATGATGGCGGACTACTAGACTTGTTTTCTCTAAAATCACATAGTATAATAGTAGATTGTGTTATAAATTTAGAGCCGTTCAACTTAACAGTATATTGTACCTGTTCTTTAAATACCAGAATATTGAAGCGCAGCCAAAGCCTGATGCCGCATTAAGATGGGACTGCGGCCGAGGTAAAGAGGACAAGAAGTCTGTAGTACATCGTCCGTCTTCCCAGGTGACAAGTTGGCTGACTGCATTTGGCTCAAAGACTCTGAGATTTACGCTATTAATCCAATGACATCCTTGTAAGAAAAACAAAAACACACACATTATATATATAAAATCACAATAGCATCGTTACTAGTTTAGTAATACTCTATCTCCTAGCTAATCTAATAGGCGCTGTCACACTGATAACGCTAGTGAAAATTGTGTCCCAAAAAGTTTATTATTTTAAAAGTTATGCCCTATTTTCTAAATATGTAAATGAGCCTTTATTAGACAAGTGGGAGGTAACAGCAGCGATTCTCCTGAGGTGGAGCCTCCTCACAACCTTTGTCCTGTCCTATCAGCATGAAGCTGCTTCACACAGTGTGAGAGACTGAGGCAGGAGGGAAGGGGGATCACTTCAAATAGCCATATCTCCGGCTGTGGACCACCTAGAACAGCGATTCTGGGGGCATTCTAATATTCAATATGACACAGGATCGCAGTTCTAGCTGTGACTCAACAGGAGATATTGCCAGTTTAATACACATGGAAGCTATATACTATAAGATAAACACTGTATTGCTGGGCAGTGAAGAGGGAGAAGCTGTATGCTGATTGGACAGCGTCATACAGAAAACATTACACCCAGGAGTCACCTCCTATTTGGTTATTAGAGCCACATTAGCATATTTAGAAAAACTATCATAACTTTGCAAATAATAAACGTTTGTTAGATTAGTCAGGAGATAGGGAATTAATAAACTAGTGACAGAGTCCTTTTAAAGGCTATGGACATCTTTTTTTGGGTAATTTTATTTTGAAATGCATATATATATATATATATATATATATATAAATAAAAAAAATTTTTTTTTTTTTTAAATCACATTTGTAATGGTCTTTTATTAAAATTTTACAGTTTCATGTCTGCCTCGTCTATGTATCACGGTACATAAAAGCTACAGAAAGACGCTCTGAGCCGAATCCGTCACTAAGCTGGATCCACTTTAACTTGATCAGAACTAAGCTTAGAAAATTGCACTGGAGCCCTTCAGCCGAGTCGTCAGTGAAGCTTAATGACGGATTTGGCTCAGAACATCTTTCTGCTGCTTCTATGTACCGTGATACATAGAAGCTGCAGACGTAAAACTGTGCATTCTCTGTGCATTTCAATAAAATAAAAAAATACCCCAAAAATGTCCAAAGACTTTAAAGCCTGACTCCACGCCCACCTTCCTGCTTCTTCCTTATAGGCGCTGTTCTATGCTGCAGAAAATGACTATTGGTGACCACAACCGTTGTGTCTATTGCATGTATAGTCACCAATACAGATCATAATTAACAGCTGGAAAATGCAGTGGTGAGGATTTGAGTAAAGAAAAAAGTGGAGTTAGGCTCTAATATTCCAGCCATTTAAGGGGGTTCCAACGCCAGACCTCTCACCGATGACTTGCACAAAGGTGCATAGCATTTGCTGACACGTGAGCTGACAATCAGCAGCTGCTCACATGTAACTCTTTCTTGGAGGAGAGAGAAGTCTGATTGAAAGAAGAAATCTGTGACAGGTCACAGCACCTAAATTGTGTGTGCTACGCATTGAAAAACACAGTTTTAGATCCTATTCAAGTATCATCTCGCCAATTAGGGGCACTCCTGCGCCTGGTTACTGAAATAGAAGTAGTGTATTCCAAAATACAGGTGCAGTATGGTAGATGACAACACAATAGCCATAACTCATCTGTAGTGTTTCCTGCCGGAGTCTGGAGGCTCACAAATGTAGAGGTAAGAGAGCGCACCCTCGTGGAAGAATCTGTAAGTAACAACCAGAACTCTTCGTTGCGAAAAAAATTAAAAAAATTGATAAAAAACTAGCAAAGTAAAAATAATAATAAAAAATAAAAATCTTCCTGCCAGTTATACATATGGGTGATAGTGGTAGGAAATACTAGTAAGCACCATTAAGCCTAGTGCCAGCTCACACATTGCATGTTGGGGCAGTTTTTGATGCAGTTTCAATGCATTTTTTTAAGCCAGAACCAGAAGTGGGTCCTAAAGGGACAAAGAGTATAAAGGGAACACTAAGGCAGGGTTCACGCGGCCGTGTTTGGTCTGTGATACACGGACCGTATGTCGGCCGTATTACTCGGACCGACCACAGCTCAGGGAGCCGGGATCCTAGCATCACAGTTATATACGGTCCGTATATCAAGGACCGGACACAGCCGTGTGAATACGACCTTATACTTGTCTTTTTTTGTATCTGGTCCCAGGAGCGTACACAGACATCATAGCAAAAGTTAGAATTGACCTCACACCAAGTTAGACCTTTTTGTAGTATAGGAATGTAAACTCGAACTGTCCCATGGTCCTCCAGAGAAGGGACTCACACAGTGTAGCTGCTCTCCTAATAGATGATGGTCCTGGACGGGGGACCCCCTCTGTCAACTCAAAATTCACTAATGGAAATAAGTTGAAAAACTATATCACCGAGATATTACACCTTGGTTTGTTCTCCAGAATAAGACTCCATGCATTTGTCCAGACACCCCAATTCGTGAAACTTTTCGTAGCTTATCGCTGGGAAGAGCGGTCAAGCAATTATTTAGAGCCCTTATTATCTGACAGACATCTTGTTCTTTTCCCTGAAACAAGAAGAAAATTGATCTCAATTATTTCGGTTCTAGAGAACATTTCTCTAAAATGACCTGGATATATAAATTCATGACTTGCACAAGTAATGACAGCAATGCAGTGCGATAGGGGTCCTCACCCAACTTCCCACAGATCCAGAATGGCATATATCAATTCAATATGGTGGGTCCCAACAAAGTCTAGCACTGATTGGACAGAGTGAGACCGTAGGGACACGCCCCATTGACAAGGGGAATGGTAACACACAGCTGCCAATTTATTTATAAATTTCCAGGAGTAGTAACAGAAGAATAGTGCAACGAAGAATTCTAAGAAAAGATGCTCCAGAATTGTTATGTTATGTGGAATACAAGTATTTACTAAAACTGGAGAAATCAGAAGAGATGATAGTTCCTCTTTAAGGCCCTGTTCACACGGCAGAATTTTATCGGCAGAACCCGCCGCAGATTCCACTGAAACATTCCGCCTTTCATTAATTTGAGCGGGAGTCGGACGCTTCTTTTTCCCGCTAGCTGAGTTTTTCAGCTAGTGGTAAAAAGAAGCGTCCTGCTTGATATTCAGACAGATTCCGCCCGCATCTTCCATTGAAGTCAATGGGAGGAGAAATCTTAATAGCTCCGTGGCGGATTTTGTGTGACCAGGGACCTGCTGGGCAAAATCCGCCATGTGAACTGGGCTTAAAGGACCAGCCAGGCAAGCACAGGGAATATTGTAGATTATCAGGAGGCTGGAATAGCTAAAGAGAGTAGGTCAGATAGTAATATCACATCAGCGTAATATGAGCAGAACGGCCACAAATCCAACGTTTTCCCACCACACAACTGAATCTCCAATACACTTGTGTGACAGTGGTCTTAGGCTGGGTTCACACAAGAGTTTTTTCAGGCGGAAAATCTGGCTCAAAATTTCGTTTGGAATTTTGAGGCAGATTTTGCTCTGCCTGCACGCCGATTTTCGATGCGTTTTTTGCCCGTGGCCAAAAAACACAGAGAAATACACTTTCTCTGCCTCCCATTGATGTGAATGGGAGGTCAGAGGCGTAAACGCCCGAAGATAGGGCATGTCCCTTCTTTTTCCCGCTCGTGGGAAAAAGACGCCTCCGCCTCCCATTGAAATCAATGGGAGGCATTTTCGGCCATTTTTTTGGAGCGTTTTCTGACGCGGTTTCCGCGTCAAAAAACTCTGTGAGAACTCCTCCTTAAAGGGAATTACTCCTTACGCAAGTTATAATGTAACATATTAAAGGTGGAGCACTACTTTAAAGGGTAACTAAACGTTGAGAAACTTCTGACATGTCTGAGCGGTCACAAGAGTACTTCTGCCGCTTCGTTTTAGCGATCGGTCGGGGTCAGTGCTCAGATCAATCAAAACTTCTGACATGTTACTATAACATGTCAGAAGTTTGTCGAACATTTAGTTACCCTTTAAGGTCTTATGCACATGACCGTCTTTATCCTTAATTTTGTGCGCCATTTTGAACCGATCTTAATTTCAGGGCATCTACAAGATGTCTTGTTATAAATAGTAAGGCTATGTGTGAAAATAAGTAGCTGTAAATAAGGTGGGGGCATCATTTATATAGTCCACGTTACAAACTGCATATGGAGCAATCCACAAATATAGAATTGCATAAATCTATCACTCTGTTGCTGCTGTGGAACTAAAAGTTCCAGCATGCCGAGAGCAGTTCAGGAGCTGTCTCACCTGTGCTCCACACTCACTCTCCAGCCCTGCCCTTGTGTCCCGGCTCTCGCTGTGCAGCACCTCCTTGGTTACAGGCTCGAGTACCACGGCCTTTACAGAACTTGTGCCCACATCAATGCCCAGAACGAAAGAGTTATTTTCCAGCTCCATCTCTAACTGTCACTTGATTGTCACTGACAGCGGACTGTCCCACCATGGACCGCCCATGCAAAGTTACCATAGTTTATTGTCTCCGGCACCGAGGCCATTTTCTTGAAGCCTACCCATTTCATTTAGTACAAATGGTCTTCGGAAAAATGGCGCCTATCCGTGATTTTAGATACGCTCCTTTCCCCGCATCTATGTCACTCCTGTATCATAAGGTAAACACGGAAGAAGGCGGAGCTTGTTGACAATACTAACAATTGAGGAACTCGTGAGCTGTATGGAGTGACTGGTCAGCTCATCGGAGAGGAAGCACTGGGCGCGAGGGGTTTGCACACAGGTCGGTGTCCTGTAGACGGGGCGGAGTATAAGGATACATAGTGACTGGTACAATCACATTGGTTAGATAGCAAACTGAAGAGAGTTGGTGGTACAAGTAAATAGGGGGCATGGACTGTGGTTATGGTGAGAACACATCGATGTCATAACTCTCAGATCATTTGGTTACGATTGTCAGCCATTAATGTCTCCTGACTGATGTTGTAGTGAGAAGGGACGGGGATTGGAGTCAGTCCACCACCGATCTTAGGGCATGTTCACACGTAAGGTTTTCAGACGTTTTTGGTTAAGCGTGTGAACATACCCCAACATTTACCACCCGTCCTGAGAAGTCGCCTGCAAGTCCCAGTGATATTGTGGTTAAATGTTGCCTACAGAAAATAAAGTCACGAGGCAGCGGATGAACGTCTCAGAGACCGTAGGAGCTGTATACCTTATACCTTATATCTGTCAAAGTCATTGACTCCTTTAACCCTTTCTCTCCACAGTCATTTATTTTTATATTTTTTTTCGCTTTTTCCTCTCCACCTTCCAAAAGCTATAACTTTTTAAAAATTTTCTGTTGATCAAGCCATATGTGGGCTTCTTTATTTGTGGGGTGAGTTGTAGTTTTTCACGGCAGCATTTGTACCACGTAACGTGCTGCGAAACTAGAACTTTTTTTTATTTGTGGGGTGAGTTGGGGAAGAAAATATTATTCCATAGCGTTCGCTATGCGTTAAAAGCAGCAAGTTACCTTTATTCTGCGGGTCGATATGATACCGAGTTTATATCGTTTTTATATTTTACTGTTTTATTTATACAAGGAAAAAAATATTTGTTAAAAATAACATTTGTGTTGTGTCGCCATATTCTGGGATTCATAACTTTTTCTGTCGATTTGAGCGATATGAGGGTGTGGTTTTTTGCAGGGCGAGCTGTATTTTCTCTATTGGTACCATTTTGGGGTACATGAGGCTTTTTGATACTTTTTTTTTTTTTTTTTACTGTGTTCACTGTGGGTTGAATAATGGTGTAATAGGACTTTTATGGATGCAGTGATCAGTTATGTTTTTTTATTTCATTTATTTTTTGTCATTTTGTTTTTGGGGGAAAATGGGAAATGTCTTTTTTTTTCTTTACTTTTAATTAAAAAAAATACATTCATCTGTGTGACAGCTGTTGTTTTAACGGCCGTCACACACGTGTACTACAGCCAGTAATTACGGGCCCATGGACTTCTATTGGCCACAGGTACCTTCCCATATGCTTACGGGAAGGTGCCCATGGCGTTGAAAAATATAGAACATGTCCTATTTCAGGCTGTAATAACGGCACGGGCAGGCCCATAGAAGTCTATGGGGCTCCCGTAATTACGGGTGACTACGTGTGTGCACCTGTAATTACGGGAGCGTTGCTAGGCGACGTCAGTAAATAGTCACTGTCCAGGGTGCTGAAAGAGTTAAACGATCGGCAGTAACTGTTTCAGTGACTACCGATCACAATATAGATAAAGCTGTAAGAAAAAAAAGACGTTCATACTTACCCAGAACTCCCTGCTTCTTCCTCCAGTCCGGCCTCCTGGGATGACGTTACAGCCCATTTGACCGCTGCAGCCAATCACAGGCCAATCACAGGCTGCAGCGGTCACATGGACTGCCGCGTCATCCAGGGAGGTCGTGCTGGATGTCAAGAGAGGGACGCGTCACCAAGACAACGGCCGGGTAAGTATGAATTTCTTTTACTTTTTCTGCGGAAAGGGCTGTCCCTTCTCTCTATCCTGCACTGATAGAGAGAAGGGGCTGCCGATTAGCGCAGTGCAATTTTGCAGCGAAAACGTGCCCGTAAATACGGATGGAAGACTGGTGACACCGGACCCGTATTTACGGGCACGGGTCTGTAAATACTGGTGCAATACGGGTCGAATACGTGTGACCAAGAACCCGTATTTACGGGAGGACAAAAATACGTTCGTGTGCATGAGGCCTAAGGCCCCATGCACACGACCGTGCCCGCAATCACGGCCCGCGATTGCGGGCACGGCCGGCCGCCGACTGACAGACGCATTTTCAAAGTATGGGAGCACGGCCCGCAAAATGCAAAAGAACGGACATGTTCCATAATTTCCGGAACATTTCCACGGCACGGACACCCTTCCGTAGTGCTAAAAATAACCTATGAATGTCTATGGGAGTAAGACAAAAAAAACAACCCTTGCTGCGGTTTTGAAACAACGTGGCGCTGTGCCAAAAAACGTAGGACAAAATAAAACATAATGCCACTGAATAAAAGCGCAATATTTGTACCGCTTTCAATATTTCAGCATTGACTTTCAGCTAATATCTGCCCCCAGTGTTCTTTGTTGCAAAAACCACCAAACCACGTTTTTTTCTAAACGCACCCTAGTAAAGGCAGAAATCCCATTTGGAGTGCTGTAGGTTTGCGGGGGCTTTTTGTAAATGGTCTGGTCATCTCTGCTGATTAATTGAAAGGGACCATAAAACCGTGTCAAACAGGAATACAGGGGCTGCACTGGCTTGTCATAATGGTATAAACCTTTAACCCATTCAAGTCAATGGGTGCGTGAAAACCACGCATGCCACATGGAAGCACTTCCGTGGGACGAGCGTGATTCGCGCAACAGCAGTGAAAAGGATGAATGAAAACAGAAAAGCACCACGTGCTTTTCTGTTTACAAACATCCAAACGGAGTGTCATAATGATGGCGGCTGCGCGAAAAGCACACAGCCGCGCATCATATGCTGAGGCCACACGGAGCTGTTAAGTGCCTTTTGCGCAGGCAAAACGCCACGTTTTTTGCTTGCGCAAAAAGCACACGCTTGTGTGAACCCAGCCTAAGGCTGGGTTCACACAGTTTTTTGCAGGCGGAAATTCTGCCTCAAAATTCCGTTTGGGAGTTTGAGGCAGATTTTCCTCTCCCTGCACGCCAATTTTCGCAGCGTTTTTCGCGCACGGCCATTGAGTGCATAAAACTCCGCAAAATACGCTTTCTCTGCCTCCTATTGATGTCAATGGGAGGTCAGAGGCGTAAACGACCGAAGATAGGGCATGTCCCTTTTTTCTCCCACGAGACGGTTTTACCGTTCGCGGCAAAAAGACGCCTCCGCCTCCAATTGAAATCAATCAGAGGCAATTTCGGTCCGTTTTTGACAAGTTTTGCGGCGCGGTTTCTGCGTCAAAAAACTCTGTGTGAACCCAGCCTTACACAGTAAGAATACTTTTTTCTCTAGATTTGAAGAGCCATAACTGTTTATTTTTCTGTCGAAGCAGCTGTATGAGGTCTTCTTCTTTTTTTTTTTTTTTTTTGCGGGAAGACTTGTAGTTTTTATTGGTATCATTTTGGAGTAGATGCAACATTTTGATCACTTTTTATCACATGTTTTTTAAGGCAGGATTCACAGAAAACAGCAATTCTTGCATTGTTTTTTATTTTATTTTTTATGGCGTTCGCCGAGCGGGTTAAATAATGTAATAACTTTATAGTTGAGGTCATTATAGACGCAACGATACCAAATATGTGTACTTTTTTTTTTTTTATAATAATAAAGCATTTTCTAAGGGGGGAAAAAGTGGGTTTGTCTTTTTTTTTTCCCACTTTGTTATTAACTTTATTAAACTTTTTTGTTACTAGTCCCACTAGGGGACTTCACTGTGCGGTCATCTGATCACTTTTATAATACACTGCAATACTTCTGTATTACTGCCTGTCTGTGTAAAATGGACAGGCATCTGCTAGGCCAACTGCCTTTGGCACGGCCTAGCAGGCATTAACTAAAGGCAGACCTGGGAGCCTTTATTAGGCCCCCCGGCTGCCATAGAAGACACCGGCACTCTGCGATCTCATGAAGGAAGTTAGTGGGATGAGAGAGGGAGCTCCCTCTCTCCAAAACCACTCTGATGCGGCGCTCGCTATTGAGCGCCGCATCTGAGGGGTTAAATGAGCGATACTGATATAGATCTCGTCCATTCGAGCAGGGATGCCCCCAGCGAAAAGGCGTAAGCATCGGAATAAAGCCCATTAGTGGCCGCCATGAAAAGGCGTATTGGCGGTCACTAACGGGTTAAGGAAAGTCTGTGAAGTCAATAGAAATATACTGACTCCAATTCCGGCTTCAAAATAAAAGTCTTAAATATTATTAGTATTGTATAAGGCACATTGTGTTGTATAATTACTCACAGGAATTTACAAAATCATTTGTAGTTCTATCTAAGCAGGCGGATTATTTACACGATGGCGATGAAAAGCCGGATGTTACCATTTTACTGCAGTCAATTTGTTATTACTAATTATTATATGAGCCATTTATAAAGGAGTCGGAGTTGGAAGTTTGGCTTATCGACTACACGGCTCTGCCTTTAAAGAGGACCTGTCGCATCCTCCGTCATCTAATACCAGCTGGATGGCTGAGCAGCCGCTGCAGCGCTGGTCTTCTCTTTCTAGCTGCCCGCGTTCCCCGGCATTGTCAAATGAGCCATCCCCAGAGCTCAGTGTCTGATTGTCCGTGACTGAGATTAACACTGAGCGCTGGGGACGACCCACATGACAATCCACTCGTACAGGTCACGGAAACTAAAGGGACTGTATGCAGGGGAACGCGGGCCGCTAGAAAGAAAGACCAGCGCTGCAGCGGCTGGTAAGCTATCCAGCTGGTTTTAGATGATGTGGCAGGTCCTCTTTAAGGAAGGAGTCGTCACCATGACCAGTTGCTTTAATGAAAAAAGCCACATGGAGATTTTGGAGCCTTTTTATTAGGCTCTGTCCACATTTGTGTTGGAGGTTCTGTTCGGGGCCAATTCCGTCAGATTTGATTGGAGGAATAGAGCTGCATGCAGCGCTCTTCTTGCTGTCAGAACTACGGGTGGCACAATGGACAGCACATTGTCTCAAGTCGTAGGGGTCCGTTGTGCGCCATTGTTATTGGTCATACTGCGGCTTGGCTTCTGTTATTAATGGAAGCCACGACACGGTGAACGGAGCCTAAGAATGCATTAAAACGCGTGTTTTATCCAAAATGAATCACCGCGCAACTGCGTATTTTGCACGATAAATACCTTTGCTGGACGGTTTCAGATCAGTAAGAATTAATGTAAATGTTGTGTAGCTCAAAAAATGAAATCCATTTATACAATCTAACTGCTCCAGGTATCAGACCACCCAGGGGTCCTGGCAGCCCGGGCACTTGAGTCATATGATGTTATGTGGGTACTTCTAGATGGAGGGGTTATAAGGTTATAATGTATGATGTCTATTTCTGCTCCACAGGTCAGGAGAAGCCATACAGCCATGGAAGGAACACTGAATCCAAAGTCCCCAATACTCGCCCTCTTCTTATTCAGGTTATTCGTATTCTGCGGTAAGTAGCGGTGACGTCATTAACCCCATCTGTGCCAGCAGTGACATTGCTTGGTGTTGGTACTATGAGAACATATTGTTGAATTCCAGGTGCAGATGTTCCCCCATCACTTGTGTGGTTCGTTGCCGAGCACAGGATTTCTATCCCAGAAGTTGTTACCATGGAAAATGGAAGTTTAAAAAACCTAAGCCTTGCTGTAAAGTAAGTGCTGTGCTTTGTAAATGTTTGTGTGGGGGGAGATATATCTTAGCCCAAATGTCAGATCTCCACAGATGGCAAGAGCGAGGGGGCTGCAGGGCTCCGTAAAAAGCAGAGGACGCTTTTTTTTTTTTGCTAAAAGTGCAACGCTTTATTTAAGGATTGGGCAGTTCCTACACATCTGGGGTGGGGGCAGGAAAAAGCCAAAACGGGCTCTGCTCTTTACAAATGGCCACCACCCTTTGTTTATAGTATCTGTTAAGACATAATCGTATTCCCCACAATAACCATTCTGGAGCACCTTTTCTTTGAACTCTGCATTGTGCTGTTCCTCTGTTATTACTCCTGGAAATTAATTAAGCTAGGAACAAAAGTCACAGCCAAAGTCACCATTAAGCCCTAGCCTAAATTGGCAGCTGAGCGTTACCATTCCCCTTGTCAATAATGAGCGTGGATAATCTAGGACCATTTCCTTGAATATATGCAGTGAAATTGTTTTTTTCCTGTACTGAATTGCGTTTTTTCTCTCTATCTCCCGTAATAATCCCTGTCTCATTTACGCGGCCCATGTCGGGCCATGTAACAGGCCCCTTCTCACTGGTAAATGCTAGGCACTGAATGACACTTACAAAATAGTGACAGTATGTTTATTAAATCCTTTACTAAAAAGAAGGATATAGTGGTGAACTTAACATTTCTGCTTACATAATTGCGCCCAGACTTTTGTACGTATGTTTTGTATTTTTTATTTTTACAGTGCCCCATTGAATGAAACTGCGCTTTTTACTTTCAACATTACATACTCTTCAAAGAACAAAACAATTGTCCGTCTTCCAGCAGAAGTAAGTAATGTGTGGGCATAAGGCTGACCACCGCTGGGTGAAGTATCCGCACTTGTGGTGTATATTTCCAAACCCATTGAGGGAGATTTATCCCATAGCAACAATCTGATTCCTGCTCAAATTTTTCAAATACTTTCCCTTTCGTGAAAATAAAACAGTAATCTGATTGGTTTGCAATTTTCTATTGTTCTAGTTTTGAGAAGGGTATGTTCACACGGCTTATTGCCAGCCAATTTTCAGGCCGTAAATGGCAGAGAAATCGGAAACAGAACGCCTCCAAACATCTGCCCATTGATTTCAATGGGAAAAATGGCATTCTGTTCCGACGGGCGTTTTTTTTACGCGGCCGTTTTGAAAAAAGTCTGCATTAAAAAATGCCTGCGATAAAGAAGTGCATGTCACTTCTTGAGCCATTTTTTTTTCGCTATTTTTCATTGACTATACAAAAACGGCCGTAAAAAACGCAGCGGAAAACGCTAGTTAATTAAATAACGGCCTTTGAAAACGGCTCCGTATTTTCAGATGTTTTTTGCTAAGTGTGTGAACATAGCCTTAATCTTCCCTAACGAGATATCTCCCCACATGGATGTTTGGGGGACTCATCTGGTGGAGGAGCTCCTGCTTTCTCTTTTGCTTAGTCCAGGGGGGTCTGTGTTGGTGGCAGATTCCCTTTAAGGGAAAGGGCTTTCTGTCTTCTAACATGTCTGGGTGTGTTGTGACACATCTTGGCGCTCCATTTGGCTAAGAGGGCTCACTGAGATGTATTTATTTTATCTTTTTTTAAAGCCCGAGATTGTGCTCTTCAGCCAAGTGCCACACAAAAAAGTGCCCGCTTGGATGCAGACTATCGTAACCCCTCTCCGAAAGGAGAAGAGCTCCCAAACCATTACCCGCCCAACGTCCTCCCCTTGCCGAAACTTAGGGAGAACCCGTCTGTGCTTCGGCACTTGCATGGGCTGCTGCCCACACATCCAAAGTCTAGGACTAGCTTCTCTAAAATGGGGAAATAGGTTTCAGGTGGGTGAGGAACCTGATGGCCACACCCACCCACCGATTGACATCCAGGAGGGAAAACCCATAAGGGCTTTGCACCCGGAGAAATCCATGTATCATACAAATGTGCAAAGTGAATACCCAGCGAGCATAATAGAGGTGAGTGCGCTCAAGAGTAGAAGTGCAAGTGTACTCTACTAATCAAGTGGGTTTCCCATCCCCAAGTGATTTTCAGGTGCTCACCAGGTCACACCTCTGGGGGCACTTCGCACCTGGGGCTTTGAAACTACGTGACCTAATGGCATCGATCAGGAGGCCCCAGATCATCTACAGGTAGCAGTTAAGCCAACCTGCCTACACTTTGCTGTGTTCAATGTACTTGTTCATTACCAATGGCCCTAGCAAGCCACCGATAAGGACACTGTCCACTGAGGGATGTGGCACATCATTAGCATTTGTTATTTTTGGGTTTTTCATTTTAAAATCCCTGATCGGTACTTGGGGTTGGAATAATTAATCTGTATTAAGGCATGTTATGTGTACCTAATGTTTTATCTTATTGTCTTTTAACCGTTCCTGTACTTCCTCTACCACAACTCAACTTCCAACTAAAAAAGAAACATTTAGGCTATGTGGTTTAAAGCGGCTCTGTCTCCAGATTATAAGTGCCCTATCTCCTACATAGTCTGATCGGCGCTGTAATGTAGATAACAGCAGTAGTTTTTATTTTGAAAAACGATAATTTTTGAGCAAGTTATGAGCAATTTTAGATTTATGCTAATGAGTTTCTTAAAGACCAACTGGGCGTGTTTTTACTTTTGACCAAGTGGGCGTTGTACAGAGAAGTGTATGACGCTGACCAATCAGTGACCAATCAGCGTCATACACTTATCATTGTTCCGGCCCAACTTCTATCACTGGACAATCACACTGTAACAATGAGAAGTGCATGACTTTTTCTCCAACACGTCCCACAGATGCTCGATCAGATGAGATCTTGGTAAATTGGAGGCTGTCAAGACTTTAAACTCTTTGTCATGTTCCTCAAACCATTCCTGAACTATGTTTGCAGTGTCACGGGGCACATTATCCTGCTTAAAGAGGCCACTGCCATTAGGTAATACAGACCGCATGAACAAGTGTACTTGGTCTGCAATAATATTTTGGTAGGTGGTACGTGTCACAGTAACATCCACATGAATGCCAGGACCAAAGGTTTCCCAGCAGAATATTGCCCAGAGCATCACACTGGCTCGGTTGGCTTGCCTTCTCCCCTTCTTGTTCATCCTGGTGCCATCTCTTTCCCAGGTAAGCGACGCACATGCACCTGGCCGTCCACAGGAAAACATGATTCATCCCGTTCTGTTGCTCGCATGCTCATTGTAGGCACTTTTGGCTGTGGACAGGGATCTGCATGGGCAATCTGACTGTTCTGCGGCTACGCAGCCCCATATGCAGCAGTGTGTTCTGACTCCTTTCTATCATAGCCAGCAGTAACGTTTTCAGCAATTAACGTAACCTTTAATAAATTGGGAAAATAATTATCCCTCTAAATAATGATGCAAAAAATAATAATAAGGGTGAGGGGAGAGGTTTTTTTTTTCTTTTGTTCATTGAGTTGAGAGAACAAGAAAAATAACTGACCCTGGTATACCCGATCAGGTCACCCTTCCTAGTCGGAGTAATGCCCCTACTCAAGGGACGACTCCAACCTGTACCCTAGATACCCTATTAATGGCCTAGCCAATTCTCTATAGTGGATTTCAGGTACAGGCAAGTGCACAATAGATAAAGCAAATATGTGCAAAAATTTCAAACTGTACACAACAATGGTAGCCACAAATGAAGAAATTTTGTTTAATTATACTCGTACAAAAACATACCACAACCACCAGATAGAGGTGGTGAATGATGAAAAAGAAATCCGTATGTCTTGAGAGGTGGCTCTGATTGACTTAAAATGATAGACATAATAAACTGCGTTCCAATGCGTTTTCTCAGTTTCATCTGTGAACAAAACTAGTAGTCAAAATGAAATAGTCAAAAAAACAAAATCAATACTTGTAAGACATAATGCAACAGAACTGGATGTAAAAAGTCCTACCGTTTCAAGATTATCAGCAATGTACAACGGCAAATAAAACCAATGCATCATGTGGGGTGAGGGGCTCAATACCCAGGTTACCGTCTGTAGGACAGAGGAGGAGAAGATATCCCCATCAATTCACAGGGAAGCTCTGCCGGCTAGATCAGTCCTGGAATCCCTCATTGCAGACCATGATGATAGTGCGTGTGTTCACTTGCTGCATAATATACCCCACCGCTTGTAACAAGATTATCAATGTTAGTCACTTGGTTTATACGTTATGGCTGAGCGGTGTATATATGGCTATAACCATGGACAACTTGAAGAGCAAAGAAATTCTTTACTGGACTGTAGTGATCGTGCACAAATGAGAGAAAATGGAAAAGAAAAATTAAAAAAGTTGTATCAGGATGACGATGCCTGTCCGTATGCCCCACTACCCAGTGGTGTCCTCCACTAGACCGGATGGAGAGACTCTCTGTAGAGTCTCTTGACCACATGTAACGGAATTGCTGCAGAAAATTTCTGCAGCATTGCCGCTTGAAATAGCAGATAATCCGCTGCGGAAAAACTGCACAATTTCCTGCGTTTTTTTAGTGCAGAAAATGGTACGGGTTTTGCTGCGTTCTTTTCAAGCCTGTGTATGGCGACCTCTCCTCTGAAAAACGCAGGAACTCAGTCCACTTTCCGCAGCAGTAATTGACATACTGCGGAATTAAAAATACGCGCCGCAGGTGAATTTCTGGACTGACATGTTCCGCAGTGTGGATGACATTTGTTCATTCACACCCACTTTGCTGCTACCGTATTTTCCGTCCACAATTCCGGATGGAAAATACACAGCAATTCTGTTGTGTGGACAAGCCATAAAGAGTGCCTCCTGCTCTGGCAGACTCGGCGTCTCCATGCATTACATGGCGGTCATTCATTTCAATGGCTGACATGTAATGCTACGTTTCCTCTACAGCATCCTAGATCAGGCTTTCCCCAGTGATAACAGCTGAACGCCAGGGGGCGAGAGAAGCTGGGCCTGTGACCGTCCGCTGATTTCCACGCTGGTTTTATTTTAAAAAGTGGTTGAGTAGAACGCTTAAATGGAGAACCTCTGTTAGTAAAGAAGATGACGGCTGCTATTCTGCTGGTTGTGTAAACTACAAACCCAATGCTAGATGAAGCCACCTTAAAGTGCTATAGGGGGTCATAGAATTGAATCCCAATATGATTTACGAGCCTCCCAATTCTGTATGAGAAAAAAGTCACCAGCAACAGGAAATCTCACGTCTTGCATGTGCTGCAATTTTATAAGGAATTTCTGTGTTGTCACGGAGCACTACCTTAAAGGAGTATTCCCAATAAGCATTTATGGTGTATCCACCTTTGGGACAATAGGTCCAGTGACCCCCCCCCCCACCCCCCATTCGCTGATTCACGGCCATATCTTCATTGAACTTTCTAGGTAAGTGTCCCAGAGGTGGCATCTTTGGCATATCCTGTGGAAATTTCATAAATGCTTAAAGGGTAACTAAACTTGCAACAAACTTCTGACATGTCATAGTGACATGTCAGAAGTTTTGTTCGGTGGGAGACCGAGCATTGAGCCGCTTGGTTTCTGATCGGCTTTTCTCGGAAAGCTGATGTGACCGTGTACAGACTCAATAGAAAGCCCATGGGCCCGTACAGCAACTGCTCGGCTTTCCGCGAGTAAGCGGCTCGGTGCTCACCCAAACGCTTCTGCCGCTTCGTTTTGGAGATCGGTGGGGGTTCTCCATGTTCAGACCCCCACCGATCAAAACTTCTGACATGTCAGAAGTTTGTTTGAAAGTTTAGCTACACTTTAAGGCCCCATGGCACACGGCCGTAAAATCTGCCGTATTTACTGACCGTAATTACAGGCCCATTCATTTCTATGACCTACGGACACCTTCCCGTATGTCTACGGGAGGGTGTCCGTGCCGTAGAAACCTGCCCAAAAAAATAGGACATGTCCTATTTTTTCATTTTACGGACCGTGCTCTTATACTTTATAATGGGAGTACGGCTCGTAAAAATGGCCGGCTGTCCGGGCACGGTCATGTGTATGAAGCCTTAGATGGGAACACCCCCTTAAAGATTGTATTCGACCGCTATAACCCATCTTATTTTCGTGTGTGTGTGTGTGTGTGTGTGTGTGTGTGTGTATGTATGTATATATATATATATATATATATATATATATATTTTTTTTTTTATTTATTAATTAATTTTTTTTTGTACTTCTTATATTTCTAATATTAGTAATGTTCCCTGCAGGAGCTGGAGTGATCTGATAATAGAGCAGGGAAGTCAATGGAATTCACTTCTGAATGTCATAAAAGCCTATGTTGACTGAGCCGTGTGCAGAATACAGGCTGCTCTATGCAGTGGCCTGGATTCTGCTGATACACCCTTAAGTCATTGGCAGGGAATTTTATTTCCTCCTCTATTATCAGAACTCTCCTAAGCAATTCTGACAGTAAAAGTATACGCTATTTCAGGGTATTGCTGTCTGTGTACGTAATCCTCCACTTTGATATAAAGCTTACCAATTGTCTATATAACAGTATTTCGGTAGTAAAAATATAACAGGACATTGAGTTGTTGTGTAAATCTTGTCTTTACATGTTTTCTCGATTTGCCTTCAGATTATCTTGTTAGCAAATTCGGATCATTCTGTTTTTAATGTGACTGCAGAAGACGTGGGACAGGTCACTGCTTATCTGCGCAGCAATAATTCTCACAACAATGGGTTAAGTACACTCTGTTTTTTAAGGAGCATTATTGTTTCATTTCTGCTTTTTGTTACACAAGCTTTTCACTGGAACTGCACATAGGAAGAGCGGGCATGAATACAATAATAGAAATAGTATCAAGGTACCCATTCATTAACTATTCCGTATTTTACATTGCTTACACCAAAGAGAAAAAAAATTATATGAAAATGGTAGAAAACAATTTAAAAAATAATTTGGTTATCTGAACAAGAAAAACTGTTCTAGCTGTCACTTCTCTATGTGCATAAAAAAAAAAAAAGCTAAAATTTGCATTAATACAGTTTGGCATTAAAAGTATTCGCATCTGTACCCAAAGGTCAGACATGAGGGCCACATACTTCTCTCTCCCCCCCCCCCCCTACTTACCGGTAGTTGCATAGTTCTCCACTTAGACTATCCCTACTTGTTGGGCTTCGTTCACATCTGTGTCAGGGCTCCGTTCTGACGTTCCGTCTGAGATTCCCAACGGAACCCTGACTGGAACCAGACGGAAACCATAGGTTTCCATTTGCATCACCATTGATTTCAATGGTGACGGATCCGGTGCAAATGGTTTCAATTTGTCTCCGTTGTGCAAGGGTTCCGTAGTTTTGACGGAATGAATACCATAGTCGACTACACCGGATCCGTCACCGCTGAAATCTATGGTTTCCGTTTGTTTCAGTCAGGGTTCCATTCTGACGGAAAGCTCAGACGGAACGCCAGAACGGAGCCCTGACGCAGATGTGAACGAAGCCTTAGAAAGGTCCCTTGACTATAAGCTGATCACAGTGTCTCCCTGCTGGGACCTCCAGCGATCAGCTGTTATCTGTTGGGAAATAAAGTTTCTATAGGAAATATTCCAGCCACTGCGTGTGGAAAATGAACTCGCAGGTAAAAAATAAATAAGTGCTACATGTCCGCAGTGTCCATGACACTATAACCTCTCCACTTTTAATTGTTTCCAGGCCAAGAATACGTTTCCTTGTGATCCACAGCGTAGCGGTGGAAGTGATTCAGCAGATTATTGGCTGGATATATTTCTTGGCCTGGTCGGTGTCTTTCTACCCACAGGTTTTTGAGAACTGGAAAAGGAAAAGGTGATCACCAGTTTACTATATGTCTCTCTGCCATAGGCCTCATACACACATCCTTTTATACAGCTGCAAAATACTCGCCCACAATGCAGACCGCACACGGATGGAAGCCGTGTGCGGTCCGTTCTTTTTTTAACAGACCATTGAATAGAATAGGTGAGAGCGATCCACAAAAACTGACCGGTATAGGACCTGCTCTGCACACGGATCCGCAAAAAAAAAGTGTATGTGCTCATGGCCCCATAGAAATGAATGGGTCAATGTGCTAGCCGTTAAAAAAACAAAAAAGAAACGTAAATCACACTGAAGAAAATAACTGATGTGTGCATGATCCCTTCGTTTTATCTTTTACATGCAGTGTTATCTGGCTCTGTTTTTCCATCTGCTCTTTGAAAAAAAAACCTTTGTGTGTCCTAGAAACATCACATCTCTGCGTGAACACAAATTAAAATCCCATTTATTTCCTGTTGCTTAAACATATTCGATAGCACTGTACAGAAACGTACACATTCACATTAGTCCCTAATTGGAATAGCAATTTTATCAGGCACGCACGCACGCACACACACACATACATATTGGCCATTTTTATAGGAAACTAATTCACCAATCGCTATGTTTTTGGAGTATGTGATGAAACCAGAGAACCCAGGTTAAACCCACACAAACATAGGGGAAACATACAAGCTTCATGTAAACTTTGCCCTTGGTTGGATTTGATCCCGGGTCCTCAGTGCTGCAGGACAACATCGCTAACCACTGAGCCCCCGCGCTGCCCATTTATTGCTATGTCAGAGCCAGACCACATCACACAGCCAGTCCTGTCATATGTCGTTCCGTTTGCATACAACATTCCGTGTTTTTGTTCATCCATTTATAAAATCGGTGAAGCTTTCCATTGCTTCTGATGAGAACAGTGTATTCTGCTTCCCTATTTCACCCAATAAAAAAAATAAAATAAACACAACTGACCCATTATAAGTCAATGGAATCCGTTACAAAAATATCCTTCATAGATTAAAAACAAAGCGAAAAGATACCAATGTGAACATGACCGATCTGAGACACAGATCACCGCGAGATAGCTGCTTGATGTAAACAGAGCCTTAGGGTCCTTTTACATGACCCTATATAGGCCGTGAAAGCGAGCGTCGATCAACGAGACGGCTTGTTGATCGGCGCTCACTTGCTCCTTTGACAAGGAGCAATGACTGGTTATGTACGAGGATGAGCGATCGTTGCTGCGACCATTCATCCCCATATATTTCGATTTATTTCGGCACAGGTAGATGTGCTGCCGACTAGCAACAATTTTCTTGGCCGTTAACGAGCAGATCAGCTGATAAATTGTTTGCTCGTTCATCGGCTGATCGTTGCCCTGTTTACTCAGGTCAATGATCCGGAACGAGCGTTCCTATGAACACTCGTCCAATCATTGGCCTGTTTAAAAAGGCGCTTAGAATTACAACATGTGTTTTTAATATTAAGAGATTCTATGAATACGATGTTATATTATTGATTACTGGATATATTAAATATGGTGTCTTCACATCCTCTCTCTGGTTAGTGTTGTGGGCCTGAGTTTTGACTTCTTGGCGTTAAATCTGACCGGCTTCATTGCATATAGTGTCTTCAACGTTGGCCTCTTCTGGATCCCGTTTGTTCGGGTATGTGCTCTGTGTGGTTCGTTATTTCTTATGTAAACGTATAGCCCCGATACTAAATGTGCATGTATTTATTTTACAGGAACAATTTCTTCAGGTCTACCCCAACGGTGTGATCCCAGTAGAAGCCAATGATGTATTTTTTAGCCTACATGCGGTGCTCCTAACACTTGTTACTATAGTTCAGTGCTGTATTTATGAGGTAACTAGGAATAGTGGATTATTTTATTAGATTTCCTTGAAATGTCATTGTCAACTGGCTGTTAGAGAGATGGCAAATGTGTTGACATTGGTTATATTCTTCCAAAAGTTGTGTTCCAGGCATAAAAAGACATTAACGGGCATTGTTTTCACTCCGGGTTTTTTCTTTTTTAACTCCTGTAGACCTGACCCTCCTTAAAGAAATTGTCTTAAAAAGGCAAAAGTGTGTAATTTTTTTTCTTTTTACCAAAAACAGCGCCACACTTACCCATGGGCTGTGTCTGGTAATGCAGCTTCGCTCAATTCAGTACAGTGAGGCTGAGCTGCAATACCAGACAAAGCTCATGGACATTGCAGCTGCGGCTCAGCCCACACATGGCCTCCCTTCTCTATTAATACATTGTACAAAGCATAGCGTGTCACGTGGTCACTTAATCATGTAGATCTGCCGTGGTATTTGTACGGAGCCGTATCTAATACTATTAGTGGCCATGTGATGAGTTCATATGGCTGCTGTACCGGGCTATTCTTTGTACCATATACGGAGAGAGAGAGAGGGGGGGGCATTTACAGGCTGATCTCTGGCACATTGATGACAGAATATATAAAAGGTGAAGATTTTTTTTAATACAAATCAATTTCAAAGTACCGTATATTTCGGACTATAAGACGCAGTTTTTAGCAAGAATAAATCTTGCTAAAAAGTCCCTGCGTCTTATAGTTGGCAGTTAAGAGACCCGGCAGTGCAGGGCCCCCTGACCACTCGCTGCCGGGCCCCTTGACCGCTTCTTAACCCCTTCTTAACCCGCACTTATCTCTAGAACTGGGCCCCCTAAACCTCATTCTATTTTACCCGGCTCCGCTGTCTCCCGGCCACTTCCTGGTTAGGTGGTCGGGAGTTATGGAAACAGCCGAGTGCTCGCTGAGCTACGCTGTTTCAGTAACACCCATAGAACTGAATAGTAGTTACGGGAAAAGAGTAGCATGCTACGCTGCTTCTGTAACTGCCATTCACTACTATGGGAGTTATGGAAACTGCATAGCTCAGCGAGTTACGCTGTTTCCATAACTCATCCATCCCTAGGGGAACTAAGATATGTGTAAGAAAAAAAAGTTAGGTACATTTTCAGGAGTTAAGAATTAAAAAAAAAACACCTCTTCCCATTTTTCCCCAAGCACAATGTAAAAATAAAAAAAATTGATATCGCTGTGTCCGTAAAAGTCAGAACTATTACAATATAGCATTATTTGACTCGCATGGTGAACAGCGTAAAAAAAAAAAATTAAAACCCCAGAATCGTTGTCTTTTGGTCACCATAGCGCTAAAAAGAATGAAATAAAAAGTGATGATAACTACAGCTCGTCCCACAGAAAATAATCCCTCACACCGCTCAAACGAAAAATATAAAAGTTATGTCTCTCAGAATGTGGTGAAACCTAAAAAATAGGTTTTTTTTAACCAATAGTTTTTTCTTTGTAAAATATAAAAAAATGTTCCTATTCTCTGTTGTCTAAAACCTGGGTACGTCTTTTAGTCAGGTGCGTCTTATAGTCCGAAAAATACGGTAACATGATTTCTTACTACATGGCCAATAGCAGAAAAATGAATCCACAACAACCCTTGAAGCCACATTCACACTTGCATATTTATATCAGTACTTGTTGGCAAAAACCAGAAGTACGAAACTTTCCATTCTACTTTTCTGTTTATTTTCCATTTCTGGGTTTAGCTTATAAATACTGATGCAAAATGCTGACCTAGATACTGCAAGTGTGAAAGGTGGTCAATAAACCTCAGGTTTACTCCACACTACATCGTAACTTTCTTACTTTTCAAAAGTGCCCCAATTCTCGGCTCTCCCTGCACACCACGTGACCTGTGATGTCACGTTTTCTTCTGCCTCTAGATGTTTCGGGGGTCTATATTCTTAACCGCAATAAACGTGCATGTGCGGTCTCCAGGGTTCACACAGAGTTCTCGCTGGGTTTTTGGCCAGCGGGCAAAAAACACAGCAAAGTACCCTTTCTCTGTCCGAGACGTAAACACCCGAATATAGGGCATGTCCCATTGAAATCAATGGGATGTATTTCTGGCCATTTTTTTGCACGTTTTTCGACGCGGTTTCCGTGTAAAAAAAACTCAGTGTGAACTCCTCCTTACCTCTAATAAAGATAATAGAGATTTATCAGCGCATGCGCTATGTTTAGCCAGTGCAGAGCATTCTGGGGAATTAAGTGTCAGCAGGAAGCTCCGTAAACAAACAAGTGAGGAATGCAATTAGGCACAGTTCACACTGAGTTTTTTGGCACTGATTTCAATGGCTGAAGGCATTTTGAGGCCGTTTTTTTTTTTTTGTCTGCCTGCAAAATCCAGTGAACAGGGTCTTATATGTGAGTACTGTTTTTTTCATAGTGACATGTCAGAAGTCTGGATTGGTGGGAGTCCGAGCACTGAGACCCCACCGATCGCTAAAACGAAGCATCTGATTAGCCGCTTCGTGTCTGTTCGGCTGTTTCCGGAAATAAATGTATGTTTCCAGAAAAAGCCGAACAGACACGAAGCGGTTGAGCGCTCACACGAGCAGTTCAGCTGCTTCGTTTTAGCGATCGGTGGGAGTCTCAGTACTTGGACCTCCACCAATCCAAACTTCTGGCACGTCACTAGGACGTGTCAGAAGTTTGTCAAATGTTTAGCTACACTTTAAAATTGGAGCTGATCTCAATTCTGTAGAACTTGTGAAGGGAAAAATAATCACAAGCAGGAATTTTTTTTATTTTTTTGTCCTGCCCAGTTTTAAGGTTGCTTGTTCAATGAATAATATATACCCCAGGAATTAACCCTTTAATTATCCCGTGCATAGCGATGCTAAATATGTGTCGATTGTGTAATATAGGACTTCGCTATAGCGCAGAGAAGACAGACACTGTTTTAGTTTTAAATGTATCTCCCCCTTAACATTAGACATGTAACTCTGTACATGGATAATAAACTTTTAGGTCCAGAAATGGAGATAGGTCTGGAGTGGAACAGCCACAAATCATTGGCTGGGGGTTAATTATTGTATCTTTGGAGTTTCATACGTTCTGTGTGACCGGAACGTATTACCACCCGATGCCAATACAAAAAAAGTGTTTGTGTTGCACGAGAAAAGTGTCCGAGATTGGAATTCCCCTTTTAATGTTCTCAGTGTGACTGGGGCTATTACACTTCACCACCCATGTGTAATGCATATTCTTATTCTCCCTGTATGTTTATTAACACCTGGTATGAATAGTCCTGTTTGATTGTCGTCCTCTGTTTTTTGCAGCGAGGTGCCCAGAAAGTCTCTAAAGTGGCGGTTGGCGTCTTGATCATTGCCTGGCTGTTTGCTTTCTTCGTGCTGTTTGTGGCCGTGGCTGGAAAAGTGAACTGGCTTCAGTTCTTGTTCGGCTTCTCCTATATAAAACTGGCAATTACATTGATTAAATACTTTCCACAGGTAACTTATACTGAACATATAATTCTGATAAATGACCTTGTATTGTAAAAGTCTAACATACTCTGTAATAAGGCACATGGTAAGAAGTTGCAGGAACCCTTACGGAGCATTTTCACCTCAAATAAACCAAAACAGTCATGAATAGAAGTGCTGGCTTGCCCGCGGTGACCGTGTATTAAAAATGTTTATGTAGCATTTTATTCATCCCATCTGCTTCTTCCCTATGGCGGCCATGACAGTCACTTTTGTCACCCATCTTTCCAAGAATCTACCTCAATATGGAGCAGTAGTTGCGTGGAAAAATCTATCCCTATGTGATTAACAGATTTTCTATCCAAAAGTCTGGGAAAACCTTGGAGAAGTTTAGTGGCAGCCATATTGGTTGTAAGAAGGCTAGGTGACAAACTCTTTTCTGCTTAGAAATAGCGGAGTAGACCTAATAGTGGTGTCAATGTCCATCTAAAGGGCCTTTTACACGGGCCAATGAGTGTCCACAGAATGCTAGTCTCCGATCATGGCCGTATAAACTGGGCAACGATCAGCCAATGAATGAGCAAACGCTTGTTCATCGGATGATTGTATCGTTTATTCTGCAAGAAATATCGTTGTCGGCAGCACATCTCCTTGTATAAACAGACGTGCTGCTGACATTATGGAAATGTATGGGGACGAGCGATCGTAGTAACTATCGCTCGTCCCCAAACTAGCTCCTTGTGAAAGACGCAAACGAGCGCCGATCAACGAGCTGTCACATTGATGTGCGCACGTTAACTCGGTCCATGTGCAGTTTGCGTCAGATAACCATACCTGCGCGCGCGCGCACACACACACACACACACACACACACACCACGCGCCCCCCCCCCCCCCCCCCGCCGTGGTCACTGGGGAAACGTAGTTGCATGCATATATTTCATACAAATGTAGTTTTACCTGTTGCACGTTGAATTCATGTAATACCCGGTCATTCCGAGTCCTCCAGAGCGAAAGCTACACTTTGCAGTGGCACTCTGCCTTGGCCAATATAAGGCGGTCCCGAGTGAGGGATCTTTGTCTATGACCTCAATGTACCCTGATAGAGCCTATGTATTGGGGTTGTCCTTTTGGGAAAACCCCTTTTAAAAGTCCTAGGAAGCGTTGCCTGAAAATGCATCCCTGTAATAGGTTGTACATATGGCATTTAAGCTTGGCTGACGCAGTCCAGTTTCCTTTTTGACGTGCTGTGCCGATCGTTCAGTGTTGGCATTTTGTATGTACAAGATGTTGGAAAATCTCCTTGCAGTTATCTCATTGGGAGGATGATTGGGAAATCAATCCACAAGTTCATGTTTGTTTGTGTTTTAATTAAAATATATATATATTTATATATAACCATATAGACTATAAATACGGCCATGTGAACGGGGCCTATACTCTGAGAAACTATAGCGGGTGGACTACTAACAGGACAGGCATGTATATGGTAGCAGTGATAACATATGTAACCTAAACCTACACCGTCATATTATATAATTCGTGATATGGTTAGATTTGATTTATTTTGTCACTTAGGCTTACATGAATTTCCGTCGGAAAAGCACAGAGGGTTGGAGCATTGGAAATGTGTTGCTTGATTTTACAGGTGGCAGCTTCAGTATCATTCAGATGTTTCTACAGTCTTATAATAACGGTGAGTGTGACGAATAACACAACGTAAGGCCTAATTCACACGAGCGTGGCGCATCTCCCACGTGAAAAACTGTCCAAGGTGCATCCGTGCTCAGCGCTGCGGGACGCGATGTCACGCATCCCCCCCCCCCCCCATAGTTGAGTCTATGGAGGGATGCGTGAAAAGATAGGACATGTCCTATATTCCCACTGAGCCTTCACACGGTCCGTTGAAACAACGGCTGTGTGAACGGTCACAATGAATTACATAGGTCCGTATAACACGCTCGTGTGAATTAGGCCTAAGGATGGTGTGCGGGATCCTGTTCTCTGGCTCGGCCCATTTAATACTCCATTATGGATCATCTGTAAACTCTGCGGCATGACACAAGCTTAGTGCATTTATTCTGTACAAGGAAATTCAAAGAATTCCTCCGGCTCAGGCAAATTACATTTTAATAAACTTCAGGTTATCTTCTCACATAAAAGGGAAGCAGACATTTCTATTGTAATTATTTAGTGAGGAGTTTTTCACATTCCCTAATGAATGGAGTTTGGTTGTTCTCCCCCATACTCTGGTTTCCTCCCACAAACCCCCAAAACATACTTGGAGGTAAATTGACTTCCTATAAAATTGGGCCTAGTGCTTGTGTGTTACACTGTGAGCCCCATTGGGGACGTGGGACTGGGGTGAATGGTAACAATCTCTGTACAACACTGTGGAATATTTTGCCACTCTAATTAACAGGAAATAATAATAATTTCATAGCTAGTTTCCTAGTCGGTGGTGTAAATATATTTGAGACAATGATCGTCATGCCCAATAGATAAATGTCTGCAGGTCCTGGGGACAATCTAATGTTTATTGGAACAGCCCAGCTGGGGAAAACACAGGTGAGGTATATTGGATTTCAACCTACAAATCCTTTGTTTCCCCTAAAGGCGAGCGCTGGCAGAGGTGTCTTGCAGCAACTTGTCCTCCCGCAGTACACGAGCGTGCTCGGACATTCCTAACAAGCGTGTTAATGGGGTGTCAGGAGAGAGATCTATCAGCAACAGCTATCTTATGTATATGACTTGCTCCACAGTGTACATTGCAGGAGGTTGAGATCGCCAGAGGTTTAGTGACACAATTATGGTCTGTACACATCAGAGGAGCAGAACAAAAATGGCGCAAGAGCCGGTTCCAGTGCATGACTGATACCATCGGTGCCTGACGGACTACATTGACTTTTTAATGGGTTTCTGTTATTTTGGACCAGATCTGTGACTGAAGCCACGAAACGGAGCCGCCAATGCAGATGTGAACAGGCATCCTGTACTGCCTCCGATAAGACACAAAGGGAAGAGTGTAGGCAGCAGATACTGAGCAGAGTAAAAGGGTAGAGTTATCTAGCGGGATTTTTTAATATCACTGCCCAGCTCAAATTCCAGTAGAGCTGGCCTAGACATAAGATAAAGATCAGTGAAACATTTTTCAATTTTGACCGTTTTTCCCAATTATCCCTTCTTTTATCAGTCACATTTCTTCATGTAAATTACAGATAACCTATAGGCAAGTAATCAGAACGTCAGCCTAAGGTTTATTATGCAAATTATCGTAATGTTGCTGCATGGTAGCTGCCATGTTACTGCCACATTACCCGGACCTCCTGTGATTCTTCTCAATTAATCTTAGATCACCATAGGATGACTGGGTATTGCAGCTGTAAACCGGATGCTAGAAAACAAACGCATTATGACAGTCCGAAACCAGCCCCTGGAACATTATAAAAGAGGTGTCTTTCTTTTCTTATCCTCCATGCTTCATCTTTGACTGTGCATGTGGTATCAGCCTTAAAGAGGTTCTGTCACCAGATTATAAGTGTCCTATCTCCTACATAATCTGATCGGCGCTGTAATGTAGATAACAGCAGTGGTTTTTATTTTGAAAAACGATCATTTTTGAGCAAGTTATGAGCAATTTTAGATTTATGCTAATTAGTTTCTTAAGACAACTGGGCGTGTTTTGACTTTTTACCAAATGGGCGTTGTACAGAGGAGAGTATGACGCTGACCAGTCAGCGAACAATCAGCATCATACACTTCTCATTGCTCCAGCCTAGCTTCTTTCACTGCACAATCACACTGTAACAATGGGCTGGAACAATGAGAAATGTATGACACTGATTGGTCACTGATTGGTCAGCATCAGACACTCCTCTGTACAACGCCTAATTGGTAAAAAGTAAAAACACGCCCAGTTGTCTATTAAGAAACAAATTTGCATAAAGCTAAAATTTGCTCATAACTTGCTAAAAAATGATTAGTTTTTCAAAATAAAAACCACTGTCACCTACATTACAGCGCCGATCACATTATGTAGGAGACAGGGCACTTATAATCTGGTGACAGAGCCTCTTTAAGTACAGTCAGTCAAACCAGTCTGTGACCATCTCCGGCAGAGAAGAAATTGTGGAAAGTAATTCCATTGAGGATTTTTTCCTAGGAAGGGAATACAGCATTAATAAAAAGATGGTAAAATATTCAGTTGAAGAAATTAAAAAACGATCCTAATAGCGATCAGCGCATTATTTCTAAGCTTTGTGACTTCCGTGTATACTATGGCCTCACAATGACTTTATCTCTTTTCTTTCAACAGATGAATGGAAGTTAATATTTGGTGACCCCACAAAGTTTGGTTTGGGCCTGTTCTCCATTATTTTTGACATCGTATTTATAACTCAGCACTACTGCTTGTATAGAAAGCCACAAGGATATCAAAATGTTTAATGAAGACTTGACGCTCTTTTCTTTTGTACAAGTGACTTAGAATTTTTTACTATTGTGCCTTAACTTATATTTTATAAGACCAGCAAGAAACTTGAATTCCTCACCAGCCTCTGTATCAAGTGACTTGTAGAACAACCCGTAAGTAATTGAAATCTAAGGGCACGTTCAGACATGGTGGATTTGCTGTGGAAATCTGCAGCAGACCTTTTTTTTTTTTTCTTTCTGTGGTTTCTATATCTTTTTAGTTTATAGACTGTGCAGAAAAACACGATGTGGAAAATCGCTTTCATTTGCAGTCCGCCACATGCCCATTCTGTTGTGGAGAAGCCGTAGATTTTCACTGGATTTCAGCCTTTGCAAGTTCCCTGCGAAATCCGCCACAACTGTATGAACTCTCACACATGCAGCAGATTAGTTGCATAATTGCCACAAATTTGCGGCAAAATCCATAGGGGAATATTTTTGCCGCATTTAAACGTATTCTAAGAGTCCAATAACATGTTGAGGTCTGGTTAGAAACGCACCAAGTCGAGGTAAAACCGCAATACCGGTTTTGGATCTGGTTTTTCAATGCGGTACTAACCGCGCCTCAACTGCAACGACGTGTGAATGGACCCTGAGGCTGGTTTTACACAGCACCAGCAGAATTGTAGAGCTTGAACTAAACTTAGATCACTATATAACCCGATGGTGATCTTGATCTGAGCTCCGTTTAGTATAACCTGCAAAAGAGGGTCCAAGTGTTATGGCTGTAATATGAATGCTAAAATACGGACATATTACAATGTGTTAAACCAGTCTAAGCCTGGGGATATACACAGACTAAGTTTATACACATGGCAAGCACAGATCTTGTTTGACAGCACATGGAGTCCCTGTTACATGAGGCAGTGATATCTTCCCTGGAAGCACTGCTGTATACCGCCTGATCTACAGAATCTAGGATGAAAAGGCAGAGGTACAGTATAGGCACAGATTTCAATGGGCGCCACATTCCAGATCCATAATACGGTGCGTGCAGGAGGCCTGGGGCAGGTTTCACATGAACATAATGTCGGTGAAAATCTCAGCCTGAACATGGATCTAACCACCTACATTAACAGCATCGTAGATCTCATATCATGAGCCAGTCCGGACAGGATGTTCACCCCTATTAGGCTCCTGGAAACTGGCCTAAGGCCTCTTTCACACTGCAGTATTTTGTTCAGTATTTGTAAGCCAAAACTAGAAGGGATCCAAAATCTTTATATTAGACTTTTTCAGTTTCACTCCCGATTTTGGCTTTTAAATACGGATGCAAAATACTTACTAAAGACTGACGTCAGAATGAGGCCTAAGGCGGAGTTCACACCATGTTTGGACAACTCCGATGCTTTTTTTTTCTCCAATAAACTAAAAACAAACATAGGGGCAGATTTAATAAGCACATAGATTTGTGGCGCAGAAGAGCCGCAAGTTGCACAAAACAGTTTTGCATCTTTTTTTTTTTTTTTTTAAACATGTCTCCTTAATATTCACTTGTCAGTCACATGAAAATCTCCTAAGTCATATATACGTCTTCTGATTAACTGCGACCGCTATTACATTCCTTGTAGTACAAAAATCTGTATGTAACCCCAGCCACTCAAGACCTGAACACGTAGGGATTGCAGTGAGCGCCAATATCTCTTTCCTAATGTCATATTCACAGGGAGTCTGAAAAACAAATATGCGGAGCTGTGTGATGGCGTACGCTCTATTTTTTATTTTTGTTGGGAAAAATGAAAATTGCAGGTGGCCAGTGTTGCCTCCATGTTAATAGCTGCGTAAAGAATCCCACAACTCTGCAGGTGACATGTGGGGCCTATAGGATATTGCCTCAACTCTGTTAATCTCTTAATTTTCAGGTTTGCTTCAAACCTCAATATCTTGACCGTGTGACAGTACACTTTATATATGTAGGTTTTTCGGTCTTCAAGCTTATATACAAGTGATGCTGGTATGTTAGTTTATAGTACATGGCTGATACAAGAACGAAGACCTGGACTTTATAGGAGTGGGGGGGGGGGGGGAATATTTTTCGATCAGACTGCTAAAAATAAATCTAATACCTCAGTTACTCCAAATTGTAAACTAAAATGCCAAATTATTTTATAGGCTTGATACAACCAAAGTATTTTTCTTTCCAACCCATTGAAAACGGTTTACTTTACCGGTATGTGGATGTTATAATTCAATAAATATACGTACCTGGTGAACAACTTGTATTTGGTTTTAAAACAATGCAAAGACCGATACACAGCCCAGTATTATGACCATGTATATCTAGTTTATGCCGAAAAGAAACCGGTAGTCTGCATGGTTTGTTGTTTTTTTTTTTTACATATTGTAGCATCACATGAGGATTTTCATTGAACACACATCTTTTAACTTCTGCCTCTGTCAGATTTTGCGGATGAAAAAAAAAAACCATTGAAACTTGTCTTGACAGTTAGGCCCCATGCACACGAACGTGTTTTTGCGTCCGCAATTCCCCCGAAAATCCACGGGAGAATTGTGGACCCAGTCATTTCTATGGGCCCATAAACACTATCCGTGTTTTCACGGGTCCACGCATGTCCGCAAATCCATGCCGCACAAACTCAGGACATGTCTTATTACGGCCCGCAAATTCGATGCGGACATGCCCATAGAAGTCAATGGGCCCGTGGAAAATGCAAGTACACCTCCGTGTGTCAACCGCAGTTTGCGGAAGTGTTGCTAGGCGACGACCGGGAATGAGTTCTGTCGTCATCCTGTTTTACCTAGGCTTTTTTTTTTTATCCGCATTTTGCGGATTACATACGGATAAAATGCGGAGGACATTTCACGGAACATGGTCCTGGAATTTGCGGACCAGAAAACCACTACGGTCGTGTGCATGAGGCCTTCGGCCTCATACACAGCCGAGCTATGTGCACGAAGGAAATGTGTGATCAGTGGGAATCCTGGTTTTCAGACCCCCACTGATCATACATTGATGGCCTATCCTACGGCTGACCCATCAATTGATCGTCCCAGACAGCCCCTTTAAACATGGGTTCCAGGACGACTATAAACTTATAACCGGAATATATTAATCCGTTCGCTTCCAAAAATATTTTCACATATTTGACAGACACAAAATATAACCTGAATTTTTAAATCATTATACTCCCATACTGATATTTTCTAAAAGTAGACCGGCACATTGTAAAATGCCACCTAGCACTTTACAATCATGGGTGCGGCCATGCAATTTTACATTAAAAGCGGAACATTTCTTAAACAAATGCATAAAAATCCATGTTTGTGTCTAAGTCTGACCCAAACAGATACTAATACAAAAAAATAAAACGTTCAAGATGTGCAAAGTTTATGCATGCCGCTTATGCCTGTCTTCAATTTCTATTGATTTCGTAAAGATCTATGCATAAAGAGACCAAAAATCTCTGCAATCCAGAAGCCGGGAAAAAAAAAAAAATCTGCGTCATGGCATGGAGTCAGTTCACACGTAGCGTAAATACTGCAGAAAATGTAAGCGCTAATTGGAAAAAAGGCTCAGAAATGGATATGGTGTGTTTGTCTTTTTTTTAATCCGCAGCATGTTAATTGTATTTGACTTCAATGGGGAGGCAAAACCCGCAACAAATAGATGTTGAATTATTTTTTTTTGCAGCAGGATCGCAGCGATTCCGCCGCAAAAAAACCTGACAGAGAAAATATATATAAAAACAAAATTTAAGGCTGGATTCACACGAGCCTGTTTGGTCCGTAATGGACAGAACGTATTTCAGCCGCAAGTCCCGGACCGAACACACTGCAGGGAGCCGGGCTCCTAGCATCATACTTATGTACGATGCTAGGAGTCCCTGCCAGACAACTGTCCCGTACTGTAATCAGGTTTTCAGTATGGGACAGAAGTTCCACAGAGAGGCAGGGACTCCTAGAGGCTGTACAGGGGAAGATGTGACAGTAACAGGCCAAGATCTTCCTTTCTGATGTCATTTGCAGCTTCCCCCTCCCTGACAGTGACACAAAACCAGGAATAAGTGCTCTTACGACTTCATACAGGAACAGCGTCTACAATATTGAGCCCGGTATCATTTGAACTTTAAGATCTGAGCTCTAGTCCTCATATTTTAGCCACATTTAAAGCTATGACGTTGTATTACATACTTCCTTAAAGAGGCTCTGTCACCACGTCATAAGTGCCCCATCTCCTACATAATGTGTTCGGCGCTGTAATGTCGATAACGCAGTTTTTTTATTTTGAAAAACGATAATTTTTGAGGAAGTTCTGAGCAATTTTAGATTTATGCTAATTACTTTCTTAATGACCAAGTGGGCGTTGTAAAGAGGAGTGTATGACGCTGACCAATCAGCGTCATACACTTCTCTCCATTCATACTCAGCACAGCGTGATCATGCTGTCTGTCACATGCACCCACATTAAACTTTACTGAAGTGTCTTGACAGTGACTAGACATCACCTCCATCCAAGACATCACCTCGCGCGATCACGCTACTGCTGTCATTCATAGCGTGATGTCGCGAGATCAAGCTGTGCAGCGATTAAGTCCCACACAAACTTTACCGAAGTTTCGGGAGTGTGAATAGACATCGCGTCCTGGCTGGAGGTGACGTCTATTCACAGTCAAGATACTTCAGTAAAGTTAATGTGGGTGTATGTGACCGCACAGCATGATCTTGCTAGATCACGCTGTGCTGACTACATGAATAAAGAAGTGTATGACGCTGATTGGTCAGCGCCATACACTTCTCTTTACAACGCTCACTTGGTCAAAAGTTAAAACACGCCCAGTTGGGCATTAAAAAAAGTAATTAGCATAAGTCTAAAATTGCTCATAACTTCCTCAAAATTGATAGTTTTTCAAAATAAAAAACAGCATTATCTACATTACAGCGCCGATCAAACTATGTAGGAGATAGGGCACTTCTAATATGGTGACAGAGCCTCTTTAACAAGGAAAAAATTAGGGCTATGGATAATCCAACATAGGATTTAAAAAATACAACAAATACACAACACCTTTTAAAATCCAGTTTGTATTTTATTTGATGCTGGTGTATAAAACAGTAAAAAAAGCTACTACTTTCTGCCTAACACATTGTGAGTCTGGCACCTGTTTGGTCAGCTTTATGGAGTGCAAAATTAGTGCATTTAATAGTATCATCATTTACAGCGTCCCTTCATGAACAAGTGGCTTCATACTGCACAGTCTATACAAATAAAATATGGCAAACAGGCCGACTACAAAAACCATCAGTTGAACACAACAAATATGTCCTATGACAATAGAGAGGAGTCATTTTGCATTCATACAGTACGGGGCCTACTTTTTACTAGCGTATTTTTGCTCTGTATTCACAAGGACTATATCTACGTAACCTGATCATTGTATATATGTAACGGCGTACTTGTCTGCAAAGTATCTAAGGCCACATAAATGTATCAGAAGAACACAGCATGTGATTGGTTATATACAATCGTAAAGGAACAGTCCTACAAAACAGTGACATCTAGTTAGGAAGATTAAGCTGTAACCTGTATCTAATCTCAAGTCATACACATACAACTAAAGGGCAATACCACATTGTGGTGCAGTTGTCCTTAAAAGGGTACCACGATCTCACAAGTGACAGCGGGAGACAGGGCAGTTTCTCTGAAGTTGAGGCTGTAGCGTTACAGTTGCCTAGTCAGCCCGATTTATGCACCTGCCATGACTACATGGAGGCGCTCTTTCATTTACCCCTGTAGAAGGCACTTTATGCCTCATGTATCAAGATTCTCATAGAAAGTGTCCTTGCTGCTCGTGGCAACCGGTGTTCAAGTTTTATTTTATAAATGGCAATGGAGAAATGAATCCTGAATGCCAATTAATTACTTGCTACGGGTGACCAGGCCGCTTTTTCTATGAGAAGGTTTTGAGACATGGCTTTTGTGTTTAAGGTCCACTAACCAAGAATTAGAGGCACAGAGACTTTCATAAACATAAAAAAAAAAAAAAAAAAATTCACATTCAATGAAATCTGGTAAGTTACAAGAACAGGTCTTCAATTTATTAGCCATTTCAAGTTCTTGGTAACTTAACAGGGAAAGTAAACTTAACAACCAAGGCCCGTCAGACCAGTCACCTGTACTGTTAGAAGTTTCTTATAGGAAGAGCCTATTCCCACTGTGCAGTGTTTTTAATGTGAAGAATGAGAAAGAAACAACACTGTCTATACTATCTGTGAGTTGTGTGTGCTGAGAGTCTGGAGTATTTCTAGGAGATGCTGCTCCACACTGCATTGTAAAAACAGACATGGAAAAAAAAAACCACAAGCAGGAGGCAGAGGAGACAGGCTGAAGCTGCATCACATAGGAATACACAGACTCTGCAGTTAGGAGACAGAAGTTCAGTGTGATGAGTCTCCGCACCCTCTGCAAAGCCAGAAGCATCATGGGAAAGGTAGGCTGTATTAGGGAAACCATATTAGTGCTGAAGAAGAAACCAAGATGGCAGATAAACCATAAATGGCACATTATTCTTTATTATTAGCCTATCCTGCACTATATAACAAAACAAAACAGCCTTTGGGAAAGATTTTTTTGCAGACCCTGATTTTGCCATTATATATCTATATAGCTCCTGCAAGGGGCCAAAAAAAACGCAGTCCAAGACTACACTCACACTTCCTTATGAACATTGCGTGAGTATCGTATATTTCTTACCATAGAAATTGTCAGAGAAAAAAAAAAAAGTAAGCTTTCCTTTGGAAGGGGCTTCAGGATCCGATCCTGCTATTTGCAAGAAATATACAGCTTCCATATAGTGGGAGCGTATCATTGTTCAGAAACACAAGTGCAACCTTTGGCCTCATACACCCTGCCAAGCCTGGTGCATGGGGCCTGTATAGCGTCACATAGAGTACGTCTGGTTCCGTATTAAAGATCTGTAAGCACTCTTTTGCCCTAACAGCAAGGATTCTGGAAGGAATACATCCACAGTACAGAATGCAATGGAACATGCCACCCTTTGTTCCCATCACAGATCCTGCATCAGTCTGCAAGAAAAAAAAAAACACCTCAGTATTTCTCCATATGAAACCAGAGGTACAGTATGGGACATAGATTTATATGGTTGCCATATTACAAATTTATACCTAAAAGTTTTGAACTTGATCATCAAAGCAGATAGAGGAAACCACAGCTGAATTCCAGGCAGTGCTTGTTGACAGTCACCTCCATGCATGTAACTCGCAGAACAGCTGTGTACATTGGTCTCCATGTCCGCAGCTCACCGCCTCCTCAGCCCCTGACCATATGTTCAGGACCCTTGCTTTAAAGAGCAACTACTTTCATCAAACTTTTGGATAGGTCATAAAGACATCAGAAGTTTGGATTGGTGGGGTCTAGGTGCGGAGACTCCCGTTGTCGCTGAGGTGCTCAGTACAACCGCTTTGAACCTTCAGCTGAAGACAGTCTACATGGGCATGTCTTAAACCTCACAAGGAGCGCTGATCTCAGCCAAAAGTGCATAGTGCTCAGCTAAGCATTTCTGCACCTTAGTTTCATGGACAATGGGGGTCTCAGCAACCAGACCCCCACTGATCCAAACTTTTGATGTGTCTCTAGAACATATCAAAAGTTTGTTGAAAGTGCAATCAATCTATAGGCAACTAACAGTACAACTGAATAGTCTAATGGACCCTGGTTATTAAAAGTTATATTACCCTTTAGGGCACATTCACGCTGCATTTAATGTCTATGTTTGATTTGTAGATTACATCAGAAAGAAAAAAAATTAGGAAAACCTCACACACTTATGTCCTTTTTTGTAATAAAATCCACTTTCTTTGGCAGGAAACATACAGATCAAACAGACGTCAAATATAGCTGTGTGAATCCAGTACACGGAATAAAAATATTTATTATCCATATTTAAATGCCCTTATTAATTTCATACTGCAAATCTGAAACTGGTAAAATCTACATTTCCATTAGTGATTACAGGTTGCGATGACAAATCTAGAACAAAGTGTATAACACGACACTACAATTCGTACAATCTGATTAGTGTTAGTCTTTGGTATAAGTATTATTCTAGACAGTCCCTCGTGATAACATACAATACAATGAATAGTGGTTAACATTTAGCAGAAACAACAGCCATCACGGCCATTCATTTCTAGGTCCATTTTGTATCCTCCAGTTTCTAATATAATTGGTCCTTGGGGTGAAGTCAGAGTTCACGTTCATACATGATTGGTCAGCAGATGGGTGAGCAAGAGGGGGGGGGGGGGGGTAAAGTGTAATGTGTTTAATGTAGTGTGGTAGGTTTGTTACACATCCATATTGGCTGTAAAATGGAGGGTGGGGGGGGGTCCGACTATTTTCTGTAGGGTAGTACCAGGTAGGAATTTACCGATGCTATGTGCTAGTAGTATTTAAAAGGAAACCGGTCAGCAGTTTTGATGCCTCAAAGCTGCTGAAAGAGCGAGGCATTTGGAACTTACCTTTTTTCTCAGTCATGCAAGTTGAGTGACTGAGAAATCGATGTTTGATTCCCCCGACGCAGCGCTCACAAATGCCACTCTGTGCTCGGAGTGAGGGCCCTAGCGGCCAATCAGGAGACTGCTAGAACAGTCGCTCAGAGCAGAGGGGCGGGGCTTGCAGCATGCGGTGGCACTTGTGATGGGCACACTGGGTGAACTAAACATCGTTTTCTTGTTCATGCAACTTGCATGACAGACAACAGGTTTGTTATCACTCGGTCTAGATTTGAGGCCTCAAAGCTGCGGACAGGTTCCCCTTTAATTCTATTTTTCACCTTGGCGTGCAGTAAATGTGACAAAGCTGTAATCAGGATAGAATTAAAATAGGTCTTTGTAGTACCAGAATTAATAGAAGAAGCTTAAATATGACCTGTCCGCACTTCTGACATGCCTGTTTTTAGTAAATCCTTGTATTCTCCATGAAATAACAATTCTGGAACATGTACAGTGAAAGCTCACGCAAAAGATCACCTCTTTATCTGGAGTGGATTTCTCGTGACAGATTTTCCATTCCATCATATACTATGCATACTGGCTATGTTCTTCGAGAGGATGACCCCTCTAGGGGTTTCACTGTATTTACTAAAACAGGTGCAGACAGGTGCTCTTTAAAACATGACAGTAAAAAGGGACTTCAAAATGTTCATGAACAGAATGGAATGTGTTTAAAATGGCTCATTACCAAAAACAATAGCTTGCACCAACGTAAGATGACGGGGAGTTCCCAAAGGGGAAGCATTTTTACTATGCAGATTATATCACTTGTGAATCCTTTTAAAAATAGAATTGCACCACACCTTTGAGACTGAAGTGGCTTATCACAAAGACAGTAGCGGATATTTAAAAGGACAGAAATGTCAAAAGTGCGACCAATGGTGGACCAGCAGCTAGGCTCACGTTTCACTGTTCTCATTGGAGAGGTCCCTCGAATGGTCACTGTCCACTGAAATGAATAGGAGTTATAAAACCCAGCAGTACCCATCATACTAAAATAACAGTGATGATAGGTCAGCACTGCTTGTAAAAGCAATATACAGTGAAGTATATTGGATATGGTAGTGTGTGCAGCATCAGGTACATATCACTTGGCCAGAGGCAAACCAAAATACATGCGCTGCTGCTGAACCTGTCGGATCATGTTCTTTGGGGTGGTTATAGAATTGCGATGACAGCAACAACTCATGTATGTAAGATTGCCTCGCACATGTTCTTCAGGTTACCCTGCGTGCTAGACGATGGGAAGATCCATGTAGCAGTGCGATCTTTATGGTCTCATCGAGTGCCTCACAGCCTCCTGCAGGGATTTCCGAGTCACGAGAAGACGGACAACTTCCTCATTCTTCTTGGTGAGACGCTTTCGAGCCTGATCGTGTGTGACCATGGTCATGTCCCATCCATTCACCTGGAAGAGACAGATTGTTAGATTAGGTTTACCCATCCGAAAAAAGGTTTATCCAGACTGGAGCAAATACTGGTTTACAATGTCATGTGTAACCTCACCGGGCATGCTTGTCGAGGTGAAGCAGCAAAATGGTTTACCTACCTGCATGATTTTGTCTCCAGTTTGAAGTCCAGCCACCTCTGCAGGTCCTCCTTCACTTACTCTTGTGACGTAGATGCCCTGAAATTCAAAGCAGGTAGCCAATAGTTTAACTGAGCGAATCTGGATTGACCATTTGCTAGATTTGGTTTTCGCTGCTGTAGTGAGTTATCAAAGCAGCCTACCGTAGTGACCGGGTTTTCTGGCAATGAAGCATTTATATTGAGATCACACCATGGCATACGGTTTGTATTTTTATTTACCGAATTTAGTTAGAAAAACAGCAGCTTTAATCTAGAACATGTACATGCCGTTTTTATGGCATTGCAGTGCTGTGGCTTTCTGCTATAGTAATATCGGTATATGTGAAATGTACAATTCGCCATATTTTGCCTCTCAATTTACTCAACTACTAATGGATCCAGCAATTTGACAATCGAGCATCTTTTTAACAACACTGAAGGTCGCTTAGATTCCTAATATAACATTGCGATTGAAAAAACAGAAAATGTACAAACTAGGAAATACCTAATAATGACCCACAGCGAATCACAGGCTGTATGATGGAAGTCACAGCAGACACTGGCGGATATGAAACCCACTGTCAAAATAGTCATTACATGTAGTGCTGGGCAAAGTGCAGGCCTGCAGCCCATCATTAGATGCCACTTGCTGTTCAAGGGAACATTACTGTTAATATCAATATATTATGGAATTGCTATTTATTCACATGGTTCCAAATCAGAGCCTTGCCCCAACTCCTTGAAGGTTGTTGGGCCCCCTACAGCAATCCTGACTGCAGGCAGCCGGTCCTGGTTCCTCCCTCCTCGGTGCTAGGCCGGCGTCAGCACTGGTCATGCACCTCCCCTACCCCATATACTGCTGGAGATGCAAAACCTTATCTGTGTACACATCATGGGGAAACAGGGGGCATTGTATAAATTTACAGGTTGACCCTTGGGATATCTTACGGAGGTAAAGCTGCGTTTTGCCCAGTGCTATTCACTCTTGATAGAATTGTACAATTGTTTGTGTGATATTAAATACCGGACAAGCTTTATCGATGACGTTCGGCTAGTGTGGTTCGCTACGGACCGGCAGTTTGAGGAGTTTGTTCACTAGGTTAAAACAACCAACTCAATATAGAATTTACGGATAATTTTGGAGATTATGTAGAATTCCTAGATGTAAAAATAAAGGCTGATGAAAGTGGATTATATACCAGTGGTTTTAACAAACCAACAGCGACCAATGCACTCCTACATTGGAATAGTTTTCATCCGCCACATGTTAAGAGGTCACTTCCCTATCGTCAATTTTTAAGGCTAAAGAGAATCAATAGTAATCATGATACGTTCTTGGAACAGTCAATGGAACTTATAGATAGGTTAAGAGCTAAGGTGTATGGTGAAGAATTATTGTCCCAGGCCTTTGCTAAAGTGATCAATCAGGATAGAAACAGATTGATATTTAGGGAATGTTCACACGCTTAACAAAAAACGGCTGAAAATACAGAGCAGTTTTCAAGTGAAAACAGCCCCTAATTTTCAGCTGTTTTTTTAAGCAACTATTGTTTTTTGCCGCGTTTTTTATGGCCGTTTTTTGGAGCTGTTTTTCTATTGAGTCAATGAAAAACGGCTCCAAAAAACTCAAGTGACGTGAACTTCTTTTTACGCGTCGTTATTTGAAAATGAGGCGTAAAATAACACCCCGTCGGAACAGAACGCCGTATTTCGCATTGAAATCAATGGGCAGATGTTTGTAGGCGTCCTGCTTCGGATTTTTCAGCCATCATTCGGGGCATTTACGGCCCGAAAAACGTCTGAAAATAGCCCGTGTGAACATACCCTTAGTCATCGTAGTAGGTCAAAGAACACGCGGTTTGTGTTTTCCTTCCAATAAAGTCCCTTTGCGGGTCTCATGAAGAGCGCCATAAGGAAACATTGGCACATTATTAAGGCAGGTGAGGATTTGATAGAAAAGGCTTCTCAACCCCCTATAGTCTCATTTAGGAGATGTCAAAATTTACAAGAGGAGTTGGTTAGGGGGATATTCGGGGACAAAGGGGGGTGATTGGCTGCGAGAAGCTACCCCAGTAGGAAACCACAAGTGCAGGCATTGTCCTTATTGTAAGTACATGCATATTGGTAAAAAGGTGAGAGTTGGAGCTATGCAGCACGTCGTCTCGCAGCTTATCACCTCTAGGTCGGACTTTACGGTGTATGTCATTTTGTGCCCTTGTAGATTTTTCTATTTTGGTAAAACAATACGTCCGCTATTTAAACGGTTTCGTGAACATACGTAGTCGCTAGGTACAGGGAAGGGATCTCCAAAATTGATTAGTCTTGTAGGAGGGAGGTACATGGAGGACGACGACAAACCTAAATATATTCTTGCTGCAGGATTGCAACGTGTATTCAGTGGCAGTGGATTGCAACGCGATGGCAGTGACAGAAATGTCAAATTGCTGAGACGTGAAGCCAATTGAATTATTAGAACGGGTCTAAACTATAGGAATGACCTATCGCCATTTCTTAAAGGGAACCTGTCACCAGCATTTCACCTATTAAACCAGCAATACCTGGTGGTAGTGGGTGAAAAATCATTTCTATATCACCTATAATTGTCTTCATAGTCGGCTCTGTAGCTTTAGTATTCAGTTTTTTAGTGTTCCTGCGCCGTGCGCGAATGAGCAAAAGTCAAATCTTCATTCGAAAAGTCACATCTTCATTCCTCAAGTCTTTCCGCGTTTCCCCGGCCTCCTTACTTTTGATTGACAGCTCCTCGCCTTCCCCCAGCACACAACATCCTGCGCTTGTGCATTGATGTCCCCTTCTGGTGTGTGCGCACAAAGGGACACCGGATTATTATAATAAAAGGCGCAAAATGTTTGCAGACCATTATTTACAGTCGGAGGAGGAGTTTCGGAGAGGGGATAACGGCAATGAATTTTTGATAGCAGCCGCCAGTGAGGAATAAGTAAAGTTCAATAGGTGAAATGCTGGTGACAGGTTCCCTTTAAGTAATTCCATTTCATGGTATTTATATTTCTTTATACTCTATATCTTGTTTTTTTAATCGAACGTGTATTGGTTTGTAAATTGGGCCGACTGCTATGCGCACGTCTCCTGTTTTTAATCTGCTTCCGCACGAAGTAAAAAGCGGCGTTTGAAGGTCTGAAAGGGTGAGTGTCGTGCAGATTTCTCTTCACTTTGTTATTACATTTGGAGCTGACACTTTATACACACACACAGCTATCGGACTACAGATCCCAGCAGCACAGTGATCCACAGTACATTGCCACCCGTTTACTCTTATGTGTTTGGTGATTTATTTAACAGTCACCCCCTAAACCAAGTTTAGAGATGTTACAGTGCCATTTACAGTACAGGATCCCCACCTTATCTGTCTTGTCCTCCGAAAAGGGGTTCTGGTTAGGGTCTTGATCAATGCCACCTCCAATACTGAATCCCAGGATCAGGTTATCGCCTTGACGCAGCTTATGGATTTCAACTCTTTGCTTTAAAGAGAAGAGAAGAGGAAAAAGAACATTGGTACAGGATACAGCAGAGATTTCACAGCTGGATGGTGTCCGCACCTCTGTGCTGGTACGGTTTTATTTTGGGGACACTGGGATCTGGCCAAGCTCATTGGCTAATGTATTGTGCATTATGAGATGGGTGATCTCATATGCAGAGGAATGACAAGAGGGGTCTTGGTGACAAGTGCGAGACAAAGTGATTCCAAGTCTACGGAGCGAGTCTGCAAGCGGAAATAAAACCTTCAAAATCGGGGACAGTTCACATATTGCATTCCCACTTCATGTAGATATATATCAGGGGATGGCATAGCATAGAAATCTAGCAGATACTTACCCCCTAAAGTACCCCACGCTCCAGTGCTAAAGTCCCGTTCATTGCCACTCCGGTCCTGGAAGCTCCTGCAGCGGTCACGTGCTGTGCATTAGTCGTGTGACGCTGCGGCCAATTGCTTGTCTCATCAGTCACATGCGATTGATGGTGGAGCGACACGTGACCAATGAAGGGTAGATGAGCACTACAGGAGCTCCCGAGACTGGAGGGTCAGAAAACAGGATTTCAGCGCTAAAGCATGGGGCACTTCAGAGGGAGAGTATCTTCTGGGTTTTTTTTAATGTTATGCTGCCGATTTTAAAAAGTCCCGGATAAGGGTCCACTCACATAAACGTGGTCTTTCCGATAATCTGTTCCATTCAACCTTTCAGTCAGAGGAACGGAGAGCCAAACAGAAACTACTCCTTCCGTTTGCATTACCATTGATTTCAATGGTATTTTTTTTCCTTTCATTTGGTTTCAGTTTGACTCTGTTCTGCTAGGTTTCCGTATTTTTCAGCGAAACAATAATGTAGTGACTAGGCTATAGTTTCAGTGGAAAAAAAACAGAAAAAATAAAATAAAACATTGAAATCAAATGGTAATTTAAAGGGAAGTAGTAGTTTCCGTTTATCTGTTCCTCTGATGAAAAGGTTCAACAGAACAGGTGAACGGAAACACAACGTTGATGTGAATGGGCCCTAACTCCTTTAGCTTCCTTTTTTGCTCTTCCTATAAAAACAAACAAAAAAAACATATGCGCGATGTATGAAAGTAAACATATTGCTAAAAATGACAAACTATTATTAGTTAAACACACATGTCCGCAAACAAATGTGCCATCTATCGTAAAATGATCTGGGGGAGGGGGATCAATAGAGAATTAGAGAAGTGACTGAAGGTTCACATGCCTTGCCCTTGGATACCACAGATAAGCTCTGATGTCTGCTAAGGTAACCATGGGCAATGCAGATAAACAAATCCACCCAGACAATACACTTCTGAGTCACTTTATTCTCTCACACAAAGAAAACACTTTCTGCATTACCCAGAACCCACTTTAAAATGGGTGGTCTCAAGACATGGGACTCCCCTCTATAATAAAGAATCTTACACAGTGGCTCCCGCTCTGGTTGACCCTGTCCATCCATGTATTACATAGGCGGACAATTATTTGGATGACCGTCGTCCATTTTTCCTGCAGTATGCGGACACGGCCTCCCCTGGCGCAAACAGCTGATCGCCTAGATCTGCGGCGAACCAGCTTCTATTTAGAAGGGGATGGTCTTTGCGAGACAACCGCTTTAACACCACCATTGGTGAACATCCAATAATTTATTAAGCAATACTTAAGTAGCAATGTCCTAATGCACTTCATCTCACAAACATATCCTGTGCATCTGTTGGTAGAACAGTGACTGACATTCACAGGAGTTCTGTAATAATGTATAGAAGTTACAAAGTGTCACAAGGGCGAATGCTTTGTAATATGAATTGTTCTACAGACTTGCAGCGGATCGCACCTACAAGATTTATGGGGGAGCAAGGACCTGCCGGACTGGCCGCAGGCTCGTCCCTATGAGCTGCAGCACGGACGAGCCGGCTTCAGAAGAACTGAATACAGTGAAGGCAACCATGGAGGAATTTAAAGAGACACATATGGCACTTCCGCATCCAAATTCTGCCAGCCATGGTCACCAGCAGCGGCCACATACAGAAGGGAACAAATGGAGAGTTGGCCACACATTAGCATGGCTCTGTTCATTGAAGTTGATGGTAGTTACAGAAACATCAGAAGGCGCTTGCTGTCCGGTCAGTAAGCTATAGCAGAGTTTATCCAGAATGTGTCCAGTCTATGTGGTCATCTGTCCGTCAACAGCAGTACTAGTCTCTCTCCTATACAGGACACTAGGCGGGTTACTCTAAACGTACAACGACACAGCGTAACTAACTCTTATGTGGGCAAAAATAATATAGGACCAGTTTTCAGCCTCTGTGTGATAACAAAAAGGTTTCTATTCACCGACAGCAAGCATAACTTTGTTTGCAGGTACCAGGGCTCCATGACAATGGCCACAAGTTGCAACTATAACATTCCATTAGGTCACGGTGTACAGCGGAGAAGCAATTTTCAATATTATTGTAAAGTGGTCTTTCCATAAGCAGCAGTCAGCCCTACTCTCTTGTAAAGAAACCATGATTTTTGCCTGTAACAGCTGGAAGATAGCACAAGACAGCCAACATTGCCAGGTTGCAGGGGTTGTCTGAATTAGGGCCTGTTCACATCTGCGTTCAGCGTTTGTGTTGCTCTGATCCGACAGAGGAGAACAACGGAAATACCAGTAGCACCGATTCTGTTGCGTGACAGACACCATCGGCACCCATTGACTTTAATAGGTTCTGTCGGGTTTCCGTCATGGTGTCCGTTGTTTTAAGAGGAAAAAAAAAAAAAAAGGTATGCTGCGCTATTGTTTTTTGGCATTTTGGACCGGATTCTGTGACAAAGACCCCTAACGGAGTCTCCAACCCAGATGTGAACAGGCCCTTAGGCAACCATTTACATATGTTCTTTTAGAGCAGGGAAATGTAATAGAGGGAGATCCTTCATTCAGGACCCCCCCTATATTAGCCGAGAGGAGAGCTGCTGCAAAGAAAATAGGAATTAGACCTACCGGTAATTGTATTTCCAGGAATCCATCATGACAGCACCACAGGAGGTTGCCCTATTGACCTCTGTAGGGACAGGAAGACAGAGAGGTTAAAAGGCCCCTCCCACCACCCACTTGCCAGTGTTTTTCAATTACTACACCAGGATGGATGCAACCCTATTTTATTTCTAGGGATAATAACTGACATGTTAATTGCACAAATCAGAATTCAATAAGGGAGGGAATGTAAGGGTGCCGTCATGATGGATTCCTGGAAATATAATTACCGGTAGGTCTAATTCCTATTTTCCAGTACATCCCTCATGACAGCACCGCAGGAGCAATACCAGATTATAATGCTCAGGGCGGGACTACGGATTGGAGGACTTTCCGTCCAAAACTTAAATCCGTATCGGAAAGAACATCGAGCCTATAATGTTTGCAAAACGTATGATGGCTTGACCAAGTGGCAGCTCTGCAGATTTGGTCCATAGAGGCTTCTCTTCTTTCTGCCCAGGATGCCGAAACTGCCCTCGTTGAATGGGCTCTGATGCCTTATGGGGCACATAGTCCTTGGGACTTGTAGGCTTCTTGTATGGTAGTTTTTACCCATCTCGCTAGAGAGCCTTTTGAGGCTTTCTTTCCTCTATTCTTTCCCCCAAACAGGACAAATAGATTTTTATCTGGTCTCCAGGAGGAGGTTCTATCCAGATACTGAAGAATTGCTCGCCTGACATCCAGGCAATGGAATTTTTCTTCTTGTTGGTTTTTTGGATCTGGATAAAAAGGAAGGTAGAATTATTTCTTGTTCTCTATGGAAAGCAGTAGATACCTTTGGAATAAAGGAAGGATCCAGCTTTAGAATAATCTTATTCTCTTGTACTTTTAGGTACGGTTCTATGACTGACAGAGATTGGATTTCTCCAATCCTTCTTGCTGAAGTAATAGCGACTAAGAATGCAGCTTTTAGAGTTAAAAGGTGCATTCTAATTGTGTCGAGCGGCTCAAAGGGGGGCTCACAAAGAGTCGTTAACACCACATTCAAATCCCAGGTAGGAACTGATTTCTTTAGGGAAGGTTTCAGTTTAGAGACCGCTTGAGTGAATCTTCTGATCCACCGATGTTCAGCCAGGAGAGTGTTAAAATTTTTTCCTAAGGCTGAAATCTGTACTTTTAAGGTACTAGGGCTAAGCCCTTTTTTGAATCCAGATTGTAAAAAATCTAGGATTTTCGCGATGTTGGGAGAAAAGGGGTCTGGTCCTGGGTCTCCATACCAGGAACAGAATTTCTTCCAAATTTTTTGATAGATTTTTGAGGTAACTTCTTTATGACTTGATAAGATAGTTGAAATTACCTCATCTGACAGACCGTGGTTCCTCAAGATCTGCCTTTCAGGATCCAGGCTGACAATTTCAGAGTTTCTATTCCCTGAAAGAATAAGTGACCCTGGGAGAGAAGATTCTCCTTGACTGGGAGCATGATACGGTCTTCCAACGCTAGGTATTTTACGATTGGAAACCAACTTCTTTTTGGCCAATAGGGAAGAATAATGATGAGCTTTGTCAAATCTTCCTGGATTTTTCTTAACACCATTGGTATTAGAGGAAACGGAGGAAAGGCATAGGCCAGATTCATGCCCCAGGGTTGGGACAATGCATCTACTCCTAATGGGTTGTCTTTGAGATTTAGGGAGAAGGTCTCTACTTGGGAGTTTTTCCTCGTGGCAAACAGGTCTATTTGTGGATAACCCCATCTTCGGGTTAAGGACAGAAAGACTTCCCTGTTTAGGGACCATTCTCCAGGAACTCCCTTGTCTATGTTGTTTGTGCAGAGCCACCACAGGAGGGAGGATTTCACAGTCTCGGAAATTTGAATTCAGGGAGTTCTGTTTCCGATCCCACTGGGACAAGATCAGATTCTGTAAGGGTCTGGAGTGAAATGGACTCCATGGAATAGATTGGATGCAAGACGTCATCATTCCCAACATCCGCATACATTCCCTTATAGAACAGGCGTCTTTCCCCCAAAATTTCCTTACTTCTGCCAATAGGAGTATTTGTTTCTCTCTTGGGAGGAAGGAATGTTGGAGGGAGGAGTCTAGCAGTATTCCTAAGAAGTCCTTCTGTTTTTGGGGAGGAAGACTCGACTTCTGAAAGTTGATTATCCATCCCAATTCCTGTAGTAGGGAAAGAACCTGTGACCGATGACTGTCTAAGATAGACAGAGTATCTGCCGTCAACAAGAAGTCGTCTAGATATGGGATAATTACTATACCCTGACTTCTTACGAATGCCATGATCTCTGCCATAATTTTTGTAAAAATTGTGGGGGCGGAGGAAATGCCGAAAGGGAGGCAGACAAACTGGAAGTGGAGAATGGAAGGACCGTCCTGAATTGCGAATCTGAGGAATCTCTGGTAAGCGGGGTGGATAGGAACGTGATAATACGCATCCTTTAAATCGATCGTACACATTGATGCCTCTTCCCTTATTAGAGGAATAGTCGATCTGATAGACTCCATCTTGAATTTTCGATATTTCACCCACTTGTTTAGGACCTTCAGGTTGATTATTGTCCTGTAGGAACCGTTTGTTTTTTTGACTAAGAAGATTTTTGAATAGTGGCCTTTGCATATTTCGTTGTGGGGAACTGGAGAAATGGCTCTCAATTTGAGTAGTTTCTGGACGTCCTGGATAAGGATCTGATGAAGGTCTTTTGCTTGGTACTGGGTTATTAGAAAATTCTCTGGAGGAATGGAGGAAAATTCTATTTCATACCCTTCTTCTATGATCTTTAGAACCCAGGGGTTCTGGGTTATTCTCGACCATTTGGGATAAAATTGTAGGAGTCTTCCTCCTACGCTCTTGGAGTCATGGCTGAAATCAATTATTGGGGTTGAGATATCCTCGACCCCTTTTTCCTTTGGGGTAACTCCAGCGACCGGACTTCCCTTTCCCGCTGTAGTTCTGTAAGGTAGGATCCCTCTGTTGGCGAAACCTCCCAAACTGAGGGGGTTTTTTTGGTTTCTCTTCAGGAAACCCCTTTTTCCTATCTGCTGCATTCTCCAGCATGTTATCAAGGAGAGGACCGAACATCAGAGACCCTGTGAACGGGATAGAACATAATTTGTTCTTGGACTTCGTATCTCCTGACCACATTTTGAGCCATAATGCTCTTCTAGTAGCATTTGAGAGAGCCCCATTCCTGGCAGCAAATCTAATAGATTCCGCTGAATCGTCTACCAAGAATCCGGTTGCCATCTTTAGTAAGGGTAGAGATTCTAATAGATCTTGTCGTGATGTCTTCATCATCAAATGGGTCTCCAGCTGGTTTAACCATATAAACATTGCTCTTGCTACTGATGTGGCCGCGATATTAGTCGAGATCAAAGCAGAGGAAGATTCCCACGCTCTTTTTAGTAGCCCGTCTGTCTTTCGGTCCATGGCGTCCTTCAACTGCGAGGAATCTTCAAATGGGATTGCGTTTTTTTTTAGCAACCCTGGCTACTGGGACATCTACTTTTGGGATCTCATCCCAAGGTTTAGTGTCTTCTGGATCAAAGAGAAGTCTGTTTTTAAAATCTCTTGAAATGAAGAGCCTTTTTTCTGAATCTTCCCATTCAGTTGTCACCATTCTTTTGAGATTTTCGTTTACCGGAAAAACCTTTGTTTTCTTTTCCGTTAGACCTCCAAACATCTCATCCTGGATGGTATGTGGTTGGTCTTCTTCGGGAATATCCATGGTTTCCCGTATTGCCTGAATTAAGGTATCAGACATCTCAGAAGAGAAGAAACATTTTTTCTCTTGAGTGGAAGAAGTTGAAGGCAAGAGTTCCTCTCCTTGTTCTAACTCACCCTCCGATAGGTAATAACACTCCTGCTCCGAGTCAGACCCCTGAGAGGGAGGACAATATTTTTGATCCACTTCCATCCGTGGTCTTTTTGCCCGGGAGTGAGAGGGAGTTTCTTGAAGAGGGGCGAGGGAGGCTACTGACTGACTCACTTCTTAACGAATCATAGCCCTAAGTTCAGACATGAACGTTGGTTGTTCCTCTTTTAGTATTTTTGCAATACAATCCTGACACAATTGTTTCCTATGTGACTGGCAATTTTTTTGCACAAGTCGCACATTTTTTAACCTTCTTTTTATCAGTTTGTCTCTGAGAGGAATCTTTATCCTAGAGAAAACAGAAGGTAGGTAAAGTATGGTGTGCATACATAAGGAGTCATAACCCTTACCCCAAGGGTGAGACTCACGTGACCCTGGGACATATCTGGAGTTCCGTCAGGACGAGGAAGTTCCATACTGCGACAGGTAACAGGCAATGCAATATGCAATCCACAAAAATAATCCAAGTTAGAGTAATCAGCTCTAACTACATACCTGTGCGTGTCCCTTTAAATGCGGGCGTTTTGAATTTCCCGCCTTCCAAGATGGCCGCGGACCGGAAGTAGCCCGACGTCCGGTCAGCTATTCGTTGTGGCTTTCTTTCCTTTAGAGTGCAGCCGCCACAGCCGGCGACTGAGACTTGCTATGCGGCGCAGCGAGGATCCCTGCCGGTGCGTCCAAACTTATGGAGCTGCCGGTCCCCGCCTGGTCCGCGGCCAGGCTGAAGCCTGCTTGGGAATCCCCAGCCCCCACACACTACCCGAACCCTGCCTAGGATTCCTCCGGTAGGTGTATTAGGGTGGGAGCTAAGGGACCTCTCATTCGAGGGGTGTTAGCCTGGGCTTTAGGGGGAAGAGAAGGGGGAGTGCACGGACCCCCCGATCTTGCCCCCTGCCCGCGTTTTTTCCTGCAGTAACACAGGAGCGACGTCTCTCTGCTCCTGACCCTGTGGGGACAGGAAGAATACTGGCAAGTGGGTGGTGGGAGGGGCCTTTTAACCTCTCTGTCTTCCTGTCCCTACAGAGGTCAATAGGGCAACCTCCTGTGGTGCTGTCATGAGGGATGTACTGGAAACAATATTTCTCTGGAGGATCCTTCAGACGCTCATGTATTATATACACTCCTCAATATTGAAATTGCAAAACTAAGAAGGGCAAGCCGTAAGGTTATGCAAAATCGAGTAGCAGGAGTCGTTAAAGGGAATGTGTCGCCAGAAAAACATGTTTTTTTTTTTAAAAATTAAACATTTAGTGTGTGGGTGATTAAACATTGTTCAAATTTTTTTTATTTTTTTCGCGAGTCAGGAAATATTATAAATTTTTTCTAATTTATAATACTACCCATTTTTGGTCACTAGATGGAGCTAGTTCCCAAAATTGCAGCATTGCAACATTGGGTTAAAAGCCCTCGCTCTAGTGAGCTCTCAGCATCCCCCCCTCCTTTATCCTGGCTAGTGCCGGGATAAACGAGGGGTTTGAAAGGTTTAACCTCCTACACTGTGTGTCGCCATTTTTTGAGGTAACCCACAGTGTAGTAGGTTTACATACAGTAGTAAACACACACAAACACTAACATACATTGAAATCTCTTACCTGCTCCTGCCGCCGCGGCTCCCTCCGGCCCGTCCGCTCCCTTTGCTGCCACTGTTCCATGTGCACTTGTCCGGAAGCCGCGACCGGAAGTAGTAATATTACTGTCCGGCCGCGACTTCCGGTCCACAGGAAAATGGCGCCGGACGGCGCCAATTTCGAATAGGACTGTGTGGGAGCGGCGCATGCGCAGTTCCCACACAGACGCCGTACACGGCAGTCAATGGGACGGGAGCCGTTCGTCGTCCCTATGGGACTGTGGCTGCCGTATTCCATGTCTGTGTGTGTCGTTAATCGACACACACAGAAATGGAACAAAAAATGGCAGCCCCCATAGGGAAGAAAAAGTGTAAAAATAAGAAAAAGTAAAACACAAACACACAAATGAATATAAACGTTTTTAATAAAGCACTAACATCTTTAACATATAAAAAAATAATTTGTGATGACACTGTTTCTTTAAGATCTGCAAATGATCAACTTTTCAATCACCTAGTTCGAATCTGTGGCACAAGGAAGGGCATAAAATGTGCCAGTTATCGTAAAACGGAGGACAGAATCCTTGAACGGGGAGATCTTGGTTTATCACAACGGCAGATTGCTACGTGCCTAGGCCAAGATGACGGCACTGTTCAACGTTGTGTGTCCTGCAGGTTGGGAGAACAACGAACAGGAACGAAAGCAAGAGGTGCGTAGGGGCAAATCTCTGCGCGGACGGATCATCTGATTGGAAGAATGGCGCATAGCGATAGTGGACGTCACATCCCAAGCCTAGGGCGGCAACCAGTGTCGACACACGACATTGGGCTACAAGCCAGATGTCCAGCTACAGGTTTTCCATTGACCACACGCCACCGCTCTTGTATCGGAGATTGGTATGGAGACCACGTGGACAATGCCATGAAGAAGCCTTCACAAGGGAAAGTCACACTGGTCCTACTCTTGGGATTATGGTGTGGGGTGACAATGTACGGTAGATGGACCCCTCTAGTCTTTATTTCAGGTACACTAACAGCTCAGTCGTGGAAAATTTTTACGACCATTTCTTCAGTGTCCCAGAAACAGTTTTTCAAAAGGACAACACCAGGCCGTATGTTGCTCGTGCTACTGTGAGTAGCATGCGTGGCCTAAACGTGCTACCATGGTCTGCAGCATCTCCCATGGAGCACATCTGGGACGTCATTGGTCAGCAATTGCAAAGGGAGCTGCCAACAGCCAATCTTGATGATGTGTGTGCCCAAGTGCATTCAATGTGGCATAACATTCCTCAGACAACCATTAATAACCTCATTGATAGCATGCCAAGGCGTGTAAGTGCGTGTATTTCTGCGCATGGATCTCACACTCTATACTGAATAAATCAAGAGGTTTGCAATATGTTGTTACCATTTTTTCATTATTTGCATATCATCAACAGGTCTATCGATCCTGTGATTTCCACAATTCTAAAACTTTGTAATGTCAATGTTGGGAAGTGTATAAAACAGTCGTGTGGAGTCTGACAGATCTGGAGCGGATCACTGCAGCACTTCTCCACTCTCCCAGCTTATTCGCATACATTATAGGTATTATTTGCATCATGGAATGACTCCTTAATACAGAATTACTAAGTGACACTCATTGTTCTACCAGCTGTGATATTCAATACATACATACACAATTTTTATTTTATTTTTAAACAAACAAAACACAATCTGCGGATTTTTGACAAACCTAAATGACGAATGGCAGCCCCTACACGATGAATCACGCTCGATCTCTCACTGTATTTACAAGAAGCCATACTTTACGGGATAACTTGGGAAGCAATTGTAGGGAGAGGCAGGAAAAGATCACAACTGTTCTAACATGTCAAACGCTATATAAATGCTGCTGTCAAAGTCTCAGGATGACTCAGGGAGGAAGTGACTGACTCAGGAATGCAGCCGCGATAGGAACGTCAAACACACCTCGGCTATCACCAGTTTCCACTTTGGTTGTGTGATATCTTGTAAACCACTTAGGCTACATTCGCACAAGCGTATCAGATTCACGAGCGTGTGAATGGTCCTATTGAAATCAGTGGGTCCGTGCGCTGCACGTGATTTCCATGCGCAACACACGTTATTCACGTTCATGTGAATGGGCCCTAAAGGTCCATTCACATGTTAAAAACCACATTACGAAACCGAACGCGATTTTGATGCTTAATATACAAGTCCCGTCCCCCAAGCTTAGTGTTTAGAATCTGAATATATTCACACAGTTCAGCATCATTTGTCAAAGGGGTTCACGGATGACAGACTCTTAGGACATGTAATTTGGTGGGCGTCCCCTTCCTCATTTTTAATGAGGTGGTAAAGCATTCATGTAATGTATGGACAGAAACCCGAAAGGTTTCCATAACTCCTGACTACATGGATAGTTAATGCAACAATGTATGTAAACTTTATATAGAACCAATGTCTTCCCAAGCACCACAGAATAAAAAAAAATAATAAATTACTAAATGTGGAAAACAAACGTGGCGAACTAAATATTGCTTGGAAACTTGATAAAAGTTCTTAAGACAATTGTAAGAAATTAGTCCAATTCAGAGAGAGGATTCCAGGGTATTAGAGCAGCACAGAGGAAGTCTTGGAGAGTGTAAAGCACTAGAGTCACAGGAAGGCCCCAGGCACACAAGCGTATTTCTCATCCATCCGTAAATACTGTCCGTCTATACGGGTCCATAGTAATTTATAGACATCCGTAAATCATCCACATATATACGGAACGGTGTCCGTAAATGCGGTCTGTAGTGCATCGGTAATTACGGCTCCACAAAAAAAAAGAAAAAGGGAGGAATCTTGGCTAATCTCCTTGCGTCGCATAGCAACATGTCCGTAATTATTTTAAAAGTTATGAGCTTTTTTCTAAATATGCAGATGAGCCTATACTAGACAAGTGGGAGGTAACAGCAGTGATTCTCCTGAGGTGGAGCCTCCTCACAGCCTCTGACGCTGTCCTATCAGCATGAAGCTGCTACACACAGTGTGAGAGACTGAGGCTGGAGGGAAGGGGGATCACTTCAAACAGCCATATCTCCGGCTGTGGACCACCTAGAACAGCGGTTCTGGTGGCATATGAAAGATGAGATTATAATCTTTCATATGGCAGTTCTGGCTCTGAAACAACCGGAATAATCACCAGTTGAAAACACAGTCAGGAATGGAAGCTGTATACTATATGATCACGCTGTATTGCGGAGCTGTATGCCGATTGGACAGTGTCCTACAGAAAACATTACACCGTCCAGAGAGAAAAGAAAGGTCGCCTCCTATTTGGCTATTAGAGACACATTAGCATACTTAGAAAAATGCTCAGAACTTTGCAAATAATAAACGTTTTTGAAGAAAAAAAATAAAAATACACTGTAGTTATCAGCATCATAGCGCCAATTAGATTAGTTAGGAGATTAGAGAATTAATAAACTAGTTAAAGATAGTCTTTAGCTGCATTGGCTTTCTAAATCCTGTGACTTGTCCTCTCTTGCTTTAACGAGTCAGCTAAATTCTTAAAGAAAAATTCCCCTTCTTCCAGTCATTAAAAAAATTTCCACATCTCCGGGATATGCTTTCAATATGTGTGGATAGGACCACTGGGACCTGCGCCAATGACATAAACAAAGTCTCTACAGCTTCTCTCTGAGACAGTGCCACTTTCATCCAGTTGCTGTGTCTGGTATTACATCGCAGCCTCCATCAGTAGACTACCATTGGCAATCCACCTCACTGATCACACATTGCTGGCATATCCCTGGGAGAAATGGCCCCTTTTAGGCCTCATTTAAACGAGCGTGTGCGTTTTGCGCGCGCAAAAAACACAGCGTTCTGCGTACGCAAAAGGCACTTGACAGCTCCGTGTGTCATCCGTGTATGATGCGCGGCTGGGTGATTTTCGTGCAGTCGCCATCATAGAGATGATTCTAGCCGACGTCAGTCACTGTCCATGGTGCTGACAGAGTTAACTGATCGGCAGTAACTCTTTCAGCACCCTCGACAGTGCATTCCGATCACCATATCGAGTAACCTGTTTAAAAAAAAAAAAAAAGAGGTTCGTACTTACCGAGAACTTCCCGGCCGTTGCCTTGGTGACGCGCCTCTCTTGACATCTGGCCCCACCTCCCTGGATGACGCGGCAGTCCATGTGACCGCTGCAGCCTGTGCTTGGCTTGTGATTGGCTGCAGCTGTCACTTGGACTGAATTGTCATCCCGGGAGGTCAGACTGGAGGAAGAAGCCGGGAGTTATCGGTAAGTCCGAACTTTTTCTTTTTTTTTTACACGTTCACGTATATTGGAATCGGAAGTCACTGTCCAGGGTGCTGAACCAGTTTAACTCTTTCAGCACCCTGCACAGTGACTGTCTCCTGCCGGTTTCGGTCAAAACGAGTTCGGCCGAACCCGGTAAAGTTCGGTTCGCTCATGTCTAGGACACTCCGTTCGGATGTTTGTAAACAGAAAAGCACGTGGTGCTTTTCTGTTTACATTCAGTTTGACAGCTCTTGCGCGAATCACGCAGTTCGCACGGAAGTGCTTCCGTGCGACCTTCGTGGTTTTCACACACCCATTGACTTCAATGGGTGCGTGATGCGCGAAAAACGCACGATTATAGAACATGTCGTGAGTTTTACGCAACGCACTCGTGCTGCGCAAAATTCACGCATTGTCTGCACTGCCTCATAGAGTAATATAGGTGCGTACGACTCGCGTGAAAAGCACGCGCGTCACACGCGCGTATATTACGCTCGTGTAAATGAGGCCTTAAGGTAAGTTGGTTGTAGTTAATGCAAAAGAACAAGAGAAGAACCCAAATTAAAGAATTACAATTTGCAAAAAAAAATAAAACAGAACAAGTATATACAGCAAATCATCCCAAATGTTACGTTTATGGGTTCTTTATAACAGATCTGAAAATGTAAAGATATCAGCCACCAACAACACAAAGTCCTAGTATTCCTTCGGGCATCATACCAAATATTTCACTGTCTTCTAACAAAGATCCACTATCCAAAACGGTTAACGCAGCGGCCTGAACTTGTAGCCTTGTGTTTTATTTAGCATTCCCCTTGAAGACATCCATGAGTGCTTACTGCATATCTGCAAGATTTTATTTTTAGATCTATAAAACGTAGACAAAGAGGAGTGCATAACAATTCTCGATAGACCCCCCCAGGCCATTTTCAGGTGACGCCTCGGACCAAGGTCCTGTTTGTGATGTCTGTTTAAAATGTGTATGCCAGGAAAGCACCCGTGTCCATAGAGTTAAATTAGCCCGATGGAGGCCAAAGGAGCGTACTCCGTCGGGCCGGTGTACGTTAGCATGCTGTAGCAAGTACAATAGGGTAGTAGACTACTAGGCCACACTATACAATACAACGGAATCCCGTAAAGAAATTTCTACTGTGCAAAATACTTTTTTTCACATGGATGCCTATGGGCGACGTAGCTTTTTAGGACATATAAATTAAATTGATGCCATAATAGTGTGTGTGTGACAGGTGCCACTGTTAGGCATTCTTCACAGTCTCAGTTTAATGTATGTCAGAGGCTTTTCCCAGTGTATATACTAAACATATGGCCAGAAATGTAATGTGAATGGCGCCTTAACCCATTTGGTGACCGCCCATAGGTGTTTTTACGGCAGCCACTAATGGGATTATTCCGATGCAGTAGCCATTTTATAGCTCTGCATCGGAATAAACAAACACTGCCGGTAGCAGGTAAATCTCCAGTAGTCTGCCCGAGTGGCCGGGATCTATATCAATATCGAACCTACTCATTTAACCCCAATAGCGAGCGCTGCATCTCAGTGGTTTTAGAGGGAGGGGACTACCTCTCCCACCCCACGAGGCGATCGCAGGGTACCGGTGGCTTCTATGGCAGCCGGGGGCCTAACAAATAACCCCAGGTCTGCCTCTAGTTGATGACCTGACAGCTGCCTGTCCGTAATACACAGCAAAACAGAAGTATTGCAGTGTATTAAAAAAAAAAGACAACTTGTCCCGCAAAAAACAAGACCTTATACAGCTATGTCGATGCAAAAACAAAGAAGTTATAGCTCTTCGAATTCCACGTGTTTTGCCTGTGGCCATTTAATCTAACGCAAGAGCCATAAACACAAAATGCAGCGGAAAAACACTCAGAAACTACTGCACAGGTTTTTTTCCACTTCACATTGATTTCAATGGGAGGTCAAAAGCGGAAACAGCTTCAAGGAAGAACATGACGCTTTTCTTTCTTGCGAGTGGCCAAAATCAATGGGTGGCGATTTAAAGAGGCTCTGTCACCACATTATAAGTGGCCTATATTGTACATAATGTGATTGGCGCTGTAATGTAGGTGACAGCAGTGTTTTTTATTTAGAAAAACAATCATTTTTGATGGAGTTATGACCTATATTAGCTTTATGCTAATGAGATTCTTAATGGACAACTGGACGTGTTTTACTTTTGACCAAGTGGGCGTTGTACAGAGGAGTGTATGACGCTGACTAATCAGCGTCATACACTTCTCTCCATTCATTTACACAGCAGATAGTGATATCCTTCTGTGCAGCCACATACACACTATAACGTTACTGCAGTGTCCTGACAGTGAATATACATTACCTCCAGCCAGGACGTGATGAGTATTCAGAATCCTGTCACTTCTCTGCACATCTCTGTGGTTTACGCCTCTGACCTACCATTGACATCAATGGGAGGCAGAGAAAGCGTATTTCGTGGCGTTTTATGCCCGCGGCGCTCAATGGCTGTGGGTGAAAGACGCTACGAATAACGCAGTGAAAAACGGCGTGCAGGCAGAGGAAAATCTGCCTCAAAATTCCAAACGGAAATTTGAGGCAGATTTTCCTCCTGCAAAAAAAAAAATCCATGTGAAGCCAGCCTAAGGGTATGTGCACACGACAACGCCAAATACGCCTGAAATTACGGAGCTGTTTTCAGGAGAGAACAGCTCCAGAATTTCAGAAGTTTTTACAAGTGCAGGCTTTTTTCGCGGCGTCTTTTAACGGACATAATTGGAGCTAGTTTTCATTGGAGTCAATGAAAAACCGCTCCAATTACGTCCCAAGAAGTGTCCTGCACTTCTTTGACGCGGCCGTAATTTTACGCGCCGTCTTTTTGACAGCGACGCGTAAAATGACAGCTCGTCTGCACAGAACATCGTAAGACCCATTGCAAGCAATGGGCGGATGCTTGCCGACGTATTGGAACCGTGTTTTCAGGCGCAATTCGAGGCGTAAAACGCCTCTATACAAAGGAGGTTGTGTGCACATACCCCAAGACTGTGCTGACAGCTTTAATAGACGCCAGCACAGTCCAAGTGAATGGACCGGGCAGGCAGAGCTGGTGCCGTGCTGTTCTGGACCCCTCTATTAGACAGAAATGAGAGGTGATGGAAGGAATGGCTCCAACTCAGACAGCCTCAGGGATGACTAGGTATTACGTAGTCAACCATACACTTAGGCCTCATGCCCACTTCAGTTATTTCCTTCAGGGTGTTATCTGTTGTTTTAACGGATAGCACACAACATTCATTTCAATGGTGCCATGCACACTACCGTTGTTTTAACGGAACCGTGTGGCCGTTCCGACAAAATTAGAACAGGTCCGTTTTTGACGGAATAGTCTCGGCCAATTCATTCATTTGGTCCGATAAACCAGCCATCCGTGTGCGGTCCATGTTTCACGGATCCGTCATTAGCAGCCGTACAACGGGCTACGGATGTGTGCATGAGGCCTTAAATGGGTGCCAAGTAATACAATAATATTGTATGGTAAGGTATGATCCAGCACTTCATGAAGAAATCTCAGGACTTTATTATACAAACAGAAAAAATCCACCCAGCACAAAGTCAAAGGACCAGTACGCGGGGAAAATGTGTGGCTGTCCGCAGCTTTCCCTAAAAAGAACAGATTTCTGGGGAACCCACAGCGATCAGTATTTTTATGTTAGAAAAGATAAAAGTAGATCTCATGTGAATGGCTGGCAGCGATCTCCCTCAATCTTCCCATAGACATGCACGCTAAGCTCGGCAGAGCATGCATGTTTATTCAAGAGGAGACAAGCCGCTCCCATACACCTCTCACATCGGTTTACCACCTGGCCCAACAAAGGATCGGACAGGGTGAAATCCAACATGTCTGATTGTCATTTCATCCCCCACGTCCGATTTTGCAGAGCAGCTGGATGTCCCCATACACATTAGATAGTTAATCTAAAATGTATGGTGGTTTACCTGGAGAGAGCGGATCATTTCTTTCTGGGCATAACAAAAGTCACACGTGCCCAACAGGCGGTCAGCGAGGATTAGAGTCCGTTCCCACAGACAGGAGATGCTGACGAGTTTCTGCAGCAGAATTGAAAAAAAAATAAAAATACTGCAGGTAAATCAGTTACAGAAATCTGCAGCAAACAGTGCGTTTTTTTTGCTGCACGTATTTCTGTGGAAACGCAGGGGATTTTCCGCAACAGATTTTACTGGGGATTTAGTGTTAATTATAGCAAACTTTGTGTGCACCTGCGGATTTCCAGCGGTTTTTACTGCTTTTTTACGCTGCAGAATCACTGTACAAACCGCAACACAATTTGCAATTTTTTTTAGTACGGAATTTCTGCTCCCCATTGAGTCTATGGGCCAAACACGCAGCATCTCCGCTCAGAATACGCAGCATGAACGGACATGCTGCTTAGTTTAAAGAAACACGGCAGAACGCTTCCCGCGCAAATTTTCTGTGATTTATTTCTGCAGCGTGTGGCTAATATTTGCAAAATTTCATCCACTTTGCTGCTGCTGTAAATGCTGTGGAATATGCGCACACAATTCCGTAGCGTTTATACTACGTGGGAACCCCGTCTTTCAGATCCTCCTGTATTCTCAAAGAAAAGAGAAGCCATACGTGAGATTTTTTTACATATTATAAATCTCCCCCATCAGACGAGCTCCGCACTGTCCCCCTGGAACTACAATACAGTGTGGCCATTGTGGAATATATGGCGCACGCTACTGGCGGAGAAAAAGTTTGGAAATTATTTAAATGGATTGCAACTGGAAAGCGTCGCCCACAATCCAAAACTAAGTCTAAAAACAATAAACAAAGTTGGCGAGCCCGATAAACATGGTGTCCATCCGAAAGGTCATTTTTTTCCAATACAATTATTACACGAGAGAGCAATCTACACGTCGTGGAAACGAGCGCCGATCAACGAGACAGCTCGATCAAAGAGACAGCTCGATCAATGAAGGTCGTTGATCGGCACTCGTTTGCTCCTTTCACAAGGACCTGGTATAGTAACAAGCACTCGTTACTACGATCGCTCGTCCCTATACGATTATACAGGGCAATTATAGGGAAGGAGCTTCCGGTGAACGCTCGTTTGCCCGATAATCGGCCAGCGTGAAAGGGCTTTTAGCAGCTAGACGCAGAATTTTTTGCAACTTTTTTTTTTCCCCACAACGTAACATCACAATGGAAAAAAGGACGATAGATCGAAAGTCATGGGACTTTATAAAAATGCAACTATGATCGGTCGGACTGCTAAATACCTGTCACAATAAAGAGTTTGCAATTAGCAGCCAATCAGCATTCTGGAAAAGTTTTTTTTTTTTTTTTTTTTAAAGTTGACAGTATTGGATCACTTTGACAACACTAATGGGGGTCGGGTCACTTTAAGGCTATGGAGCGCCCTTATAGCCGCGCTTGTAACAGGCTGGTCAGGAAGCTGAGGCGCTGGCTGCAGGCGAGTTCAGTCATAAGTCACCCAACAACTTGTTACAAGACTCTCCTGCTCCATATGGGAACTAAACTACAGTGTGAACATAGCAGCAAGGAAAAACTCACCACAACGGCAGTGACCGGCTGTCCCGGAATAAACGACATCCCTGCGACTGCTCCACAACTCTCCGCCACCGCCCGCAACTGGACAAAGCGGTCCGGGCCTCACACACGCCCAGCTCATGCATATTAATTAGATGACACACCCTTATTTGAATAACACCGCCCACTTCATAGGAAGTCACATATTTTACTCATGAATTATGCAGTAACATGAAAACCACGCCCATTATTAACTCTGCATCCACAGAGCCGAGGTATATACGACTTCACACCCTGATATATATTGTTCATAAACGCGGTTAATAGCAGCCAAGCCTCTGACTTTATTTGATAAATTTATTTTCTTGCATAACGCAGACATTACCGACCGGGACACGCAGTAATATAAAGATACAAATATTATTTAATATAATGATACAATATAATAATAATAATATAAGATAATATACTTTCTCGCTGGATTAACAAGGATCCTATAAGAGAGGCGACGCTACAAAATATTCGATGCCATCAATAAATATGGCCGCCCGTAAACGCCTCATACCCATCTCTAGAACAGCTTCCGGGGTGAAAGGTCACTTCCTGTCACTTCTGAAGATGGCGGAGATCGCACTGTAATGTTCTGCTAGTGGTCGCAGAGCGGTTGGTACAAGGAGGCTGGTAGCTTGGCAGACGGTGTGGCATCTTCCGCAGAGGTGCAGTATATTTGGCAGGGTGCCGGGCTCAGCTTCATGTGGATGTCGTATCTATCTGTATACACATTTTTCATTCATAGAGGCTGTCATTTTTTGCCAGAATCACCGAGGGGGACACGTAATCCTGCACGTATTAACCCCCTGTGTAGAGGACAGCGAGCAGACCAATCGTGTGTGTTACTAGGCCCCAGAGAATAGAGAAAAGGCATTTTTTTTCTCTTTTTCCAGAAACAGCGCCACTCTCGTCAATAGGCTGTGTTTGGTATTGCAGCTCTGCTCCTTCAAGTGTATGGAACTGAACTGCAATACCAGACACATCCTTTGGTTAAGATTGGCGCTGTTCTAGAGAGGAGCAGTCCCTTTATTCTATTACAGTCCCTTCAAGATCCCCCCCCCCCCCCATCAGATGCCAAATACCCTGATGACAAGGCAGCAGTACAGGTATGGAGGCAGATTTACTTTTCTAGGTACATGACCTGTCCTCTTTAAACAATGGTGGGCACCAGATATTCACACTGATCTATAGCCACCCTGGATCTATTCCCATCTTAGTCATTTATGAATGAGGAGATGGCCAGGATTACAGAAGCAGCCGAGCGCTGCACTTGGCTTTCTCCGTTAGCCTCATAGACAATGAATGGAGCTGCAGGACATGTGACCGCTTGTCCATTCAAAATCCTCCTTACTGCGATCGTGCTATGGATAGATGTTCTTAGAAAAAAAAAAATAATAAACAGTTAAAGTTTTTAGTAATGTGCAAAAAAATAGGAGAATTAAAAAAATAAAATTTTTCCTATTTTTTACTTAACCTGTTCAGGACCGGGCTATTTTGAGCCTTCAGGACCAGACACCGTTTAGCCCTTTTTAGCACGTGTTAGTTAAATGGCTATAACTTTTTTATTTGTTGGGCTAACGACGTGATTTTTGCGACGTTTTTTCCGTAGACAATGCAGGTTTCTTTTTGTATCGTTTTTATACACCCCTTTTTTGCTATTTTTGAATTTTTATTCATAAAGTTTGACAATAATCGTAAAAAAATAAGCTTTTTTACGTTTCAGCAATTTTTTTTTGTTGGTAATAACATAGTTTTACCCTAAAATAGACCTTTTATTTGTGATCGTCATTGTCTACCGTAAATTTGAATATATTACATGTCTATATTAGGGTAATTGGGTCAGCGCTAGCGTTACAACAATGATTGGCGGGGGGAACGTTTTTCTTTGGCGTGGGTATTTTATGTGTATTTATTATTAATTTTTTTTGCACTTTACTTTACTATATTTTTATTACTATGGTCTGTCCCTCAAAGGTCTAAAAAGACCTTTGGGGAACTTTATATATTTTTTCTTTCTTTTACACCATGCATTTCCCCTGTAACTGGAGCTGCACAGCAGACCAGTCACATGATCACCGGGAGGAATAGAGACAGCGCCGCTGCTGCTGTCTCTATTCCTATACACAGCGTTCATTGAGCGCTGTGTAAAAAGACATTGGATAAGACAGAAGCAGCGAAAGCTGCTTCTATCTTCTCCTCCGGGTCCCCGGCAGTCACTGACAGCCAGAGACCCGACATTCAGCTGCCCGATCGCGCAGGCAGCAAGTTAAAACCCGAGCCGTAAAAAGTCTATGGCTCGGATTTTAAGGACCCGTCCCTGACCGCTGGCCGTAAAAACACAGCCAGCAGTCAGGAACCAGTTAAAGTAATCCATAAATGTAAAAAAAATAACATAATTGGTATGGCCGTGTCCGTAAAAGTCAGAACTATTGCAATGCAGCATTATTTAAAGCGGACCTGTCACGTCCCCAGAAAAGGTAATCTGCCTCCGTACCTGCACTGCTGCCTTGTTCCCGATCGTTCACTTCATGTTACTAGAGGCCTCCGTGCCCCTGCAATCAGCCCGATCATTTTAATCTCCACTGCCCAGTGTGAACGAGGTGTGAACCTGATCCGCTCTGTAGAGACCGTCAAGTTGCCATTTTATTAAAATATTAGTATATCAACCGCCAAATTGATCGGGCTGATTGCAGGGTCAGGGAGGCACCAAGTAACCAGAAATAAACGCCGCTGGAATCCTGAACAAGGCAGCAGCACCGGTAAGGAGGCAGATTACCTTTTCTGGGGACATGACTGATCCTTTAACCTGCAGGGTGGATGCCAGAATTGCTGTTTTTTGGTAACCTCTGCTCCCAAAACCTCCAGCTCGCCCGGCAAATAATAAACCCTCACGCCACTCCATAGCCGGAAAATGAAATACGATATGGCTCGGAATATGGCGACATGAGACAAATTTCTTTTTTTGTAAAAGTTGTACATCATGAAAAAAAAAAAAAACTAAATTTGTTATCGCCATAATCGTATTAACCCGCAGAATAAGGTTAACCGTTCTGGAAGGCGGGGAGAATAAAACCGAAAATGAAAAACTGTTAATAAGGAAGCGCAGGTACAGGTTTGGGTAATTTTTGGTAGCGGGGGCAGCTTATTTAGCATTCTCTTGGCCTGGAACGTGTCCTCACGCAGTGTGAGTGCCAAATTGACATATACGTAACCATAATTTACATATAAATACGCTGTTGATTGGATTCATATGTCAATTTTCCCTTCAGCAGTCGCCCCTCTCCCTGGCATACCTATAGGCAGAAGCCTACTGTGCCAATCAGTCAATATGGCCCAGGTCTAGGCAACGTTTTTGTTGTTTTTTTGCTTTCTGTCATCCTTTGCTCACGTTTTTTTTTTTTTGTTTGTTGTTGCACAGCTGTAGCTGGAATCCATACATTTTCAGGGATGGCTGCCATCGGTCTGAAGAGAGAGGGTCCGCAGTTTATCAGTGAAGCCGCAGTGCGAGGGAACGCCGCCGTCCTCGACTATTGCAGAACGTCGGTCTCTGCCCTCTCCGGAGCCACGGCTGGAATTCTTGGCTTAACAGGCCTGTACGGATTCATCTTTTACTTCATTGCCTCTTTCCTCCTCTCCGTGCTGTTGGTGTTAAAGTCTGGACGCAGGTGGAACAAATATTTTAAATCGAGGAGGCCACTTTTTACCGGGGGGCTTATTGGTGGCCTCTTCACGTACGTCCTGTTCTGGACCTTCCTATACGGCATGGTGCATGTCTACTGAAGTCCGCCGGCTCAATCTGCCTCTTTTTAATGGATTTCCAGGACTTCTGCCCAATATCGAATTTGACTAGACCTTTACCTTTTAAAATGAATCTTTCTCCTTGGTCTCTGTTAGTAACTTATCAAAGCTATGTATTCTTCCCTCAATTAAAACTGTTCTAGAATTCTGAAGTTACTTGTGTTTTCTCCATAGATTTCAAGAAATGTTAATTCACAGGAAAGCGAAGTCTGAAATCTGCAGTTCTATGTACATAGGATAATATTTGTATTCTCAATGTAAATTTCTATAACCTATACTGACCTCATACAAGTGCGGAGCTCGATCGCTTAGTAAAATCTTCAGCTCCTACGTGTGTGACCAGTATATGCATTCCTAGCTGTATGTGCGGATATTAAATAAAGAAAGCTATACAACAAGGGATTGGTACCGAAACTTGATGCAATGATACGGAAATTGCTAGACAGTCCCAGGTTTTGACACTGAGGGTATGTTCACACGCTAGCTGGCTTTTACGGCTGAAATGACAGCCTATTTTCAGAAGAAAACAGCTGCGTCGTTTCAGCCGTAAATGCTCCTCGTAATATACGAGGCGTCTGAGACGCTCGTACATCTTGAGCTGCTCTTCATTGAGTTCAATGAAGAACGGCTCAAATTACGTGGCAAAGAAATGTCCTGCACTTCTTTGCCGAGGCAGTCAATTTACGAGTCGTTGTTTGACAGCTGTCAAATGACGACGCGTAAATTACTGGTCGTCGGCACAGTACGTCGGCAAACCCATTCAAATGAATGGGCAGATGTTTGCCGACGTATTGTAGCCCTATTTTCATACTTAAAACGAGGCATAATACGCCTCGTTTACGCCTGAAAATAGGTCGTGTGAACCCAGCCTTACTCATAGAAGGGGGTTTCTTTATTTTTAGTTGATTCTTCATACCGGATGTTCATTACCTTCATAATCGTTATGCAAGTTCCTGACATTCTTTTATCTTGTTTTAGCCATTTAAGAGGGTTTTCCAATAGTTTTGAAGGCGTTTGCATATATTCTGAGATTTTTTTTTTTGGGCTGCTTTTTTTTTTTTTACTCTGCAGTCTGACTTGACCCAAACTCTCTGTATTGGGTTTAGGTCGGGTGATTATGGAGGCCAGGTCATCTGACACAGCACTGTCACGCGTATTCTTTGTCCAATATTTCTTACACAATCTGAGACGTGGTTTTGGTCATATTGGGCCAACTTCTCGCACTCCGTCAGCCAAACCACATGAGTATTGGAAATTCTGACAATCCCCTGATCTCTACTGTTGGGGTAAAGAAGGATCAGGCACGTTGGATATCAACTTGACCAATCCTTTGTACCCTGGAGATAAGTGTTCTAGAGGGGTCTGGCAGGGGCTTATTCCTCACTCCCTATTGAAATAAAGATACAAAATTGACCACTCTGGGCCACTATGAGGAGAGGTAGCGATCAGCTGAACAAGGGTTTGATCGACAACTATGTTGTGTATTGCAAGATTAAAGGGCTTGTCCCACAAAGGACATTTATCTCCTATCTATAGGATCATTAATCCGTTTGTGATCACTGGGACCCCCACCTATCACTAGAACGTGGTCCCGAGTCCTCCTCTTCCTTGCAAGACCACCGTAAGGAGGAGTTTGAATAGAGCGATGGTCACACATGAGCCTTGTGCCTCCATTCAATATCCTTGGAGCTGACGGAAACAGCCGAGGACAGGGATCAGACACTTATCACCTATACTGTGGAAAGGTTATAAATGTCCTTTGTGGGACAACCCCTTTAAGAGAAAAGGAAATGAGAGCCCATTGCTTCTTAGGAGTGACTTCAATTCTAAATAAATCATCAGAGTCCCCAGCAAAGCACCATCACACCTCCTCTACCATGCTTCACGGTGGGACCCCCCACATCCAGACATCCCATCCCCGTATCTCCTGAAGATATGACCGTTCGTACCAAAAATCTCATATTTTCACTTGCTATACCAAAGTAGAGATTTCGGCTGTTCTGATGATGCTATGAAGACCTAATTCACATTTGGCTGATATTGTAGGACTCCACAGTACTAAAGAATCATTTTATTACAATGGACTTCAGGAAAACATGAGGAATAAATCTGTAATCGCAGGTGAACATTTAGGTTTCGTTCTTACATGAGATCGGGCAGTACTCTAGTTCTTCCACAAATCCATGGCTACTATGCCGCCCAAGTGGTAAAATATCCTGCACCTCCGAATTGTACGCTATTTTTCTATATTCTGAATCCCCACCCCCTCTAGTTTTACCTACATTTCATCATCCGTTTTGTAGAAAAATTTGGGATATTTCTGAATATACTAATGAAAAGTGCCACGACCAACAGATGACCCCCCCCCCCCCCTGCAAATTTTGCAAGCTGGAGACCCAAGGAAAGATGGCTGGAAAATCCTGAGTCACATAAAACGTGTGCGACTACATTGCTGCCGCACAAGGACTCGATTCAAACAATCCACGTCCGAATAGAAAAGTCGCGTTTTGCTAAAAAATGTTGCAGCTTTTTCTTTTTACGACGCTCAAGAACCTTTTAAATATAGTGGGCGGGGCTTTTGGGGGGGCGGTCCTACAAATTGACTATAATTTATGGCAGAAGTTGGCATAAATTATAGCTAAAATCTACGCCAACTAATAGCTGTTGTAGATTTGACTTTCTGGGCCATGGATGGCATGAGGTGCACCAAATTTATTAAGAGGTGTGCGCACTTTAGATTAAAGACGGAGCGATTATCGTACAAAGTTTTGTATAATCGTTCGACTGTAAGAGTTAATCACTACGTATAATAGCATGGTACGACGAACAATAAATCCGTGGATCGGCCACATCTGCCTGAGCAAAAGATTATCGTTTGTCGCCTCCGCATCCCCTCGTCTAATCAGAAATCTTCCAGTCGTGATCAGTTCAGAGATGAGCAACTGTCTCAGTAACGTCTGAGCAGCGAAAATCTTTAGCAATTAGTGTCACGTGTAATGGACCGTCTTTCGAATGTAAAAAAACGCGAAATCATTGCTCGCTGCTTGTTCGTTAAATATCTGCCCGTCGAATAGGACCCTAAGGCCGGGTTCCCACGTAGCGCAAACGCTGCGGAATTCTGTGCGGAAATTCTGCAGCATTTACAGTAGCAGCAAAGTGGATGAGATGTAGTAAATCTCATGCCCACGCTGCGGGGGAAAAAAACGCAGCGTAAAAAATAAGTATTATGAAGTACACAGTGTATTTTCCATTAAAATCAGTGGGATGCTGCGGGCGTATTTCAAGTGTATAATGGAGTGTAATATGCTCCAAAATATGCCTGAAAAGTGAACGTGCCTTTAGGGTATGTTCACACGACAGCGTCCGTAACGGCTGAAATTACGGGGATGTTTTCAGGAGAAAACATCCCCGTAATTTCAGCCGTAACGGCATGTGCAGGCGCTTGAACACCGCGTCCATTACGGACGTAATTGGCGCTGCTATTCATTGGAGTCAATGAATAACGGCTCCAATTACGCCCCAAGAAGTGACAGGTCACTTCTTTGGCGCGGGCGTCTATTTACGCGCCGTCATTTGACAGCGGCGCGTAAATATATGCCTCGTGTGAACAGACAAACGTCAGCCCATCGCTTTCAATGGGCAGATGTTTGTCAACGCTTTCAAGCCGCATTTTTCGGAAGTAATTAGGGGCAAAAACGCCCGAATTACGTCCGTAATTAGTGTGCTTGAACATACCCTTATAGTCATTCAGTCGGGGTCAGTAGAAACCGACTCCAATTCTGGCTTTAAAATAAAAATATGAAATATTGTATATTATTATTGTATTTATTAGAGGCATAGCTTGTTACATAGTTACTTTTTTATTGGAATAATAGCAAAATGTAAAAATTGTAATCCTATAAATATGTTATGTTTCATAAATCTAAGGCCGTATTTAGCAAAAAACTGATCTCTAGGATGTTCTGGTGGCAATAGAATATCAGTTATCAGCTCTCCTCTGTCCTCTCTTCTTAAGGTCCTTTTACACTGGGCGATTATCGGGCACACAAGCGTCCATAGAAGGCTCGTTGCCAATAATTGCCCTGTGTAAACGGCAGCGATCAGCAGATCAACGAGCAAACTAGTTTACTTGTTCGTATCGTGTTAAAAGTGCAAAATATTATCGTTGTCGGCAGCGCGTCTCCCTGTGTAAACGAGAAGTGCTGCCGACATGATAGAAATGTGTGGGGACGAGCGACCGCAGTAACGAGTTCTCGTCCCCATACACAGCTCCTTGTGACAGGAGTCATCAATGAACAACTCTACACGTCCAGTTCATAGACTTGTTTAAAAAAACTGCATAGACTTTTTTTTTTTACAACAAATGACATTTCTATGCAAATTGTGCAGTGGTGCCCTCTTTAAAAATTCTAAATGCCAACACTTTTTATAAATAATGTTTAATAAATAATAATAATGTGTATAAATTAATATTTATGGTTTGAACACAATTTTCTGTATGTCTTTAGGAGCTTTTTCCGCTTAAATAAAGTCCTTTAGTTTTCTTACCCTGTGACGTATTTTCTTCCAGGTTTCTAGCTAAGTTGGGTGACAATGGCCAATATGGTCACCATTACATCTCATGGGTTGTACTCAGTAGCAAAGCTGTCTGTAGTACAGAGATACATTCCCCACTCTCAAGTTGCTACCCAACTACACAGATTGGCTATTCAGGAGTCTTGGCACGCTAGGTAACAAGCCCTGAAATAGGAAGCCCCAGCTCCGACGTGGAAATTTTTTCTGCGGATTTACCTCAAATTCTCAGCAAACTCTGCAGCAGATTTTGTTGCAGATCTCAACCTTTGTATTACAATCTGCCTTGAATATCCACAGCATGCTCTGATTTCTGTGCAGATTTTTTTCCACTACATGTGGATAGGGTTTTGAAGAACGGAATCCACACCAGATATCCACAGCAATTCCGATACACCTGAACGTGGCCTAAGGCAGCTTTAATGGTGACCATATTGGGTTTTAATCACTTTTGCCATGACACAGATGTATTGAACTTGACGGAAGAGGACAATTCAAGGACATACTCCATTCAGCCATAATGTTAAAACAACCAGCCCTAATATTGTATTGGTCCCATTCGTGCTGCCAAACCAGCTCTAAGCTCTCGAGGCATGGACTTCACAAGGCCTCTGAAAGTGACCTGCGGTATCTGGCACCAAGACGTTAGCAACAGATCATTTAAGTCCTGTAAATTGTAAGATTAGACCTTCATAGATCATCCCACAGATGCTCAATCAGATTGAGATCTGGGGAATTTAGAGGCCAAGTTAACACCTTGAAATCTTTGTCATGTTCCTCAAACCATTTTTTTAACTATTTTTTGCAATGTGACAGGGCACATTATCCTACTCGAAGAGGCCACTGCCATTGGTGAATACTTTTGCCATGGTGGCATGTACTTGGTTTGTAACAATGTTTAGGTAGGTGGTATGTGTCAAAGTAACATCCACATGAATTTCCAGACCCAAGATTTCTTAGCAGAACATTGCCCAGAGCGTCACACTGTCTCCGACCAGCTTGCCTTCTTCCGGTAGTACATCCTGGTGCCATCTCTTCCCCAGGTAAGTGACACACCCGGCCATCCACATGGTGGAAAAGAAAATGTGACTTTTCAGACCAGGCCACTGTCTTCGATGGCTCCATGGTCCAGTTATGGTGCTGGTACAGATGCACTATGACCGGTTTGTGGCTATGCAGTGCCAAGTGCCGCAAGCTGCGATGCACTGTGTGTACTGACACATTTCTATCATAGCCAGCATTAAATTTGTTAGCAATTTGTGCTACAGTAGCTCTTTGTGGGATCGGACCGAACAGGCTAGGCTTCATTCCCTACGCACATCAATTTTCCTTGGGCGCCCCATGACCCTGTTCTGGATTCACTAGTTGTCTTTACTTGGACCACTTTTGGTAGGTACTAACCACTGCATACTGGGAACAACCCAGTGACCTGCCATTTTGGAGATGACCAAGCCGTCTAGCTATGACAATTTGGCCCTTGTCAAAGTAGCTCTGATCCTTACACGTGCCCATTTTAACGGCTCCAACACAATAACTTCAAGATCTTACTACTTGACAGGCGCCATTGTAGCACGGTAATCAGTGTTATTCACTTACCGGTTATTGGTTTTAATGTTATAACTGATCGATTAATATTTACGGTTTTTTTATTGTTAGAAATGACAAAAGGATAACAATGTCTTTGACTTATATGAAGCTCCTTTCTGCCTGTGCTGCTGTCCTAGATCCTTGTGTGAGAAGTTCTCGTGCTGCCACCGCCAATCAGGTGGTAACTAAATATTAGGAAGCAGAATTTTATTGCACAGTTTCAGGTTTTTTTGTCATTTCTTTATTTTTTTCTCTATCGTCTCTTTCTTATTATTACAAGGTCTCAAATACAGTTCAGATTACATGTATTTAGAACTGGCAAACGATAATGCATCAGTGACACTTTTAGCCCAAATGGATGGTCCTGGGTATGGTGAAATACATGACATTTTTTTCAATGGAAAGCTAAGATACACAAGTCTGCAATGTGTGAATCTGGAAACTGGAATCCATGTATATCCCAGACATCTATTCTTTCCATGGATTAGGAGTCATATGAAGGCACTTTCTACCTACGGTTCTATAACACATTCATAATTTCCTTTGTATAGAGTTATACTTAAGAGGCTCTGTCACCAGATTTTGCAACCCCTATCTCCTATTGCAGCAGATCGGCGCTGCAATGTAGATAACAGTAACGTTTTTTTTTTTTTGTTTTTTTTAAACGAGCATTTTTGGCCAAGTTATGACCATTTTTATATTTATGCAAATGAGGCTTTCTAAAGTACAACTGGGCGTGTTTAAAGTTATGTACAACTGGGCGTGTATTATGTGCGTACATCGGGGCGTTTTTACTTCTTTTACTAGCTGGGCGTTGTGACTAGAAGTGTATGATGCTGACGAATCAGCATCATCCACTTCTCTTCACAACGCCCAGCTTCTGGCAGTGCACAGACACAGCGTGTTCTCGAGAGATCACGCTGTGACGTCACTCACTTCCTGCCCCAGGTCCTGCATCTTGTCGGACGAGCGAGGACACATCGGCACCAGAGGCTACAGTTGATTCAGCAGCAGCATCAGCGTTTGCAGGTAAGTAGCTACATCGACTTACCTGCAAACGCTAATGCTGCTGCAGAATCAACTGTAGCCTCTGGTGCCGATGTGTCCTCGCTCGTCCGACACGATGCAGGACCTGGGGCAGGAAGTGAGTGACGTCACAGCGTGAGCTCTCGAGAACACGCTGTGTCTGTGTACTGCCAGAAGCTGGGCGTTGTGAAGAGAAGTGGATGATGCCGATTCGTCAGCATCATACACTTCTAGTCACAACGCCCAGCTAATAAAAGAAGTAAAAACGCCCCGATGTACGCACATAATACACGCCCAGTTGTACATAACTTTAAACACGCCCAGTTGTACTTTAGAAAGCCTCATTTGCATAAATATAAAAATGGTCATAACTTGGCCAAAAATGCTCGTTTAAAAAAAACAAAAAACGTTACTGTAATCTACATTGCAGCGCCGATCTGCTGCAATAGCAGATAGGGGTTGCAAAATCTGGTGACAGAGCCTCTTTAGTTCTATACCAAAAAACTATCCAGAACATAACAAGCACTCATCTGGGTAAAGAAATTCAAGTATAAATATATGGTAAATAAATTTATTTATAAATCTTGTAATATAAAAATAAAAACTTATACTACAATATTTATAAATAAATTTATTTACCATATATTTATACTTGAATTTCTTTACCCAGATGAGTGCTTGTTATGTTCTGGATAGTTTTTTGGTTTATTGTTTTTGGTTTAGTTACTAGGACGGCACCGTGTGGCACCATAGCCACAATATTCTGTTTTTTTTGGATATCCTTTCTTTCTATTTCTATACTTAGTTCTATCATTTTGGTTATATCACAATACTTTAACAGTTTTTTAAGTTTAAGGTGTTGAACCTACATTTTCAAATTATTAGCAAATTATGAGCTAATAGAGGGGGTCCTTGTTCAAGGGCTTCATCTATTAGCCATAGTGGGGATCCACCACAACACAAGTCTCTCTCTATCACTGGAGGACCCCGCACTGCATTATACAGACAGCCCATCTCAAAAGGAACTGTGTAATGCTTAATTTCCCCTTTGGTGGCTCTGCATGTGAATTCAACACTTGGTTCCTCCACAGATGACAGCTAATCACTGGTGGTCCAAGCGATGGGACATCCTAGGTGTCAAGGGACTCTTCTAACAACAATAGATTGCCCTTAAGTGCACAAACGCACCATTTTGCACAACTTGTGTAATTGAGCATTGCAGCTTTCTAAATGCACAAAGAATTTACATTTCTGAGCCTGTTTCCGATAGCAATTCACAACATAGTCTTCTGTAGTGCCCTGCACGCAACTTATAGTATCACCATGAGACACACAAAGAGCACCAACTCTTAGTCTATTGCACCTCCAACCCAGAGATTTGCCTCATGGCTTTTCCATGCAAGTTCACACTACCAATGTAGCTTGTCATGAGATAACTGTTTCTAAAAATACTGATTTTCCATTTATTAAACACATTACAGAGCTGCACAATAGTTATGCAATGTAAGGTCCAATGCATGCTCCAAGATGATCACAAATCAGTAAATATAAAAATACGTCAAGTGGTCGAGATGTAGGAAGCCAAGAAAACGATGACGCCTTCAAAGAGTTGAATGTAACTAGTCGCTGTCTTTTTGAAGAGTCTCTAAAGTGCTTGTTCTCCAGAGAATTCGACCAGCAGGAGAAGACATAATGAATCCGAATGTCACCGTGCCTAGATGGTGCAGCAAAATGGTTGCCTTGTATAACAGTAATGCAACAACCGAATGAGGAGTTTCATGCCGCAGGAAATCTTCATATATCTGGCTCACAGCAGCATGTTCGCTATTGGAAGCAGTAGTTGGTAAAACCAAGGTTCATGGATGGATTCCACCAGTAGACAAGTGCGTCCAGCCATAGAAATCTCCCTGACAAGCGCTTCTCTTTTATTAGAAGTTTGTCTCTTTAGTCAGAAGTTAGGTCTCCACACTCTGTAACTGTTTCATTTGGTCTATGGCGTCATGGCTTTTTGATTTCTTTGGACCATTGACAGGTAAGGTTTTCTTGGATGATCTGTAGATATAAAAAGTAATGTTTACAAGTATACTATTCATATTGTCAAAAGGGTTTGACACTTTCCTTTCAGCTGTCATAAAATAAAAAGTGATGGCACTTACTAATACATGTGATGGCCACATTGGGCTGTGTTCAAATCTGGGTTGGAGGCTCGGTTATGAGACTTCCTCACAGATCCGTCATGACGGGAACCGTGACAAAAACCTGACAACCCATCGGGCTAGAGTCCCACGTAGCGTAAACGATGCAGAATTTCCGCAACTTAATTCTGTGCGGAAATTCCGCAGCATTAACAGTAGCAGCAAAGTGGATGAGATTTAGAAAATCTCATTCCCACACTGCGGAAAAAAATGCATTGTAAGGCTGGATTCACACGAGTATGTTCGGTCTGTAAAGAACAGAACGTACTGTATTTCGGCCACAAGTCCCGGACCGAACACAGTGCAGGGAGCCGGGCTCCTAGCATCATAGTTATGTACGACGCTAAGAGTCCATGCCTCTCCGTGGAACTACTGTCCCGTACTGTAATCATGTTTTCAGTACGGGACAGTAGTTCCACGGAGAGGCAGGGACTCCTAGCATCGTAGATAACTATGATGCTAGGAGCCCGGCTCCCTACAGTGTGTTCGGTCCGGGACTTGCGGCCGAAATCCGTTCCTTCCTTTACGGACCGAACATGCTCGTGTGAATCCAGCCTTAACGTTAATAAATTGACCTGTGGTGCGGTTTTTATCGGACAGAATGTACTGGGGGTTCCAGGTCAGATACGCTGCACAGTTTTTACGCAGCGTATCCTACCCATGGGAACCCGGCCTTAAAGTTAATGGGTTCCGTCAAGCTGTGTTGGTGTCTGTCATGTGACAGATCCGTTACTGCCGTCTTTTTTGATGTTCTGCTCCTATGATAGTTCAGGCCAATGAAAATGGACCAACGCAGATATGAACAGAGTCTGACCACTACATCCATAGCTTCCTCTGCTTGTGCATGCTTATACGTATAGAAGCGCTTATGCAGTGCATGAGCATGCGAAACTATGAACGTAGCAATCACATAATACATGCAAACCCATGTTACCCCAATTCTCCCAGTAGGTGTCCTCACATATTTATAGCATATCCCACGCATTCAGACTCCTACCTGTCAGACATTTATGACGTATCCTATGTATTGGTAACACCACCCGGATATGGATATGCCATAAATGTCTCTTGACAAAATACCCCTTTAAATTGTCAATGTAATAAATAATTCTTGAGTTTATAAATTATACTTACTTTACTTCTTCAAATTTCTTGTCTCTGTAAAAGTTGCTCTTTTTGATCAAATACAGTAAAACCAAGTCACAGAAGAAAGCACCCTGAAGAACAATGAGGAGCAGTCAATACACAAACCTACACAAGCACGCAAGACTCTCTACTGCATGTCTAATAATATTTGGAACCGAAGTGTAGTTGTGAAGGATTTGCCTGGCACAGCTTCTGTGTCGACGCCTGTGGTTAATCAGCCTGCATCTGTTCCTAGGTCTGCTATAGTGACTCGATCTGCTACCACTCAGGCTGGTAGGCTGAGGAGTGGGAGAGCCTATCACAGTCTGGCCAGACGGTTCTAGCTCCCGCCCTTGGTCCACTTATACCTTCATTTACTGCTTGTCCTTTGCTTGTGATTCTCCTGTTTCCTGGCACTTCTGTTCCTGCTGTTACCATTGACCTCTGCTTCATATTGACCCTGGCTTGACTGACTATTCTCCTGCTCTGCATTTGTTACCACGTACTCTCCTGGTTTGACTCGGCTCATCCACTACTCTGTTGCTCACGGTGTTGCCGTGGGCAACTGCCCCACATTCCTTTGCTTTTGTGTTCCCTTGTCTTGTTTGTCTGTCGTGCACTTATTGAGTGTAGGGACCGTCGCCTAGTTGTACTCTGTCGCCTAGGACGGGCTGTGCAAGTAGGCAGGGACTGAGTGGCGGGTAGATTAGGGCTCACCTGTCTGTCTCCCTATCCTGACATTACAGTCGTGGTCAGCGCAGGGTAGTTGTGAGGTTGGTGTAATCTGTGGCATGACATACTTCTTAATGTGAGTGGCTATTAGTCCCTAGACGGCGTAAACAGCTCTTATTTCCTATAGGTATCTTATACATGAGCAGAAAGAGGTCAATTGAAGCCACTGCTCGCATCTACAGCAAGGCTTCAATTTGTAATTGATCAATACGGAAAGCATAAAAGATACTAACGCATGCCATCGACCTTTGGATGGTTATTTAGGATTTTTCCAGAAACAGCGCCACCTTGTCTATGTGTTTAATATTGCAGCTCGTGCCCATTAAAGTGAATAAGACTGAAATGTAATACTGCACAGCCTATGGACAAAGTGGAAAATATTTAAAGAGGTTGTCTCCCAAGAACAACCCCTGTCCATAAGCCCTATGAGGGAAATTAGATGTCATAGTGCTGGGGACCCCCTCTATAAGGCAGAACCGCTTACATACAGCAGCCCCTGTGCTGGCAGACTGGAGACAGCCATGTATTACATGGATGGTCATTCGTTAAATGGCCACATGTACACGTCTGCTGTAGGGAAAATGTTTGCCCAATGACAATTTCCCTGTAGCGCGTGTCAATATATTTTGCTTATTGATGTACACTCCCTTATCGGTGCACGCTGCGGTGCTAACAAGTCCAAGGGTATGTTCACTTTTGTTTGTCTTTTTGCTATAGGTTACACTATATCTTCATAGCCAGTCTTACTGGGTTATTGACCCTTTATAGACATTGCTTATTTTCTAGGTGAGGACTGTTATAACAGTATTGCATTCATCTATCTTCAGTATGTTATTATTGAATGCATTTCTGGCTATTAAACAGCTATGTTTGATAAAGGTAATGATATCTTGTATAATTTTCTCTATTTACCCTAAGGGTATGTGCACACGATAACTGCATTTACGTCTGAAATTACGGAGATGTTTTCAGGAGAAAACAGCTCATGAATTTCAGACGTAATTGCTCGTACTCGCGTATTGCGGGGCGTCCATTACGGACGTAATTTGGAGCTGTTCTTCATTGGATTCAATGAAAAACGGCTCCAATTACGTCCCAAGAAGTGTCCTGCACTTCTTTGACGAGGCTGTTATTTTACGCGCCATCTTTTGACAGCGACGCGTAAAATGACAGGTCGTCGGCACAGTACATCAGCAAACCCATTGAAATGAATGGGCAGATGTTTGCCGACATATTGGAGCCGTGTTTTCAGGCGTAATCCGAGGCGTAAAACGCCTCCATTACGCCTGAAAATAGGTCGTGTGAACCCAGCCTTAGGGTATGTTCACACGCTTAACAAAAAACGTCTGAAAATACGGAGCTGTTTTCAAGGGAAAACAGCCCCTGATTTTCAGACTTTTTTGAGCAACTCACGTTTTTCGCTGCGTTTATCGCGGCGTTTTCACTGCATTTTTTACGCCCGTTTTTGGAGCTGTTTTCATTGGAGTCTATGAAGAAACGGCTCCAAAAACGTCCCAAGAAGTGTCCTGCACGTCTTTTGATGAGGCTGTAAATTTACGCGCCGTCTTTTGACAGCGACGCGTAAAATGACAGGTCGTCGGCACAGAACATCGTAAAGCCCATTGAAAGCAATGGGCAGATGTTTGCCGACGTATTGGAGCCGTTTTTTCAGACGTAATTTGAGGCGTAAAACGCCTCCAATATGTCTGAAAATAGGTTGTGTGAACCCAGCCTAAGTGTTTGGGTTTTGTGTAACATTATTGAATTGTCTTTTTGAGACCCTTCCGCACAGTGTACCGTCACTTTACCCTACTACAGCTATCGGCGATCGCCCTCATTCTATGTTTAATGCATCAGTTTTTAGAAGAAATGGAAAGAGTTGATCCACTCACTGGGACTGGAGTCCCAGTGAGTGAATGAATGCCATGACTAAGAGCACTCGACATGCTTGAAACGCGTTGGCTCACTACACCTACCGACTATTGCCTTGATACCAAGTCTGCCTGTTATCAAATTTTTAAGCTTTGATACGAATAAAATTGGGAATACGTTCCTTTTTAACCACATTCCTACAGCGCTGGATCAACTCTTTCCAATTCTTCTATTTGCCTACCGTGGACCGTTGCGGAGATCCGAGCGAAGCAGGACTATCAGGCGTTGGGCTGGTGAGCTGGAGGTTTCCTCCCCCTGTTCTACTTTCTAGCATCAGTTTTTACTTTGAGTCTGAGGGTCTATTTCCCCATTATCACCATACAAAACTGTATTGTTATATTACTGTGACATGTTTTGATAAATAAAGCTATATGCAATTTTTTAAGATTGGAAATGATTGTGCCTTTATTTTTTTAGGTTGTTGTTTGATTTGGCCTGTGTTATGTTCTGAGGCTGTTTTGTAGGTTCAGTGTATTAATATATATATGTATATGATTTCTTCCTTACCGCACCCATCAGCGCCAAGCCAGAACCAATATTGATAATTGTTGGTATAATATTAAACTTTCCAGCCTGTAAAAACACAATGAAAAAAAATTCTATGTTTTATGCTTAGAGTTGTATTTGTTTACATAAAATCCACAAAGTTTATACTAATGAATACTTTTATTTTGAAGAATTCCTACCATGGAGCCTTTTTAAACATTATGATGGGAGTTGTGTCATTGGAAATTCTCTAAAACGATAGTCAATAATTGACTAGAAATAAATTAAATATTTCTTATTTTATATATATATATATATATATATATATTTATTAGGTAGAAAAAAGCAGCACTTCAGAGTAGAGTAGCTTGTGCTATGCGAACCTGACCTTGATCCAAACAGTCCTATAGATACACACGAAATGATCGCAGCACTCCAAAAAATTGTTTTCAAATAAAAAAGTGGTTTATTGTTCCATGTCCAAAAAACAAGCTACGTTTTAGTCCTCTCAGTTTGAGAAAGTTCCTGTGAGAGGACGGAAACATAGCTCGTTTTTTGGACATGGAACAATAAACCGCTTTTCTATTTGAAACCAATTTTTGGAGTGCTGCGATCATTTCGTGTAAATATATATATATATACTTTCTATGTGGTAATGCTGCAGGGCAATTAAAGGGGAATTGAACAATTACTGCTGAGTTTCTGGACAGTTTACAGATGATCGCTGGGGTTCTTATCATATAATATAAGAGCTATTCGATTTTGACAGTCTTTTTATGTAAGAAGAGTCCCTTGCAATAAGTCAATCACAAAGTTTCCAAAAGATAAGAACCCCAGCGATCATCTGTAATATGCGGGGAAACTCAGCAGCAATTGTTCAATTCCCCTTCAATTGCATTAACACATAGAAAGCTAAGCATTATACAGTTACTTCTGAAAGCAATGGACTGTCCGTGGGTTGTAGTTGCTCTCCACTCTGATTAATAGATGAGGGTCCTGAACTGGGGACCCTCATCTGTTAACTCCCTAATAAGGCATTCTAAACCAGGCACTCCGATTAAGTATTCCTTTTATTACATAAACATTAAGACATTAAAACATAAGTTAGTGTATATATTCAAAAAGTTATTCCGGATCTTAAACAGCAGTGGCCTATCCTTAGGATAGGTAGGTCATCTATGTTTAGTCAGTGGGGGTTCTGACCCCCTGTGACACTCGCAGATCAGCACAATAAAGGGGCCATGCTGCTCCAGCAAGTGTCACATCCCTTTCATTGTTTACAGAGGTACTTGAATGGGACTTTTTCTTGAACTACATAATTTCAGATAATATGTAATGATTTCTGGATTTGATCCATATCATTTTAGGCTCAGAACAATAATTGTCACTATTGTAGCTCCTTACATCCCTAAGGGTATGTTCACACGAAGGCGTACGTAACGGCTGAAATTACGGGGATGTTTCAGCCTGAAAACATCCCCGTAATTTCAGCCGTAACGGCATGTGCAGGCGCTTGAACGCCGCGTCCATTACGGACGTAATTGGCGCTGCTATTCATTGGAGTCAATGAATAACGGCTCCAATTACGGCCAAAGAAGTGACAGGTCACTTCTTTGACGCGGGCGTCTATTTACGCGCCGTCATTTGACAGCGGCGCGTATTTTACGCCGCGTGTGAACAGACAAACGTCATTGCTTTCAATGGGCAGATGTTTGTCAACGCTATTGAGGCGCTATTTTCAGACGTAATTCGGGGCAAAACCGCCCGAATTACGTCCGTAAATAGGCCGTGTGAACATACCCTAAGGCTGGCTTCATACGACCTATTTTCAGACCTCGTTTTACGCCTGAAAATAGGGCTACAATACGTCGGCAAACATCTGCCCATTCATTTGAATGGGTTTGCCGACATACTGTGCCGACAACCTGTCATTTACGCGTCGTCGTTTGACAGCTGTCAAACGACGACGCGCAAATTGACTGCCTCGGCAAAGAAGTGCAGGACACTTCTTTCCAACGTAATTTGAGCCGTTCTTCATTGAAGTCAATGAAGAGCAACTCAAGATTACGAGCGTCAAAGACGCCTCGCATAATACGAGGAGCAGCATTTACGTCTGAAACGACACAGCTGTTTTCTCCTGAAAACAGTCTGTCTTTTCAGACGTAAAATCCACTTATCGTGTGCACATACCCTTAGGCTGGGTTCACACGACCTATTTTCAGACGTACACGAGGCGTATTATGCCTCGATTTACGCCTGACAATACGGCTCCAATACGTCAGCAAACATCTGCCCATTCATTTGAATGGGTTTGCCGACGTACTGTGCCGACGACCTGTAACTTACGCGTCGTCGTTTGACAGCTGTCAAACGATGACCCGTAAAATGACTGCCCCATCAAAGAAGTGCAGGACACTTCTTTGGACGTTTTTGGAGCCGTTTTCTCATAGACTCCAATGAAAACAGCTCCAAAAACGGACGTAAAAAACGCTGCAAAAACGCCGCGAAAAACACGAGTTGCTCAAAAAACGTCTGAAAATCAGGGGCTGTTTTCCCTTGAAAACAGCTCCATATTTTCAGACGTAATTGCAGTTGGGGTATGTTCACACGGCAGCGTCCGTAACGGCTGAAATTACGGGGATGTTTTCAGGAGAAAACATCCCGTAATTTCAGCCGTAACGGCATGTGCAGGCGCTTTAACGCCGCATCCATTACGGACGTAATTGGTGCTGCTTTTCATTGGAATCAATGAATAACGGCTCCAATTACGCCCCAAGAAGTGACAGGTGTTGTATATTAGAAATTAGTTACCTTTCCATTCACCATAATATCAAAGCGAATACCATAAGCCTTTATCAGTGTTCTATAATCAGTTCCATTAGCGTCACGGTAATACTTTGCATACCTTGAGAGAAGGACATATGCATGGACATTAATACAGTTTCATAGTGCTGGTGTCCATGGTAAGTATTAAATATCTGTCTCTCTGGACATTACATTGGTAAAACTTTTCCTACATAATAGTTAAAAACTTTCTCAAGTAATGTGTGAGGGATAAACCTTACAATTTGCAGTTTTCTAACTCTGAAAATGGTGCAGCTCATATGTAAATGAGATGACTATTGGTAAGAATTCCGATGGGTGTTGCAGTACAGCCCGCAATCATTAGGAGACTATAGGAAGCCACATGATTTCTCAATAGCTGGTCAGGAGATACTGTAGACCAGGGGTCTCAAGCCCGCGGCTCGCGGGCCGCATGAGGCCCCTGGGGCTGTCATTTGCGAGCCGCGGGACACAGAGCCGCTAGTATCGGCTCTGCTCTGAGACTCTGGAATTCCCTGACATCGCTGTCCACATATGAACAGCGATGTCTGGGGCTTCCCCAGAGCCGGAGTCCAGTGCAGAGTGCTAGTATAGGCTCTGCTCCGGGACTCTGTGGAATTCCCTGACATCGCCATCCATATATGGACAGTGTGTCAGGGTCTTCCCCAGAGCGGAGTCCCGGGCAGAGCGCTAGTATCGGCTCTGCTCCGGGACTCTGTGGAATTCCCTGACATCGCTGTCCATATATGGACAGTGTGTCAGGGTCTTCCCCAGAGCGGAGACCGGGCAGAGCGCTAGTATCGACTCTGCTCCGGGACTCTGTGGAATTCTCTGACATCGCTGTCCATATATGGACAGTGTGTCAGGGTCTTCCCCAGAGCGGAGACCGGGCAGAGCGCTAGTATCGACTCTGCTCCGGGACTCTGTGGAATTCACTGACATCGCTGTCCATATATGGACAGTGTGTCAGGGTCTTCCCCAGAGCGGAGATCGGGCAGAGCGCTAGTATCGGCTCTGCTCCGGGACTCTGTGGAATTCACTGACATCGGTGTCCATACATCGAAAATGATGTCAGGGGCTTCCCCAGAGTAGGAGTCCCAGTGATGTCAGGAGCACAGCTGGAGTACCAGGAAGAGCCTACTAGTGCTCTGCCTGGGACTTCAGCTCTGGGGTTGCCCCTGACATCTCTGTCCATATATCGACAGTGATGTCAGGAGCAGAGCTGGAATCCCAGGCAGGGTGCTAGAAGCGGCTCTGCTCCGGGACTCCAGCTCTGGGCAAGCCCCTGACATCACTGTGGCAGCATCTGCGGAGGGTACTGTGGCAGCATCTGCGAAGGGCACTGTGGCAGCATCTGTGGAGGGCCCTGTGGCAGCATCTGCGGAGGGCACTGTGGCAGCATCTGCGGAGGACACTGTCGCAGCATCTGCGGAGGGCACTGTGGCAGCATCTACGGAGGGCACTGTGGCAGCATTTACAGAGGGCACCGTGGCAGCATCTACAGAGGGCACCTTGGCAGCATCTACAGAGGACACTGTGGCAGCATCTACAGAGGACACTGTGGCAGCATCTACAGAGGGCACTGTGGCAGCATCTACAGAGGGCACTGTGGCAGTATGTACAGAGGACACTGTGGCATTATCTAGGGGTGTGTTGCATTATCTACAGATGGCACTGTGGCATTATCTACAGAGGGTACTGTGGCAGCATCTACAGAGGAATCTGTGGCAGCATCTACAGAGGGCACTGCGGCAGCATCCACAGAGGGCACAGCGGCAGCATCCACAGAGGGCACAGCGGCAGCATCCACAGAGGGCACTACGGCAGCATTCACAGAGGGCACTGCGGCAGCATCCACAGAGGGCACAGTGGCACTATCTAAAAAGGGTCTGCCCAATCTTGACATGTGTGTCTGCCAAACGCTGCCAACTGAGCCGCCGGACTGCATTTAGCGACACTTAAACAGGAAAACTGGATTGTTGAAATAAGCACGTGGAGAAAGATCTCAAATTTTAAACCTAGCGGTATTATTATAGTAATGTAGTATTATTATTCTAGTAATATAGTGTTGTAGTAGTTCAAATAACTAATTGATTAACAATAATTTTGTATTGTATCAAATTTGAAAGTAATGCGGCCCGTCATCTTCACATTTTTTCTATATGCGGCCCACTTACCCAGCCGAGTTTGAGACCCCTGCTGTAGACCATATAGAGGGTGATGTAATCAAATATGGCGGAATACAAAATTGTCATCGGGTTGACATTGAGCCCAGATATAGCATTAAAAAAAGCATGTGACCCTGATTTATTAAGACTCAGTCCGGTCGCCTATTACATGGTCGACCATTCTTTTGAATGGCCAGCATGTAATGCACATTTTCCCTTTCAATGGAAACGTATGGCCGGGCCGGCTTCATCGTAAAAGTGTTTGTATTGCTGAGAGAACCTCACATTTTAGTTCTCTATTAACTGTAGGCACAAACAGTAGGTATATATAGAATCTGTGGTCATGAGTGAATGCAAACATTTACTTGTATAAATCTAGATATTTATGTCTTATTATTAGGAGGATGATTTGTTACATTTATAAGAGACATCGTATACATAAATATGTGATACTGGCTTAATGGAGAATTTTCTCTGCAAACACTTACATGTAAAACAAAATATCACTATATGTGCAGGAAATGTAATGCTATATCTACACACCTGAAATTGTATCCTGAAGAAACTGATTTTTCTGTGAATTTATTATCCAAGCGGGTAAATGAATAGTGAGGATGACATTCAGATGCATCTCTGTCCAGGTTACAGTCCCATTCTATCTGAATGCCAATAACTCCACCCTTAGAAAAGAAGTATACTTGTTCTTTTAGTTACAACTTGCATTTTGTTGCTATGTGCAGTTGACATAGAAACATTTTCTAAATATTTTATGATCATACTGTAATAATAGAAATAATCATATGCTTGCATGTAGTACCGTAAAAAGTCCACTAGAGTGCCGTTATATCTTTCATTAATGAAAAACTGCATTGTAAGGGCCTGTTCACATCAGCGTTGGTTTTTCCGTTTATAGGTTCCAGTGCAGCTTTCCGTCGGAGGAATCCATAAACGGAAAGCCAAACATAAACCATAGCTTCTGTTTGCATTTCCATTGATTTCAATGGTAATGCTTCAGGTGCAAATGGTTTCCACTTGTTTCCATTCCGTAAGGTTTACATTTTTCCAGGGGAAACAATAGCATAGTCGACTACGCTATTGTTTACGCTAAGAAAAAAGCGGAAACCTTACGAAACGGAAACAAACTGAAACCATTTGCAACAGAAGCATTACCATTGAAATCAATGGTAATGCAAACGGAAGCTATGGTTTATGTTTGGCTTTCCGTTCATGGGTTCCTCCGACGGAAAGATGCAACGGAACCCATGAACGTAAAACCAACGCTGGTGAACACACCGTAACCTGACTTGATAAAACAAATAATTTCCAATGTGCTGCTATGCTATTGATTTTATCCTACAAAACTCTGCTTCTTACTACAGTTTGTTCGTGTGCCTTTGACTATGAAAATCCTTTTGTTGTTAGTTCTATAATTCCGTGATTATTATTTTATATTTTTATTAGGGTCCTTTTTATGATACAGAGCCCCATATCCGCTTTCTTTTACAAGGCCATAGAGTTAGATGATAACATTCTGTCTGCCTGCAACCACCACTAAAGGGAGCTTAGCAGACTTATCATTACCATTATGTACCCCATCATTATGTACCCCAGTTTTCTGGCATAAATACATTAAAAAATAAGGCTTTCAGGTCTAGCAACATATTTCAGAAATCTATGTGAAAATTAGGCCAGGTCTGCTTTTGCTTTAAGACACTGGAAGATTAATCGACATTCACTGTTGGTAAAACTTTCGCATGCTGCATATATTCTCTAGTCCTGTAAGAGGCCGCCCATATGGGCTTACATTTTTGGTGAGATTAGATTAGATGAAGATATGACAAATACTTAAGAGTTGAGATTAGGAAAAAGATAGTTTTTTTCCCCCACCATTCTTGTCCATGGCTGTGTCTGGTATTGCGTCTCAAGTACTATGAAGGGAAGCCCTTACCGGATCAAGTAGTGAGATTTTTCATCTAATTGCCTGGGTGACTTATGACTTAGTCTGAAAACAATGATATATTATAGCCTCATGTTGAGACTGTATTATACACTGATAAATACAAGAGACCACAAACTAGACTCTTGATAGTAGTCAGGGATGGCCTTAGTTGTGTGGGGCCTGTGTGATCACCCAAGGCGCATAACTACTAAAAGGGGCACCATTGGCTCTCATGGACTGAGCACCCAAAGCTTGCATCCCCAATCCCACACTTGGTGCACAAACCTATGGAAATGCACCTGCACAGAATGGTCCTGCATTTCCTAGTTTATTAATTGGACATTGTTATTTGGGCTTTTTATAGTGATGGCGTTTACACATTGTATTGTTGTATTATTTGGGCACTATGTGGCATCTCATAAGTGGTTAATCACTAAAAGGTACTGCACAGGCTACCAACCAACTTAAGGCTGACCATGAAAGTTGCATAAAAATACATTTAGAAGTGTGATCATGTTAGAAATGCTAGTTACAATATACACCTTCTCTCCATCATGAGAATATAAACTTATCTAACTTACTTCCATTGCTATGTCCTGAAAGTTGTTTCCAGACCACGAGACTATTTTTCCCAAGTAAAAGATAGGACAGTAGTGGTTTTCTTTACTGTATCGACATGTCTTAAGAAATGAGTCATTTTCTGTGTTCAGAATGTTAGTTCTATTAGAGAAAATATGGACAATACATAAATGGTCACTGGAATGAAATGGAATTCCATAAAGCTTAACTTCTACTGTTAATTCCTTTTAAAAGTGTATTACATGGCATTTACACATTAATGACTTTTAAATATATATCGCAATTTTCAATAGAAGTTGGTTTCTTCTTTCATGTCACACATGTACATATGAAGACATGCGATAGTACATTAAAAAATATCTTCCAAACGAATGAAATGTACAAAAAAGGAGATAACAGCTATTTACGTTGTCCTTTTATAAAAAAAACAAAAAACAAATACGCCATTGTTAATATGGATTTGTTTTCCACAATCAAATTTTGTATTTGTCTTAATGCATCTAAAATGAAAAATGAAGAAACTTTTCAATAGGTCTTCATTAAAAATGTCCTACTGTTTTGTTTTTACAGCTCCTGTGCAGACTATGCGTCTCTATGGTAACAGACAACAAACAACTCTGTAGTCTGATCTGGCAGTCATACTCCCTTCTATCTGTCCTTTACTTCTTGAAAACCTACGTTAGCATAAAGTAAGGGACAAATGGAAGGAAGTATGATGGCTGGATCAGACTAAAAAAGGGGTTGTTTGTTGTCTGTTATCATGGAGATGCATAGGCTGCATAGGAGCTGTAGAAACTAAACGATAGAATTTTTTTAAATTAAAACCTATTGCAAAGTTTCTCACATTTGATGCATTGGGATGATTTAAAAAATCTGTTTGCGAATGTGGACATAGCACACATTTTTTGTTATCTTTGTATCACTGTATAGTCTGTGTCATACTGATACAGTGAAACCTCTCTAGAAGATCACCGCTTCACCGCTCTGATAAGAGCACCTCTTTATCCAGAGCGGATTTTCAGTTCCATCATATACTACGCATACTGGCTAGCTTCTTTTTTTAATGCAATTTTGGTTGGTCATCTCAAAAAGGTTTCATCTTCTATGAGACAGAAATATTAGAGAAAGGAGACATATTATCTTTAAAGTTAATCTTCACCCTTGAATACTTTTTTTTTCACTTGAATAGATTAAAAATTCTGTGCTTATCAATTTCTTAATATATCTTTATACGTGTCTGAGATCCAAATTCCCAGAATAAGTATAGCTGGATGGCTTACGGTCCGCAATTACGGACGAAATCTACGGTAGTGTGCATGTGGCCTTATACATTACACTCAATAATAACTCAGTATACAGTAAGCTTATAGGTTCTAGAAATGACTACAGGCTGCCAGCATGTTATCTTTTAAATCAGTGTATAGTCAGGGTATTTGGAGCTTTCACTTTAAGTCGTCCAATCTTTAATAAGTAACTTTCATTTCAGGTGACTTTTCAGTTTAAGCTGTCATGTGTGGGTGATAAGGAATATCACTATACCTGACTACTATATGACTTGTATCCTGCATTTATCAGCAGTTTTCCTCTCTGTAAGCTCTGTTTCTAATTGTCATTTGTCACTGAACTTGTGAGGGGGGTGAGACTAGCTGCTATGATGTCTCCCATACACTGCACACACAGAGAAAATAGGAAATCCTGCTCTCCTATCTCTTTGTAGCACACCCTCAGAAGCTACAGCATGGAGTACATCATACAGCAGCACTGAGCAGTGTAGCTGTGAATCCAGCCCCAGGGTGAGATAAAACACTTACTAGAAGCAGCAGCGTCTTTGTGTGTGTGCGTGTGTGTGTGTGTGTGTGTGTGTGTGTGTGTGTGTGTGTGTGTACATCTATATCTCTGCAGCTGCTCCCTCCCATCTCCATAGACTTCTATGGGCAGCAGCTTTAAACTGATCCCTCAGTGAGCTGATAATCGGTCTTCATCTCTGTCTAACTGAACACAAATTTTACCAGTGAACTCAGGGACAATGATCAGTGCTGCAGGCAGGGGGGAAGGGAGGAGAGGGGCCTGGTAAGTGGAGACAGAGGCATTTTTCTGTAATAAGTTATATCACAAAGTTTCTTATGAAACAAGATCTGTGAAAACCTTATGTCTATGGAAAATACACAGAATTGTATAAATGGCTTTGAGAAGCACAAAACCTGGACCATTTAGCAATAAAAAACATAATACATTCAATAGAAACAATTTTCACACTTTCTGCAGACAGTGCCTGGATTCACAATGAACAAATCAGATCATTGCTGTTGCCATGTGCCCCTAAGTTTAGAATTAGTATTGTTCTACTCCTCATGAAAATATTGTTCGGTGTTTCCGTTATATTGTTAACTCACTGTATATACAGAAGACAGTTCCGGATACTAAGGGGATAAAAAACACATTAAAACATCAATGCTAATATAAAAATTAAACATTGATGATTCTTCCACTATTCTTTTACAGCAGCGCACAATAACGTGTAATAAATAAACCGTTTATGACACCTACTTTGAAAAATTGAACTTTGGAAAGCGTATGGAGTTTTTAACATAGACTGTGAAGTCCTCGGCTTTTCCCAGCAGTGGTACTCTAAGAATAAATAGAAAGAACATACGAGAACATGCTAGTGTTATAGAAACATTTTGTCTAATCATACAAACATTTCCACACAAAAAATGAATGCGTGGAAGAAATCCCCTGTGCAGTGGGCGGATTGTTAGAATCCGGCAGCAAGGAAACACCCTAATACCTGATGTCAACTCCTGAACTGTGATGTCGTTGCTTATTTTTTCTGCACTTCCATGGCGAAAGCAGGTTATAATATTTTAGCTAAAATCATATCAATAAACGAAGCAAGTCCATGTTAGTGCCTCTATGGATTCATTACATTCACACATCTATATGTATATGCAGGGGCGTAACTAGGAAAGACTGGGCCCCATAGCAAACTTTTGACTGGGCCCCCCCCTCCCCTGGGTGTCACACAACCCCCTCCTTGTAGATCGTGCCTTTTTTACAGCCCCCCCTGTAGATAACGCCATACACCCCCCTGTAGATAACGCCATACACCCCCCTGTAGATAACGCCATACAGCCCCCACTGTAGAGAACGCCATACAGCCCCCTCTGTAGAGAACGCCATACAGCCCCCCTGTAGATAACGACATACAGCCCCCCTGTAGATAACGCCATACAGCCCCCTCTGTATAGAACGCCATACAGCCCCCTGTAGATAACGCCATACAGCCCCCCCTGTAGGTAACGCTATACAGCCTCCCTGTAGATAACGCCATACAGCCCCCCTGTAGATAACGCCATACAGCCCCCCTGTAGATAACACCATACAGCCACCCTGTAGATAACGCCATACAGCCCCCTTTGTAGATAACGCCATACAGACCCCTCTGTAGATAGCGCCATACAGCCGCCTTTGTAGATATCTACAGAGGGGGCTGTATGGCGTTATCTACAAAGGGGGCTGTATGGCGTTATCTACAGAGGGGGCTGTATGGCGCTAACGCCATACAGCCCCCCTCTAGATAACGCCATACAGCCCCCCTGTAGATAATTCCATTCAGCCCCCCTGTAGATAACGCCATACAGCCCCCCTGTAGATAATGCCATACAGCCCTCCCCTGTAGAGAACGCCATACAGCCCCCCTGTAGATAACGCCATACAGCCCCCCCTGTAGAGAACGCCATACAGCCCCCCTGTAGAGAACGCCATACAGCCCCCCCTGTAGGGAACGCCATACAGCCCCTCCCTGTAGGGAACGCCATACAGCCCCTCCCTGTAGGGAACGCCATACAGCCCCCCCTGTAGGGAACGCCATACAGCCCCTCCCTGTAGGGAACGCCATACAGCCCCTCCCTGTAGGGAACGCCATACAGCCCCCCCTGTAGGGAACGCCATACAGCCACCCCCTGTAGGGAAAACCATACAGCCCCCCACCTTGTAGGGAACGCCATACAGCCCCCACCTTGTAGGGAATGCCATACAGCCCCCCCCTGTAGGGAACGCCATACAGCGTCCCCCCTCCCAAAAAAATTCGACCTACAGCGTGTCCTACAAAAGACATGTATCCCCTATCCTGTGGAAAGGGGATACATGTGTGATCGCTGGCAGCGATAGGGAGAACGGGGGACCGAAAGTCCCCCGAAGTTCTCCATGACTAACCTCTGACTTCCGGCGTCTGCGCAGCTCAATAAAAATGAAAGGAGCGCTGATCACGCATGCGCACAAGCGCGACCGGCGCTCCATTCATTTCTACGGAGCTGCCGACACAGACCCCGGAAGTCCGAGGTTTGTGATGGAGAACTTCAGGGGACTTTCAGTCCCCCGTTCTCCCTATCGCTGCCAGCGATCACACATGTATCCCCTGTCCTGTGGAGAGGGGATACATGTCTTTTGTTTTATGGCAGAGCTGGGAGATACCTCCCTGCTCTGCCGTAGTGTTCAGTGGCGTCGCGCTGTAGCAGCCGTAGCGGCAGCTAGCGGAGCCTCCGTAGTTACGCCACTGTGTATATCCTATTCTGAATGGACATGTGTGGGTCCTGCCATCGCAGATACCTAGATCAGCACTCAGGTTCTAACAATTTCTATATTAGAAATTTAGCAAAGTAATGTTGTTTTTTTCCGTATAATTAAAAAATTACAACATTTTCCAATATACTTTCTGTAATAGTTCCTGACAATTTTTTGTATTTCATTAGGGACTTTCATTGTTTACGTTCAGTGGATAAAATTCTGTCCATGGTCAAGTGATGGACACACAGACGCTGGGATCATTAGAAGACACAGCTCTGATAGACATACTGTAACTGTAACAAGCCATGCACCTGTGTGACCATTACATGGCCATGTGTTCTGTATTTTAGCCATTAGAATTGATCTGACAAAAATAAGTTGGGTTAGTTTTGGCTAATCTTGTTTGAATGATACAGTCTGTAAGTTGTAGGCACATTTAGCATTATCAATGTGTGATGGATCTTACATTGGCTTTTGCTTCTTCTCTAGTGGACACCAAGCAAATATTTCACATATTCCTGATGTGTTTACTGCACCCGTCTTCAAGCATCGTCCGGTCTTGACCCCTAAAATCAGATTTGTCTACTGTAGAACTTGTTACAACATCATACAAAGCCTTTACCAATAAGAAAAAACATAACATATAATAATAGAAACAAATACATTGTAAGTCACTGATGTCCTCTTGTATAAATCCTTTAAATATTCTAGTGAACCAATTTTATATTCTTCTAAAGCTTCCTATATGGGTAACAGATGGTAGGTGACTTTGTCACTATAGGGGCTATAAATCCCCTGTACATTTTTATAACAATGATTGTAATTAAATCAGCTCACATAGATGAAGTAATACATTGTAATGGGTAAATATATCCCTGAGAGCAGTACAGCTAGCCGCATGATACTACAGTCCACTATGACAATAAGGCCAAGAAAAGGGCCGTGTAGGGAAAAGGTAACTAGCTTAATATTTCAAGAGATGCCCTAGAACAGTGGTCCCCAACCACCGGGCTGTGAGCCAATACCGAGCCATGGATCATTTGGTACCAGGCCGCAGTATCCGGCATCCGCCCCAGTCGCCGCAGGGAATTCCAGGTGAAAAAAACGCACCAAACTGTTGTGCAGTGTTTTCGCCCGAAATTTCCAATGCGGAAACCTGCAGCATTTAGCCGGCCTGCTAGCAGGCCGTCCTCCTGGGATGACGTTTCATCCCAGGAGACCGCTGCATCCTGTGATTGGCTGCAGCGCCGGCCACATGGGATGAAACGTCATCCCAGGGGGCTGGCCCTCTGACGTCATCCAGGCCGACCTCCTGGGATGACGTTTCATATTATGTGACCGTCGTTACAGCCTGTGGTTGACTGCAGTGATCACATGGGATGAAGTGTCATCCCAGAAAGCTGGCCTTCTGGGTAAGTATAAGATTTTTTTTCTGAGTTGCGTTTTTTGCGGCAGAATCGATGTGATTCCGCCGCAATAAACGCGACAGCTGCTATTTGTTGTGGGTTTTACATCCCATTGAATTCAATGAATCAACAAAAAAGCAGCATTTATGCAAATACAATTGACATGCTCCTGAATAATACGATGTCAATTTCTGAGCGTTTTTTCCGTTCACTATTTACGCACCGTGTGAATGAGATTTGTTCTATCTCATCGACTTTGCTGCTTTTGTATTATGCTTTTCCACAACAAATTCCATTCGGAAAATCCACAGTATTTACGCAACGTGTGAACTGACCCTAGAAACGTTTTCATTTTATTTCCATTTAATTGCAATCTGCTGTGTTTTGTTATGTGTGTGATAGCAAACCCCTCTAACCCATCCCAACGCTGGTCCGTTCAAAAATTGCCTTGCATGAAAGTGGTCCTTGGTGAAAAAAAGTTGGGGGACCGCTGCCCTAGAAGATCTCAGTACAATAATTAAACAAACATGATGTAATGACGGGGTAGGGAGACAGACAGGTGAGACCTAATCTACCCGCTACTCAGTCCCTGCCTACTTGCACGGCCCGTCCTAGGTGATGGCATACAACTGGGCGACGGTCCCTACGCTCAATATGTGCACGACAGACAAACAGACAAGGGTACACAGAAGCTAAGGGAAATGGGGCAGTTGCCCACGGCAACACCGTGAGCAACAAGAGTAGTGAACGAGCCGAGTCAAACCAGGAGTGTACGAGGTACCAAACGCAGAGCAGGAGAGTAGTCAGTAAAGCCAGGGTCAATATGTAGCAGAGGACAATAGTACAAGCAGCAGCAGCAGAGCCAGGAAACAGGCAGAATCACAGGCAAAGGAGGAGCAGGAAATGAAGGTATAAATAGACAGAGGGCGGGAGCTAGCTCCGTCTGGCCAGGCTGTGATAGGCTCCCCCACTCCTCAGCCTCCCAGCCTGAGTGGTAGAAGATCGAGTCACTCTATCAGACTTAGGAGCAGGTGCAGACTGATTAACCATGGGCGTCGACACAGAAGCTGTGTCTGGCAGATCCTTTACACATGATATTTTTTCTCATGAAATATGTTGGTGTTTACCTTTCGGGGAGTCCTGGGATAGCGGACGTCTATACTACTACTACTACTACTACTGTGGGTGAAATACTGATTACTGGATTTACAGAACATATTAGGAGTCTGTAGACGCTATAGTTGTATGTAAATGAGAACTTTTGTGAAAGGTGCTGAGCTTTAACTGACGTTTTTCACGTCCGAGTTGCACCTGTGTGGGTCCCCATAAACGGATCCTCATAGACTTGAGTCTATGGAGGGACCCGTGAAAACTGAAGAATATAGGACATGTTCTATTTTTCAACGGACCCTTCACACCGTCCAGTGAAACAACGCCCATGTGAAAGGCCCCTTTGGAATACATGCGTCAGGGTGACTGCCGTTGTTTTAAATGCCGACACACGGACGTATTCTACGTTCGTCTGAATAAGCCCTTAGACTGCGAATACTTATTAACCATTTTAGACTGTATAGGGACACCCCCAACTAGTAACTGTCGTCAATTTGTTTATAAATTTGTAGGAGGAATAACAGAGGAACGATACAACACAGAGTTCTTATAAAAGATTATCTAAACCTGTTATTTTACGTGGAATACAAATATTTACTAAAACAGACATGTGAGGGGAGCCGACCAGTCCTCTTTAACCTGTTCCCGACCACCCACTGTCTTTTGACGGCGGGTGGTGCAGGTCCTGAGTCTACAGCAACGTCTTGGCTTATGAGCGCTCCAGTGAGCGACCATACTTTTAAGCAGGAGCTGTTGCTAACATCTCCTGTACTTAGAGAGGCCTCCAGAATACACCTGGGATAGGAGGAAACTTCTATCCCAGCAGTTTAACCCTTTGATCGCCGCGACATGACCGCAACATGATCAAATGGGACTCCCCTCTTCTAACGCGTCACCGGTTACCTGGTGACATGATTGGAGACTGGGGGAGCTTTCTGCAATCAGCCCTGTGTGTCCTAGAAAGGACCCCATAGCTGTCTGTTCTGCAAGCCTGCTGTTAGTGCAAACTAGGTGTTGCCCTAACAGAAGCCTGTGTCATAGTGACACAGTATAATGTATAAGCATACAAGAGTATGCTAATACGTAGTAAGTGTAAAATAAAGTTGCTAAAAAGTTATTTTTTGGGACAAAAAATGTAACAAAAAATAAATGTCCACAAAAAAAGTCATTAATTAGTATAAAATATATTTTATTGATCATACGCTACATAATAACCCAAAAAAAGAAATAATAAAAACGACACATATTAGGTATCTAAACGACCGTAATAACCTGAAGAATTAATTTAATTGGTTATTTAGCGTGAAACGCAAACGGGATAAAAAATAAACAAAAAAAACAATGCCAAAAACAGCTTTTTTCCTATATTGACCTTGCAAAGCAAAACAATTAGTACATCTTTTCTACCCCCAAACTGTGCAGAAAAAAAATACAATTTCTTCTGCATAAAACAAGGCCTCATATAGCAACGCCAATGAAAAAGTAAAGCAGTTATTGCTGCTGAAATGCAGAGAGGTGAATAACAGAAAAATTTAGTTGTTCATTAAGGCCTTTGAGAGCCTGGTCATTAAGGGGTTAAATGCTTTGGCCACACAGTATTTTAACAGCACGGATGGAATAGAATAACTGATGCACTAAGCACATCACTTATAAAGTTTTTCCTCCACTGTAGAGAACAGTAAAAATGTAAAAAATATTGGAACCATTAGTCTCCTAAGAACTATTTGAATAACTGATGCATAGTGATTTTCATCTTTACTAATATAGTGTTTCATTTTTATTGCTAGTATAAACCTAAACCTTAGTCACTAAAATCGATTGTTACCTTTTCCCTCTTTTTGGTGTATTTATTCAGCATAGAGGAGGCAGGCAGGCTATTACTTGATAGGCAGGGCAGACTTGTGTTTAACTAGTTCGTAGTAGAGGGCAGCACATTTTATAAATCACTGCCTTAGGCCCCATGCACATGACCGAAGAATTTGTCCGTAATTGCGTCCCCGCAATTGCGGACCAACTCACTTCTATTGACCATGGACACCTTCCTGTATATGTGCGGGAAGGTGTCTGGTCCGTAGAAAGCCTCCGCATTAGATAGGACATCCATGCCAAAAATGCGGGTGGCTGTCCGTGGCCTCAAATGGCTGGCCATGACCCTAATCGCAGACCGTGATTACGGACACGGCTGTGTGCATGAAGCCTCAAACTGAAACTTTAAGTTCGAAGCATTTACTAAATGTCTAGCTTGTCTTTACATATCATGTATGAGGTTCATAAAACAAGTCGTAGAGATTTGAAAAAGTCAAGATGATGATCTAATGATTTTATAGGTTAATGCTTTCTCCTACCAGATGGGTACAGTTATATTCACACTAAATGAATGCAGTACAGAATTTTTGGATTGTTTCTCATATTTTGTCACATTCTCTGCTCTTCTGCTCAATTAATGAAGGCAATTTCCTCTACATGTTTATGGCTTTTCTACTCTTAGTAAAGTCATTTGTGCAATGACTAAGAGACGCTGCCAGGCAATTTGGAAGACTGTAAATGTGATCAGGTCGTACCGTTGCCAGCAATGACTGGTTCACCCTCAGGACAGTCACTGTTTTTTGTACACACTGCATCAGAGATTCCTAAACTCTGCAGGGGAAGATATAAAAACATATTTAGTTAAAATTAACAATTGACAACATAAAGTCCTCGTTCACACAGCAAAGTGTTCACTCAACAACAAAATATGTGGCCTGCCCTAAAATCTTATATTCATGTACAATGGAACATTAAAGAGGCTCTGTCACCACATTATAAGTGCCCTATCTCCTACATAATGAGATGGGCGCTATAATGTAGGTGACAGCAGTGCTTTTTTATTAAAAAAGACAATCTATTTTCACCACTTTATTAGCGATTTTAGCTTTATGCTAATGAGTTTCTCAATGGACAACTGGGCGTGTTTTACTATTGACCAATTGGGCATTTGTGGAGAGAAGTGTATGACGCTGACCAATCAGTGACCAATCAGCATCATACACTTCTCTCCATTCATTTACTCAGCACATAGGGATCCTTTTAGATCACTATGTGCTGTCTTATACGAACACATTAACGATACTGAAGTGTCTATTCACAATCTCTGCACTTCGTTACTGTTTCTGTGGTAGTTACAGCAGAGCAAAGCGTAATCTCGCTGTAACCTGTCATCTACAGCGTAATCTCACGAGATTACGCTTGCTCTGCTGTAACTACCACAGAAACATTAACGAAGTGACGGGATTGTGAATAGACATCCCGTGGAATGTCTATTCACTGTCTAAACACTTCAGTAACGTTAATGTGTTAGTATAAGACAGCACATACTGATCTAAAAGGATCCCTATGCGCTGACTAAATGAATGGAGAGAAGTGCATGACGCTGATTGGTCACTGATTGGTCAGCGTCATACTCTCCTCTGTACAACGCCCACTTGGTCTAAAGTAAAATACGCCCAGTTGTCCATTGAGAAACTCATTAGCATAAAGCTAAAATAGCTAATAAAGTGGTAAAAATTTATTGTTTTTCTAAATAAAAAGCACTGCTGCCACCTACATTATAGCGCCCATCTCCTTATGTAGAAGATAGGACACTTATAATGTGGTGACAGAGCCTCTTTAAATGCTATGTAAACCTTTGAAAGTGATATATTTTTTTTAATAAAAATGTCAGTCAGTGTGATTGGTGCAACTTTAAAATTAGTTTTTATTAAAAATGTATTTTACTTTCTTGAGATACAGCTACTTTGTATCCTGTATACAGAGCATCTGTATCTTTCACTAAGACCTGAATCCGTCTGTCCTGCGGACCTGATGGGTTCAGTGTCAGCAGGTCGAGCGTGTATGTGACACGCAGGGTTCACCTGAAATCCATCACATCTGAGTTATGAATAAATATAGATTCCAGACCAGACCCCCTAAAGAAATACAGACTCCAGTCCAGATGCATTAAATTAGTACAGACCCCAAACCACTCCCTAAATAAATACAGTCCCTAGACAAGACCCCATAAACTAGTACAGACCCTAGACTAGAGCCCTTAAACTAATACCGACCCCCATACCAGACCCCAGACTGGATTTCCTAAACTAATACAAACCCCAAACTAGAGCTCTAAACAAATACAGGCCCCAGACCACACCCTTAAATGAATACAGACACCAGACCTGCTAAACTAATACAGACTCCAGACCAGACCCTAAAGGGGTTGTCTAGGCAGGGGAGGTTTTTCATACTGATGACTTATCCCCAAAATAGGTCATTAGTGTATGATTGGTGGGGTCTGACACCTGGACCCCGCATCAATCAGCTGTTCTGACTGCCTTTGGCACCGAGGTTTTGCAGTGGTTGGTGCCGAAGGAGACGGCTCCAGTGGCTATATAGTGGCCGTGCTGGGTTACTGCAGCTCTGCTTCTATTCACTTGAACAGGAGTAGAGCTGCAGTACTGCAGCACGGCCGCTATACTAGATGAACATTTGTTTGTAACATAGATAAATATGTTTTTTTAGGGAAATAAGACACGGTGTACGGTCTGCTTTTAATGTTTTAAAATATCATCTCTTAAAAGTTTCAGCTCATATTGTTGAAGGATCATTTGTCATTGACTGGCATTCACCTGAACATGTCATTCTAATTTGGCTGGGTATAGTAGATGTTATATCATATACCAAAGTTTCTCATTCAGCTTGTGCACAATTTCATTGCACAAAACTTAGACTGGGCACTGAGACAATTGTTAGTGAAATAGCTTCCTGAGAATTGTATCCTGCTTGGATAATACATTGTACTTCAAATATATCAATAGTCATAAATGAGTGAAAAATATAGTATAGCTTTTAAAGGGTCACAGAGGAAACATTTACAGCCACTAGATAGGGAATGAATATATCAACCATCAGAAGCTACCTATATACACTATTAATGTAGACACTGTAACCCTTGGGCACATTGCATTGAATGCCCAAAAATACCCAATATATTTAACAACACTACAAAGTAACTGCTTTCATTTCCATTTTGTTATCTAAGGTCTCATGTATGAGGCAGAGCCGAGTGAAAGGAGAATATACAGAGGAACACAGAGTCCCTTTTTTCTAATCTCAAAGTAGCCCTGTAAACTGATCGGTATCTCTATGTACTAGTACATGAAGATTATGCAATTAGATTGTCATTTACTTATTAAAAATATGTATCGCTTATATTTTCCTTACCTCACGGCATTTATCTTGTCTCTGATTAGGAGTGACGATTAAATTGGTTACTACAAAAAACACATTCTCACCCTGAAAAAAGGAATGAAAAAACATCAGTGTTTTATATATATACAGTGAAGGAAATAAGTATTTGATCCCTTGCTGATTTTGTAAGTTTGCCCACTGTCAAAGACATGCACAGTCTAGAATTTTTAGGCTAGGTTAATTTTACCAGTGAGAGATAGATTATATAAAAAAAAAAAAAAAAAATCACATTGTCAAAATTATATATATTTATTTGCATTGTGCACAGAGAAATAAGTTTTTGATCCCTTTGGCAAACAAGACTTAATACTTGGTGGCAAAACCCTTGTTGGCAAGCACAGCAGTCAGACGTTTTTTGTAGTTGATGATGAGGTTTGCACACATGTTAGATGGAATTTTGGCCCACTCCTCTTTGCAGATTATCTGTAAATCATTAAGATTTCGAGGCTGTCGCTTGGCAACTGGGATCTTCAGCTCCCTCCATAAGTTTTTGATGGAATTAAGGTCTGGAGACTGGCTAGGCCACTCCATGACCTTAATGTGCTTCTTTTTGAGCCACTCCTTTGTTGCCTTGGCTGTATGTTTCGGGTCATTGTCGTGCTGGAAGACCCAGCCACAAGCCATTTTTAATGTCCTGGTGGAGGGAAGGAAGTTGTCACTCAGGATTTGACGGTACATGGCTCCATCCATTCTCCCATTGATGCGGTGAAGTAGTCCTGTGCCCTTAGCAGAGAAACACCCCCAAAACATAATGTTTCCACCTCCATGCTTGACTGTGTTCTTTGGGTCATAGGCAGCATTTCTCTTCCTCCAAACACAGCGAGTTGAGTTAATGCCAAAGAGCTCAATTTTAGTCTCATCTGACCACAGCACCTTCTCCCAATCACTCTCAGAATCATGCAGATGTTCATTTGCAAACTTCAGTTTGGCCTGTACAGGTGCCTTTTTGAGAAGGGGGACCTTGAGGGCACTGCAGGATTTTAATCCATTACGGCGTAATGTGTTACCAATGGTTTTCTTGGTGACTGTGGTCCCAGCTGCCTTGAGATCATTAACAAGTTCCCCCCATGTAGTTTTCGGCTGAGCTCTCCCCTTCCTCAGGATCTAGGATACCCCACGAGGTGAGATTTTGCATGGAGCCCCAGATCGATGTCGATTGACAGTCATTTTGTATGTCTTCCATTTTCTTACTATTGCACCAACAGTTGTCTCCTTCTCACCCAGCGTCTTACTTATGGTTTTGTAGCCCATTCCAGCCTTGTGCAGGTCTATGATCTTGTCCCTGACATCCTTAGAAAGCTCTTTGGTCTTGCCCATGTTGTAGAGGTTAGAGTCAGACTGATTAATTGAGTCTGTGGACAGGAGTCTTTTATACAGGTGACCATGTAAGACAGCTGTCTTTAATGCAGGCACCAAGTTGATTTGGAGCGTGTAACTGGTCTGGAGGAGGCTGAACTCTTAATGGTTGGTAGGGGATCAAATACTTATTTCTTTGTGCACAATGCAAATAAATATATATCATTTTGACAATGTGATTTTCTGTTTTATTTTTTATATAATCTATCTCTCACTGGTAAAATTAACCTAGCCTAAAAATTCTAGACTGTTCATGTCTTTGACAGTGGGCAAATTTACAAAATCAGCAAGGGATCAAATACTTATTTCCTTCACTGTATATACATATATATATTTATTTTTTTATATATTTTTTTTATTATTATTATTATTATTTTTTTTTTATGGAATAAGAGACACACTGACCTGAGGAGGTATGACGTAATCCACCACATCCCATAGTCGTGGGCCAAGTTCAGTGGTGTTCGTATAGGCAACACCCTTTAACTTTGTTATGACAGAGCTTTGTATAGATGTTTCTGTATCTTGATAACCTTTTTTAACCACAAAAACCCACCTGTCCAACAAAACAAGGACATTACATAAATAATTGCTCCTTTTTCTGTATGAACAAGTAACTCATTGAAACAAAATTACATTTTGCATTTTGGGCTGTTTATGGAGCTTATTTCATGACTTTTGCAATGAGCTAAAAACTAGAGGTACCTATGAGAAAGCCTCGATGTGTAAATTACAGGTAACTATTGATGGGAGGAAATAGATGAACACTTGTACAGTTCTCGCAACTCGCTACTTATGAATTTGTTCTGTTTCTCACATAACCAAAAACAATGTGTCTTGTCTGGACATCTTATGGAAATAGGCATGGCCGTAGCAATAGGGGGTGCAGAGGTAGCAGTTGCACTTGGGCCGTGGTGTCTGAGGAGACCCGAAGGGTACTCTGCCACATATAAAAAATACTAGTATTATAAATGGCACATGGTAGATGAGATGGGGAACTGTTACAGATTTTCCATTGAGGCCAACAAGCTTTGAGTTATGGCTCTGAGGATAGCACTGTACAAACTTGTTTAAAAAGCCTTTGACAGGTGTAATAATTTTACAGCTGTAATAAACAGAAATGGACAAATACATAGTATATTGTTGCAGCACTGAAAATCTCTAGGGACCTGATATGGTTGCCATCGCTTCTATCATGGCAACAACACTGGATCTAAAGCTGGTCTTATGGATAAGGTAAAATTATATTGCACTTGTACAAATGTTTGGTTGCACAACTCCAAATCTGTACAATACTATTACAATGGCGTAACTTATATTTTTTGGCCCCTATGCAAAATCTTGGTTGTCATGCAAAATGCACACAGTGATGTCAGTGAACAGGACTAATTATTTCAATTATATCACAGAACATGTGTAATGCACATAATGATATCCCATCCCTGGTATAATAAATAGAGGGAGGTCACTGTAGAGGTAAAATAAATACTGTAATGTCAAAATACAGTGATAATAAACAGTGATATCACTGCACAGTGATGTCATGGCACATGGGTAATGACCAAAGTTAGTTAATAAATTAATAATCGTAATAATATCACACTGTAAGGATGATGCGCACTGTGATGCCACAGTACATGTATGATAAACACAGGAAATGGTTATTACACGTGATGTCACATTACAGTAATCATGGTCACAGTGTATCTCAATACTGGGATAATTCACACAGTTATGTCACAAACCAGGAATAACACACAGTGACGTCACAGTATGGAAATAATGCGCACAGTGGCGTCACAGAACAAGGTTAATGTCATAAAAGGGATAATGAACACAGAGTTGTCACATCTAAGGACCCTAGTGATGTCACAGTACAGAGATAGTAAACACAGCATCATAATACAAGAATAATGGATACAATAATGGCACAGTACAGAGATAATGGACACTTGTAACTTACCTCCCAACCATCCCGGATCCAGTGGGACAGTTTCGGATTTCAGGCAGTGTCCCACTGTCCCGGGGGTTCAGTGGCATTTCCCAGTGTCAACTGCATCTTCGTCCGCAGCTCCCTGCTCCACCATTTACTATGTGACGCCTGCCATGAGCGGCCTGGCGCAGATAGACAAGATGCAGTGATCTCATCGCGCCTGTCTTCGCTGAGCCACACACTGCACATACCAGAGGAGACCTGCTGAGGGATCTCCTCCACTCATCTTGGAAACGGGCTAGGTGAGTATTTATTTTATTATTTTTTTAGGCACTTAGAAGGCATTATACTCGGTGTGGGGGACAGCTATGAGGGTATTATACTATGTGGGAGTAGCTTTGGGCATTATACTGTGTGGGGGCAGGTATGGTGGCATTATACTGTGTGGGGAGTTAATATGGGGGCATTATACTATGTGTAGGGACATTATACTGCATAGGGAAGCTATGGTGTATGATACTGCATGGTGGGAGTTTTGAGGAAATTATACTGTGTGGGGAAGTAATATGGGGGCATTATTCTGTGTGTGGGCATTATACTGCGTAGGGCAGCTATGGGGATTTATACTGTGTGGGGGTAGCTATGTAGCTATGGGGGCATGATACTGTGCAGGGAGGTAATTTGGGGGCATTATACTGTGTGTGGGCGTTACACTGTCCATGGGGGTATTAAACTTTGTGAAGGGGCATTATGCTGTGTGAGGGTATTATGGGGGTATTATACTGTGGGGTGGGGCACAATGTGGGCATGATACTATGTGGGGGCACTATGGGGGCATGATACTGTGTGGGGGCACTATGGTGGGATTATACTGTGTTGGCTGAACTGGGTGTGTATGGGCGAGTATTGGGCAGGGTTAGAGGTGTGGCTTAACGGAAAAACAATTGATACTTGAAAGTTGGGGGGTATGCTTGTATTGCCTTATGTGGAAGAGTGACCATTGGGAATTCTAACAAACATTTTTTTTAAACATTTTTGTCACCTCAAAGGCAGTACAATTGTCAAAAGTGTGCTCTATATACAGTAAGACCTGATTGGCTAGCCACTGAAATGTAACCTTGCATGCCAGAATAAGGCTATGTTCAAATCAGCGTTGGAGCCTGCGTTGCAGATTCTATTGAATTTGATGAGAAAAATAGTACTGTATGCAATGCTATTTTTTCCATCAAAGCCACGGAGACCTCAGTGGAACCCAACTGACCCAATTGACTTGCAGGTGCCGCTGGTATCTGTCGTGCGATGAATCTGGCACTTCATTTTAAAGGGAAGCCACGAGGCAGATGTAAGCAGAAGCGAATAGGCCAAAAAACGGTCTGTCAGTAATTGTTCTCTTGCAAAAAAGAACAAGATTAATTTTTAGCTTACATAAAAAGGACGACTGAACTGATGAGCACCATTGATTTAGAAAAATAATCTGAAACAGGAGCTGAAGAAATGTGCAATATTTTACAGTGTATTACATTATGTAGTGTATAGACGTGTATAGAATTAAAGGGATATTTCCATCATAAACATTTCTGGTAAAACCAGTGGATATGCCATAAATGCTTAATACGTGGTGGTCTCACATCTGGGAACCTCACCTATTGGTAGAATGGGAGTCCCGTGACTGATGCTGACTGCTCTTCCATGAAAGTCAATGGAGAGGCAAGCAGGGCTCAGCTCTTTCTGTAACTCCCATACACTTAAATGAAGGATGCGCACAAGTGCAACCACCTCTTTATTAACTAATAGGAAGAACAGCCGGCCTGAATTAGAGGCCTGAATGGGTTAACAATCATAGTTGTTTGTGGCTGATGGCAAATGAGCAAAAAATTCATGTTTTCAGGCTGAATACGTGTATAATATATGAGCAACATCATAGACTCGGCAATACTAAGGCTCCTTCGTCAAAAAGGCTCATCCATAAGGTAATTAAACCCTCACTCACTCGAAACTGGCTAAACCTGCTCATAGTATGGGCGGCTACCAGCTGCCACGGTTAGTAACAGGCAGGGCAGACTGGGGCTCAAGCGCTCAGGGGGCGGTTCGACGTTTGGTTCCACCGGCCAAAAACGACACCAAGGTCAGACAGAGCCTGTGGCTAGGAAGCGGCTCAATCATACTAACCCCTCTCTGTCTGACCAAAAAGGCAGGAACAGCATTTCACTAAACTTTATCCACTCTCCCGCATTGTGTGATGTGTTGAAACTCAGAGATGATTGGCTGAATTGAAGAAAGTGGTAAAAGAGGTACATCTTAATTTAAGATGCAAAAGTACCATACCCCCAAATAGGCCCACTGGAAGCTCTGAACTGAGTAGTCATCTGACTAGAAGGTAAATTGTCCACTTGGCAGAAAGAAATCCATGTTATTGACAGAGGAACCCTACATTGCACTGCTAATCTAGGATTAGAAAAAAAGGGTCTGCTTTTTTCAAAAACAGTGCCTGCCTTGTCTACAAGATGTGTCTGGTATTGTAGCCCATCCCATTTCAAGTGAATGAGACTAAGCTACAATACTGGATGCAGCCCATGCACAAGAGTGCTGCTGCTTAAGATAAAAGCAGACCCTTTTTCTAATGGGGTGGTTGACCCTCATGGGTGTTGCCCTGGAACTTCTAGAATCAAAAGGTTCCAAATGCCTAGACCTGAGGGCTCAATGAAGTTCTCATCAGCAGAGGCCATGGAACTCTTACGGGACAGGGCAGTGGGATATAACTTGCCTCAGGACCTGTATAGGAAGAGGTAGATACACCATATTGGGAGGGAGGGGACCACTATTGGCTCCCAACTCTGGGCAGGCCCATCTCTATCAGCAAAGGGGAGGTGGTGGAAACTACCATTATAGCAACTAGGGGGGAGGGAAAACACCATGGCGTGCAGCTGCCAGGCTACCGCCCTACAACTAAGTATCCCTCCTCCCTTACCGTCAGTGTGCACCCTTCCTGAGCGGTTGGATGTCCATCAAACTGGCTAAGCCTGTTCAGTACAAGAAAATGTCAGGATAAGCAATTCAAGATGATGACTTGAGCAATTTTTTAAGTTTGTAAATCTTTTAAGGCCATAATAAACTATCACTGAAAAATTCAAAGCCCTACCAGAGACTACTTTAATTTGTACAAGATTTTCGATGTATTATAGTGAAGTGAGTAACCCATTGGATTAGTAATAAACTTATATTATTATAAACACATATTATCTACTGCTAAACAATCTAGATATTTTTTTAATTAAAGGTGTACCACATAGAAAAAATGATATTGTCCTTGGATCAGTGTTTACGGTTATAAAAGGTTACATGCTCTACATGGACACATCATTTTTTTTTCGGGTGCACCCCAGGCTATGTCTTTACTGTCAAATAAAAGGATTTGTTTATTTTATGGGGTAGTGCTCTTTAAGAGTTCGGCAGTCACGGAACATTTACAAAAACTTATATTATCAGTTACAAAGTCATGTGGATCTGCATTGATCTTCTGAAAGATATATCTAACTAAACAACTGTACACATCCCATCAGCAACGGCTCCAAATTTTTTATCTAAATCATAATATCTATCTGAAAGTGTTCTGTCTGTTTATGTATGTTTTCCAAAACATTAGAAACAATATAGAAAAATAATTTTTAAATTTCTCATAATTTCCTAATTCAAGAGTCTAGTACTAGTAATTACAGGCGTGTAGCTAAATCTGGTATACTGGCATTTGTAACCTTCTGTTTCTAGTAGTGGCTGGCAAAGTGGTTCCAGGGCCACACCCATGAGGGTCAACCACCCCATTAGAAAAAGGGTCTTCTTTTTTTGTTAAACAGCTACACTCTTGTGCATTGGCTGCATTCAGTATTGTAGCTCAGTCACATTCACTTGAAATGGGATGGGCTGCAATACCAGACACAACCTATAGATAAGAGTGGCACTGTTTTTGAAAAAAGCTGACCCTTTTCTTTAAATCCTGGATTAGCAGTGCAATGCAGGGTTCCTCTGTCAGTAACATGGATTTATTTCTGCCAAGTGGACAATTGGCTTTCTAGTCAGGTGACTGCTCAGTGCCGAACTTCTAGAGGTCCACTTTGGGAGGTGTAATACTTTTTATGACAAGTCTGTGCACATGAAGTTGTACCTCTTTTACTGCTTTTTTCAATTAAGCCAATCATCTCTGAGCTTCAATACCTCACACAGTGCAAGAGAGTGAATGACATTTAGTGAAATGCTGTTCCTGCCCTTTTGGTCGGACTGCTACAGTCACTGTTATAGGGGGGCAGTATGATTGTTAATGTTGGATACATCGTTCCTGGTACTTATGAGGGTACTGTGTCTATTCTTATAAGGCCACTGTGTGGAAACTATGAGTGACAATTAGAGGCATAGTGACTGAAGCTTATGCAGGTGCACATTGGCATTTATGGGAACTTTTCGCACTGTAGCACAAAGGGTCCAACAATGGCTATCACTGCTATGTGAGGCGGACTCAAAAACGGGATGTAAAAAATAATTAGCAGTGTCCATGTGCATTTGTTCTGATGAGGGTCTAGCCAATATTGGAATGTACATTAGTACCCCTAAAATGACATAATTTTGCTTCTCGATCCGTGCCATTTGAGTCAAATTATAGGACAAGCGGAAGCAACCAGCAAAATTGTCAATTCAGCTCTGGACTATTTTACAGGCTGTAAATCAGGATCAGTACAAGATAAGTAATGCTATCATGGGCAGTGTATCATAGAGGCAGATCATGCGGTAACTATGAGGCCTTTGGAGGTAGGAGGCCCAGCACTGGTTGGTCTTTTCCGTTTTGCTATAGGGTGGCAAAAACCAGTGCAGAACTACCCTCTCAAGAGGAAGTCCATTGTTAGCAAACATGGGGGATGGGGAATTGGCCCAAGGATTTATTCATAGAAAGGTCCAGGGGAAAGCAAACACCAGACTGCAGGCAATATAATCGGGGCCTATTTTAATGTGTGTTATAGGGCCCTTCTATGTACGCCACTGATTGTAATTTATTTTAAAAGTTACTCAACGCTTTACGTAGATTATTTGTAAAATATTTTTTTAAAGTAAATTTACAATTTAAATCTGAATTTTTATTCTAGTTAGAGGTTGTTACAGCTACTTTAACATTTTAGAAGTGTCAGCATGGGGATAATTCTTTAATTGTATTGTATAGATTGAATACCCTCCCTCCAGTATATTAGAGCAGGGATGTTTAAAGGTTTTGCCCAATAAGAACATTTATCACATATTCACGGAATAGTCGATAAATGTATGATCGCTTGGGGCACCACCACTGGGGCCCTCACCATTCACCACAGTGAGACAGTTTTTATATGGAGCGGCGGTTGTACATGTGCCCTGCCACACTATTCAATGTCTACGGGGCAGAAGGAAACAGCCGAGCTCTGTACTCGGCTGTTTCTGCCATAGACTTTGAATGGAGCGGCAGGGAACAGGTGTGACGGCCGCTTCATTTAAAATCCTCCTTACTGCACAATAGCTAGTCTAGTGATCGGTGGGGGTTTCATTGGGTTCCCCAAGCGGTTATACATTTATCCCCTATCCTGTGGATTGGTGATAAATGTTTTTAGTGGGAAAACGTTAACTACAATAAATGAGCCACATTCTATCCTTGTTTCAGGACATTCATTGGCAGCATAAATGATAACAATGCCAAAATTATAATAAGTGCGGTGTAATATTTTTACACAATTCAAAATAAGAATACTTTGTAATATATTACTTGGTCAAAGCCCAACGGTTGTCATAATTAAATATCATCTTGGCAGTCATAAGAAATAAATTAAGAATCTGCAGTCTTCCCAAGACCAATCACTTAATCGCTGCAGTAAGCTTTTTGGCCTGATATCTTTTATGGAGTTACATTTTAAAGAGCACCTTTCAGTTCTGAGCAAAACTCAGTAAGTGACAGTGGATTAATTATAAAACTTTTTAATTACATGTGGTTTGGGATGCCTACAGCACTTGCTTGGGAAAATCCAGCAATGTCCAAAAAAAATCCCAAATTTCGGACCATTATTTCCACCATAAGTAAAGTTGTGACAGCATCCATGTAGCAAAAAGTCAAGTGTTTACTAACACAGCCCCAACAAAACGGGACTGTGTTAAAAAACGCTTGATTTTTTTTACCACATGGATGCTGTCACGTCTTTACTTATGCTTCTCTCAAATACATATCATTAGCAAAACAGTATTTCTGCTTCTCATTTCTCGTGAGATTTTGACTGCACTGTGAGATTCTCTTCTTTTCTGGGAGGTACCAACTGTGCAGGGGAGGAGCTAATTCTATACAGCATCTGAATAGTTAAATGGACGTTTGTGCTCAAATCAGTCCAGGATTGGTGGTGAGCGAATCATTTGAGTCTTGGTGTAGCCCTGGCCTTAGAGTTCAACAGCTTTTATCATTGAATTAGAGAGGACATCTTTTTAATTTTAAGTTTCCCAAGAAGTGATAGGTCTTCTTTAACCGTGGCACATGCCGAATATAAAGAACTGGGAGATCTGGATCATGAAACAAAACCTCATACAATAATATTTCACTAGTATTTACTGACTCCCCGTTCACATTTTCAAAGGTAGATTGTTTTTTTGCAGGGTTTTTTTTTTTTTTTACTGCGCTCGTTCACTTGTTACATGCATGTGAGTGGGAGCTCATTAATTCATTTTAATGGTGTTTTTCTCTCACTGACATCAATGGAGAATTTTTTTTTTTTTTTTTTTACTGTGCAATAAAAGTTAATTAAACTTTAAAGTGTACCTATCACCAGACACAGCGCGATCAGTTTTAAGTCCCCCCCCCCAAAGGAAAAAATACTGTAGACATATTATACATTAATAACTATAGCATTAAGGTAGTAGAGCAACGAAATCTCGCTTTCAAATAGTAAATGTTGGGTTGTGGGAAGGTGCTGGGCATGCTGGGATTGCACAACCCGGAAGTTCGAACCCGACTCCTGCAGGTAGTCAAGACATTTACATACTGCTATGCAGCTGTTTGTTTTTTTTTTCATATTTAGAAAGAAATGATTTGTTGGGTGGGTATTGATATTTCAAATAAAACTGATGTGTCTGGGGATAGGTACTCTTTAAATAAAAAAATTAAAAAACACTGCAATAGTAAGATTTCATTCACTAAAAATAAGTAAAATTCGGTATCAAAGCTTTAAATTTTACATTTATAACGGAGACGAAAAGTAGGGAAATCTTAGGGTTTCTTACTTTCCTTTGATAGCATCCAATCCATTTCTTGCCAAGAAATGTACAGAGGCTGTGCCAACTGCACAACCTTGTCCTTATACCCAATTAGGATATATAGATGCCATAGAGCAGGGTCTGTATACTTGTACCCTCTATTATCCAGAGAGAGAGAGAGAGAGAACTGTTGCAAATAGCGGCTTCCACTCTGGAGGACTCAGTCATTGATTTGTATGGGCGCCATTGTCATGGGAAATGATTGATTGTCCAAAGCTTCTTCCTGCAATGTTAACTGCTGATCGTTGTACGTTTTTGCAGCCAGACCCGCGGGGATCAGCTGATTGTCAGATTAGCTTGCTTTTAACAAGAGGTTGTCCAGTTATAATAATATATTTAATACAGATGAGTGAATAAAGTTTATTACATGTTTACTACATGCACTTAAAAGGTTTAATTATATGTAGATATTGCTGTAGTTCCTTTAAAATGTACCCAAGGGGGTACATACTATAGCGGAATCCCATACAGCAGCTAAGGGGCTCACAGAAAGAGTCTGTGCCATCCTTCTCTTCTACAAGGGATGAGAAGGGGGGATGAGAAGGGGGTATGGGAGGACAACTTTCATGGGGCATCCTATACTAAGATGGTGGTGTTTGAAGGCAGGAATAAGCACCAGAAAGGGACCTTATTTTGTTGTCTGCTATTGGCCTCCCCGTGCACTACGTACCCTGACCACAACGACTGATTCTGCACTGCTATTTAACTATGCAGATTTGCCATTCAGTAATCTGAGAAAGTTAGGTGACAACCCCTGTTGAAGCTGTAATAACTTCCACATCGGTTGTCTGTTGCATCCCAAGAAACAGAAATTATTAAGAACAAGTGAATAAAGTTTTTTAACAACTTGACAACTCAAGGACTTATATTCCAAGGTATTTTTTTTTTTATCATAGTGGAATGTACTTTTACCCAATTTGCTAATATTTTGCTCAAAGTCACTTTGATCAGAAGTGGACGCCAACAACAGAAAGCATCTGTGATATAGCATTATATCGGCCCCTTGTTTTCCAACAGCTAATGTAATGACAGTGGGTTACTAACCATCGATCCCCTCATTCATAACTCCCTATGATATCTTTCACTGGTGTGCCAATCCACCAGTAATTGTGAGACATGTATAGGAATGACCAGATTTTCGGCACCAGCAGGCTCCCTTGCCCGCATGGCCCTTATGCAGCCACATAGGTTGGACATATGGTTTGAGGTTTTACTGTTACACTAGATAGCATTTCTTCAGAGAGGTCCATATTTCCTATTCCAAGCAACATCAATAAAACAGAATTCACTGCATTGGTTACGCAGCATTAGTACAGCTAGATGGCACATATGCAATGCAGCACGCACTACCCCTTTGAACTTTTTGGAAAGATTTTTTTTTTTGTAAATCTCTTTTTTTTTTGGATATAACAAAATACAGACATATGAAAGATATAGGAACAAATTACAAAACGTCGCCATTCTGCGACCGTACAGTCAATAACACAGTAGCATTAACACCTGAAAAAGAAATTACATTTCTCATAATTTTAATATATTAATATTCACAATAGAATGGTGCAAAATTTTCGAAGATTTCTGCCTCTGATAACCTGTAAGAATGAACTAGGAAACTATATACATGAGTCCCCTTCAGTGTAAAGCTTACTTAAGGATCTGAGTAAATTAAATATGTCTACACAGTAGTTGTATAACAAAACAAAACCAAAAATAATTTGGAAAGATTTTTAATGGCTTCTCTAAATGTAAATGACCTCTACTGAACAGCCAGAAATCTAGTTTAATTTTAGGAATATTTAACAACCCGCATTTTAAATCACCTTCTTTAATGGAATTTGGATACTAAGCCTGTTGGAACAATTTATCTTGTACATGGACAACGTTTCACCATTTTATTTGCTTATTAGATTTAATGAGTTATTCCAACTACAAATAATAAAATTCTCACTCATTCACTTAAAAATGCAGGTGCTTACTGCTATATATTCTAAGATAAATCACTGAGGTGGCCAGAAACCTACAATACCGATGCAGAAAGCACACTTTTAATATTAAACAGAAATTATGGTCGAATTAAACCCAATAGAGTATGTCCTATATAGTATAAAAGGTAAACCTTGTTAAGTGCACTATTTGAGGAGAGTCTTTGTCGCCGTATATATTCAGCCATACTTAAAAAATAAGAAAATCTAGTCTGGTAACATACTGGATCCTTATGGACTAATTTGATTTTTGCATACCTTTTTCTCTCCAGCTATTGCTCCTCTCATATGATATTACTTTCTGTGGTGTCTACCTTGTCCCCTTCCCTTCTTGGTTTTTGTTTCAAAACTAGTTAGTTTACCTATAATTTCCTGTAAGGTTTTAATTTTTATTGCTAAGTTTACCGTGACTCACACATATTTAACCCTAGTAAGAAATTGTCTAAGAAAGATTCCAGGGTGTCACGAAGGGTCTGTGGACCCACTGGACCGTACCGCCTTGGCGGCAAGGCAGCTGGCCAACAGGGAGCAGGTGAGAGTCTATAGTTCTATAGGTACCTGTGGCAGCTCAGACAGCAGCAGGGCAGGCTCGGCTGGGACTAGGCAGCAGGTAGACGTCAGGCGAGGTGAAGCAGGTCAAACGTGGTTGCAGCACTGCACGACTTTGGCACAGCTCAGTGCTAGACCGGGAATGTATGAAATGCTAGCAACAGGAACTGGAACACACTAGGAGGCCATCACATAGACAAACTAGGGAACACAACAACGCTCAGGCATAGAACTAGGGGGCTGGACCCCTCTTATAGTCCATGGTACTCACGAGTCAAGGTTCATCAACGAGGTACGGTGCGAGCGATGCCCTTTAAGAGCGGGCACGAGCGTGCGCGCGCACCCTACGGGATCCGGCTGAGGTTAGTGGACGCGTGCCCTGGCGTCTCCTGAGGAGGAGGCTGGGGCCAGCGCTTGCCGACTCGTGGCTGCGGCTGTCAGGAGGAGGTTGGAGCTGACAGCCCGCAGCCACGGACATTACAGTATCCCCCCTCTTACGCCCCCTCTTCTTGAGACCAGAGCGAGAGAGAAACTTCTTCAGAAGAGTAGAGGCATTGAGGTTCTCTGGCTCCCAGGACCTCTCTTCAGGGCCAAACCCCCTCCAATCCACCAAATATAAAGTCTTTCCTCTCACTCTCTTGGTGTCCAAGATCTCCTTGACCTGAAAGATGTCCGAAGGGCCGCTGGAGGCAACCGCAGGGCTGGGAGTCTTGGAATAGCTGTTCAGGATCACTGGTTTCAGGAGGGAAACATGGAAGGAGTTGGGAATCCTGAGGGTAGGAGGCAGCCGAAGCTTGTAGGCGACAGGGTTGATCTGCTGCAGGACCTCGAATGGTCCGAGGAACCTGGGGGCAAATTTACATGACGGCACCCTCAGTCGGATATTCCTGGACGACAGCCAGACCTTAGTGCCAGGAAGAAAGCGAGGAGGCTCTCTTCCCTTTGTGTCAGCCTTCCGTTTCATGCGGTCAACTGCCATTAGGATGGAGGATCAAGTTTGCTGCCAGATCTGCAAAAAGTCTCTAAACGTGGAGTCAGTTGCAGGTACCTCGGAAGTATCAGGCAACGGGAGATTAATTCGTGCGTGCTGGCTGTAGACAATGCAGAACGGTGTATTCCTAGTAGACTCGCTGGTGTGATTATTGTAGGAGAACTCCGCCCATGGGAGCAACTGCACGCAGTCATCATGCTGCTTGGAGATGAAGTGGCATAGGTAGTTCTCCAAAATCTGGTTGATCCTCTCAACCTGACCATTAGACTGAGGATGGTAGGCAGAGGAAAAGTCCAACTTCACGCCAAGAAGTCCGCAGAGGGCTCTCCTGAAACTCGAGGTAAACTGAACCCCCTGATCAGACACAATATGCTGTGACAAGCCGTGCAGGCGTAAGATGTATTGGATAAATAACTTGGCCAACTGAGGAGCAGAAGGAAGACCGGTCAGAGAAACGAATTGGGCCATCTTCGAAAATCGGTCCACCACCACCCAGACAGCGCTGCATCCAGCAGAGAGAGAGGCAGGTCAGAGAGAGGCAGGTCCGTGATAAAGTCCATAGCTATATGCTGCCAGGGAGCATTAGGCACAGGCAATGGCTGTAGCAGACCAGCAGGTCTGGAGTGGGTGGTCTTGTTGGCTGCACATACAGCACAGGAAGAAACAAAGTCCACAATATCCTTGGGCAGTGTGGGCCACCAGAAATGATGAGCAATCAAATCCCGGGTCTTACGTAACCCCGCGTAACCTGCCAGTCTAGAGGAGTGTCCCCAGCGGAGGATTCTTTCACGATAAGCCAGGCGCACAAAAGTCCTCCCTGGAGGAATGTCCCCAATTTGCAGGGGATTGACCTAGACAATGCAAGATTGATCAATAATGTTCTGTGGACTCTCTATTTCGTCTTCTGTCTCGAAAGACCTGGACAAGGCATCGGCCCTCACATTCTTATCGGCCGGGTGATAATGAAGCTCAAACTGAAACCTTGCTAAGAACAGTGACCACCTGGCCTGACGAGGGTTCAGTCGTTGGGCCATCTGGAGGTAGGTCAGATTCTTGTGGTCCGTAAAAGTCAATATAGGATGAGCTGCGCCCTCTAGTAGATGTCTCCAATCCTCCAGAGCCAATTTGATGGCCAGTAACTCCCGATCCCCAATCGAGTAGTTGTGTTCTGCGGAAGAGAAGAGCTTGGAAAAGTATCCATATACCCTTGACTTGCCCTTGGGACCTCTCTGGAACAGGAGTGCACCAGCACCAACAGAGGACGCGTCCACCTCCAACGAGAACTGCAGAGAGACATCCGGATAATGGAGGATAGAGGCTGACGTGAAGGCACTCTTCCGGCTAATGAATGCGGACTCTGCCTCTGGAGTCCACACCTTGGCATTCAAACCCTTCTTAGTAAGGTTAGAGATAGGAGAAGTCAGTGAGGAGAAGTTCGGAATAAACTGCCTGTAAAAATTAGCAAATCCCAAAAAGCGCTGTATGGCCCTCAAGCCTTGAGGGCGTGGCCACTCCAGGACAGACTTTACCTTTTCAGGATCCATCTCGAGACCACGATTCGAGACAATGTAGCCCAGGAAGGGTAGAGCATCCTTGTCAAACACGCACTTCTCCAACTTGGCGTACAGACGATTCACCCTTAACCGTAACAGCACCTGATGGACATGTCTCTGTTGCGTCATAGGATCTGAGGAGAAAATCAAGATGTCATCAAGGTAGACTACAACACAAACATAGAAGAGGTCACGGAAAATGTCATTCACAAACTCCTGGAAGACCGCAGGAGCATTGCACAGGCTGAAGGGCATTACTAGATACTCATAGTGCCCATCATTGGTGTTAAATGCAGTCTTCCATTCATCACCCTGGCGATTCTGGACTAGGTTGTAAGCCCCACGCCGGTCTAGTTTAGAAAAAAAAATTTGCACCACGTATACGATCAAACAGTTCAGAGATCAGTGGCAACGGATATTTATTCTTTACCGTGATCTGGTTGAGAACACGGTAGTCGATGCAAGGACGAAGAGAGCCATCTTTCTTTCTGACGAAGAAGAACCCGGCTCCTGCCGGGGAGGAAGACTTTCGTATGAAGCCGCTTTCTAAGTTCTCTTTCACATAGGAGGACATGGACAGAGTCTCTGGCAAGGAGAGAGGATATACCCTACCACGGGGAAGGGATGCACCAGGAATCAGTTCAATAGGGCAGCCATACGCCCGATGTGGGGGCAATGTCTCCGCCTCCCTCTTGTTGAAGACGTCTGAAAAGGCAGCATAATGACCCGGCAATCCTGCCAATGACCGAGGCAGCGAAGGCTGAGCCGAACAAATCCGCACCAGACAACGACCTTGACACTCAGGGTCTTACTGGAGAACCTCTCCAGAATTCCAGTCCAGAACTGGGTCATGTAGTCGGAGCCAAGGCAGGCCCAGCAACACAGGGTTAACAGCTTTGGGCAGGATATAGAACGACAGAAGTTCGGAGTGAAGGGCTCCCACTTGGAGCCTCAGCGGCTTGGTCACAGCTATAACTGGGTCTGGCAGAGGTAGTCCATTCACTGAGGCAACTGTCAATGGGCTCTCCAGAGAGGTGGTGGGTAATTGCAGAAGGTCCACCAGATCTCTGCGGATGAAATTAGCAGCGGACCCAGAGTCCAGATATGCAGAGACCTGATGCGTTTTCTCGCCGGACACTATTTCACAGGTATGGACAATTTAGACGAAAGTCCATCTGTACCCAAGGTCGTCACTCCAAGCAACCCTAGGTTTTGGGATCTTTGGGGGCACAGGCGCACAAGATGGCCATCGAGACCGCAATAAAGACAGAGTCCAGATGTGCGTCTGCTTTGTCTCTCTTGGGTAGATAACTTATACTGGTGCGATATTACCGACTCCTTAGGAGGATCGACATCTGAGGACAGCAGGGGTTGCTGCAAAGTAGGGATCAGACTAGTAAGGGCTCCCTCCCGTTGAACCTCTTGGAGGCGTTCACGGATCTGTATATCAATCCGGGCAGACAGAAGGATGAGGTTATCCAGGGTAGATGGCAGATCCCGGACGGCAAGTTCGTCTTTAATTCTGGAAGATAGTCCATGCCAGAATGCAGCCACCAGAGCCACATTATTCCATAACAGCTCTTCTGCCAGGATGCGGAAGTGGATGGCGTACTCACTCACGGAGGTGTCTCCTTGGCGCAGGTTAATCAAAGAGGCCTCTGCAGATGAGACCCGTCCAGGCTCCTCAAACACCATGCGAAAAGTCCGGAGGAAGGCAGAGAAGTCACGGGTCTCTGGTCCTTGTCTCTCCCAGATAGGGTTCGCCCCCATGTAAGAGCCTTTCCAGTGAGGAGAGAGATGATAAAAGCGACCCTGGCACCATCAGACGAAAATGTCCTAGCATACAGGCTGAAGTGGATCTGGCATTGATTAAGAAATCCACGACAGGTACTTGCTTCTCCATCATAGCGGTCAGGAAGTGGCAAAGAAACACGCGGGTCAATACTGCCAAGAGGTGTAGTCTGAGGATCAACATTGCCAGGAGGTGTAGTAGGAGGAACAGCAGCTTGTGCCTCCTGCCGACGTGCAAGAATGTTCAACGCCTGGAGGAGTTGGTCCTGTCGAGACCGGAGGTCCAGCATATCCACTCGCTTCTCCTGTGACGTCGTCATAGTCTTGAATCGACCAGCGGGGTCCATGGCCTGAGCGTACTGTCACGAAGGGTGTGTGGACCCACTGGACCGTACGGCCTTGGTGGTAAGGCAGCTGGCCAACAGGGAGCAGGTGAGAGTCTATAGTTCTATAGGTACCTGTGGCAGCTAAGACAGCAGCAGGGTAGGCTCAGCTGGGACTAGGCAGCAGGTAGACGTCAGACGAGGTGACGCAGGTCAGACATGGATGCAGCACTGCACAACTTGGCACAGCTGAGTGCTAGACCGGGAATGTATGAAATGCTAGGAACAGGAACTGGAATAGGAACAGGTACAGGAGCAGGGACTGGAGCAGGGACTGGAGCAGGTAACACACTAGGAGGCCATCACATAGACAAAGTAGGGAACACAACAACGCTCAAGCATAGAACTAGGGGGCTGGACCCCTCTTATAGTCCAGGGTACTCACGGGTTAAAAGTTCATCAATGAGGTCCGGGGAGCACGCTGCCCATATAAGACGCGCGCACCCTACGGGATCCAGCTGAGGTGAGTGGACGCGAGCGCTGGCGTCTCCTGAGGAAGAGGCTGGGGCCAGCGCTTGCCGACTCATGGCTGTGGCTGTCAGGGGGAGGTTGGAGCTGACAGCCCGCAGCCACGGACATTACACAGGGCTAGTGGAGAGGGGGCTGCACGCTGCTTGGCTGTTTGCATGTGCATGTACGGCCCCCACCAGTCCCCACCAGAAATCCTGCAGTCTGTCTCGTATTCTCTGTAAATCAAGACAGAATTTGCATGACAACAGAGGGTGGACAGTAGGTTACAGGAAGGGAAACACCTAGTGGCAGTAACTTCACACAGACTTTGGATTAAAATAGGATAAAAATAATAGGATAGAATAGAAAATTTATTAAGGAAACTAAAATGCAAAGTTGTTAAATATCAGCTATACTATTAGATTAGCACAAGGTGTATGAAAAGTTAGGCCTCATTCACACAAGCGTATCAGATTCACGCACCGACCTCACTCAGACCACTGCCTCATTCACTAGTAGTGAATGACACTACTTGGCTATGTCCGCCCTGCTCCTGCTCCTAAATGTGAGTTAGGAGCAGGACGAGGGCGGACCAAGCCAAGTAGTGAATGACACGACGGTGGTCTGAGTGAGGTCGGTGCGTGCCGGAGGGCCAGACCACATTATTTTGAGTGCCTTATACGGCCCGTGACCTGTATGTTCACCACTCCAGCATTGGAACATTAATTTTTTTATTCCACAAACAGTACAAAGGACCTTTACATGTAGAGGAAAGGTAGTTTAATAATCAATATAGGAAAGGGTTTGTTACAGTCACAGTATTTAATCAAATGCTCTATTATTAATCCTAATATCCCCCGCTACAAAATCACACCCCACAGTAAGGCCTCATGCACACGAACGTAAATACGCCCGTAATTATGAGCCGTAATTACGAGCCGTAATTACGGGCCCATAGACTTCTATTGTCCATGGGTACCTTTCCGTATGCTTACGGGAAGGTGCCCGTGCCGTTGAAAAATATAGAACATGTCCTATTTCAGGCCGTAATAACGGCACGGGCAGGCCCATAGAAGTCTATGGGGCTCCCGTAATTACGGGTGGCTACGCGTGTGCACCCGTAATTACGGGAGCGTTGCTAGGCGACGTCAGGGGATAGTCACTGTCCAGGGTGCTGAAAGAGTTAACTGATCGGCAGTAACTCTCAGCACCCGACACAGTGACTACCGCTGGAGTTAATAGTATTAAAAGTTAACTTACCCAGAACTCTTCTTTTTCTTCTTCCTCCAGTCCGGCCTCGCGGGACGACGTTTCATCCCATGTGACCGCTGCAGCCAATCACAGGCCAATCACTGGCTGCAGCAGTCACATGGACTGCTGCGTCATCCAGGGAGGTCGGACTGGATGTCAAGAGAGGGACGCGTCACCAAGACAACGGCCGGGTAAGTATGAATTTCTTTTACTTTTTGTAAAGGATCTGCCAGACACAGCTTCTGTGTCGACGCCCGTGGGTAATCAGTCTGCACCTGCTCCTAAGTCTGAGAGAGTGACTCCATCTTCTACCAGTCAGGCTGGGAGGCTTAGGAGTGGGAGAGCCTATTACAGCCTGGCCAGACGGAGCTTGCTCCCGCCCTTTGTCTATTTATACCTTCACTTCCTGCTCCTCCAGTGCCTGTGATTCTGCCTTTTTCCTGGCTCTGCTGCTGCTGCTTGAACTATTTGTCCTCTGCTTCATTTTGACCCTGGCTTACTGACTACTCTCCTGCTCTGCGTTTGGTACCTCGTACACTCCTGGTTTGACTCGGCTCGTTCACTACTCTCCTGCTCTGCGTTTGGTACCTCGTACACTCCTGGTTTGACTCGGCTCGTTCACTACTCTCGTTGCTCACGGTGCTGCCGTGGGCAACTGCCCCATTTCCCTAGCTTCTGTGTACCCTTGTCTGTTTGTCTGTCGTGCACTTATTGAGCGTAGGGACAGTCGCCCAGTTGTACGCCGTCGCCTAGGACGGGCCGTTGCAAGTAGGCAGGGACTGAGTGGCGGGTAGATTAGGGCTCACCTGTCTGTCTCCCTACCGCGGCATTACACTTTTACTGCGGAAAGGGCTGTCCCTTCTCTCTATTCTGCACTGATAGAGAAGGGCTGCCGATTAGTGCAGTGCAATTTTGCAGCGAAAACGTGCCCGTAAATACGGGTGGAATACTGGTGACACCGGACCCGTATTTATGGGCACGGGTCCGTAAATACTAGTGCAATATGGGTCGAATACGTGTGACCAAGGACCCGTATTTACGCCAGTACTTACGAGAGGACAAAAATACGTTCGTATGCATGAGGCCTAAGAGATATAGATATGGGGAATCATTTTTTAAGTGTCACACAGGTATCACAGAGCTCCCCCATACTACTGTCACACCGATTTTGGAAGTCAAAACTCAAAAGTGTCTTAAAGGGGTTATGTGGAATTTCACATGGATGGATTATTCTTATATGGACCATCAAAGTGTGATCTGTGGAGGTCCAACCTACGTTTCCCCGACCAATCAGTACAACAATGGTGCTCCAGTAACCGTTTTAAATCATTTATATAAATATATATAAATATACATACTATGTAGATTGTGCTGGTTTAGTCTAAATGCTACCCCAAAACATGCTTTATTTTTAAATTGCTCATTATCTATTGGTTTTATCCGGTAATACTCGCCTCTCCCTGCTCCAGGCTCCTCTTTAGCTCTGGGTGCCACTGTACTAGGTCCTGACGCTGGCTAGCTGAAGAGGACCAAGGAGAGGGGTCTGGTCTGAGGTCTAATAATATAAGGGGTCTAGTCTGGAGTCTGAAATTTATTTAGGGGCCTAGTCTGGGGTCTGATATTTATTTAGGGGTTCTGAAGTAATGTAGTAATCTGGTCTGGGGTCTGAAGAAATGGAGGGGTCTGGTCTGGGGTCTGAATTTATTTAGGGGCCTGGCCTGGGGTGTTAGTAAACGCCCTCCCTTTAAGATTACCATGACTACTAGTCTAGCTTCTGGGGGGTTCTGGTTTTAGTTGTTGAGCCTATCCCACTTCTCTGTCTTTCTTTCTATCAGATTGAAGGGTGGAGTACTTACAGCTCAGTTGGTTCTTTTTTCTTTGCTTGTGATTTTCCTTGCTTCCATGTCAAGCTACTGACTATACTTAGTAACTTTGACTATTTGGACTTTTTGGAACTGGACCTCGGCTGGTCTATGGATTACCCTTTGCTTACTGATTTGGACTTTCTGCTCCCAGCTGGTTTTGACCTCTGCAATCCCTGATATCCACTAGCTTTGTGATTTGGACTTTCTGTTTACCCTCTGCCTGTCTTGTTACCTGTTCTAGTATTGCCTGCATTGCACCTCTTATCCAACACCAAACTTTGTTAAAGCAACCTGGGTTCTATGCAGCAAAACCCAACTTGCCTTGCGATGGGCTCTGGCTGGCAAAAACCGTAGAGTAGCCTTAGACTCTGTTGATCAGAGTTATGACGGATTTGGGGTTACGGATTTATTTGCACGCTCCTGCCAGACAGTCTCCAGCAGCCTTTGGGGAATCGCTAAACTAGCAATTCCATAAACTTACACCCTGGAAATTGCTCAACCGGTGATTCCATAACTTGGAGTCTGAAGAAATGTACTATTCTGGTCTGGAGTAATGTAAGGGCCTGCACTGGTGTCTGAATCAATTTAAGGGTCTGGTCTGAGGTCTGAATTTATTTAGGGGTTTGATGTATGAATTTATTTATGGGTCTGGTTTGGAGTCTAAAATTGTGTTGCTATAGAGGGTGGGGTAGGCTGCAGAAGTTAGGGGCCAAAAATGTCTGGGCAGCAAACTCAGCAGTTGTCACGATCACAGTGGCCTGAGTCGGAGGTAGAAGAAAAGAAAAGTGTATGACTCCAATCAGAGAAGACGTCACCTGGGAGTCACTGGATTCAATTGTTATGTATTCTGCTTGTGACTGTGTGTGATCAGTACCGTATTCACTTGTATAGTCTGCAGCATAAAAATACACTGCAGACCCCCTGTCTAGAACTGGTATCTGACCACTATATGGCGATATTATTTGTTATATTGGTCTTTGTATAGTGGGAGCCTATACTTGTCCCTGGCTGAAAGAGAAAGTGTACTCCTGTCCCTGACTGTGTGATTAAATGTTTCTGTGATCCACTTTTATTTTCGTATTGACAGTGTGGCTTATCTATTCAGGGAAGTGGTCGGGGACATGACCAAACAAAGCAAAATTGGCATGTGTTGCGAGTCACTATCATCCATCCCTCTAGATTTCAAAGCTGGATCCCCCTTGCTCTGAAAGGACCATGGGCCGCACCATTTTTTTCATAATGGCTGCAGCACTCAGCCTGTGCACATTGGATTCCCCTTTCCTCTTGCTGCAAAATTACATCCGCTACGTGAACTACAAACCGTTCAATTAGTTTATGGCTTATACTGCACTTCTGGCCTCTAAAGTCAGTGTCCTAATAGCCCACCTGGCTGTATGTATTAATATTGGGTGCTCCCTCTGGCAACCATTGAGCAGTGAGCTTGCTGGAGGCGCAGGGATTAGGACCAGGGTCACCTTCAAGGAGCAGAACAGGACTGTGCTTGTTCTAAAAGGTGTAACTTGCTAGTCCTGGATGTGTATATTTGATTTATATAAAATAGAATGATCAAATCCATTGCTTTTAATAAAAATACAAGCAGGAAATATCAGGCAGCATAAACATCACTTATGTGAAACAAGATATCAAATAAACTATGCTGCTGTCTGCTTTTGATGTACAGTAGATACTTTTGTATACCAATAAAAAACGGCAGCATCAGCATTCAGAAAACAAATGTATATTGACGTCCTTTTCTGCCTACGAGCTCAGCTGTATACAGTATCATAAGCAGGCAGCAGACTACAGATAATATATATTAGCTTTCTAGTAACTGAAATTAACACTATATTGATGCATTGTATGGCGAAAGCTGGAAACATAACTTATGATATAGATTTGTTTATGCTACAAATATTAAAGGTATTCTCCAGTTTCCTTAGTATTTTTTCTCCATGTGAGCCCTGTATAGGGCTATAACCAAATATATAATAAAACATTGCATGGGTGTAAAGGGCCCCACATAACTCTGTCATCTAAGAGTCACACACACCTATATTTGGCCCTGAAGAGAAATATGTTCACGATACAGGCGTGGTGCTTTCACATAGGCTTGGTGACATGGAGAACCTGATATTCTTGTGTTATCTCCTATTTCAGGCAGGTGGGTTAGGTCCATAATCCATGGCAAAAGCTTAATATTTGGTGAACACAGTAATTTCTAAGTGGAGTCATGCTATAAGGGGGTCAGGGTCACCTAAAGGCACATGCCTACTGTATGTAAATGTGACTCTGGTTCATTCAGTTCATGCACATGGATGGTGGCTCACACTGCACCTCCAAAGTCAATGTCCTACTAACTGCTCTACCTGTCTGTGTGTGATAGCATTGTGATCTCCCCCTGGCAACCAAAGATAATTTTTTTACACGCCAAGCCGATGAGTTCACCAATCTTTAAAAGGTTGTATGCAACAAACAATCTATTTTTGTTAGATGGTTCGCCCAACAGTAAGTGTATCACAGAGTATCTTGCTACTGGGACCACTAGGAATCAGATATAATCTGTAGGGGAACCTGGTAGGGGAAAGGAAAATAATGCTTAAAATAATTCTAATTGACATAAATGGGCTGCCCATGTAATGCATGGACAGGCTCGGTCATATAGAGCAAGAAACTCTCTTAAAGAGGCTCTGTCACCAGATTTTGCAACCCCTATCTGCTATTGCAGCAGATCGGCGCTGCAATGTAGATTACAGTAACGTTTTTATTTTTAAAAAACGAGCATTTTTGGCCAAGTTATGACCATTTTTGTAGTTATGCAAATGAGGCTTGCAAAAGTCCAAGTGGGTGTGTTTAAAAGTAAAAGTCCAAGTGGGCGTGTATTATGTGCGTACATCGGGGCGTTTTTAATACTTTTACTAGCTGGGCATTCTGATGAGAAGTATCATCCACTTCTCTTCAGAACGCCCAGCTACTGGCAGTGCAGACACAGTGTGTTCTCGAGAGATCACGCTGTGACGTCACTCACAGGTCCTGCATCGTGTCAGACGAGCGAGGACACCGGCACCAGAGGCTACAGTTGATTCTGCAGCAGCATCAGCGTTTGCAGGTAAGTAGCTACATCGACTTACCTGCAAACGCTGATTCTGCTGCAGAATCAACTGTAGCCTCTGGTGCCGGTGTCCTCGCTCGTCTGACACGATGCAGGACCTGTGAGTGACGTCACAGCGTGATCTGGCAGAAGCTGGGTGTTCTGAAGAGAAGTGGATGATACGTCTCATCAGAACACCCAGCTAGTAAAAGTAGTAAACACGCCCCGATGTACGCACATAATACACGCCCACTTGGACTTTTACTTTTAAACACACCCACTTGGACTTTTGCAAGCCTCATTTGCATAACTACAAAAATGGTCATAACTTGGCCAAAAATGCTTGTTTTTTAAAAATAAAAACGTTACTGTAATCTACATTGCAGCGCCTATCTGCTGCAATAGCAGATAGGGGTTGCAAAATCTGGTGACAGAGCCTCTTTAAGGTGAAGCCAGTACTAAGACTGGCTCAGTAAGTGATATTCTGAAGATCACAAGGTTTCACAAATTTTCACAAATTTTCAGCAGAAAAATGCAGGAAATCAGTTCACTTTCCGCACCAATAATTGACATGCTGCAGAACTAAAATTACGCACTGCAGCAGAATATCTGGGCTGAATTTTTCCGCAGCGTGTGGATAACATTTGTTCAATCATACCCACTTTGCTGCTACTGCATTTTGCTGCGTATTTTTCCATCTGCAATTCCCTTACGTGTGAACAAGCCCTCATAAAATGACATAGTGGATGCCTATTTGGCAAAGCAGTGCACCATACTAAACAGTGGCAACTTTCAAAGAGTATAAGTGGCAGATAAAATTTAGTAAGTCATAAAATTTGTTGCTGCGTTGTTTCGGAATGATTTGCATACTAGGTCAACCATCTTGAAATTTACTAAATATTGAGAAGCACATTATGAATAAGAATAAGAATTTATTTATGTGATATAAAAAGAAAAAATAATAAAAACATCTAAAACCGGACAAGGAACAGGTCCATGCGCAATATATCACAGGGCAAACGGCAGCAAACACCCATGATAAGATATAGAAAATGTATACAAATATCAGTCTAATACAAGTGATACACGTAAGGATAGTAGAACAAGATGCATTAATAAAGTTACACCAATAATAGAGTAACACAGGTCTGTGTATGTAGCATAATAATAATAATATAAAACTAGTAGTACTAGTGCAATAAGTGCCAATGATAAGGCCCCATTCACACGACCATAAAAATCATCCATAATCGCGGACCGCAATTATGGTCCGCAATTAAGGACCCATTCACTTCTAGTGTCCACGGACACCTTCCCGTTTGTTTACTAGAAGGTGTCTGGGCCGTAGAAGTGTACCGCATGTCCTATCTTGGCCAAAAATGCGGGCGGCTGTCTGCGCCCGCAATCGCGGCCCATGATTACGGGCAAGGCCGTGTGCATGGGGCCTTAAACTAGCAAATGAGCAGAGAGAAGAACTAAGTATATATTCCAAAATATGCCTATCCTAAAATAATAATAAAAGTTGGAATAATGTGCAAGATAAAGTGTCAATGCAAAACCCCCCTCACAATAAAGATGGGTGTACATATGTACAATGTGACATCAAGATACCATAGAATATGAAAAAGTACGAGTAGTATATAAAATAGTATAAATGAGGCTGCAGTAAGAACAACTTTCAGCTCTCCGAGCTCCAACTGACATGGATTCTGGGAGGAGGTAACCAGGTTATTACCTGAACATGTGTCTTTACTTGTATTAATTAGATGTTCTTTTTGTTACTGATATAAATAGGAGATACATTTAGTTCATTTCTTTACCCCTGACGAAGCTGCACTTGGGGCAGCGATATGCATGGGAAGGTTCTTTTTGCTTTTTTGTATCGCATGAATAAATATTGTTCATAATGTGTTCCTCGATATTTAGTAGTTTGTGCTTTTCTGGCACACATGTAGCACCCCACCTTTGTTATTGATTTTTGGTAGTGCCTGTACCCGTGCAGTCTCTCAACCATCTTGAACTTGTCATAAATATTCAGGTAATTGTTCTGTATACAGTTAATTGGTCCAATATAACCAGTTATTTGTGCTTTGAAATTCTTGACCATTTTTAAAAACTCTGCTGTCAGTAAATGAAAACATTTGTTTTTCCGTCCAGAAGCTAAAAACCATACAGACCCAATATTCCTCACAACTGGGGGTTTCATATAATTGTATCCTATCTAGGCAAACCTCTGTGAGCTAAATACATCAGCATCACAAACCTCTGTCCTGTCCTGATAGTTTGGTACAATGTATCAGTATAGGTATAATGTATCAACCTGGAGTCCAGACAATGTCGCTCAAATAGGATTGCACAGACTGGATACAATGGTAGAAAACTCAGCTGTGAAAAGTATAGGGATTGTCCAGGTGCTGTAAACAAGAATGTTTTCATTCACTGTCATTGTACAGAGATCTTAAAAAACCTGAGGAATGAATGCACAAAGTATATAACAAAGTTGCAGTACTTTTCATTATACAATTATTAAGCTGTATTCACATAAAATTGGAAAATCCTTTTAATATTGCAGTAAAGGTGTCCGTACGCCATGCGGCCGTGCTGCTGTAATTGCCGCAGTATTGTAATGCGGTTTTTGGCTCCATGACAAGTACAGGTCAGGCAAATAAAAACCTTGTGTCACCTGTACTTGCGGCATGGTGTGCCCTTTACTTGCTGCTTATGAGAAGATATCAGAGTTCTTGTCACATCTCAAGTGAATTAGTGAACCTATGCTTGGCTTTCAAGTTGGCACTTCTTCTGTAAAGGATTTCCCAAACCACAAGTTCAAGAGTCACTACTATGTCACAAATCCATTTATACTGAGTCATGTTAATTAATCTGTTACAGTACTCCAGCTAATCCCACAACGCCTTAATGAATTAATCATTAGTGTGATGGGCTCTGTTATTGCATCTGTGGAAGTATTGCAAGTGATATCTTCATTCAGCAATCTTATCCGTAGTATTATTATACCCTTATTCTGTCCTTTAATCACCCTGATCTATCCTTGGCACAATGATATAAATATACCGCATACCATCAGCAACTGCATCAAAAAGTCAAAAGGAAGGGAATGTAACTGAACACGGTGTTTTAGCACATACAGAGTTGAAAGGTACAAATAGGCAGAAAATAGGACAGTCAGGTCACTAACATCTAGTTACTATTAATATTTTAATGAATGTTTAAAGGGTAACTAAATGTTCAAAAAACTTCTGACATGTCATAGTGACATGTCAGAAGTTTTGATCGCTGGGGGTCTGAGCACTGAGACCCCACCGATCACTAAAACGAAGCAGCAGAAGCGCACGGGTGAGCACTGAGCTGCTTTATTTCTGATCGGCTTTTCTCGGAAAGCTGAGCAGATGGTGTATGGTCTCATAGACTTTCTATTGAGCCCGTACACACTTGTTAGGCTTCCCGAGAAAAGCCCATCAGAGACGAAGCGGCTCATCGCTCACCTGAGCTCTTCTGCCATTTTATTTTAGCGATCGGTGGGGGGTCTTAGTGCTCGGACCGCCACCGAACTTATGACATGTCACTATAACATGTCAGAAGTTTATTGAACATTTAGTTACCCTTTAACAACGTTTCCCACAACAAAAAACGTATTATAGCAAAAAAGCAATCACCAGCAGGGTCGGACTGGCCCAGCAAGCACCAAAGGATCCTCCTGTGGGCCCAGGATCTGTTAAAATTAAAAGTGGAGGCATACATGTTATGTATAGATGGTGTGTGGTCCCTCTGAATAATTTCCTCTGGTGCGTCCAAGGAACCACGGTTCAACACTGATCACCAGCAATGTTCCCTCTAAGTCTTGGCAGCTCCTGAGCGGGACAGTTAGGGAGCAGGGCAAGTCTCCATCAATGTTGGGCGATCTGATGACCAAAAGTAATACCCCCAGTAAATGCTAATATAGCGACTAAATAAGAGAATAAGTAAACGTATTTTAAATGAGTTTTAAATTACTTTTATAATACTATATTATTACAAGTACAGCAGTAAAATAGACAGTTATAAACACCAATTATAGGCACCAATGAAAGAATTCCTCATTATACCACTGTCCTTATAGATAGCACCACACAGCCCCTGTCGAATGCGTCACACTGCCCCTGTAGATAGCGTCACACACATCCCCCTGTAGATAACGCCACCCCCACTGTAGATAGCGCCACACACATCCCCCTGTAGATAGCGTCACCCCCTGTAGATAGCATCACACACGGCCCCCTGTAGATAGCACCATACGCAGATGCCTTCTAGATAGCGCCACACAGACGCCCTGTAGATACTGCCACACTGCCCCTATAGATAGTGCCACACAGACCCCCTGTAGATACTGCCACACAGCCCCCCTATAGATACTGCCATACAGCCCCCTATAGTGCCACACAGACCCCTGTAGATAGGGCCACACAGACCCCTGTAGATAGTGCCATACGGACCCCCTGTAAATACTGCCACACAGACCCCCTGTAGATAGTGCCACACAGCCCCCTGTAGATAGTGTCACACAGCCCCCTGTAGATAGTGCCACACAGCCCCCTGTAGATAGTGCCACACAGCCCCCTGTAGATAGTGCCACACAGCCCCCTGTAGATAGTGCCACACGACCCCCTGTAGATAGTGCCACACAGACCCCCTGTAGATAGTGCCACACAGACCCCCCTGTAGATACTGCCACACAGCCCCGCTGTAGATACTGCCACACAGTCCCCTGTAGATAGTGCCACACAGCCCCCCTGTAGATAGTGCCACACACAGCCCCCTTGTATATATAGTGCCATACAGCTCCCTTGTATATAGTGGCACATAGAAATCCTCCCTGTATATAGTGATACACAGCCCCCCTCTCCCCTTGCATATAGTGCTACACAGCCCCCTCTCCCCTTGTATATAGTGGTACACAGCCACCCTCTCCTTTGTATATAGTGCTACACAGCCGCCCTCTCCCCTTGTATATAGTGCTACACAGCCCCCTCCCCTTGTATATAGTGCTAAACATCCCCCTCTCCCCTTGTATATAGTGCTACACAGCCCCCTCCCCTTGTATATAGTGCTACACAGCCCCCTCCTCCCCTTGTATATATAGTGCTACACAGCCCCCTCCCCTTGTATATGGTGCTAAACATCCCCCTCTCCCCTTGTATATAGTGCTACACAGCCCCCCTCCCCTTGTATATAGTGCTACACAGCCCCTCCTCCCCTTGTATATATAGTGCTACAAAGCCCCCTCTCCCCTTGTATATAGTACTACACAGCCCCCCTCTCCTTGTATATAGTGCTACACAGCCCCCCTCCCCTTGTATATAGTGCTACGCAGCCCTCTCCCCTTGAATATAGTGCTACACAGCCCCCCTCCCCTTGTATATAGTGCTACACAGCCCCCCTCCTCCCCTTGTGTTTATAGTGCTACACAACCCTCCTCCCCTTGTGTATAGTGCTACACAGCCCCCCTCTCCCCTTGTATATAGTTCTACACAGCCCCCTCTCCCCTTGTATATAGTGGTACACAACCACCCTCTCCCTTGTATATAGTGCTACACAGCCGCCCTTTCCCCTTGTATATAGTGCTACACAGCCCCCTCCCCTTGTATATAGTGCTACACAACCCCCCTCCCCTTGTATATAGTGCTACACAGCCCCCTCCTCCCCTTGTATATATAGTGCTACACAGCCCCCCTCCTCCCCTTGTGTTTATAGTGCTACAGAGCCCTCCTCCCCTTGTGTATAGTGCTACACAGCCTCCTCCCCTTGTATATAGTGCTACATAGCCCCCTCCTCCCCTTGTGTATATAGTGCTACACAGCCCCCTCCCCTTGTAAATGGTGCTACACAGCCCCTCCTCCCCTTGTGTATATAGTGCTTCACAGCCCGCCTCCCCTTGTATATAGAGCTACACAGCAATTCCCCCCTGTATATAGTGCTACACAGCCCCCCTCCTCCCCTTGTATATAGCGCTACACAGCCCCCCTCCCCTGTATATTACCACACAGCTCCAAAAAAAGTTGTACTTACCTTGCCCCATTCCCGCGATAGTTCCCGTTACACTGCCTCTCCGGCGGGTCGCATGCGCAGACCGGCGTGATGATGTGACGTCATCACACCAGCCTGCGCGACTATCTGTGCCTTATAGGCTGCTGGCCCAATGTGACCTGCAGCTTATAGTATTGATTTGTATGTGCATCCTGAGGACGCATATACAAGTGAATGTGGCTGTCGCTAGCATCGGAGCCCAGAGGCGTAGCTAGGATCTCCTGTACCCGCGGCAAAGATTCAGTTTGGCGCCCCCCCCCGAAACTCTTTCCCGACATCTCCTTCCCACTCACCATGTTTGATTTCTCTACCAATCAATAAGGTGTAACTTTTTTTTCTTCACTTTTTTTTAAATGTAACTCGAGCATAAAACCATTTGTACATTTTACCAGCAGTATAGTTCTATGTGCAGTCCTTGTTTCGCGGATCCGTGATATGCAGACGTATAAATAGCAACGGATGTGTGCCTGAGGCCTTAGGCCTCATGCCCACTACAGTTTTTTTCATCAGGGTGCTATCCATTGTTTGATCTGATAGCACCCTGACACATTCATTTCAATGGGGCCATGCACACTTCCGTTGTTTTAACGGAACCGTGCGGCCGTTCCCTCAAAAATAGGGCAGGTCCTACTCCTGCCCGTTTTTGACAGAACAGTCTCGACCTTTGCATTGATTTGGTCCATGAAACTACGGACTGCACACGGAAGCCATCCGTGTGCGGTCCGTGATTCACTGAACCATCATTATTGGCCGTTCAATGGCCGACGGAAGTGTGCATGAGGCCATACAGTCAAATCCGTCCTACCCACTAAAACAATTTATACAGAATCCCCTCACCCCACACATAATATTTACAGCCAAGTCCCCCCTCCTAAACAAAAACGATTTATAAAGAACCCACCCCCCCCCAGCCACACACACACACACACATAACACTGACAGCTCCCCCTACTTGCACATATACAGCTGTACTTATCAGTCCGGAGCTCCGTGGAGGGATCTTCATGTTGTCAGCGGTCACACGTTGCAGGCAGGAGGAGAGCTGTGTGTAAGACTGCTCCTCCCCAGCCCTCTCTTCCTCCATCCTCCCAGCCTGTCTGCTAGGTAAATAGTTGGGGCCGAACACTTCAAAGGTGTTCTCCTCATAGGCAGAGTGTATGGCCGGCTGCATTATATGACGTCACATGTGATGTATAAAGCAGTCATCCGGAGCACACACACTCTGCCTGTGCACGAGAACATCGTGCATTACACACACAGCTCCCGCTCCTGTCCCCTGCGCTGCCCCAAATTTTAAATAAACTTAACGGCAATGGGTGGCACATGCCTCCACTCACCTGGTTGGCGCACCCTTCCTTCCCTTGTAGTTGCGCCCGGGGCACATGCCCCGCCTGCCCCCCCTAGCTACGCCCCTGCCGGAGCCCTCTCCGGTGCTAGTGTCGCCACTGCATCCGTGCAAGGTGCACGGCCGTGCACCCACGCAGCTTATAGGGAACACTGATCACCAGTAAATTAAATGGTTGTGTGATTGTGTATTATCTTTTGTTAAAGAGGCTCTGTCACCAGTTTATCACTTCTTTCTACACAGTGACCACATGGTAAAAAGAAAATAACCGCCCAGTTGGCCATTAAGACAAAATTAGCATAAGTCTAAAATAGAACATAACTTTGAAAATAATAATCGTTTTAAAAAAAACCACAAAAAAGCACAGGAGTTATCAGCATAAAAGTGCCTACTAGATTAGGTAGGAGATAGGGAAGTGATAAACTGGTGACAGATCCTCTTTTTAACATGATCACCAATGAATACAGCCATTAATACAGATCCATGAGGGGCTATCACAAAGCTTAGCTGGCCTCCCAAATATAAAATCTACCTGGTTGTGTAATCACATGGGATTTGCCATTCAGGAGCTTCGGTAAACTGAGTGACTTAGGTATAAGACCTGTATAGGCAGCCATATTAATTAGTATCCAACATATATAACAGGCCCCTTTCACATAACATATGGTAGATCATCTATGGAAATTTTCATTGTATTAAGGGCCAATCCTCGTTTTTATCCAAAAAAGACGTCCGGCAAGGCATGTCTCTTAAATGTGAGGTGAATAGGGCCTAAGAAATGACTAAATAAAAATTCTAACAACTTAACCACTTGCCAACTAATTTTGAGTATGCTTATCATGAGCTGTAGGTAGTTGCCACACCATGGCGAGCATACTCATCTTGCTGATTGCGCATGCACTGATTTCTGTTGTTTTAAAGGGAAGTTGTCGCGAAAATTATATTTTTTTATATAAATTTGCTTTTAGTATGTTATTAAATTTTTTTTATTTATTTGTGTTTTACTTTTTTTTTTTTTCTTACTTTTACTTCACTATGGGGGCTGCCATTTTTTTTTTCATCTCTGTATGTGTCGATTAACGACACATACAGAGATGGAATACGCCACATACATCCCCATAGAGAATGCGAACGGGAGCCGTTCCATTCACTATAGTGTACGCCGCCTGTATGGGAACGGCGCATGCGCCGCTCCCACTCAGTCCAAAAGGAAGGTCTTCGGCAGAGCGACATCCGGCGCCATTTTCATGTGAACCGGAAGCCGCGGCCAGACAGTAAGATGACTACTTCCGGTCGCGGCTTCCGGACATATGTTCCAGGCAGCGAAGACGCGAGGAGTAGGATCGGAGGCAGCAGCGGCGGCAGGAGCAGGTAAGTTATGTTTGTGTATGTGATGTGTGTATTATGTTTGTGTTATACTGTCTGATTACCACTGTATCTAATCCTCCTACATTGTGTGCCGCCATTTTCTGAGGGAATGCACAGTGTAGGAGGATTAGAAGATTCAACCACCTCCTCCTGGCACTAGCCAGGATAAGGGAGGGGGGATTGTGTGAGCTCACTAGAGCGAGTGTGTCTACACCAAATTTGCAGCATAAAGCAATGAGGTTGCTTTACCACATTGCAATGCTGCAATTTTGGGAATTGCTCCCTCTAGTGACCAGCACATGGGAATGTTATAAATTAGAATCTAATTTATAATATTTCCTGACTTGTGAAAAAATTAAAAAAATTAAAACAATGTTTAATCACTTAAATACTAACTGTTTAACTGGGAAAAATAAATAAATTCTAGCGACACATTCCCTTTAAGCCTTTATATGCCGCCCGCAATCAATGCTGATCACATCATATAAAGGGATAGACTGACCCCTTTGATCGTGTCACAGGAAATTCCTGTAGCGTGATCTGGACCCATACCTATAGGCAGATAGTCTAGGCTGCATTGAAAGATCCCAGGGCTATCTGTATTCCCCATTGTTAAGGCATACTTAGGTATGCCCTAACTGCTGCCTGTGTGCTTTTAGTCAGGCTAATTTTCTGGCACATACCGTTCAGCCATGGCGTAACTACCGCTATAGCAGCCGTAGCGGCTGCTACGGGGCCCGCGGCATGAGGGGGCCCGTGTCGCCCGCCGGCACGGGCCCCCACCATGGCCGGAGGCTCCGCTAGCAGCCGCTATGGCTGCTACAGCGGGACGCCACTGAACACGACTACGGCAGAGCAGGGAGGTATCTCCCCGCTCTGCCATTAAGCAAAAGACATGTAACCCCTCTCCACAGGACAGGGGATACATGTGTGATCGCTGGCAGCGATAGGGAGAACGGGGGACTGAAAGTCCCCTGAAGTTCTCCATCACAAACCTCGGACTTCCGGGGTCTGTGTCGGCAGCTCCGTAGAAATGAATGGAGCGCCGGTCGCGCTTGTGCGCATGCGTGACCAGCGCTCCTTTCATTTTTATTGAGCTGCGCAGACGCCGGAAGTCAGTGGTTAGTCATGGAGAACTTCGGGGGACTTTCCGTCTCCCTATCAATGCCAGCGATCACACATGTATCCCCTATCCTGTGGAGAGGGGATACATGTCTTTTCACACTGTAGGTCACATTTTTTTTGGGGGTTGGGGACGCTGTATGGCGTTCCCTACAGGGGGGGGCTGTATAGCGTTCCCTACAGGGGGGCTGTATAGCGTTCCCTACAGGGGGGGCTGTATAGCGTTCCCTACAGGGGGGGCTGTATGGCATTCCCTACAGGGGGGGCTGTATAGCGTTCCCTACAGGGGGGCTGTATAGCGTTCCCTACAGGGGGGGCTGTATGGCGTTCCCTACAGGGGGGCTATAGGGAACGCCATACAGACCCCCTGTAGATAACGCCATACAGTCCCCCCTGTAGATAACGCCATACAGTCCCCCTGTAGATAACGCCATACAGTCCCCCCTGTAGATAACTCCATACAGTCCCCCCTGTAGATAATGCCATACAGCCCCCTCTCTAGATAACGCCATACAGTCCCCCTGTAGATAACGCCATACAGCCCCCTCTGTAGATAACGCCATACAGTCCCCCTGTAGATAACGCCATACAGCCCCCTCTGTAGAGAACGCCATACACAGTCCCCCCTGTAGATAACGCCATACAGTCCCCCCTGTAGATAACGCCAAACAGTCCACCTGCAGATAACGCCATACAGCCCCCTCTGTAGAGAACGCCATACACAGTCCCCCCTGTAGATAACGCCATACAGTCCCCCCTGTAGATAACGCCAAACAGTCCACCTGCAGATAACGCCATACATGCACTGTGTGTTCTGACACCTTTCTATCATAGCCAGCATTAACTTTTTCAGCAATTTGTGATACTGTGACTCTTCAGTGGGATCAGACAACATGGGCTAGACTTAATTTCCCACGTGCATCAATGAGGCATGGGTGCCCATGACCCTGTCATGTGATAGGTACTAATCGCTGCAAACCCGGAACACTCCACAAGACATGCCTTTTTGGAGATGATCTGACCCAGTTTCCTATCCATCGCAATTTGGCCCTTGTCAAAGCTGCTCAGTTCCTTACACTTGCCGACTTTTCCTGCTACCAACACATCAACGTCAAGAACTGGCTGTTTACTTGCTGCCTAATATATTTCACCCCTTGGCAGGCGCCATTGTAACGAGTCATTCACTTTGTAATCGATGTCATTCACTTTACGTATCAGTGGTTTCAATGTTATGGCTTATCGGTGTATTCCAGAACACCACTATATAAAAATCCATAAAAATTCCCCCTATGGGATTAAAATAAATTAAATAAATAAAAATAAATAAGTAAGGTTAAAAAAAAATTTAAAAAAGAAAAATCCACAAATGCGCATTTTTACAATAAATTTGCTTTATTAAAAGTCTCAAAACATAAAATACTATAAACATATTTGGTATTCTCACAACCATAACAACCTGTGCAACAAATTTCTATAATCAATTATAGTGCTCATGTATCACGTTAAAAAATACTGCAACGGAATTGCCTTTTTTGTAACTTTTTTTAGTTTTCACCAATTTAATCAAATAAATAGAAATAAAGTGGTTCACGCACACGCAATATAATAAACATACAGTTAAGGTCTTGAAAAAACAACATTCATTATATCGGAACACAATTGCTTTTTTTCTGCCATTTTGCAAAAATAAGAATGAATATAAATGCTGATGCCTATGTACCAAAAAATTACAACTTATCCTGCAAAAAACAAAGCCTCATACAGCTATGTCAAACAAAAAATTATTAAGTTGTGAATTTTTTTTTGGCCTGGTCCTCAAAGGTTTAAAGAGGTTCAGATGGAAACTACTGTTTCCAACACTTCTATTCATCTCTTTGATGAAGACGGGTGCATGCTGGTCCTGCTTTCTGGCCAAGAATGGGGATTTGGGCCACTAATTCACAGTTATGGTGGTTGTCCTAGAGATCAGATCCCCAGGTGACTTACTTTTATGACCTATTTGATTGACAAGTGATAATAGTAAAAAAGTGATTATCGTGGGACAACCTTTTTACCAGAAGAGAACAATTAAATGAAAGCAGGAAGTGTTCTTTAAGAAAACGTGTGACTTATGTGAAGATCAATATGTAATGTAAATTGTTTGTTTTTCCAACCTGTCTTTCTATGTTTGTTTTGTAGACTGAGTACGTATAAGTTAGGGTAGGACAGAGACCCTTGCAATTTCTGACCTCTCGCTCCCCACAGAGCCCCTGGCTTCTTTGACCACTCGTCTCACCACAGAGCCATCTCCTTCTGTGTACCCTGTCCATGCTCCCTGGCACTTTTTGATGCCTTGACCCCCGCAAAGCCCCCACTACCTGTTTTTGTCCCCCTCCCTTAACAGAGTCCGTCTACTTCTGTCTCCCCTTTCCCACAACCTCACAGAGCTCCTGGCACCTTCTGACCCCCAACCTCCCAAAAAACGGCCTTGCATCTGCTTCTGTCCCCCTCCCCTAACAGTGGCCTGTCACCTTCTGTCTTCCCGATCCCTGCTCCCTCACAGAGCCCTTAGCACCTTCTGACTCATCACCTTCCCACAGAGCCTCTGCCACAATCATACAGTGCCCTGTCTGCCCTGTCCCTGCTTCCTCACAGAGCCCCTGGCACCTTCTAAACCCTTGACTTCCACGGACTTCCAAATTTGCATGTAAAACATGTTCCTCGCTTTTCCAGATCTACAAACTAAGACAAAATCTTCATGGTGCCACACACTCTGACCATAAATACAATTGTGTCACATACTGGGCCCCATGAAAATAAAGCGCCACACACAGGGCCCGCTGAAAATAAAGTGCCACACATTGGGCCCCTTGTAGATAGCCCCTGTAGATAGTGCCGCACACAGGGCCCCCTGCAGATAGTGCCACACACAGGACCCACTGTAGATAGTTCCACACACAGAGCCCCCTGAATATCGTTTCACACAAAGGGCCCCCCTATAGGAAATGCCACAGTGCGATCTGTAGATAGTGCCATAGTGCCAACTGTAAATAGTACCCCATGCTGCAACAAGCATACTAACCTGTCTCCGCTCCCACGCTGTCCTTCAGCGATGCAGCCCTGGTCTTTTCTGACTTGACCTGCTCAAGCAGAATGATGCAGGCGGTGCGATGACATCATTGCGCCGCCTACATCACAAGAAAAGCGCTGAATGTCAGGGAATGGAACTGATGGTTCCCTTGTCTTTCTAGTGCTGTCAATTGTATGTGAGGGTCTCCCGAGCCAGCAAGGATCCCTAGGGACCCTGATGAGGCAAGAGCATAGCAAAGCCTGGTGCTGGCGCTCCAAGAGCTCATAATGATAATCCAGGCCCTTCCTCTGTATATTTCTTAGCTTTGGGTTCTGTTCCTAGTTTTTGCTTAAAAAATCCATGGAAAATCTGCAGCAAATCTGCACTTGTGAACAAGGCCTAAATAAAAAGTGCCCCAAAACGACACTAAAAACGACATAAAAAAAACCCTGTTACATTTTACAATACTGTGGAGTTTTAAAATGCCTATTATCATGCAGTTTAAAACATCATAAAATATCTATGTGTGAGGTTGGCCTAAACCATACTTAAAGGATAACTAAATTTTCCAAAAACTTCTGACATACCATAGTGACAGAGTGACATGATTGTTTTGCATAGCAACCAAGATTTTGCATAGGGGCCTCTGTTGTAATAGTATTGTGCAGATTTGGAGTCGTGCGACCAAATATTTGTACATGTGCAATATAATTTTACTTATCCTTAAAGGGTAACTAAACTTTCAACAAACTTCAGACATGTCATAGTCACATGTCAGAAGTTTCGATCGGTGGGGGTCCGAGCCAAAACAAAAACAAAGTGGCAGAGGCGCTCGGGTGAGCACTGAGCCGCTTAGTTTCTGATCTGATTTTTTTGGGGAAAGCCGGTGTAGTGGTGTACTTATAGACTTTCTACTGAGTCCATACACCACTACATCGGCTTTCCGAGAAAAACTGATCAGAAACCAAGCGGATCTGTTTCTCACCCGAACGCTTCTGCGGCTTCGTTCTAGCGATCGGTGGGGGTCTCAGTGCTACTGACATGTCACTATGGCATGTCAGAAGTTTGTTGAAACTTTAGTTACCCTTTAAGTATGGTTTAGGTTAACCTCACACATAGATATTTATTTTTTTTCCCCAATATAATTTTTATTGAATTTTTGGAAAAGTAACAAAACCAAAAAGGGGGGATACTCAACATGAGGATCTCCCTAAAACATGTAAACAGAAAATAACACATACATGACATACATTACAGGGATTCATAAGCATCAATGAAAATATGCAAAGGAGAAGCTCTAGTCTACATATAGCATATATATATGGCAAGGGACAGAGTAGCATCAAGTATAGAATATCGACCCTACATACAGAATCAAGCAGAGAGGAAAAATGGAGCTCAGGTCAAATCTAGGGCTAGAGCAAATTCGCTCCATGGTTTCCAGGCTCTTTCAAATTTAGCTAACGAGTGGGTCTTAATAGCCCACGACTTCTCCATAAGATAAGAAAACTAAACCTGATTAGCTAATTCCCCCTTAGTCAGAGGATCTGACAGCTTCCATTTACGCGCTGTCATGAGCCTCGCAGCCAGGATGACATGGGACATAACTATACGCCCAGAGTCAGGGAGAAGTTCCACCCCCGGGATACACAGGGCCAATCCAGGAGAAGCCACTATACTAGATTTCAGGATGTTAGAGTTGAGTCGAAAGGTGATCAACCAGAGAGAAAAAACAGTTGGGCATTCCCACCACATGTGCATGTACTCCCAGGCATCAATATTAACATTATCTAACAAAGAATACAAGTACCTGAGGGGCATGTCTTTCAATGACCCACCCTCATCCACTGTACAGCAGCGAAGCAGATAAGACCACGCCTCGATGGAGGCCTTTATCCCCAACAGAGGAAACCACAAAGAAGCCCCAGAGAAAGAAACCTTGTTCAAACAGGCTATGAGGGAAGTACCCACCGCACACCTCTCTATCCCCACCCAGCGCTTACCGTTCGCCGGCCACCAATTTTTAACCTGGTCTAGAAATAAATTGGGACAATTCCCTTTGCAACCTTGGGATAGTTTTATTCTGCTCAACCCATTGAATTAGATCAATAAAGCGTCTGGTACCATCAGGTGCCTGTCTCCTAGCTGACCACCTGGTCAGGGGAGATAATATCTGGAATGACATGAAGTAACCTGTCAGATAAAATATTAGAGAATATCTTAACATCTGAATTTAACAAAGAGATAGGTCTAAAATTGGCTGGAGTATCAGGATCCTTTCCAGGTTTAGGGATAGCGACAATAGTTGCCAAGAGCATTTCTGCTGGGAAAGATTCCTCCACTGCCGCTTTATTGAATACCGCTACTAAATGAGGTGATAATAGATTGGAAAACTTTTTATAATATTCATTTGTAAAACCGTCAGGCCCGGGCGCTTTAAATGATTTAAGTAAAGAGACAGCCTTAGAAACCTCTGTGCCTAGTTATAGGATCAGATAGAGATCTCATAGAATCTGAATCAATCGAGGGCAGCTGTACGCTATCTAAAAATGAGGTTCACCCGGCTCACCCGGAAGTCCGTTGACTCTTATTTAGAATGGGTACCGGAGACCTCGCTCGTCGTCCTAAATCATCCAGAAACAGGTAAGCTTGTCGTCCAAAATCGTCCAGAAACAGGTAAGTTCCCTGCCACTGCCACTGCTACAATGACCCATGTTGTACAGTAGAAAAGTAGAGAAGATGCCGCAAGAAGTCAGCGCTGTAAGCCGCTTAAAGCACAGGGCTGCGAGGAGCACTTAGCTCATGCGACCGCTCCAGTTCACACCAGCCGCCATCCACTTCACACATAGATATTTTATGGCATCTTAAACTGCACGAAAAAATCTACCCCCACATACTATAATGCCTCCCATAGCTGCCCAACACACCCAGTATAATGCCTTCATAGTGCCTAAAAAAATAATAAAATAAATACTTACCTAGCCCGTTTTCACGACGGGTCTCCTCCGTCTGTGCTGTGTGTAGCTCAGCGCAGACAGGTCGTGATGACAACACTCCATCGCGTCTGTCTGCGCCAGGCCGCTGAAGGCAGGCGTTGTGAGAACTGAGCCGCTTTGTTTCTGAGTGGAATTTCTCGGAAAGCCTAGCAATTGGTGTACGGACTCAATACAAAGTCTATGGGCCTGTACACCTATCGCTCAGCTTTCCGAAAAAAGCTGATCAGAAATTAAGCGTCTTAGCGCTCACCTAAGTGCTTCTGCTGCTTAGTTTTAGCGAACAGTGGGGGTCTTGGTGCTCGGACCCCCACCGATTAAAACTTCTGACGTCACTATGACATGTCAGAAGCTTTTTGAAAGTTTAGTTACCCTTTAAGGTGTAGTGTTTTTTTGTTATTTTTCCACATTGACACTGGAGAAAAGGCTCAATGCATAAAAATAAAATTAAAAAAATGTTACATGATGTTTCCCACAATCACAGCCTGTAGTTTTGATGGAGTTTTGCTTTATGCGAACCTCACCAAACAGGTAAGTATATTCAAGAGAAGTAAAAATAACTTCTCCCAGTTCCATTCATGTTTAACGAGTTTTATGTCAAGAGGGTGAGGTTGTAGTTAGTGAATAACTATAAGGCCGGGTTCCCACATTCTGTCCGAAAAACTGCACCACATCGTGGTGCATTGAAAAAAAATCAGATGCGGAAAGCAGAGCTAGAAAAAAAAAGTTCATACTTACCCTGGTTGTAATCCCTCCATTGTCTTGCACTCCGGCCTCTTGGGATGACGCCGCAGCCCATGTGACCGCTGCAGCCAGTGATTGGCTGCAGCAGTCAAGTGGGTTGAAAAGTCATTCCAGGAGGCCCGTCTGGAAGAAAAACAGAAGATAGCGTCGCTATGACAACGCTCGTTTTTTTATCTTTCTGAGTTGCGATTTTTCACTGCGATTTCGCCACAAAAGTCCAAACACTTGGGATATTTGTTGCGGGTTTTAGATCCCTATTAAATTCAATGGGGAAAACCCACAACAGAAAAGCAACAAAAATGCAGCAAAAATATACATGCCGCGGTTTTAAAATCCGCACCACAGGTCAATTTATGAACATTTTCACTGCGTTTTTTTTATGCATTGTGTGCATGAGATTTTCTAAATCCTACTCACTTTGCTGCTACTGTAAATGCTGCGGAATTTCCGCACAGAATTCCATTGCAGAAATTCTGCAGCGTTTACGCCACGTGGGAACTCGGCCTGAGGGTAACCTGGCTATTTTATCACTTATCTGAGCCAAACGACAAAATAAAGTTGAACATGCAGGAAATCTATTAACAGCTCCTAAGTGGACTTAATGCGGTATTGTTATTACCATTGTACGATTGTTGCAGCATAGATTGCTAATTACATCTCCAAGTGAGAAAATACCTTTTATTGCCTGACTACATCTTTTCTAAATAAGACCACAAGCGCAGATAATGATTCTTCTCATGATGTGTTCTGCAATTTATAATAATGTTCTCAGTTCACAAAGCAAAACATATCAATGTAGTAAAATCTGCCAGAAAATAACTTCACACATATGAGATTTAGCAGTCACTTCCATAGGGATGTACAATGGTGTCAGCTGCTGCATTCTAGGAAGACTTTTATAGATACAAGACGCTAGACTATTTATGTACAATGTAAACATTTCATTACTGATATAGTATAGCTGACTTTCAGAATATAATACGCCATATATAATGTACACTTTATTACTGATGTAGCAGAGCTAAATGTGTCATTTCATTTTTTAGAGCTGCATTGCCTGTGCATCATATTGACTTAAGATTATGTAGTAGGCTTACCGGCAGTCCTATGTAAGACTACTGATAACACATTGTGATATTGCAAAAAGTTATGCGAAATGACATACTCAATTTTGCTACAACTGACATATACAGTACCAAGCCAGCATATAACAAAAACCTTACATGCAGCGTATACAGTATCAATTAGCATAGCCATGCAGTATATTGATATACAGTAGAGAGATATGAGTTCTTACCCCACTAGATAAGCCAGAATGGAGAGCTGAACAATACGGAATAAAATCCCCACCTTTTTGTTCTTGGCAATGACATATTTTTCAGTCTTATAGTCAAAGGCTGACAGGAACAAGCCTTTCCATGCAACCTGCCCCATTCTCTCTGCTCACATTGCAGCAGTGAATGAGGCTGAGAGAGGAAGGGAATGCAGCTCTGATTCAGAAACATGAGTAAGAGACAGCTGAACCCTAGCGCTGCTGTCTGCATTCACACCCAGGGCAGCTCACTATGGACGCTCTGCTGATGGGATATCCAGGGGTCACTGTCAGAACACCCTCTAAAACTGCAATCAATAATTCATGTCTTGTTTTATTCATGAACTTTCGGATCTACATAAATGGTGATCCTCACTTTTTTTTTGTTGATGACTTTAAATTTCTTTGAAGTCCTGAACTCTACCCAATATATATTTTTGGGTACCATTTAAGTTATAAGAAGACTTGGCATGGTTATTCTTTTTATTCTGTTCATCAGGAGTCTGAACATATTAAAATAAACATTGAGAATTATAAGTGTTGTCCCAGAAGAGACATCAATGTGCGATCGATCGGTGGTGGGTTGACCGTTGTGACCCCCTTAGATCACTAGAATGAAGAGGCAGCAGTGCTAGGAAAGCAACCCTGTCAGCTCCGCATGGCTTTCTCCGCAGGCCACATGGTCAACAATTAACTATATTTGGCCCACCATGTGGCCTCGAACAGAGGAGAGCGGGCAGGAGACACAGCGCTTTTACGGCACTACTTCAACTTTGTTGTAGCGATCGTCAGAGTCATAGTGGTCGGAACCCTCATTGATGGCTTAACCTAGTAATATCAGTGTCTATTTTTATATTTTTTATTACATAAAGGAATGCCCCAGTTTACACTGATTAATACTATATTGTAATAGGGTTTTCCGTTCTGTTTCTGTGATACACAGGTTGTTTATCTATAAGCAGTATATGGTGTTACTATACAATGTTAAAGATTACGTACACCTTTGCAAGCAATTTTTTTTATTAAATAAATGTATTTAGTGCTTTTAAGGCAACTTTACACATCCCATTTATTAAAAATTTATTTGACTTTTTAAGATACAGCTTCTATACTTCTTGTATACATAGAAGCTGTACTGTTCTGTCTAAGCCGAGTCCGTCAGTTTAGCTGAAATGACGGCTCGGCTGAAAGCGGGCCCTGCGTGTCTCTGGCACACAGGATCCAGCTGTTATCGATCAAATGTAAATTCATTACTTAAATGTGATCCATAACAGCTGGATCCCGTATGTTAGATACGCAGGACCCGCTTTCAGTCGAGTCGTCAGTTTCAGCTCGGCTGACAGCGTGTCTATGTAATAGGCCTGCTTATTTTCTGGGCCCTATGCAATTATAACAGGACTCTACTTTGAATTCATTGTGGCTGTGTATTTGCATTGGAGGCTCCTTTAGAAGAGATGAGCGAATTTCCCACAATTAATTTCGGGTCCGATTTGGTCAAATCGGCAGTCTGATTTGTTTCGGTCTGACTAAATTTGTCGCATATCAAAAGTGTCCCAATTGCGCTGAAAACTCGTGTCTGACTCGGATGTCTTCTAGGACTGTATCCAAGTTAAATCCAACCCTTATCAAGCTCTTTAACGCGGTGCCATTATGTAATGTCAAAATGACCGCAACATATATGGATTTTGGAAAGGATGCCTGCAATACATAGGGAAGCCTTCCTGAGGTCATGTGATCCTTTTTCTATTCTGTAAAATGGTGGCCGGCGCTCACCAATGGACACCACTTTGCCTCCATTTGTGCTCCACAAACCCCAAAAGTTTTGAAAATTCACAGAATCCAAAACTTTTGGTAGATTCAAACTGAAGTTAAATAGTGTAGAATTGATTCGCTCATCTTTAGCTAGGAGAACAAAATAGCACAGCATGCAGTAAAATGACAGACACCATGGAGGAAACTTGACGGACCGGATCATAGTCAATAAAACGTTACACTCAATGTCATTTGTCACCTATAAACTCCCATGTTAAAAAAATGTATTCTGCGCAATATACAGTAAGTTTTTAGCGGGATCCGCGGAGATGGAAAATCGTAGTCTCCTACGCTCGCTATTCTATCTTAAAAAAAAAGTATACCAACGTATACCAGCCCGACGGAGGCCAAAGGGATACTTTTGGCCTCCGTCCGGCTAAAGGAGCCCTGTATACATGTTTAGTGTGTCCATAGCTTTCCCGACATACAAGCTAAACAGACATCAGGGCCTTATTATTGTTATTGGATCACAGTTCTTGTTGTGTAACATGCTGCCATTGCATGTGTGTGTACACTCCTGTCTCTAAATATGTGTCCGTGGAGGACTTGCTCTATTATCCCCTAGTGAAATTTTTTGTCACTATTTATATAATATGATGTATATTGTGATTGATTAATAAAGATAATGCTTTTATATAACAGTGGATCATTTTCTTGATTCGTTCTCTGATTTGTAGGTTGTCCAGCTAGATGATTTAAGAAATATTTGTAGGTTGTGTGTGTTATTGTGGTGAGAACAACATTAGCATTTCTTGACACTTATTGAAATCCGTTGCCCATTCTTTTAATTCAGGGTCAAGCTCTATGCTGCAGTTCACAACTCTGGCTAATAGAGCAGGCCACCCCTTTTTGAGTTGAAACCTGCCTCTATTACATCCATATGTTCTTATATTTAAATGTAGCATGCCCACACATTTGCAACCATCTCTTTTTTGGAAACGGGGGAAATGGGGACACAGATTTTAGGATTTATGGTACTTTTAGCAATCACAGCCCCACCATCAATGTTTTATTTTTTTTAAAAAAGTAATTGAAAAGCGATCTTATTCTTCATCATTAAGGCCCCATGCACACGACCGTAAAAAACCTCCGTTTTTGTGGACCGCAATTACGGTCCGCAAAAACGGAGCCATTCACTTTCATTGAACACTGACACCTTTCCGTAGCACTACGGAAGGGTGTCAGAGCCGTGGAAATGTTCCGGGAATTATGGAACATGTCCGTTCTTTCGAATTTTGCGGGCCGTGCTCCCATACTTTGTATGGGAGCACGGCCCGAAAATGCAGCTGTCAGTCAGCGTCCGGCCGTGCCCGCAATCGCGGACCGTGATTGCAGGCACGGTCATGTGCATTGGGCCTAAGGCAAAAAAAAATATCCAGGCGAACCCCTTTAATGTGCCATGTATTTTGTTACCATCACATTGGTGTATTATCACCTCATTGGTTAAAGGAAACCTGTCATGCACATTATGCTGCCCCCAGTAGTATAATGACAGACATGCTGATTTCAGCATTTTTTCACTTATTTGCTTAAGTGAAGCCATTTCTAAAGCCTCATGCACACTTCTGTCGGCCGTTGAATGGCCGTTATTGACGGTCCCGTCACACACGGGCTGCACACGGATGGCTTCCGTGTGCAGCCCGTTGTTTCACGGACCAAATTCAATGAGAAGGCCAAGACTGTTCCATCAAAAACGGGCAGGAGTAGGACCTGCCCTACTTTTGACGGAACGGCCGCACGGTTCCGTTAAAACAATGCAAGTGTACATGGCCCCATTGAAATGAATGGGTTCAGGGTGCTATTCGTGACAACAACGGATAGTACCCTGAAGGAAAAAACTGAAGTGGGCATGGGGCCTAAGAACTTACAGTGTTGGCAGAGATGAGTCCAGAGTATTCATGAGCTGCTGCTAGCTATACCAAATTTCCACCAGCTCTGCCCACTCTCCACTGATTGACCGATGTCTCCCTATGCATAGTAAGGGACAGTTCACACTGAGTTTTTTTTGCACGTTTTTTGATGCTGAAACCGCGTTGGAAAAAAACGTCTGACTGCTGTGCTTGCCAACAAGGGTTCTGCCACCGAGTATTAAGTCTTGTTTGCCAAAGGGATCAAATACTTATTTCTCTGTGCACAATGCAAATAAATATATATAATTTTGACAATGTAATTTTCTGTTTGTTTTTTTTTTAATATAATCTATCTCTCACTGGTAAAATTAACCTAGCCTAAAAATTCTAGACTGTTCATGTCTTTGATAGTGGACAAACTTACAAAATCAGCAAGGGATCAAATACTTATTTCCTTCACTGTGTATATATATATATATATACTTAAAAAATATTACGTAGGAAAAAAATAAACCATCAAAATTTGTCAAAATATGTTCAACATAAAAACTTGATTTAAACAATGTGTAATTTAAAGGGAAGGTGTCATGATATTTTTATTATATTGCTTTTAATATAATGCAAACAAAAATGTTATTTATTTGTGTTGTCACTTTCTACTTTTTAATGTGTTCATACTTTTACTTCTCTATGGGGGCTGCCATTTTTTTTTCCATCTCTGTATGTGTCGATTAGCGACACATACAGAGATAGAATACGGCACATACAACCCCATAGAGAATGCTCACGGGAGCCGTTCCATTCTCAGAAGCGTGCACAATCTGTGTGTGAACTGCGCATGCGCAGTTCCTACACAGACCAGAATGAAGCTCGTTCGTAGAACGAAATCCGGCGCCATTTTCATGTGGAACAGAAGCCGCTGCCGGACTGAAAGATGATGACTTCCGGCCGCGGCTTCCGGCCATATGTTCAACAAAGCGAAGGCGCAAGAAAGAGGAGCGTAGACGGCAAGAACTTGCTAGACGAGCGGAGGCGGCGGCAGGAGCAGGTAATTTATGTTAGTGTATGATTTGTAGAACCTCCTACCACTGTGCAGTCGCTCAGAAAATGGCGGCACACTGTATAGGAGGTTTGAAGACATTCAAACCCCTGCCTCTCCTAGCACTAGCCAGAAGAAGGGAGGGGGGATTGTGTGAGGACACTAGAGAGAGTGTTTCCACCCCAAATTTGCAGCATAAATCAATGAGGTTGCTTTACCACAGTGACCATGCTGCAATTTTGGGAACTGCTCCCTCTAGTGGCCAGCACATGGAAATGTTATAAACTAGAATCTAATTTATATTTCCTGACTTGTGAAAAAATTAAAAAAATTAAAACAATGTGTAATATACTAAGGGTATGTTCACACGTAGTGTTTTCAGACGTAATTCGGGCATTTTATGCCTCGAATTACACCTGAAAAAATGGCTCCATTACGCCTACAAACATCTGCCCATTGCTTTCTATGGGTTTTACAGTATTCTGTTCCCACGAGGCTTAATTTTAAGCGTTGCGGTCAAAATACAGTGCGTAAAAAGACGCCTGCGAAAAAGAAGTGCATGTCACTTCTTGGGACGTTTTTGGAGCTGTTTTTCATTGACTCCATTGAAAAACAGCTCCAATAACATCCGTAAAATAAGCAGCAAAAAACGCGACTTGCTACAAAAACGTCTGAAAATCAGGAGCTGTTTTCGCCTGAGTGTGAACATACCCTAATTGTTTAACTGAAAAAAAATAAAATAATAATTCTAGCGACACATGCCCTTTAAGTGAATTTTTATTACACTAGAGTGTGCAGTCAAAATTGGTGCATGCTGACAAAGTCTGACACATTCGGCGTGGGAAAAAATAATAATCGACCAGTATATCAACTTCTTAAACCAGGAATATTTTAATACTGGATAAGTTATGATTAACATCAATATTACCACCTATACCACTAATTATATTAAAGAGCAAGTAAAGCCTGTATTTAAAATTAATATTAAACATAAATGTCTCATCATTCATGTCAATAGTATAGAACGAAAATATAGATTTCAGAAGCCTATCTCCATTTTTCTTCTAATATAACCCAAAACTCTATCCACACACATTTTTTTTTTCCTGCCACTCTTTTCCCACTTTAGATTGGTTTGCAATCCTATAGATCCATTCTTTCTGTAATAAATGTACCTGATGCACTCTACACAGGGGTGGGATCCGGCCGGTTCGCCCCGGTTCTCCCGAACAGGCTGTTAAAATGACAGCTGGTTCGCAGAACCGGGTGAAGCGGGAAGCCGGAACCGGTCCCCTGCACTCAATTGTATCCGCGTCCTTAGGACGCGGATACAATTGAGTTGACTAACGCTGCCCTGGTGAAGCACATGATACACCGCCATTCGGCGCTTTAGTGATGAAGCAGTCATCGCGCCGCTGCATCGTTCCGATGGAGGAGGACTGACGTCGCTGGAGGATGGCGCGGCAACGGGACAGGTAAGAAAATTGGTTTTTTTTCCTTCTACTGTGGGCACTATAGGGCACTACATAGGGGACTATACAGGGAACGAGAAGTACAGAAGACTATAGGTAACCAACTACAGGGCACTATATAGGGGAGCATACTAAAAAGAATGAAGAAAAAGAATGAACATTATTACTAATGGGAAGAAAATATAAAAAAGGGCATACTGAATTTTTTATGTTTGGTAGACATGGCATGAACAGATTTTCTTTGTAGTTAATGATGAAATAAACACAAATTCCATGTAAACAGACGCCTTAGGAAATTCCTGTGCTTGATAGACCTGGAATGAACACGATATATGTGTAGTTTATAAGGGAATGTGTTCATTTCAGGTCTATCAAGCACAGGAAAATAATTATGCATCTGTTTCTATCGAATATGTGGTCATTCCCTTATAAACTACACTTATATCCTGTTCATTTTTACACATCTGTTTCTATGGAATTTGTTTTTATTTTCTCATTAACTACAAAGAAAATCTGTTCATTCCATGTTTTCAAAAATATAAAAAAAACATATCTTTTTTTATATTTTCACCCATTACTAATATTGTTCATTCTTTTTCTTCATTCTTTGTAGTGTGTCCCCCATATAGGGGCCCTTATCTACAGGGAATGCCTCAGGGGGCCCTATCTACAGGGTAACGCCACATAGGGCCCCATGTGGCGTTCCCTGTAGATAGGGCCCCCTGTGGGGTTTCCTGTAGATAGAGACCCCTGTGGCGTTCCCTGTAGCTAGAGCCCCCTGTGGCGGTCCCTGTAGATAGGGCCCCATGTGGTATTCCCTGTAGATAGGGCCCCATGTAGCGTTCCCTGTAGATAGGGCCCCCTGTGGGGTTTCCTGGAGATAGAGATCCCTGTGTTGTTCCCTGTAGATAGAGCCCCCTGTGCCCCTGTGGCGGTCCCTGTAGATAGGGACCCATGTGGCATTCCCTGTAGATAGGGCGCCATCTACAGGGAATGCTACATGGGGCCCTATCTACAGGGACCGCCATAGGGGCACAGGGAGCTCTATCTACAGGGAATGCCACAGAGGGCTCTATCTACAGGGAACGCCACAAGGGGCTCTATCTACAGGGAACGCCACAAGGGGCTCTATCTACTGGAAACACCACAGGGGGCCCTATCTACTGGGACCACCACAGGGGCACAGGGGGCCCTATCTACAGGGAAATCCACATGGGGCCCTATCTCCAGGGACCACCACAGGGGGCTCTATCTACAGGGAACGCCACAGGGGCCTCTATCTACAGGGAACGCTACAGGGGGGCTCTATCTACAGGGAACGCCACAGGGGGTCTATCTACAGGGAACGCCACAGGGGGCTCTATCTACAGGGTACGCCACAGGGGGCTCTATCCACTGGGAATGCCACAGGGGGGCCTATCTATAGGGGGCACTATACAGGGAACGCTACAGGGGGCACTTTACAGGTCACGCTACAGTGAATGCCACAGGGGGCACTATCTACAGGGAACGCTACAGGGGGCCCTGTCTGCAGGGAACGTTACAGGGGGCACTATCTACAGGGAACGCTACTACCTACAGAGGGCTCTATGGGGATAACTATCTATAGAGGGCTCTACTGGGAGCACTATGTACAGTGGGTTTCTACTGGGAGCACTATCTACAGGGGGCACTGTGTGTGGTGCATTACTTTACAGTGTTTGGCACAATTTTATTCAGGGGCACAGTGTATGTTACTATTATATTCAGGGGCACAGTGTGTAGCGCTATTATATTTGGGGACACAGTGTATGATACTATTAAATTTGGGGGCATAGAGTGTGGTACCATAAGAATTTGCTCTTCGTTTATAGGTGCAGAAATGTTGAAAAAGTGAGCTTCCGAAGACATCTGAGCAGCAAATTTACCCATTTCCAAAGATATGGGTCATGGCCAGGAAGCATCATAGAGTTCTGGACCAGATGGAAAAGTAAAGAGAACGACTACAATCTGAGACGTCGTCACCGGTGAGTCACTAAATGTACATTTTTATTCTCCCTGTAACTGCTCAGTACTGTAGTCACTGTATGATCTGCAGCAAGATGATGTGTGTATCGTTCTTTTTTGTGAAACAGCAACTCCCAGCATATCCTTACCATCGTTCTGGCTATACTGGGAGCTGTAGTTTTATGCTGTACAAACTTATATGGCAGGGGTTAAACTAAATTTGCAAATTATCTATGTACTGAGCTGTATTTGTACTGGTGCTGTATATATGTACTGAGCTTGGTTCTGGAGTTATATTCATCATAACAACCAAGCTCAATACATATATACAGCACCAAAGAGAAGCTCAAAAGATATATACAACTCCAGAACTAAGCTCTGCATATAAATACAGCACCAGGACCATGCTCAGTACATATATACAGCACCACAACAAAGCTCAGTACATATATACAACACCAGGACCAAGTTCAGAACATATATACAACTTCAGAACTAAGCTCCACATATAAATACAGCACCAAAAACCAAGCTCAGTACATATATACAGCACCACAACAAAGCTTAGTATATATATACAGCACTGGAGCAAAGCTCAGTACATATATATCAGAACAACCAAGCTCAAAACATATATATATATATATGTACTGAGCTTTGTTCTGGTGCTGTATATATGTACTGAGCTTGGTTCTGGTGTTGTATATATGTACTGAGCTTGGTTCTGGTGCTGTATATATGTACTGAGCTTGCTCCTGGATCCGTATCTGTGCATTAGCCGGGAGAGTTGTCGTGGCTTACTGCGCGCGCCGCACTGTCCTCCACCCTTCTCATGTGCACAGCCTAACTAAATGGGCTGAGCACGCTTAGGATATTGAATGTGCGCAAATAGGCCTATACGTAATGGATGAGTTTAATATGATGTGTGGGTAGGTCTGTATGCCTATGTAATTATATAAATATTGTGGCAGTCCACACAAACATTCTGGACAGGGAATTTCTTTATTTAGAGTCCACTTTGATGTAAGGGGTATTTGGAATATCATAATCGATACACCGCAAAACAACGTGAACCACCCCCCCCTGGCATTTCTTCATCTGAAAAACAGGGAACCTGTTGTTAAAAATTGCAATCCCACCCCTGACTCTGCAGGCACGGCATTGTCACTTCTCGGGGCTTAATTGTTTGGTGCCGATGAGTAAATGCTACTAGCCGACTGTGCAAAACTCCCTCCTCTGGTGCTAGTAGAGGACGAATTATAGTAGGTTTTTAAAAACCAATATATTTTGTACACTATTATAGTCTTGGGGCCAGTAACTATCAGCGACCAAAGCAAAAGACTAAAGGAAAACGAGTGCCACAGGTGAAAGTGTAATCCACTATTACAAAGAACAAGATGTATTACAATTTCCATACCACTCTTATCTTTTGATTTTGTGCTTCTCTAAGGCCTCATGCACATGAACGTACTTTTGAGGCCGCAATTCCTGTGAAAATTGCGGCCCCATTCATTCCTATGGGGCCATGCACACGACCGTGGTTTTCACGGTCCGTGTTTGGCCCAGGAGCCTGCACCCCAGAAAGAACATGTCTTATTACGGCCGTGTTCTGCGGTCCAGGCTGTAACTCCGCGGCCGGCCGACCCGAAAATCACGGCCGTGCACATGGCTACGGTCGTGTGCATGAGGCCTTAGGCTCTGTTTATATCTGCGTTGGGGTCCCGTTCTGACGTTCCATCGGAGCTTTCCGTCAGAACTGGACCCTGAACAGACACGACCTGACATGAACGGAAACCAGAGGTTTTCCGTTTCCATCCCCATTGATTTCAATGGTGATGAATTCCAGTGCCCATGGTTTCCGTTTGTGTCTGTTGTGCACCGGACCCCTCATTTTGCCGGAAGCAATAGCGTAGTCGACTACGCTATTGCTTCCGGCAAAACAACGGGTCCGGTGCACAACAGTTATATAACAGGGTTTAGGGGCCCCGTTCTAGAGATAGTTGCGGGTCCCAGAGGTGGTACCCGCATCTATCTGACATTTATGACATATCCCGTGGATATGTCATAAATACGCTCATGGGAAAACCCATTTAAGGTCCTGTTACACGAGCCAATGATCGGGCAAACAAGCGTTCCCTATCATTGCCCTGTGTAAGAAGGGCAACGATCAGACCATGAATTAGCAAACGCTTCTTTATTAAAAATCATTGTTGTTGGCAGCACATCTCCTTGTGTAAACAGGGAGATGTGCTGCCATCATGATGACATTGTATATGGATGAGCGATCGTAGTAATGAGCGCTCATCCCTATGCATATCCAATCATTGCTCTGTGTGATAAGAGAAAATGAGCGCCGATCAACTAACTGTCTCGTTGATCGGCAGTCATTTACGCGGCCCATGACGGTCCATGTAATAGTACCTTAAGGCCTCATCCACTTGACCATAGCCATGTGCACGGCCGTTATTTTTCGGTCGGCCCGGCAGCGAAGTGTCATCTGCGAGCCGTCCGCAAATCACCGGCCGTGCACATGGCCGCGTGCATTATTTCCTATGAGCCTGGACTGCAGAACACGGCCGTAATAACACATGTCCGTTCTTTCTGCGGTCCAGGCTCCTGGGCCATGCACGGACCGTGGAAACCACGGTCGTGTGCATGGGCCCATAGGGATGAATGGGGCCGCAATTCTCCCGTGGGTTTAAGGGGGAATTGCAGCCGCAAAAACGCGTTCGTGTGCATGGGGCCTAAAGGTCAGTTCACACGTTGCATAAACACGGCGGGTTTTCCGCAATGGAATTAGTTGCGGAAAATACGCAGTAAATACAGTAGCAGCAAAGTGGATGAGGTAAAACAAATCTCATCCACACGCTGTGTAAATACTGAGCGGAAAAAACACTCAGAAATGTACCTGCTGGAACTATATATTATAGGGAAATTGTCTTAAAGATATAAGCGTTATATCCATGGCATAACAGCGAACAGTTTACTTGGAGTTTCTTCTTCGTGGGTTGTACATTTATATGCATTTTTTCTAATTTGATCTGAGGTTCATGTGCTCTGTGTTTTCTTTGTTGTACAGCTAGGAACCCAACAAGCTTACATGTACCATTTAGAATCCATAATCATTCATTTTAACTTTTGCTGATTTTTACAATCTGGCTTTCATTCAACTCATAGACTGTAAGGAGTGCAGTTAAAAGATAATCAATGTGAGCCACCCTTGATCATACGTATTGCTTAGACAGCACTGTCACATTATCATTACCACCTTTATACTTTACCGTAAGAGGAAATATCCTCCTAATTATTCCTACTAATTATCCCAGGATTATCTGGTCTATCCCGATTCTTAAATCCAGGGTCGGTTTTTAAGTGGTGGAAAACTGGGCAATACGACAGGGACCCCAACCAAGAACGGGGACCACAGAAGCAACCTAAAACTGCAGAGTATTATTATAATTTTTTTTATTAACCATTCAACTTTATTATTAAAAAAAAAAAAGAATACCAGTTAAAACATCAAATGAATAAATATATAAATTCACAAATAGTGGCAATAAGTATAGAGCTGAAAAACAGAAGAGAAAATAGTATATACATTGATCAAATTAGTATAAAAAAAGGGATCCATGTGTGATAATCTGGGTGAAGACTATGGTAGTTTAGGATGACGCTCAGCTTTTGCAGTGCTAGACCACTAACCATTCAATAACAAAAAAGTAGAATGATTGTAGCAGGAGAAGAATCTACTATAATCTGCCATTCTTTATCCGTAATACGGACCATTCTTCATCCATTATACGACTGACATCAGATTCACATGTCGAGTTTTTGATACATAAATTGGTCCTTTAGGTAATGACATTTTGTAGGTATGTATTGGTTTTATTTCATAGATTGTACAGGGTCACATGACCAGGGCTATTTTACCTGCACTTAGGATAAAGTACGCATGCTTGAGGAAAGGGTTGGTCCCCGAAACGTCGCACAGGTGTGCTAGTGCTCATTCCATGTGACTAAACATCTCCTAGTCTTCTGAATGAAAGCAATATGGACTTCTAGTAAATCGCCTTATTAACTGTTGGTATAATACAATGTTGAAAAGAATTATAAACTGATGGATTTGAGTAGAATTGCATATGTATCGTAATACTTGCAAATATGATATATAAAAGAAATGAAGCATTAAATATCCTCTGGTGTACCGTGCATTACTTTCATGTGGATATCGTTTGGAGGTTTTATTGGATAGACCTCAGCTGTTTGCACAGGACTTATGGTGGGTTCCAGTATAAGTTATTAATGTTTTGAATGTCACATTTTTGGGTAATCACAACATTTGTAAGTCAGTGGAAGGAACATTGATGTAATGCAGTTCAGCTAGCAGAGCATCTCATTCCAATTTATCAATATGGGAAGCACGGCCTGAGAGAGTCTAACATGGAGCATTCTGGCAGCTGATCCGTGAAGAACTGGTCCCACCGACATGGGAAGTATTGGGGGGGGGGGGGCGGCGATAGAATCGTTAACAAAAAGAGTTCACCTTACAATGAGGACCGGGAGGTCAGCCCAGCGTAGAGTGACTGTAAGGGGAGCATGGTCATAAATTGAGTGGGAGAAATATTCCACTGAGGTAATCTGAAAGAGGAGTCTTGAGTCCATGATAATCATGTCTATTTGTGAGATAAACTATAAGTGGAAGAGAAGCATAAATATGCCATATGGTACAGGTGCCAGTGGCTGCATATAGGTGCCAGTGGCGCCATATATCAGTTAATCCCACACTGGAGCCTAAATCTTGAAGAACAGATGGTGCCTGTCCAGTATTATTTAACAGTATGTAGATTATTTGTAAATTGATTCGCAGGAGTATTATGTGGGCTCTTGAAGGGAGTATTAATTGTATACTCCATATTATTTGTGCACTATATGGTGATAATTTTATTAACGGTGACAGTACTTATTGGAAGGTTTGATAATTTTTTTTGGTTGTTCAGTTGTCTTCCTTTCTTCTGTGGTTTGGGCGTCAGGGAGAATGCTTATGTTGTCAACTTTTAAATTGTGAACTTTTGCAGATAGTCCAAACCCAGGCTGCTTACAATGTCTATCAACCTTGTGAAGGATGGTTTATTTGCTTATATTCTCTGTATGAAATTACATTGTGAATTATCAAGCAGTATGCCGAATTACTAAGATATGTATTATGTGAAAGTGATGATAATGTTTAAATGATTTAGTTTCGTGCAGCAGCCATCTTGTCTGGAGTTCCCATCTTTGTTCTTTTGTAGTGAATAGAAAAGTCATTGTTCCTTTAATACAAGTAATGTTGATTTCGTATGTTTTATCTTTGACCTTGGTTCCCATGAGAAGTTGGTAGAGAATGGACAGGGAGGGAGATGGGAGGGTGGCAAGTATGCGTGAAGGAAGGTCTCCCCCCCATCTCCAAGAGAACATTCTGTCCAAAAGAGATAAGGCCACCTGCAAAACCTAATGTGTGAAGAATTATAATGATGTATCTGGGATGTATTTTATTGTATGCTTTTTACTGAATAACAAATATTGTTACATTGTCTCTGATTGGTTAACCTCAAGCCTACACCCCTTCTGAATTTCAGTTTAACAGTTTGAGTCTGATAATAAATCCTTCAGAGGAGTATTTTTGAACATATCAGCATGTCTGTGTGTTTTCTTCTCCTCTCTCGATATATATCGGTGAAATATCCTAATTAGGATACTGACTAATGGGGTCTGGCCTTGAGAGTCTGTTTGGACTCGTATAAATTTCAGTCTAATATATTTTGAGCGATGGATTTCCACGACAGTAATGGTGCCGATAAAACCCGTGAGATTGCACGTCTGATAAGCTGTCACTGGAGAGGTCTGGCTTTGCATCTGTGAATTACAAAAAACCGCGGTAGGTAAGGAGCTTATTCTTACACCATTCACACATGTATTGCGTAAGCCTTGGAATCTAGTTGTCAGACGTCTAATCTTCTGAACGAGACCTCCTTAGTCAGCAGTGGGTTGAAAGATGGATCCAAAAAGGTATGTTGAAGCTTTTTGTGTGATGAAAGATTGCAGGTGTGTACGTGATCTTAAACTGTTGACATGAAAGACATGAGAGAATTTTTGCCAGCAATTACATTGTTAACCAGAAAAATTGTGAGAAGTGTAAGACCTCCGCCTTTGGAATGCAGTGACGTAGCGCATGGCGGAGAGAAGTCGTAACTCACATTTGAAGTATTTGAAATGAAAAGATTGTAGTCTGGACTGTGAGGAAAAAAACAAAACTTGTGCTTTCTGCTCTGTTGTAGCGTAATTTGTTATTTAGTTGTGTAAAATTGTTGAGGATTAATAGTTGTTCTGTTACCTGTTTGTCTGGGATTATAGTTGGGAGGTATTGACTGTTTGTAGGTGAGAGGAAAGTTGGATAGTTGTGAGTAATATCCTGTAGTACCACAGGGGCTTCAATGGTTAAGTCCTGATAATCTAGAATCCAGTGCAAGGAGAAGCAATTGTGTCTATATTGAATTTGCACTCAATACCATTACCCAGTGCAATAGGGAAAACTTTGAATACTGTATTAGAAAATCATTTATATTTTCCTAACTCATTGCCAGACAGTGATATTGTGTGTAAGGGTCCATAAACCAGTTGTATGCATTGCCAGACTGGCATAAGGTGGGAATCAGTACAGACTGATTTCTAGCACATGTGATAATCCGGCATATACACTTTGATGTAAAATAACATCCAAGTAATTAGGTCTGTAGTAGTATAACATCAGACCGCTGGATTGAATACCGATGTAATATAACATCCTGTATTCAATGAATGACCCTGACACTTACCCCAGATGCCACCTGTGTCGTAGTAGTAATTACAGTGAAGGACGTTGGTATTGGCTCAGACCCAGAGCCCCTAAAGAAATCACCAACATACATAACAGCCCCCTAAACTACAACCCACAGAGTGAACGGCTGAGCGGGGAGGATAATATATATGTTACCAAATATAATTTCCATGTGAAACCATTGCAAAGTGCTAGAGGAAAGAGTTTGGGATATATGCTACATCACGGGCTGTATGAACCAAAAGACACACCCCGGCAGCAAGTGTTCTGCATAAGTGAAGTTACCAACTCCTGCTTGAATCAATGGAGGTTCATGAATGTCGATTGTGTTGAAGAATTTGCTCTTGTAATTGTTGATTGGCAGCATTTTGTCTGTTCTTGATGTTCAATCCAGTGAGGGATCAGAGGATCCTACTGCTAGAATGTCTGGAGGAACGACTTTTGATATCGTATTGGTAAGACAGTCTAGGAGATAGACCGGTCTGAGATATCTGTCGGCAAACGTGGCGTGTTTGCCTGGAGGTGGGGGATTTACCGTAAATCACCCTACTGATCTCCGACCATGGGGTCAGGAGGAAGTTGGATGCTTTGGGGCACTGATCCCGGCCAACATTATAGTAGAATGAGCAAAAGGAGCTGGGGCTTTAATTGTAAAGTATGTGAAGGCAAAATAACACACTGTAAAAAAATTGTTGAAGAGGCTGGCAGCGGTAAGATGGATGTTTGCATGTGATAAAATAGATGTTGAGAAAGGGAGTGGAGTGGCCAGGACAAGGCAGAAGTTAAAAGGACAAAGCAGGTGATTACAGGTGGTTACAAGTAAGATGATGTGAGAAAGAACAATTTAAATACATGTGTAAATTTTCATTGGAAGAGTGAAGAAAACGGAGCAGCCGGGTACATTGCAGTGACTAATGTGGGTCAGAACGGGGGGAGTGTAATGTGAACATGTGTGATGTGATGAGACATCTGTGTGATGTGTGATGTGTGCAATGTAACATGTGTGATGTGATGAGACATCTGTGTGATGTGTGCAATGTAACATGTTTGATGTGATGAGACATCTGTGTGATGTGTGATGTGTGTAATGTAACATGTCTGAAGTTTGAAACTAATGGCCACAATAAAAGCAGAACTATGTTTCCTATTTTTAACAGCAGTAATGTCAAAAAATGTTTAGTGTTTTGTGTATGGGGTTAAAATCAGTTCCACTTTTTTTTATGGAACGTGTCTTATCTTCGCGCACGCGCAGTCGTCTGTAACTACACCAAGCGAGAAAAATATTACAGCCGGCTGGATCTGTTTGTAAAAAGATAAAAGCTATACTGCATATTAATGTGTTATAATGTGATAAGATTTAATGTTGGAATGTTTTGATGTTGATTCAAATGAATTAAAATACAGATATTGTGAGACACGGGGTCTTGAAAATGTATGTGCCCCCACTGTTCCCTATTTTTATGTACAGCTTATTGATTTGCAGTAATTAATATTACCAGATATATTATTTACTGTGTTATTGAATAACTAATTACATTTGTCTTGTTTTTGTTTGTTTTCACACATGAGGCACGTGCTATGGTGCTGCCTAAAAGTTATTTTTGAAAATGTGAGATGTTTTACAGGTAAATGGTTGCAGGTCATTTTAAAGATAAAATGTATTTTTGTCACTAGAAAGTCATCTTTTTTGTTCCAGGCTGTTGTGTATTACAGAGTGCCCAATCTCATTATGTTGATATGTAGTTTTGAACCCTGCTACATTAAGTCCAAATAGGAGGGAATGGTGAAGGGACTGATCAGGTAGTTTTGTTTTGTGTTTTATTTTGTTTTGAATTAACCAGTTAAGGTCTAGGCTGTTTTACAGCTAAATGACCAGAGCAAATTTCACAATTTTGCTATGCGCTTCTTTAGATGACTATAACGCTGCAGGTGAATAAAGTTCATCTTTGAATTTTACACTCTTTTTAAAGGACAGATAGGGCTTTGTTTTAGTGGCATTTTTCAGTATATATCATTTTTATTTTTTTCTCTAAAGTGGGCAAAATTGGAAAAAAATGCAAGAATTTAGCAAATGCGTCAGTTTAGGCTAGCATTTTTCACACACGGTATGGACCACGGACAAAATTCATCTCCTTTCACATTCTTCCACTTCTCCCGTGCATGGGGATACCAAATATGTGTGCCTTATTCGCTGTGCGGGCATGTGCCAGGGCTTGGCATAAAAGGAGGCTTTTTGGCCTTTTCGGTCCAGGAATTTTGCATTTGATTTTAGAGCCGCATACTGTTTTCTGGGGGGCCTAATACTGCTGAAACATTAGAAACACCCCATAAATGACTTCATTCACACAAGTAGACCCCACAAGGTTTCCTTCAAGGGGTTTATCATATTTTTAGACAGTCCAGTTTTCTTCTGAAAGTTTCTTGAATAAGATGGAACAAAATAAAATCAGCACTTTTTTAGCAAATGCGTCAGTTTAGGCTAGTATTTTTCACACACGGTATAGACCACGGCCAAAATTCATCTCCTTTCACGTTCTTCCACTTCTCCCGTGCATGGGGATACCAAATATGTGTGCCTTATTCACTGTGCGGGCATGTGCCAGGGCTTGGCATAAAAGGAGGCTTTTTGGCCTTTTCGGTCCAGGAATTTTGCATTTGATTTTAGAGCCGCATACTGTTTTCTGGGGGGCCTAATGCTGATGAAACATTAGAAACACCCCATAAATGACTTCATTCACACAAGTAGACCCCACAAGGTTTCCTTCAAGGGGTTTATCATATTTTTAGCAAGTCCAGTTTTCTTCTGAAAGTTTCTTGAATAAGATGGAACAAAATAAAATCAGCACTTTTTTTTAGCAAATGCGTCAGTTTAGGCTAGTATTTTTCACACACGGTATAGACCACGGCCAAAATTCATCTCCTTTCACGTTCTTCCACTTCTCCCGTGCATGGGGATACCAAATATGTGTGCCTTATTCACTGTGCGGGCATGTGCCAGGGCTTGGCATAAAAGGAGGCTTTTTGGCCTTTTCGGTCCAGGAATTTTTCATTTGATTTTATAGCCGCATACTGTTTTCTGGGGGGCCTAATGCTGCTGAAACATTAGAAACACCCCATAAATGACTTCATTCACACACGTAGACCCCACAAGGTTTCCTTCAAGGGGTTTATCATATTTTTAGACAGTCCAGTTTTCTTCTGAAAGTTTCTTGAATAAGATGGATCAAAATAAAATTAGCAATTTTTTAGCAAATGCGTCAGTTTATACCAGCATTTTTCACACACGGTATAGACCACGGTCAAAATTAATCTCTGTTCACATTCTGCCACTTCTCCCGTGCACGGGGATACCAAATATGTGGCCTTATTTATCACATAGAGATGTAGGAGGGCGGAGGATAGAAGAAGATTATTTCACATATCGCTTTTTTTCAAAGCTGGTTTTACAAAACTCAACAGAGTTTCTATAACACTTCCAAAATATCTGCTCTTGAAGCAGAAATCCCAAAATATTCATCTAGGGGTATAATGGGAATTTATTTTTTGTGGTTTTCTAAAATAAGAAATTGCAGGTTAATGCAAATGGACTCTCCAGCAGATGAACTTTAGAGAATATGCAAACATGACATCCACCCCCCACCCACCCATTCCATCCCTCACCCTTGGAGTAAAATCATGGGAAAAATAAAAACGTAATGTAGGGCAAATATATTTTCAACAAATTAACTAAAATCTAATAATTCAGAACAGTGTGGTATTTTTTAAAACATGGCTCAATGCACAGGCCTGGTTGCGAGGGACATGAGGGACAGAAATATCGGGAATCTTTGCGGTGCCCGTCTTTTCTGCAGACGCGGCACTTTTTCTGAGGGTTGCTTCTGGTTGCTGTTGGGGGAATCCGACTGATGAAGTGTCTTTCAGTCAGTCGCGTGACATCCTCAGACTGGGGGCATTCTCGGGTGTCCTGAACATCAAAAATGAGGCCTTCAATAATTTTTTCCTGGAAATCCAGGTATGTATCTCTGCCTCTGTTTTTTTTGTAGAGCACAAATGAATTGTGGATGGCCACCTGTAACAAATAAATGGCCACTTTTTTGTACCAGGTTTTAGTTTTGCGTTTTACTAAATAGGGCTGTAAAACCTGGTCGCTTAAATCCACCCCCCCCATGTACTTGTTATATTCGGACACGCTCACTGGTTTGTGCTTGTCCGATGTTGCCCCTCTTTCCCTCACTGCCACTGTTCCTGCGGTATGAATCGTGCTTAGCACATACACGTCTTTGCGATCCCTGAACTTGACCGCCAGCAATTCTTCAGATGCATAAGCACAGGAGTCCCCCTTTACCATGCGCTTCCCCACTAATTGCTGTGGAAAACCAATTCTGTTTTTGCGCATGGTACCACATGCCCCAGTCCTTGCAGCATGCAAATGCCTAAACAGGGGCACACTCGAATAAAAATTATCACAGTACAGGTGGTACCCCTTGTGAAGTAGAGGCTGCATTATCTCCCACACGATCTTACTGCTGGTGGAAAGATCAGGGGGGCATCCAGGAACATTTATTGTGCGGTCCCGCCCTTCATAAATCCTGAAGGCGGTGGTATATCCTGACCCGCTTTCACACAATTTGTAGAGCTTAACGCCATATCTTGCCCTTTTGGAAGGTAGATATTGGCGAAAGCTAAGTCTGCCATGAAAGTTGAGGAGGGATTCGTCCACACTTACATTCTGCTCAGGGGTGTAGAGTTGCAGAAATAAATTATTCAGGGAATTTATTAGCGGTCTTATTTTGAACAACCGATCCCGGTTTGCATCGGTACTTGGGGGGGCCTGTGCGTTGTCATTGAAGTGGAGGAACCTCATTATTGTCTCATAACGAGACCTGGGCATTACTGCAGAATATACTGGGGTGGCTTGGGCGGGTCTTGTTGACCAGTAAGACCTAATGGAGGGCTTTTTGACAATACCCATATTTAGGGTGAGCCCCAAAAATTTTTTTAATTCCTGCAAATTGGTGGGCGTCCAATCTCTGGCATGGGTGGATGAAGGTTTCTGCCTTATATATTGCGTGGCATATAAATTTGTTTCGTGGACAATCTGATTTAGGATGTCGTCCGTTATAAATAAATGGAAGTAATCCATTTGGACAAAATTTGTATTGTCCACGGTTATGCCAGGAGTGGCCGTAAATCCGTGGATTCTAGGCCCAAAAGATGGGGCAGGTGCCCATACAAGAGCCTGGACTGGAGGGACCAGGCTGTCCCGTGCTACAGCGCTACTTGGCCCTGCGCTTTCATGTTCTGCAGTTTCGACTGCATCAGGGACAACGTCCCCTGAAGATGAACCTGAAGTGACGCTGTCATCGTCACTACCTAAAACAGGTTCCATCTCGGACGCCATCTCTGATGCGGTCTCCGACTCAGACCACAGCATGGCGTATGCCTCCTCGGCGCTAAACAACTTCCTCGCCATAACGTAACTAACACTAACACTAACTAAACAAATTTTTTTTTTTTTTTTTTATAAAACACACAAACTAACTGCTATATATATCTACACTACCGCTAACAAAAAAATAAACCGCTATTGCTATATATATTATATATATGTGGATATATATATAATTATATACTCCCTACCTGCCTATTCTAATAGAATAAAAGAAAGAAAGGTAGATAGATAGAAAAAAAGATAGATGGATAGATAGATTGTATAGATAGATAGAAATCTATCTATACAGAGAATGTTTTAGAGTGTAACTGTATTTTTTGTGTAACTGTAACTGTAATCTTCTGGCAGCAATTCTCCCGAGTCTCTTCTTCTCCTCAAACTGAAACAATGTTTGAGGAGAAGAAAAGAGGCAGGAGATTTACTGCCAGAAAAGTCAAAATAAAACAAATGTGGTCGCTGTGATAGGTTTTCACAGCGATCACATGTTCAGGGACCATCAGATTGGTCCCTGATACTCTGCCCAGTGCCCAGAGCTGTTGGTAACAGCGTGGGCACAGGGCTGTGTGCACGCGATCGCGTGCACACTGTTTTATAAGCAGGAATGCATGTGATCGCTGTGATTGGTTGTCACAGCGACCACATGTTCAGGGACCATCAGATTGGTCCCTGATACTCTGCCCAGTGCCCAGAGCTGTTGGTAACAGCGAGGGCACAGGGCTGTGTGCACGCGATCGCGTGCACACTGTTTTCTATGCAGAAATGCATGTGATCGCTGTGATTGGTTGTCACAGCGATCACATGTTCAGGGGCCAAAAGATTGACCCCTGACATTCTGCCCAGTGCCCATGGCTGTTAGCAACAGCCAGGGCATAGAGCTGTGTGCACGCGATCCCACGTGCACAGTCTCTGAAGTGCGGCCGTATATATACTATACGCCGGACTTTAGAGACCCTGACCGCTGGCCGTATATTTACGGCCAGCGGTCGGGAACCTGTTAATGAATTTGGTTCTAGGAGATCTACAAAATGTGTATGAGCTTCAATGAGTAATCCAGATTAAATGTGTATGACAGTAACCTACATTTTGAGGTTTTTCTGTATAGATGGTTCCAGATCCTTCCAGAACGGTGAATATGGCACTGGGTAAGCTGGGCTGTAGGCTCCACCCAATATGAGGTATTGTGTAAAAGACCATACCCATCCAGCAAATTTACACAGGAGGCAGAGGTGACGTCACCCACAGATGAGTCTTTACAGATTTAGATGGGGAGAAGGCAAAACAAAAAAAATTGTTTGAATATTGTTTATTTTATGCCAGATTTCAGTAACATATTTTGTTTGTTTTTGTATTAATCAGGTATTTACAGGACCTGGTGGGTGGGATTTACAAGTGTTCTGGATCATCATATGAATGTGGAACAATAAAACTCCACCCTTTTGAAATGTTCTATCTATATGTGACATGGGTTTCCAATGTAAATTTGTAATGTAGAGATACTTCATCATATACAGTTTGTGTAGAACAGGATACGAGGCACAAGCTAAATTACCCAGAAACCACTCTCACCTTCTTGTTCATCTCAAGGAGCGGAGCTGGAGGTGCTCGCTGAGGCTTGTAACCAGGCAGAAGCTAAGACGGCTGACATTTACACTGACTCTAGGTACGCTTTTGGCATCACCCACAATTATGGGCCCATTGGTAGTAGGCATTTTATTGGATCATCGGGTAAGCCAATTGAGAGAGCGAGAGAAGACAGAACTGACAACAAGGGTATGTGCAGCCAGGTATCAGTAAATTGGCTTGTCCCTGGATACAATAATGCCACCACTAGGTTTGTAGCAGCCTGCATGATGTGCACACGGCATGACATAGGTAAAACAGCAAAGGTACCTGTGAAAAGTGCAGCCCGGCCAGATTACCCGTCCCAGCGACTGCAGAACATACAACTACCCGAGGTAGAAGTGTATGACAATGTGCTCGTGTGTGTAGATCTGTTCTCAGGGGGGCCTGAAGCCCGGCCTGTATTTTCCCCACTGCAGACGTTGTGTGTAAGTGACAGGGGAACAATGTTATCCCAAGTATTGACCTGATGTTTGTACAATAAGATATCAGCAGTTCTCCAGATGTTATTCCAAAGTTAGTTTGTTTAATAACTGTATTTAAGAAGTGTTGTGGGAATGTTAAATACTGAAGTTAAGTTTTATGTAAAGTTCTGGACCAGCCTTAGCATTGGACTATTAGAGTCATGTGTCAGATAAAAGGTACAGAAGTGGAATATTCCCATTTGAAAACATTTTTAGTTATTTGTTTTTTGTCGTTGTTATTGTGAAAGGAAAATTCTGTGCAGTGTTTGTGTGTATTTATATATATATATATATATATATATATATATATATATATATATATATATATATATATATATAAAGAAGAAAAATGAGTTTGCATGTGTCACTTCTAGTTATTGCTCAATGTGAACGTTTGATGTAAAGATGTTATTTGTTAATGTTTTTCTTCAAATTAATTATTTGATTAAGATCAATTAATGTTTATACAATGAAAAAGCTTGTTCTCCACAGGAAGAGTCCAACTCTGAATGGAGGCGTGAGAACCAGATTCTGACAGAATGTGGACGGATAAGGGAAGGTGAACCGGTAACACCCAAGGCACTCTTGATAGCATTTGTATGGATGGTGTATGACCTCACATATGCCCCAAGACTGCAAGGATCGATGTGGTAAGATCTAATTGGTATGTCCCAGGCTTTACAGCTGTTGCTGCTAAATTCTGTTAGAGCTGTTTGATTTGCCTACAGAACAGTCCTGGCAGACCGGTGCCAACCTTATCATACCCGCCTCCCACGAAGAGAACAGACCTTGAGAGGCCTTCCCATGCAATACAAATTAGAGTAAGAAAAATTGGTTTGCGACATTTGTCAGATAAACATGTGGAATCTGTGTATATTTTGGTGAGCTGGAGATGTTCCAGGCAATCAGCTCAGATCAAGGTACAAATCCTGCTGGAAAGCGTGACACCAAGTGCAAATGAAATGTACCCAATAATTACACATCTTCTAGGTGCCCTGCAGTGGAACAGAGAAGTTTTTCTTATATAAAGGTGTTTGTTTGATTTAGTTTAAGGGCCTGACATTGTTATTGTATGTACTTAGAACAACTTTTATAGTACGTAGATGTTATCACCAGATTAGATTTTATTTTAACAAATTGACAAGGGTTGGGGGTCCCCAGCAAGTGCCAGTAAATATGAACTAAAAGATTTTTAATACGATGAACTCCATCACTGAGGTGCGGCAGGCGCAGCCGGAGCCAATACAACGCGTTTGTCATAAACTGATGGCAGTGTCACAATTCCAAGCAGCCGCCCAGACATGTAACTTACCGGAGGAAGAAGACAGATGAGCGGAGGGTTTGTGGTAGTCACAATAACACTCCACTAATCCGCTTACGTGGGATCTCACACCAGGCTCACAGCATGAGGTGCTATGTACAGCCCTGTGACTTAAACTAAAAGAGACGGGGTCTGAAAGATGAGAAGGACCAAACCAAGTCCTGATGACATCAGCAAAGTTCAAAGTAAAGACCAAAGACCTGAGTGAATCCGTCAGCAGTATCAAGTGTTTTAATCGGAAGACAGGAGAAGAAGAGGACGATGATGTACAGGACTTGTCAATACACTGGTGGGACCCCATACCCAAACCGGACATTGGTGATGGCATCATATTAGTTGTGGCCCTATTGATATATTGTTTGAGTTTCATAATCATAATATATAATTTCTGTAATTTAATATGAGAAAAAGGGGGGTTTGTGAAGGATGGTTTATTTGCTTATATTCTCTGTATGAAATTACATTGTGAATTATCAAGCAGAATGCCGAATTACTAAAACGTAATGTGTGAAGAATTATAATGATGTATCTGGGATGTATTTTATTGTATGCTTTTTACTGAATAACAAATATTGTTACATTGTCTCTGATTGGTTAACCTCAAGCCTACACCCCTTCTGAATTTCAGTTTAACAGTTAACAGTTTGAGTCTGATAATAAATCCTTCAGAGGAGTATTTTTGAGCATATCAGCAGAGTCTGTGTGTTTTCTTCTCCTCTCTCGATATATATCGGTGAAATATCCTAATTAGGATACTGACTAATGGGGTCTGGCCTTGAGAGTCTGTTTGAATATATTTTGAGCGATGGATTTCCACGACAACCTGTATGTGTTTTATTTTACTTTTATTATATTTTAGCACTGCTTCAGAAAAGGGGTTTGCCCCATGGGGAAATTTACGTCCAGAAATTCAGCATGTAATTTCTGTATTTCCACAGAGTAATTTGGAGAAAAAAAAACAAACCGATTTTTACGTGCATTAATGGTAACATCTGGCATGGTGTGGGCTGTACGAAGAATGGTATCTCTATCCTTATAGTGTAAAAGTTTGAAAATCACTGAGCGCGGTGGTGCCCTTGGCGAGGGCGGACAGGTGGGAACTATATGCACCCTTTCAACAGCAAGGGAGACAAGGTGTCAGCGCCAAGTACCGCTTTTCGCTAAGTCTCACAATATTCAGTAGGATTGCTGCTTTTAGTTTTCTCAAGTACCCCTACCAATCTCACATTATTTCCGTGCAGTCTGTTTTCCGGATCGTCGGTTTTAACCTACAATGAAGTGATAGACTGGTCACGCCACCGGAGATCCTGATTAACCAGACCCAAAGCACTCACTCTTTCTTCAATTACAGCTGTGCGTTCATTTACTTTTTGTTTATCCTGTCTTATAAAGGAGGGTTCTACATTTAAAGTCCCTAATTAGAGGGTTAGGGAGGAAAAGGCAGAATTACATTGGGTAACAGCCATGAATACTTCCTTGAGGGTAGGTCCTGAGCCTTGTGACATCTGTGCTGCAGGGGAAGCATGCACCTGCACATGGGTCTCCACGAGTGCATGTTCTCCCAGCTCCATTTTTTCAAGAGTGGTGTCCCCCTCTCTAGCATTCCCCTTCTGACCAGCCTGCCCAGGGTACACAGTTGGTAATTTCACAATTCCAGACCCACGAGACCTGACAAAGCTTGCTAGCCTAATAGCTGCGCCAGTCGTCAGGGCCTTTATGTAACTTTATGACTCGCGGCAGGGAGTCCCCGTTTTCCATCGCCTCTTTCAACTGTTTTCCTGTGCCGCCTGCCTTCTCCCGCTGTTACGACAGTTCCACAGCACAGCACAGTTCTCCCAATCAGTATATGGGAAAAAATATTGGTAATTGCAGCCCAAAGACGATAAATAGTGGGGCTCACAACAGGAGCGCTCGGACAGTGTGTCTGCCTACATTCCGGGCCAAGCCATACCCCTCCTAGGAGGAAATTTAACTGACCTCTATTAATAGAAGAGGCAGTGAGGAATTACAATAATGTGGTCATGGTGTAATACGGTGAACTCATAAATTAAATATGTTGAGATTTGATAGCAGAGGAAATCAAGTAAATTGAAAGGATGGTGTGGAATACTGAGCAGTTATGGTTGTATATTGATTATAACATCATAGTAAGGTCAGTCTGACATTGAGGTAGAATAAATTAAATTCGAACATAAAGGTTAATGCAACTTTATCAGCGACAAGTTTAACCGTGATTCAGCCCTGCCTAACAATCACACATTAATATAATATAAAAGCCATAAAATAAGTAGTCGTTTTTCATGTGAAAGTTTTGCCAATGAATAAGTTGAACTGGCAGAATAGAAGACATTTTGCTTTTTTTTATGCAATACCTTGGAGGATAAGATACTGACAACATACAGGTGTCAACATTTTTTACTCCAAGATTGACTTATACGGATCCTCCATCTACCTGTGATTTATTTTTTCCTTTAGATTTATACAGAAAAAAATTATGTAATGTGGGGGAGGATACTGTACCTCACGCATTCACCGTATGGTAGTATCGTAATACAGACCTAAGGAACTATGTGTGCTGCCACACAGGATCAGTGCACACGGCAAAGCCATGTCCAAAGACCCTTACTGAATATTTGTAAATTATTACGTCAGAATAAGTTTACGGAGCCTTACTTCAGCCAAAGGTTTCACACATTTCAAATTTTCATAATTTTCACATATGTTTGATCTAAAATATGTTCAAATCAGATGTCATGAAAATAAACAGTGCTGGAAAAATTAAAAAATACACCATAATATATCATAGTGTCGTTTTTCATTCTTCTCCTGTCAGCTTGGCACAACATTAAATTCCTCTGCCAATAAAGTATTTGAACCATTGGCATTGTAAATTTAGTAAGGGTATGTTCAAAGATACCGTTGTTCCGGCGGTTTGACTGGTAGGGAACTCTGGCCTGAACACCTTTCCTGCAGATTAAGGCTCATCCTTATTTAGCTGTTTGTTCCTGATCGTGACCTTCACTTTACACTGATCCTGAACTTGGTTTTGTTTTGGATTTCACTTCTGTCTTGCTTCTTCGATTTGTCGCAGAGTACCTGTTGTCCTACTTCAAGTTCTGACCCTTGGCCTGTACTCTGGCTGCGATTCGCGTCTCATTTCCTGGCTTGTTTCATCCTGATCGCTTCTCTAGGAACAACTATTGACTCAGTTCCTTACTATGCTTCCATTCTTTTAGTGCACCTGCCGCCAATCGGTGACTATTCGGGGGGCTGTGACCTGGGGATTCCACCAGTAAAGTTGATAAGGTATTTAGGGTGAAGAACGGGGATATTCTATAGACGCTGCACCCCAGTCTAGACAGCACAAAACTGATCAGGGACTAGAGGCTGTACATCTCCAGTGAGAACTGTAACAGTATTTTACTGCAGTGACTAGATGGGGGATCTATAATAGGGCTCTCCTACTCTACCAATATCTTGCCACACAGGATGTGTCATACAACAGTTGCTGTTAAAGAGGTTGTCTACTACCCCACACCATTAAGTCGCTCCGGCTGCTTCCAGGCTCCGGACGTACATGCCAGAAGCAGTTGGCTCCGACTACGGAATAGCGGTGCTCCTATTCAAGTGAATTGGAGCAGAGCTGCAGTTTGGCAGCACGGCTGCTATGCTATGTACAGAGCCAACTGCCTCCAGCTCCGTACATTGCATAATGGCAGGGCCAATTCTAGCTTTTCTGCTGCCTGAGGCAAAAATTTAAATGGCGCCCCCTAGATCTTGATTGACATCCCCCTGGCTGTTCTACATCACTAGCAGCCTCACAAAAATAAAATAAAAATCATACCACCCATTATCTTGCTGCAGATCATACAGTGACTACAGTGCTGATTATAGGTAGAATAAACATTTACATTAAGTGACTCACAGGTGACATCTTCTCAGATTCTAGTTGTTCTTTTTCTCTTTTCTTCTTCATCCGGTCCAGACCTCTATGAGAACTTTTCCCGGCCACAGCCTATTTCTACACTTTTCCTGCTCAGATGTCTTCAGTTTCTCACTTTTCAAATATTCTCATGGTGCCACACACTGCGTCCCTGATTATAATAGCACCATACACTGTGTTCCTGATTATAATAGCACCATAAACTTTGTCCTCCCACACACACAGTTCCCCAGGTAGATAGTGCCCCCAAAGAGCCCCCTGTAGACAGTGCCACACATAGAGCACCCTGTAGACAGTGCCCCACATAGAGCCCCCTGTAGACAGTGCCCCACATAGACCCCCTGTAGACAGTGCCCCATATAGAGCCCCCTGTAGACAGTGCCCCACACAGAGCCCCCTATATAGCCTCCTGTATATAGTGCCCCCTGTATATAGTACCCTACATAGATCCCCCTGTAGATAGTGGCCCCCATAGGTCGCCCTGTAGATAGTAGCCCCTATAGATAGTGCCCCACATACAGTGCTGTAGATAGTGCTCCACATATAGCCCCCTGTAGATAGTGCCCCACATATAGCCCCCCTGTAGATAGTGCCCCACATATAGCCCCAACTGTAGATAGTGCTCCACATGTAGCCCCCTGTAGATAGTGCCCCACATACAACCCTCTCTGTAGATAGTGCTCTACATATAACCCCCACCCTGTGGATAGGGCTGAACGACACAAGTGAAACGATGACGTGCCGTTTGCAAGGTTAAAAGGCGCAGAGTGGCAAGGCAAGTCATTCTGTCCTGCCAATCAGCACCTTTCAACAATGCAAGTGGTTCGATGATGTCATCCCGCCGCTTGCGTAGTTGAAAGGCGCTGATTGGCAGGGTGCCTTGCCCTGTCATTCAACGATGCAAGCGGCACAATTATGTTATTGCGCCGCTTATGTCATTGAAAGGCGCTGAATAGCAGGGCACGGACATGCCCCGCCATTCAGCGCTTATGCATGTAATTGTACCTGCGTCCTATAGATTCAGGTACAATTATAGTGCAGGAGGGGGTGGCGGCGGCTGATTTCAGTGACACTGCTGTCCCCTCAAAGATGCAGCAGGATGTGTCTCACCTCATCTCGCCTCATGGACGCTGCGGCCCTGCATAATGGGCAATAACACCCGGTGCCCACAGGCCACCGGAGCGGCTGATCGGTGCGGGCTCCAGGTGTCGGATGATATACTGATATCTGCTAGTGGACAACCCCTTTAAGCTACTGAACAGTACTTTTCAAACCATAAGATGCATTTTATAGCAAGAAAAACGAAAAACTAAACTAGACTGTCAGGAAAGCTGGCCTTAACCCCTCTCCAGGATCTGCTGTCCCATCTTGAACTGGCTAATGTTAGTGTACATGAGTTCAAAATCAGGCTCACTAAAAAATGAAAAGTGTGTAAGAAGGTATAGCATGGAGGAAGTCACTGCTCTTCATAAAGAATTGGCCATTTAAAGTTTGCTTGCGGGCAGCTAGATGAACCAGAAAACTAAAGGAATAATCCTCTGTAAATGGTTGAGTTACACATCAATCTTTTTGGCTTAAATAAAAAATATTTGTTGAAAAGCAAGCATTGCATACAAAAATACAAACTTCCTGTGTAGCTAGTACAGTAGCACAAAGGCTCTGAGGATATGGACCAGTCTCTGTAACCAACCAAGTTCACAAACTGAACAGTGACATGATACGGAAGCACAGGTGCAGAAATAACTAGGTAACTCGTAATGGCTGCTTGTGGAAACCATTCCTGCTAGCAGGGAGTGAAACATAGCGGCTATATCGCTCATTGACTATTACAATTTTATATTTATTCTGTGGCACAATTCAAAGTATGCTTCCAATCACACATATAATACCTTATTATTCTACTACAGGCTATGAAGTTGCACTGACTGTGCTAATGAGCCAATGAGTACTTTTTAATCTCCTGTCCAGTCTATTTCAAAACTTTGACCCAATCATCCCCGTCCAAGAAAGCGGCTTCATTACACGGCCACTTTTAGTTAAACATCGCTTGTCAAGGTCTGGAAGTAGATTCTGAGTCCAGTCGCTGAAATAATCAAAGAGGGTGATATAAGCAAGAGTAGTTAAGGAACAGTCTTAATCGAGTATACAGGTAAATTGCAACAGTTTTAAGTGTAAGAGATGTGATTAGATAACAATCAAAGTATAGTACACATATGGGCTGTGACAGTTTTTAGCATAAGACAAAGAGGTAGTCCGGAAATAATCCAAGTTCGGTACACATATAAGCAGCAACCGTTTGTAGTGTAAGGCAGCAATGAACTAGACAAAAGGCAGGAAGTTCAATAGTCTGTCAAGGAGGAAGTTCAAGGGCCATGCTTATATACAGTAGGTAGGACCATGCTTATATACAGTAGGTAGGACCATGCTTATTTACAGTAGGTAGGACCATGCTTATATACAGTAGAAAGCCAAAAGGGTGAGACTAATCAGGTAATCAAGGAAGGAATCTCAAGAGGCAAGAATCAAGTGAACCTGAACCATAAACAATAGCTCAATGAGTAGAGCTACTGCCTGGGAAACAGGAGTTTCTGGGTTTGTATCCTGACGGCGCTGCTTAGATAGAAGACTAGAAAAGTTCTTAGAGTGAGAGGGCCACGTGGAAGAGAGTGCTGAAGGTGAACAAGTCTGAACCTCACGGGATTACAATATCCCCATTGGACCACTCTGGATTGTCATGATTTACCACTGATCAGTTACAAGACTTCAAGGTACCATTGACCACCAGTTACAGGAAGCTGAAAGTACCACTAATAAGTCTGGATGCTAAATTTCCAATGACCACCTGACACCAGATGTATATCCCTCCTATATATCCTGATTGCTTCCACCACCAACCTGTTGGAGTTATGAATAATCAGTCGGTCTGACACAAACATCATCTCTCGGCTACTTGGAAGCTGGCCAGCTTCTACATCAGTGTTGTATTTCTGCATTGCTAATGTTATGTATAATGTTGGGTAAATGCCCTGTATTACCAGGCTATGTATGTATACGGTGGAAGAAAGATAAAGAAATGGATCCAGCGCTGTGTCCTCTGAAGTCTTTTAAAAGGAAACTATTTCCAAGTTTTATTAAAGAATTGAGAAAAAATTAAAAACAATGGCATAGTAGGAAAATATTCTCAAATGGAATGAGGATTTATGGCATACACTGCCATAAATCCTCATTCCATTTGAGAATATTTTCCTACTATGCCATTGTTTTTAATTTTTTCTCAATTCTTTAATAAAACTTGGAAATAGTTTCCTTTTAAAAGACTTCAGAGGACACAGCGCTGGATCCATTTCTTTATCTTTCTTCTACTTCATACGTGTGCCGACACGAGGACCCGTGCGCAAGTCCACAAATGCGATAAGGTGAGCTGGAGGAATCCTCCCTTACATTTTTTCTATGTATACGGTGAGCTGTAGTGTTGTATGGGGAATAGTACCCATTGAGTCATATAACCCAATGCAGAATGTGGGTGGGTAAAGTGAATCGCTGGATTTGTCATTCTTGTGTACTGAGCTGTGGCCAACAGAGGGTCATATTGGCCTGTGAGAGTCTACTGCACCACCTCATTGTCAGTGAAGTCTGTTTACAGTTACCATCCGTGTCTGCCGGTTTCCATCCGCCATTCTTAAGTGAATAAACCAATGACACCATTAACAGGTCAAAAAGATCCTGGTAAGGTCTGACCCACTTACAGGCGTACAGTGGTAGAAAGTGGATGTTCATTCAAGATAGCCCCCCCAACATCCATAAGTTGAAGAATATCTGCTAGTCAATATGCAGGACTAGCCAACAGTTACTATAAATGATTGGTTGGTGACACCATTGTATAAATTCTATAAACATTAAATGTCGCTAGCTGTGTATTCCATATGAATTCCAATATTACTGTGACCCACTGTGAAAATTGCTTGCAATGTGCAAACATATCTAGTGGGTATCTCTGCGGTGTAGAGCTTTGTCACTGTAATGTTGAATTTCTATCTGAAGATGGGAGCAGGCCACTAATTTGTAGTGTCCGGTTTAAATTTTTTTCAAACCTTACTTTTAAATGCCATCTAGAAGTGCGTCAGTAGAACTACTGTGTTATTCCTTTACAAGGTCCGTTCTGTATTTCCTGTTAGTTATAGAAAGTTACAGAAACAGTTACAGCAGAGGCTGTACTGTTTACGTAAATTCCATTCACAGTATAGTACCTCCCCACACAGTACACTGCCCCTTTAGTGCCTCGCCACACAGTATAATGCTCCCATAGTCAATGGCGTATTATCATATGGGTGGTTTGGGTGGCCGCCCGGGGCCAAGGTTCCCAGGGTGCCCATGGCCACCAGAACCGCACATAATCTTAAAAAACTATGCAGCGCTCTAGCGCTACTAACTGCCACTGTGGACCGCGCTGGTCCCGCCTCCAACTGAACCGGCATCCGCAGGACACAGATTCAATTGGGTTGAATGCTGAAGCCTCGGCTCCAGCATTCACTTTGCTGTGAGCGGCTCGGCGCAGGCAGGCGCGATGTAGTGACGTCATCGCGCCTGTCTACACCAAGTCACTCACAGGACAGTGCAGAGGAGGAGAAGCATCCCCCACCATCGTGGGAACGGAGATAGGTAAGTAATTATGTTATTTTTTTATTAGGTACGTACATATGGTGGCATTATACTGTATAGGACAGCTAAGCGGAACATTATACTGTGTAGAGGCAGCTATGGAGGGCATTATACTATGTGGCAGCTATGGGGACATTATACTGTATAGGACAGCTAAGGGGAACTTTATACTGTGTAGAGGCAGCTATGGAGGGCATTATACTGTGTAGAGGCAGCTATGAAGGGCATTATACTGTGTAGAGGCAGCTATGGAGGGTATTATACTGTGTAGGACAGCTAAGGGGAACATTATACTGTGTAAAGGCAGCTATGGGGGCATTATACTGTGTAGGACAGCTAAGGGGAACATTATACTGTGTAGAGGCAGCTAGTGAGGTCATTATACTGTGTAGTGGCAGCTATGGAGGGCATTATACTATGTGGCAGCTATGGATGGCATTATACTGTATAGGACAGTTAAGGGGAACATTATACTGTGTAGAGGCAGCTATGGAGGGCATTATACTGTGTAAGACAGCTAAGGGGAAAATTATACTGTGTAGAGGCAGCTATGGAGGGCATTATACTGTATGGGGCAGCTATGGGTGGCAATATACTGTGGGGGCAGCTATGGGGGACATTATACTGAGCAATTACAAGAGCTGCAGTTCCAAGGGGGGAGGCGCTGTGTAGCACTATATACAAGGGGGTGGCGCTATGTGGCACTATATACAAGGGGGATTGCTGTATAGCACTATACAGAAGGGGGGAGCGCTGTGTATCACTATATCTAAGAGGGATTGCTGTGGAGCACTATATACAAGAGGGGGAGGGCTATGTGATGCTATTTACAGAGGGGGAGGGCTTTGTAGCGCTATTTACAGGGGTCAGTGTGTAGAGCTATCTACAGGGAGCTGTGTGTGGCTCTATATACAGGAGTCTGTGTGTAGCGCTGTCTACAGGGAGTTGTGTGTGGTGATATCTACAGGGGCTGTGTGTATGTGGTGCTTTACTCTACAGTGTTTGACACAATTATATTCAGGGGCGCAGTCTATGGTGCTATAATATTTAGGGGCCCAGCGTTTGGTACTACTTTATTCAGAGGCGCAGCGTTTGGTGATATTATATTTAGGGGCACAGTGTGTGGCACCATGATAATTTTATCTTTGTTTATAGGTGTGGAAATGTTGGAAAAGTGAAGAGCCAAAGACATTTAAGTGGCAAATTCTGCAGAAATGGGTCATGGCCGGGAAAAGTCAGCATGAAGTCTGGACCGGATAGAGAAGAAAAGAGGAAAAAAGCTACGTCGTCACCTGTAAGTCACTAGATTTATAGACAATCTGTCATCTCTCCTGACATGTTTATTATAGGAAATCCTTGTATTTCACAAAAAGTCTTTGTGCAGTCCAGGACTGATAGACAAATAAGTTTTACTATTCCTTTTGTCAGGAGAATGTGTCCCTACACGGTGCCATACTGTCAGCGATGGTTAGAGACTGTCAGTATGTGGGGACACAGCCTTTTGACAAGGGGAGTAGTAATACCCATTTGTTAATGTCTGGACAAAAAAGAAGTGTTAATAATAGTTATAGGGCAGCGGTGGAGAAGGGGGGCCCAACTTTGGGTAACAGCCCCGGGCCTATGGTCTACTTAATCCGCCACTGCCCATAGTACCCCCGCACAGAATAATGCCCCTATAGCTGCCCCCACACAGTATAATGCCCCCATGGCTTCCTGCATACAGAATAATGCCCACATAGCTGCCCTACACACAGCATAATGCCCCCATAGTGCCCTGCACACAGTAAAATGCCCCCATAGCTACCCCCACACAGTATAATGCCCTCATAGCTGCCCCACACAGTATAATGCCCCATAACTGCCCTTACAGTTTAATGCATCTATAGCTTCTGGGCTGCCCCCACACAGTATAATGTCTCCATAGCTGCCCCCACACAGTATAGTGCCCCATAGCTGCTCCCAAACAGTATAATGCCCCTATATGCCCCATAGTTGCCGCACATACAGATTAATGCCCTCATAGCTGCACCACACAGTATCATGCCCCATAGCTGCCCCCATACAGTATAATGCCCCATAACTGCCCCATAGAGTATAATGCCCACATAACTGCCCTACATACCCAGGATAATGCAACTATAGTGCCTAATAAAAAAATAAAAAAAATTATTAATAAGCGGAGGTCCCTCTGCCCCTTCGGTCTTTACAGAGTGTGGCTCATCACAGAAAGGCGCGATGATGTCACTGTCTGTGCCTAGCCACTCATAGTAAATGGTGGAGCAGGGAGCTGACATCTCTGAGTTACAGACACATATTACCCCCTGTCCTGATCATTTAGACCATGGTTTCCCAAACTGTGGGTCGCGACCCCCTGGGACCGGGTGGTCATGTGAAGACCTCCAGGGGGTCGTGAGCCACTGACTGATGTCCTGGTTTCAACTGTAACTGCGTCCTGAGGATAGAGAAACTACAATCAACTTTCTTAATAGTGGGTTTGATATAAAATCAAGGATAGATTTAGCAGTCATAATAGAATGGGCTATAGTGAAGAGCTCAGTAACTTTTAAAGTAGCACTGTCATCATATGCCATCATTCCAACTATGTCAGTTTGTCAAGTTATGCACTACTAGAAGCTACCCTATTAAAATCGTAACTGTGAAGTTGAAACAACTAGGAGAAACAACCGAGCGATGAAGTGCGTACAATGTGGAAGTCGAATGTCCTCACTTGAAACAATAACTGTTAGGAGTTTCATCGATTGTGTTTCCATAGCCAAGTAGCTGCGCACACGCTTGAGATCACCATATGCAATTCAATACACTGAGGAGGTTACTAAAACTGTCAATAAGACCTGTGGTGGTGGGGTTCCTTCAGGTGACTGGAGGATACAGAAATTTGGTCAATTAGAGCTTATGTGGCCAGCAGGAGGTAGATGTCAGACAGCTATTTCCTTTTCCTAAAGCTAAAAGGGAGAAGTCTTGAGCACAAATAGCTGGGGAAAATAATTCTGTATGATTCAGAGCATCTAAGTTGAAAGGAATGTTTTAAGGATGAGAAAAAGGAAAATAAAATAGATTATAAGATGTAAGTGACTTATTAAGAATGTTAATAAACCATGACTGGGCTTGATGTTAGTCACCAACCATAAATATTTCTGCAGAAATTATTTCTGAAAATTGCGGTGGATTTGTAACTATTTATGTATCAAAGTTTGTGAAACTGCATTTTTTTCATGTGGTATTAGCCCATTAATTGACTTGCTGCCTTTGATGGCACTGCTTACTCTTGTATGCAGTGCGGTTGGCAAAAAACGGCTGTCACATTGATAACCTGATCCTATATTGGGGCAGGGAACTGAAATACTAAGTTCCCTGTCAGTAAAAACCCTGAGCACAGCGCTAATATTGATTGCTGAGTCTCATTACTGATGCTACAGGGACTCCATTTGCAGAGGGGGTACGGAGGCATTCAGAGAAAACACAACCTGTATCTTCTCTGCATGTCTCTATATATAGATTAATGGTAACAGCGATTGAATGGGCTCTTCCCACTAGCTCACTGTTATCAGTAATCTGTATATTCGGAAAGCAAACCTGAGCTACAATAGCTAAATATTAATAAATTAATAAATAATTATATTGCATCATGTAAAAAAAATAATGCATGAAAAAAAATGAATAATAATAAAACAATACAAACAGTATTACCCCCCCCCAAAAAAAAGCACCCACCTTTTCAAGCCCACATTGGAAAATTATGGGATTCATTTTAGAGGTAAATATATTCATTGAACAAACTACCTTAAAACAGAACGTGAAAAAAACTTATTTTTTCTTGTTTCTTACCATTTTAACCTAAATAAAACCTGCAAAATAAAAAGATATCAGCTCCAGTCTTAAATAATAAGAAAGTCCTATGTGTCCTGAAAAAAAGAAAAGAAAAAAAAACAACTTTGGGGTAGACTATGAAATTAAAAAAAAATCTTTAGAATTCAGCATTCCAAAAGGGAAAACTTTGCTCTGGGCATCAAGTCCCAAAACACCCCTGGTCATCAAGATTACCGTTACCAAATCAATCATGAAGGCCATGGTTACAACTAGACTTTTTTTTAGTGCTACTGATTAATTTTACAGCTTCAGTCCAAATGAATACATTGAGTTGCATGCATTCTTGTGGACTGCAGCTGTCATTCAAAAGTTAAAATCAATCAGTAGCTCTACAAAGTCTAGGTGTAGCCTGGCCTTAAAGAGAACCTGGCAGCCTGATAGAGCCACAGGTATCATGAATACATAAACATATGATGTACTCTGCAATGCCGCAGAATTTCAGAGAAATCATAGTTTTAATAAGTGCTGGACTTGGGAAGAAGTGTCCGCTGGGCAGCTCCTCTTTGGATTCTCTCCACCCAGTTCAGCTTGATTGACAGGTCACTCTATATACACAAATAGAGAGCTGTTAATCAAGCGGAGTTCATATATACCCTTAATTCCATAAAGGAACAAGCAGATATTATAATTCACTTTGGGCATTAATAACTAAGAAAAAAATCATATTGCTCAAAATCAGAGCAAGATAAGTAAAGGATGAACAGAATTACTCAGCATTTTACATGAGATTAATGCAGTGAAATGTTGTTCATAGCGTAAGTTTTTTCTTACATTTAATCTTATAGATGGTGATTACTTGCTCTAGGCAAGTTCTTGAAAAGCCATGCTACAACTACTAAAAAAGGTAAATTTAAAAATGGGAACATTCCCCCCAAAGAGCAGATATTTAATTCTAATCCATAATACAAAATCCCCTTTACCGAACGGTAATTAAGCACATATAGCATCATAAAACACATTATTATAAAGAATGAGAAATGAATGCAATTGAAACGGTTTTTAAATAAGACAATTTTATTCAAAAATTAAAACCATATGCTGTCTGATAGTTTCAGAAAAACCCATAAAATTATTCATACCAATATAATGAGGGTGAATGTTACAAAAGGCCAAGCAAACCCATATAAATTAATGTTTCCAATGTTCATATGTGTATTTTTAGCATTTTCCCCTCTAACAACCACCTCTTAGACGAAGCACTAAATGTAATGTTGATTCCTTTTGGATATTGTAGTCACAGAGAGTGCGGCCATCTTCCAGCTGTTTACCAGCAAATATCAATCTCTGCTGATCTGGTGGGATGCCCTCTTTGTCTTGGATCTTGGCTTTTACGTTCTCAATAGTGTCACTGGGTTCTACCTCAAGCGTGATGGTCTTGCCAGTCAGGGTTTTCACAAAGATCTGCATACCACCTCTCAGACGAAGCACAAGATGAAGGGTGGATTCTTTCTGGATGTTGTAGTCACAGAGAGTGCGGCCATCTTCAAGCTGTTTGCCTGCAAAGATCAATCTCTGCTGATCTGGTGGGATACCCTCTTTGTCTTGGATCTTTGCTTTCACATTATCAATAGTGTCACTAGGTTCTACTTCAAGTGTGATGGTCTTTCCAGTCAGGGTTTTGACAAAGATCTGCATACCACCTCTCAGGCGAAGGACAAGGTGAAGTGTTGATTCTTTTTGGATGTTGTAGTCACAGAGAGTGCGACCATCTTCCAGCTGTTTACCAGCAAAAATCAATCTCTGCTGATCTGGTGGGATGCCCTCTTTATCTTGGATCTTGGCTTTTACATTCTCAATAGTGTCACTGGGTTCTACCTCAAGCGTGATTGTCTTGCCAGTCAAGGTTTTCACAAAGATCTGCATACCACCTCTCAACCGTAGGACAAGATGGAGGGTGGATTCTTTCTGGATATTGTAGTCACAAAGAGTGCGGCCATCTTCAAGCTGCTTGCCTGCAAAGATCAATCTCTGCTGATCTGGTGGGATGCCCTCTTTATCTTGGATCTTGACTTTCACATTATCAATAGTGTCACTGGGTTCTACCTCAAGTGTGATGGTCTTTCCAGTCAGGGTTTTGACAAAGATCTGCATACCACCTCTCAGGCGAAGGACAAGGTGAAGTGTTGATTCTTTTTGGATGTTGTAGTCACAGAGAGTGCGACCATCTTCCAGCTGTTTACCAGCAAAAATCAATCTTTGTTGATCTGGTGGGATGCCCTCTTTGTCTTGGATCTTGGCTTTTACATTTTCAATTGTGTCACTAGGCTCCACCTCGAGGGTGATGGTCTTGCCTGTAAGAGTTTTCACAAAGATCTGCATTTTTAGCTGAAAAAGAAAATGAATAATGATGGCTAATTAGATTAGTTTAAAAAAATTATATAAAATATAAATGTGCAGCAGTTTATGAAGTGCTAAACTAGTAGAATAGAATCTATGGATTTGAATAGGATGGTAGATTGATAACGGGCTTCAGAAATCAAGGACTTTTTAAGAGAAGTCCTACATCTAGGTTTTGCTTCAACCACATAGTTGTTTAATTTGTATATATGCTTAACAATATAACATATTTGCTTAAGAACAACAGTGAAACAGTGCGAATATATAGTCCTCTACAGTCATGATGTACAATAAACGTAATACAAAAATACATTACAGTAGTAAGTAATAGTAAATGTTACCTACCTTCTTTTTCTTCTAGGAGTGACAGCCAAAGTGTGATTCTGTTGAAGTCTAAGCTGCTGTGAGTACAGCTGATGGGCAAACTTATTACAAGCAAGTATATATACTGCTGAGTGGCACCAAAGAGAAACCCAACCAGTTCTCCTGGTGTAAAATATTCAGTAGTCATTGCTCAATCAAGAATTCTTCATAACTATAAGATTAAATGTAGAAATAATAATTTGCCATAAAGGGCATCGCCTTGTAATTAAACCTTATATATATCCATGTGTCATCATGAAAAATTGCTTAAATGAAGCAGAACAAGAATGACTAGCTCATCAAAAGTCACAAAAGAGTGCATTGCTGCAAACTATATGGTGCAAGTAAATGTTTTCATTTGTGGCACAAAATATATGCAAAGATAAAGATAGGTTACAGAGTTCATAATTAATGGAACATTCTGGGCAAAAAGGATACACTACATGACACAGGGATTCTCTCTATCATGTTCTCTGAATCCTTGTGTCAGGCACCGCCCCCTCAGGCATGGCTCTTGGCACTGTGAATTAATTTTGCCTGAAGTGTTCCTTTAACTATGTTGTAAAATGATACGTATGGTCGGCTGGATTCACACATGGCGTTTAGTTGCATTTTCGGTGGCTTTTTTAGCGCATCTTTTTTCACCCAAAACTGCTGCAGTCAGATGTTACTTTAAGGTCTATAGTAAAATGTTGAGGGGGCATATTTACATACACAGAAGTTTGGCTTGTGGCGTTTTTGTAGCATTTTTGGGGTCAGTGTCGTTTTTTTGAAAAAAATGCAGCATGCTCTAGATACTGTATGGTGTTTTTTCTGGCGACTATTCCACAGGCTTATTTATAAGACTTCAAAAATGCCAGGAAAAACGCATGCACAAAATGAACTTAAGAATTTGTTTAATACGTGTAAGGGTATGAGCACACGCTTACTAAAAAATATCTGAAAATACAGAGCTGATTTCAAGGGAAAACAGCTCCTGATTTTCAGCCGTTTTTTAAGCAAACTCGCGTTTTTCACTGCATTTTTTACGGCTGTTTTTGGAGCTGTTTTTTTATAGTAAATGGAAAACGGCACCAAAAACGTCTCAAGAAGTGACATGCACTTCTTTTTACGGGGCGTCTTTTTACGCGCTGTTTTTACAAAACGCTGTATTCATATCGGCTGTTTACCACCCGAAAAACGGCCTGAAAATAAGCCGTGTGAACATACCCTAAGATTGTAACATGCTCTTACCTTGTAGAACTAATTCAGACGCTGTGGAATTGCAGCAGATTTTTGGTGCAGATTCCTGTAAAAATTTAGAACTTTTCAGTACAATATTTATATATATATATATATATATATATATATATATATATATATATATATATTGTATTATATTGCAGCTTGTCTGAATGCTTCATTCTGAAATCTATAGGAAGCATAGAAGTGACAACATTTTAACAGAGAGTATATTAGAAGGTGTGTGCACCAGTATCTGGAATCAATTCCTTAGCTCTCAATGACAGTGTTCATCTGGATACCAGTTTTTTTTTTTTTACCTGCCAGCCATGAGCCACAAGAATCTATAAGGCACCTCTGTAAAATAAATATAGTAATGCCTTATACACACGAGCGTGTCTGATTTGCGTCTGGAAAAAATTTAACGTTTTTCATCCTTATGAATGGCCAGTTACCGACAACTGGAATAAAAACCTGTTAATATAACCTTGTGGGTTCCACTGTTTCTGAAGATGCAGGTGACCAACATGAGCAGCATAATTGCTACTACAAGGGTTGATAACAAGCTTTCCCCGATGTCTATATTGCAATATGACTAGTAATGCATAGCTAGGTAAAGATATATATATCGCCTGTTCCCGTATTCCTGCCTTTCTAGGAAGATATGACATTCGGCCATGTGTCCAGGGCCGGGAAAGGGGATATGTGAAGTAGGCCCCAGCCTAGGGGCACTATTTAACCTGTCCCTCACAAAAATACTAAATGCTGTAAAATTTCAAGCCCCAGTATGTCCTGAAGCCAAGTCCACTCCTACAAAACCCCCCGGTGGTAGAAATGGAGGCTGTGGTAGAGGTAACATTGTGCAATCCTTTGTTCAGATGCCCAAATGCCTTGTTCCATCACGATGACTCACAACTTCTCTTTGAGTTGTAATGGTTGTCAAGAGTGGCCATATTAGTCAATTTATCATTGTCGCAGCCATTATAAGTCAATGGGATCTGTTATAAAATAGTTGTCATGTCTGTCATAGCCCCTGTAAAAATGAAAGCTATGAAATCAATGTAAGCAAAGCCAAAAAAGTATAAAAAAATTATACTTCAGTGTGATTTGTCTGAAAACAAAAATACACATGAGAGGAGTCTCTCCTTTTTATCTATGATGGTATTTCCACTGTAGATTCTTTTTTGCTCCACTTTCCCAAACCCCCAATGTTAGACCTTTTTTTTTTACCCCTAAGCTGATTCTTTGAATTGATTCTTATGATCACACTGTTAGGCTACTAAGCAGATCGTATAGCTTCTGTGAGTAGATAATGACTTCATACTGTACCAGTAAATTTAGTTTTGTTTTAGGTGTGGTGCTGAGTAAAAGCTGGTTTACATATATATAAATATATAATTATACTTATGAATTTGACATGACCTATTTTTCAGTGTACAGTATGAACCGTATGAAATTGAAGGCATGCGGAGGTACATTATAGACCTCATGCACCTCTATGGCAAGTAAAAAACAGAGCTGTAATACATGTGCATGAGCCCTAAAATAATCGGTTTTGAGCAGTAAAAGTTTGTAGTGTAGGACATGCTTAAAATGTTTCTGGGTCATAATTTATAAACGCTAAAGTCATAGCTCGAGTCAATAGTAAATTGAGTATACAGACAGAAATGTAAAAAAGGGATGGAGGGTGGGCTCTAAATATTAAATCAATTATTAATTCTATTGGTAAGAGAGAAAGTAGATGGCAACAGGGTGGTTGGCACAGTTGAAACATAAAGACATAGGGGGAGATTTATTAAAACGAGTGCAAAAAAAGTCGAGCAATTGCCCAAAACAACCACTCAGATTCCAGCTCTCATTTTTCAGCAGCCAACTAATCCACTTTTTCTTTTTACTAGTCAAATCTTCTATATAGAATTGTGTTGGTAAAAACAGGCTAAGAGGTCCAACCCGTCTGTGATTTTATTGAATATTTTAAATTATTGTAGTTTGTCTTCTGCTGTGAACAATCTTCTTTGCCCTATGATGGATTTATGTCTATCCCGAGCACGCTTGAAATCACTTCTGATTTTTCCACTACATAATCATCAACTTGAATCTTGTTCCAAAGAACCACCACTTTAGTGCTCTTAGTAGAAAAAAAACCCACAACTTTTTAATGTTACTCCTTATCTTTCCCCCTTGTAGTTTGTAGATTATGTCCCTGCTCTTGAATTCAACATTTAGTGTTCCTCAAGACTTTCCTGATATGTTTTATGGTCCAGACTTTGCACCAGTCTTTGCCATCTTTAAAGTCTTAACTTTTATTGATATCTTTAGGTAGGTAAGGTCTCAAGAATTGAACACAGGTGTGACAAAGGGAACCTGTCACCAGCATTTCACCTATTGAACTCCACTTACCCCTTGATGGCCGCTGCTGTCAAGAGTTCATTGCCGTTATCCCCTCTCCTGAACTCCTCCTTCTACTGTAAATAACGGTCTGCAAACATTTTACGCCTTCTATGGTAATAATCCTTCAGTCTCGTTCGTTCCTCTTATGCCCTGCCCACCGCCGAAAACTGTCCTGCCCAGAATGCCAAAATCTTGTGTTAGATAGCGTGCATACGCCTGTCAAGTATGGTCAGACACCCTTCCCTGCTACGTCTGGGCCTCAAATCTAGTTACTGTGCATGCGCCGCTATGGTGTCCCGCTGTGCGCTCGTTTCAGAACAGGACATCAATGCTCAAGTGCGAAATTTCGTGTGTGCTGGGGGAGGCGAGGAGCTGTTAATCAAAAGTAAGGAGGCAGAGTTTATTAAGAAAGGCTTGAGGAATGAAGATATGACTTTTCAAAACAAAGATATGACTCTTTTATGCTCATTAGCATACGGTGCGGGAACACCAAAAAACGGAATACTAAAGCTTCAGAGCCTACTTAGAAGATAATTATAGGTTACATAGAAATTATTTTTCACCAATTTCCACCAGGTATTACTGGTTTAATAAGTGAAATACTGGTGACAGGTTCCCTTTAACTCTTTACAGTGGAATCAAGACCTTTCTCCTTCTCCTATACATGCGATGCCTACTAGTGTACTAGCTTTTTCGACTGCATTGGTAGTAACCGAGTTCAAATCTGACCGCAGCATCTCTTGATCATGCCAGTTTCTAAACATATTCCAAAATTATAGCCTTTGGTCAATTTGCTTAGTAAAGAATTAGCCCTATTGTATATGTACAGTTGTTTGTACACATCTCCCTTGGGTAGGGAATTACTGTGAGCCATATTTGGAAAGGAACTGTTGTCAGCACATATATTATATATACAGCACCACAGAATATGATTGAAATGTATACATACACAGTCGAGTCACATTATTATGACCACAAGCTAATATCCGGAGTAACCGCTGTGTGCAGCACTGACAGCAGCTAGATGGGCTGGGAGTGACTCAATGAGGTGCTGGTAGGTTGTCTCCGGTATCTGGAGCCATGCTGACTGCAGAGCATCCCATATTTGCTGGAGGGTGTGCGGGGGAGGATTGAAAGAGCGGACAAGACGATCGAGGTGGTCCCACAGATGCTCAATTGGATTTAAGTCTGGCGAATCAGGGGGCCAGGGAAGTACTCGGAGCCCTTGCTCTTCCAACCACTGTCGGACATTTCTAGCCATGTGACATGTCGCATTGTTTTGCTGGAAGATTCCATCTGCCCCAGGGAAGACAAACAGCATGTATGGGTGGATGTGATCTGCAACGATGGTTTCATACCCAAATCGCTTCAGACTGCCTTCCACATGGATGAGTGTGCCAAGAAAATGCCATGAAAACATTCCCCAGACCATAACGCTGTCGACACCAACTTGTGTTCTTCCAGCAATGGTTGCAGGGTGTTTGTTGTCTGATGTTTCTCACCTGACACGCTAACGAACGTACATCCGTTCGGTGAAGCAGAAAACGTGACTCATCGGAGAAGGAAAATCTTTGCCAATCATCGGTGGTCCAATGCCGATACTGCCATGCAAATGAAAGCCTTTTTTCCGATGAACCTTTGTTAGCTTAGGAGCAGTGACCACCTGTCTGCTTCGGAGCCCCATACGCAGCAGGGTTCGCAGAACTGTTGTTTTAGACACAAGTCTGGTAGCCCTCTGGTTGATTTTCACGGTGAGCTGCTTCACTGTAGCGTGCCGTTCGGCCCTCGTGCACCTTCGTAGCCGATGTTCACCTCTCACATTAATGGCACGTGGTGCTCCGCAGTTTCCACGTCGGTTATTCCCAATGGTGCCATTTGTCCACTCACGATACACTTTTGCCACAGCAGCATGCGAACAGTTCACAAACTGCGCTGTTTGAGAAATACTGCCACCCTTGGCCCGAAAACCAATAATCATCCCTTTTTGCAACTCTGATAAAACGCCCCTTTTACCCAGGACAACAATGAGTGACGGGTCTTTAGACAGCCTATTGCACACCTTATAAACCCACCAAGCCAGTCCAGGACACATCACTTCCTTCATGGGCTACACACTGCCAACGTCGAAAGTAGGAGGTGGTCATAATAATGTGACTCGACTGTGTATAATGCAGTACTGAATTCTGAGGTTCCTTCTTATAGCTACAACCTGTACACAAATAGAATGTCCCATATCTAGTAAATATATAAATAACAGCGTGGAGCAACACTTATCAAAATTAATTTCCTAATATACAGCTATTAGCAGATAAGCTCCATATCCGAAACAGCGCTATCTGACATTTCCACTCTGGTACCTATAGGAATTCTAAATTGTATCGGTGTCCATCCTATACCAACTAAAGACTACTGGCAGCAGGCTACTGAAATATCTATTTTCTTCATTGCCTCCCTAAAGTCTTTATATTTGTAAAACGGACATATCAATCACATGGGTATCAAGATTGGTTTATTGAGGTGCATTGACAGTATTCATTTAAGACACAGGACCATGTAATTCCTGATTTCTTCATTAAAGGATGAATATCATGATAACCACACACGTGTATTATACAGATATATGTTTTTGGATTCTTCATGTTACTCACAGTCATAGCATCTTGCATGGCCAACCAACATACACGGTTCATTATCATCCCTTCATTATGATGACTATCTTACAACAAGCCCCGAACTTGCCCTAAATTGTTGATGTTGATTTTGGCATTACTCATGCCAATACGTTCTGTTTGGCTTTAGGCGTGGTGCAGTTTTGTCTCTGGGTGTATTAGATTATATGAGGATATATACTGTATAATTATATTTATCTTTGCTCGATAACTGGTTCTACCGATCCTGCAAGTCAGCAATACACGGAACATCTAGTCTGTAGGTGGAGTTAATTCTCACTTCCATTGAAGATAACTAGTAATGTAAAGGGAGAATGCTTTGTGCCAGTGATGTTTAGGAAGAATGTCCTAGTAGAAAGTGTTCTACAAGAAAACATGTATTTCTAGGACTCATTCCCATTTTAATATATATATTGAGAATTTACATATATGTGGATGCCAATGATATGAATTGTGCTTTTTTTTCACTGAATGGTCACTACAAATGGGGATATTATTTTGTTAAAAAATAACCTTAAATATTTTATTTATAAAAAGCTTAATTAATGGTGATACAAATATATTAATATATATGACAGCCTTGTACTTTCGCACATTGCATTGACTTAGGTACTATAAGCTGGATCAGATGAAGCTTGCATATGACACATAATCATTAATTTCCCTTGGGAGCGATCATTTCAAACCATAAATCCACCTACATTAATTTTGTAGTAGTAACCTATCCCTATTACCTACTTGACTGGAGGGTCGTATCACTTCTATGATTTGAAATGTAATTCCCTCTTGGTTATCCACATGTATTTCTCGCATGTGCTGTGCTAAGCACGTATCTTCCTCCCTTCGTATAGTTCTGATATGGTCCAAAATCCTTAGGCCTCATTCACACGGCAGGGTTTCCCGGCCGGGTGCCGGCCGTTCATAAATCGGCCGGCACCCGGCTGCATTAGGAATAATAGACCCCTAATGGGGCTATTCACACGACCGATTCTTTGACGGCCGGGAAAACCGGCCATCAAAAAATAGGACATGCTCTATCTTCGCCCGGGTACCCGGCCGCCCGGCTCCCATAGAAGTCTATGGGGCCGGGTATTACATGGCCATCACCGGGATGTGTCACGAGTGATGGCCGGGTTTTCCGGCGCTTGCGCTCTATCTCCTCCTCCTCACAGCGCAGAGTGCATGTGAGGAGGAGGAGTTGATGCCATTCTGACGAATGGCATCGCTGTACACTGTGTGGCAGGGCCGGGGTGTACAGCAGGTGGAAGGGAGCGCTGCGCTGGCTCCCTTCTCCTGCTTGTTTTAAAAGCACCCTGGCCAAGCGACACCTTCGATGGCGCCGCTAGCAGCTGCAGCTGCTGCTGCTGCGGCTGCTACTACTGTAGCGACGCCACTATAGCAGAGCGGGGAGGTATCTCCCCGCTCTGCTATGTGCTAGCCGCACTTTAGCTCCTTGAAGGAGCGGAATCCCCGTGTTTTCGGGGATTCCGCTCCTGGACAGAGCGCTTGATGTCTCTGTCCATATCTGGGCAGTGACATCAGGGGAAACTCCTGAAGCGGAATCCCCGAACACATGGGGATTCCCCTTCAGGAGTTGCCGCTGATGTCACTGTCCAGATCTGCCCGGCCCGGCACAGATGCAAAACTTAATGCAAACCGGCCGATTTTACCGGCCGACACTCGGGCTCGGGAACGACCCGGTCGTGTGAATCCCGCCTTATCCGAAACTCTCGAATTGTTTTCCCAACGTCATTTTGTGGGCAAGCACATGTAGCCATGTACATGACCCCTTAGGTTTTACAATTCCCAAATTCCCTATTTTTATATACTTGTCCTGTGGTGGCACCAGTAAATGTATTTCTTCTGTAGTACTTGCATGCCTTACAGGAACCACACTTAAAAGTACCCACCGGTTTGGTGGAAAGCCATGTTGATGGGGGTTGAATTTAGTTAAAGTGGCTACGCACTAGACAATCTTGGAGATTTTTTTTCCGTCTAAAAGTTATTAGTGGGTATGGGGCAACTGCCTTATTCAGATCTTTATCTTCAGTTAGAATCCCCCAAAATTTCCAGAAGATGTCCCTAATCTCCTTGTGTCTATTATCAAATGTGCTCACCATTCTAATCAGTCATGGTGTCTCAACCTCCTTTGACTTTTTAGGTATTAGAAAATTTGTTCTGTTCTCAGACAATGCATGATGGTATGCGTCCCTTAGGACCCTGTTTGGATAGCCTCGAAATATGCCTGAAAATCTGTAGCTAAACGCCTACAAACATCTGCGTATTGAATTCAATGGGACAAACAGCGTTACGTTCAGACGGGGCGTTTTTTTACACCGCCGTTTTAAAAAATGTCTAATGGGTCCAACAGGTTTTTCTGATAAAAAAAGAACAAGCGTAAGTGTGAACAGAGCGTTTGGCATTAGCTCTTTTCCTTCAGGATTTTGTGCAATGTAGAATGCTGCATTATTCGATCTGTTAAAAAAGCCAAAACCTGACAGATCCAATATAAAAGATATGTCATATATCCTGTAAATACAGTAGCCATGAAACCTGTCTGAGCGAGCCTTAAACTCTATTCACATTAGGGTCATGTCTTTTGTACTTAACATGTAATGTTCCATCATGTATCTGATCTTGCTTGACGGCAAGAATAACGCTGGGGGAGGCGAGGAGCTGTTAATCAAAAGTAAGGAGGCAGAGTTTATTAAGAAAGGCTTGAGGAATGAAGATATGACTTTTCAAAACAAAGATATGACTCTTTTATGCTCATTAGCATACGGTGCGGGAACACCAAAAAACGGAATACTAAAGCTTCAGAGCCTACTTAGAAGATAATTATAGGTTACATAGAAATTATTTTTCACCAATTTCCACCAGGTATTACTGGTTTAATAAGTGAAATACTGGTGACAGGTTCCCTTTAACTCTTTACAGTGGAATCAAGACCTTTCTCCTTCTCCTATACATGCGATGCCTACTAGTGTACTAGCTTTTTCGACTGCATTGGTAGTAACCGAGTTCAAATCTGACCGCAGCATCTCTTGATCATGCCAGTTTCTAAACATATTCCAAAATTATAGCCTTTGGTCAATTTGCTTAGTAAAGAATTAGCCCTATTGTATATGTACAGTTGTTTGTACACATCTCCCTTGGGTAGGGAATTACTGTGAGCCATATTTGGAAAGGAACTGTTGTCAGCACATATATTATATATACAGCACCACAGAATATGATTGAAATGTATACATACACAGTCGAGTCACATTATTATGACCACAAGCTAATATCCGGAGTAACCGCTGTGTGCAGCACTGACAGCAGCTAGATGGGCTGGGAGTGACTCAATGAGGTGCTGGTAGGTTGTCTCCGGTATCTGGAGCCATGCTGACTGCAGAGCATCCCATATTTGCTGGAGGGTGTGCGGGGGAGGATTGAAAGAGCGGACAAGACGATCGAGGTGGTCCCACAGATGCTCAATTGGATTTAAGTCTGGCGAATCAGGGGGCCAGGGAAGTACTCGGAGCCCTTGCTCTTCCAACCACTGTCGGACATTTCTAGCCATGTGACATGTCGCATTGTTTTGCTGGAAGATTCCATCTGCCCCAGGGAAGACAAACAGCATGTATGGGTGGATGTGATCTGCAACGATGGTTTCATACCCAAATCGCTTCAGACTGCCTTCCACATGGATGAGTGTGCCAAGAAAATGCCATGAAAACATTCCCCAGACCATAACGCTGTCGACACCAACTTGTGTTCTTCCAGCAATGGTTGCAGGGTGTTTGTTGTCTGATGTTTCTCACCTGACACGCTAACGAACGTACATCCGTTCGGTGAAGCAGAAAACGTGACTCATCGGAGAAGGAAAATCTTTGCCAATCATCGGTGGTCCAATGCCGATACTGCCATGCAAATGAAAGCCTTTTTTCCGATGAACCTTTGTTAGCTTAGGAGCAGTGACCACCTGTCTGCTTCGGAGCCCCATACGCAGCAGGGTTCGCAGAACTGTTGTTTTAGACACAAGTCTGGTAGCCCTCTGGTTGATTTTCACGGTGAGCTGCTTCACTGTAGCGTGCCGTTCGGCCCTCGTGCACCTTCGTAGCCGATGTTCACCTCTCACATTAATGGCACGTGGTGCTCCGCAGTTTCCACGTCGGTTATTCCCAATGGTGCCATTTGTCCACTCACGATACACTTTTGCCACAGCAGCATGCGAACAGTTCACAAACTGCGCTGTTTGAGAAATACTGCCACCCTTGGCCCGAAAACCAATAATCATCCCTTTTTGCAACTCTGATAAAACGCCCCTTTTACCCAGGACAACAATGAGTGACGGGTCTTTAGACAGCCTATTGCACACCTTATAAACCCACCAAGCCAGTCCAGGACACATCACTTCCTTCATGGGCTACACACTGCCAACGTCGAAAGTAGGAGGTGGTCATAATAATGTGACTCGACTGTGTATAATGCAGTACTGAATTCTGAGGTTCCTTCTTATAGCTACAACCTGTACACAAATAGAATGTCCCATATCTAGTAAATATATAAATAACAGCGTGGAGCAACACTTATCAAAATTAATTTCCTAATATACAGCTATTAGCAGATAAGCTCCATATCCGAAACAGCGCTATCTGACATTTCCACTCTGGTACCTATAGGAATTCTAAATTGTATCGGTGTCCATCCTATACCAACTAAAGACTACTGGCAGCAGGCTACTGAAATATCTATTTTCTTCATTGCCTCCCTAAAGTCTTTATATTTGTAAAACGGACATATCAATCACATGGGTATCAAGATTGGTTTATTGAGGTGCATTGACAGTATTCATTTAAGACACAGGACCATGTAATTCCTGATTTCTTCATTAAAGGATGAATATCATGATAACCACACACGTGTATTATACAGATATATGTTTTTGGATTCTTCATGTTACTCACAGTCATAGCATCTTGCATGGCCAACCAACATACACGGTTCATTATCATCCCTTCATTATAAATACAGTAGCCATGAAACCTGTCTGAGCGAGCCTTAAACTCTATTCACATTAGGGTCATGTCTTTTGTACTTAACATGTAATGTTCCATCATGTATCTGATCTTGCTTGACGGCAAGAATAACGCTGCAAACGATGCTATTTTTGCCGCCACATCACAATCAAAACCCAATTCAGCGCTGATCTGAAGAAATACTAATTTACATTTAGACATGTTTTAGTGATGAGTTAGGCTGCGTACACATCTGAGTCAGGGCTCCGTTCCGACGTTCCGTCGAAACGGAGCCCTTACTGACACAAACGGCAGCCAATGGTGACCGATCCGGTGCCAATGGTTTCTCCACATGCTGTTGAACATTTTCCGCACATAAAACAGAGCATACTGCAGATTTGCTACTTCTATTCCGGATGTTCACTGTCGATTTCACCCTTTTCAATGCAAAAGGGGTGAAATCCGCTGTGTTTGGGAACCCTTAGGTAAGGTTCCCGCGGGTCGGATACGCTGCGTAAAAACTGTGCCCCTAAGTTGCGACCGGGCCCCTAAGCCTGTGGTGCCCACAGGGCCCCCGTTGCCACACAGGGCACTAATGATTAAATAAATTCTCTGTGCCGTGACGCCGGCACTACCTAGTTACGGGCAGGTCTCCTTAGACGTCACGGGCACATGGTACACTAAGTGTACCATGTGACCATGACATCATGTGAGGGGCGTTCCAGCCAGCGTGGAAGAGCCGGTGCGGAAGATCCTGGAATACTCCAGGTGAGCTGCAGAGGGGGGGGGGGGGGCCCGTAATGTATTGTGTTGTGCTGACTGTGTTTGCGGTGGAGAGGGGGGCCATTAAATTACACTCCCCTCTCCCCACCACAAACTGCACAATACATTAAAAACTGAGGGTCGCAATCCCCTGGGATCATGTGAAGACCTCCGGGGGGGTCGCGAGTCACTCACCGAGGTCTCGGTTCCATTCGATGCTGGAGCAAAGAGCTGACGACTCCTTGCTCCAGCATTCACTGTGCCCTGAGCCATGAGCGGCTCGACGCAGACAGGCGCAATCTAGTGACATCATCGCACCAGTCTGCGCGGAGTCACTCATAGCACAGACCAAAGGAGGAGAAGGATATCCTCCACCCGGTGTGGGAATGGGGATAAGTAAGTAATTTTATTATGTTTCTAGTATGCACATATGTCAGCATTATACTGTATGGGGGGCTGATATGGGGGCATTATACTTTATGTGGGCAGCTATGGGGGAATTATACTGTATGGGGGCATTATACTGTATGGGGCAGCTATGGGGAGCATTATACTGTATGGGTCATTATACTGTGTGAGGGCAGCTATGGGGACATTATAATGTGTGGGGCAGATATGGGGAGCATTATACTGGGGGAGCAGCTATGGGGAGCATTATACTGTATGGGAGCAGCTATGTGGAGAATTATACCGTGGGGGGGCAGCTATGGGAGCATAATACCGTATGGGGGCAGCTATGGGGAGCATTATACTGTGTGGGGGCAGCTATGGGGAGCATTATACTGTATGTGGGCAGCTATGTGGAGCATTATACTGTATGGGGGCAGCTATGGGGAGCATTATACTGTATGGGGGCAGCTATGTGGAGCATTATACTGTGGGGGCAGCTATGGGGAGCATTATACTGTGTGGGGGCAGCTATGGGGAGCATTATACTGTGTGGGGGCAGCTATGGGGAGCATTATACTGTATGTGGGCAGCTATGTGGAGCATTATACTGTATGGGGGCAGCTATGTGGAGCATTATACTGTATGGGGGCAGCTATGTGGAGCATTATACTGTGGGGGCAGCTATGGGAGCATTATACTGTGGATGCAACAATGGGGGGCATTATACTGTGGGGGTATCCATGGGGGCTGTTGGGCAAGGTGGCTGGGCATAGGCACGTGCAGGGGTCTGGTGGTGTTGGGGAGGGGTAGGGGGGCCCCAGCTGAATTCTTGCACCAGGGCCCATGAGCCTTTAGCTACGTCCCTGATTGGAACCATAATTTTTCCTTGGTGCTTACTGTTAACTTGTTGCTTAAGGTGTAGATTCATCTTTGGTAAAACACCAAAAATCTACAAAAAATGTCATACTAGCAATAATCTAATATAACACAGGGAGCATTGAATTGCCAGGGCACAATGGAATCCCTACCAATCTGACATATCCAATTTATATAAACTATAAATGTCTATAGTAGGAAGAAGCCATTACAGCCTTTAACATTTCACCTATCCGCATATGAACATCACCTCACCACAGGATGAATGTTGGGACCCCCACCGATAGTCAACTGTCCTTCCCCACCAGCATATCATTATTGTATAGAGCTGTGGCCACCGCCACTCCATACATCTCTGGGAGATACAGGAACAGCCATGAATCATGATTAATTGGTGGAAAAAGGTTCATTTGTTCCCTAACAATTTAATACAGGTTTTCTAATGCAAATGGACCACGCGCAAATTACACACTGTATATCCTGTGCACATACATACGTGGTCATATAACATAAATAACAAGCAGAGCTGTATTTACACATATACAAACTAGTTAAGCAGATAGAATTAGGAGGAAGCTCGAACATTTACTTCTTTTATTATTCTTGTAATCCTGTAATTACCTGGTTTGTGCACTGGGGGCTCAAATGCCCCAACTGTTCGTGCAACATCGGGCTTGTCCACACGTAATGGAATGGCTGCAGAAGATTTCTGCAGCAATTCCACAGAGAGTAACAGAAATTCCGCTTCGGAAAAAACGCACCATTTCCTGCGTTTTTTTTACTGCAGACAAGGGTGCGGATTTTGCTGCGTTTTTCTCAATGTTGGGAGATGGTGGCATCTCCTCTGAAAAACGCAGCAATTCAGTCCACTTTCCACAGCAGCAATTGACATGTTGCGGTACGATAAATATGCACCGCAGGACAATTTCTGGTCGGAAATTTTACGCAGCATTTGCATGAGATTTGTTAAATCTCACCCACTTTGCTGCTGCTGTATTCTGCTGCGTATTTTCCGTACACGATACTGGACGGAAAATACGCAGCAATTCCGCTACGTGTGGACAAGCCCAAAGCTACGTAAACTTGTGCCATCAATTAAAAAAAAATGTATCCTTTACTTACAATACACACAGACAGCATTCTTATCTGAAAGTGAGGGCTGGTGTGACACAAGCTATGAATATACAGTGGGGCATATTTACTAAGCTGTCCAAAACTTAGACCAGGCAGTCAGAAGATGCGTCTTGCTAGACATGATAAACTGTTTTCTCTTCCTTAGGGCTCATTTACACGAGCGTGTGCGTTTTGCGCACGCAAAAAACGCGGCATTTTGCGTGCGCAAAAGGCACTTAATAGCTCCGTGTCTCATCAGATAAGATGTGCGGCTGCGTGATATTCGCGCAGCAGCCATCATTATGACACTCCGTTTGGATGTTTGTAAACAGAAAAGCACGTGGTGGTTTTCTGTTTCTAAACATACTTTTGACTGCTGTTGCGTGAATCACGCGCATCCCACGGAAGTGCTTCCGTGAGGTGTGCGTGATTTTCACGCACCCATTGACTTCAATGGGTGCGTGATGCGCGAACAACGCAGAAATATAAGACCTGTCGCGAGTTTTTTGCAACGGACTCACGTTGCGCAAAAATCACGGACTGTCTGCACGGCCCCATAGACTAACATAGGTCCGTACGACACTCGTGAAAATCACGCGCGTTGCACGGACGTATATCACGCTCGTGTAAATGAGCCCTTATACCGACTCTTGTTTGGCTTTGCTTTAATTTGGCACACATTGGCAGATTTTAAGCCATGCCCCTTACCCCAAACCCCTTTTCTAGACACTTTCTAAAAGTGGCCCAGTAGTAAATCTGCTCATTTTGTGGGTTAAAACAAGAAAATTTTAAAATGGATCTCTAATGAGACAGGTGAACTCTAAAGAGAGGCATCTACAAGATGACAATTAACGCTTTCTGGGCGCAGATTATTTTGGAACAAACAAAGCAGTGATTTCTTTAGTTTTTTTTGTTTTTCAATTTTGTGACACCATACCTTTTTTTTCAGTCAAAGTGGATAAAAGGGGGTAAAAGGGCGCTTTTTTTTTTTTTTTTTTTTTTTGCGGGACAAGATGTATTTTTTAATGGCACCATTTTGGGGTACATATAATGTATTGTATAACTTTTATTAACTTTTTCTCTAAGGACATGTGCAGGGGGTCTTAATTATGTAATATAATTTGAACTAAAAAGCAGATATAACCTTGAATACGCACAAACAATCATCCTAGGCTTCATTCACATCTGCGTCAGGGCTCCGTTCCGATGTTCCTTCGGATCTTTCCGTCAGAACGAGCCCTGACTGACACAAACGGAAACTATATGTTTCCGTTTCCAACACCATTGGTGACGGATCCGGTGCCAATGGTTTCCGTTCGTCTCGGTTGTGCAAGGGTTCCGTCGTTTTGACGGAATGAATAGCGTAGTCTTCAAAATTAACAAAGCATCTAATAAGCAGCACGTTTTATTTATTTATTTTTTTAGAAAATCTATAAATGTATCAATACATAAACAAATGTTAAAAAGCAAAGTAATTCCTCCCTTTAATCTCTTACTCACTCTTGATCCCCCTATTTTTCATATTACCATAAAAACTAAGAAATATATAAATAATACTAAGCAATTTTTTCATTGTCACATTTCAAAGGCCATCAATTTTTATTTTTCTCTAGACATAGCTGTAAGGTCTTGTTTTGTGTGGGACAAGTTATATTTTTTTAATGGCACCATTTTGAGGTACATAAGATTTATTGATTAACTTTTATTAACTTATTTTCTGAGGTAATGGAAAAAAACAAAAATTCTGCCATTATTTTTTTGCATTTTGATCGATATTGCGAACTTATTTTATCTTTTTACAGCATTCACTTTGCACGTTAAATAATTTAATAGTTTTATAGTTTGGGCCTTTACGGACCCAGTAATACTAATTAGGTCTAGTTTTTTTAACTTTTTTTTTTTTTTTTTATCATAGTAAAGTGTATTTTTCATTTTTTTTATTTGGAATTGTTCATTTATTTATTCTTAACTTTATTAAACTATTTTTTGCATTTTTTTTTTTATTCCACTATGGGAACTTATTATGCGATTTTCTATATTGCAGTGTATTATGCCTGTCAGTGTAAAACTGACAGGCATTCTTATGAGGCCTATTAGGCAAACACACACTGATGGCAGACCAGGGGACCTTTGTTATGCCCCCGGCTGCCATGGAAACCATCGGTACCCTGTGGTAACATCGTTGGGGTACCGATGGGGTAACAGAGGGAGCCCCATTCTCTGAAACCACTTAGATGCCACGGACGCTATTAAACACGGCATGTTAGGGAGTGAAACGGCTGGGATCAGAAGCTTTTAGACAGTTCGACACCCGCTCTAGCTGACCCTGGACACCCATGTAGGGCTTATGACACAGTTCCGTGAAAAGGCAGAGCTGTGGCATATGTACCCTTAATAACCGCGGTGAAAAGCCATATGGGCGGTTCTTAAGGGGTTAAAAAACACAATACATATCTTTAGCATTCTCTGTTTAGTACTCTGGTATACTATAGCTCATGTCACATTAGCCTGAATCTATCTTAGTGCTTGTTTCATATTGTAACTAGTAGTAACAGTTTAGCATCTCTTCTTTCTTGTAGACCATTCTGAACTTCACCATTGAGTATGTCATTCCACTTCATTCTGGTCAAAATTTTTATATTTTCTTTTGAAGAAACCACACTGTAAGAAACAAGGTCAAATATTAATCAGAAATCACATTAATAATACACAGTTAGGCCCCATGCACACAACCCTAATTTTGATCCACAATTACGCATCAAAATACTGATTCATTAATTTCTATGGCCTACGGACACCTTCCCATATATTTACGGGTGTGTGTCCGGGCAGTAGAAATGACCCGCAAAAAATAGGACATGTCCTATTTTATGATTTTGCGGACCATGCTCCTATACTTTATAATGTGAGCACAGACCACAAATGCGGGTGATAGTCTGCGGCCCTCAGTGCCCGTAATCATGGACCGTGCACATGGCTAAGGCCGTGTGCAGGGCGCCTATATCAGGTAATATAATTTGAACAAAAAAGCAGGTATGACCTTGAATACACACAAACAATCATCTAAGGGTGTGTTCACATCAGCGTTTCTTTCCGCTGAGGGGTTCCATCTGAGGTTTTGACAGGGTTCCGACGGAACCCTTTCACAATGGTGACAAACAGAAACCATTAGGGCCTGTTCACATCACCGTTCGCTTTCCGTTCCGGGAATCCGTCTGAGGTTTCCGTCGGGTGAACCCCGCAACGGAAAGTGAAAGTGAAACCACAGCTTCCGTTTCAGTCACCATTGATATCAATGGTGACAGAAACATCGCTAATGGTTTCCGTTCATCACCATTCCGGCAGATTTCAGTTTTTCCGACGGAATCAATAGCGCAGTCGACTCCGCTATTGAATAGGCCGTTAAAACAGAAACCTGCCGGAATGGTGATGAACGGAAACCATTAGCGATGTTTCCGTCACCATTGATATCAATGGTGACTGAAACGGAAGCTGTGGTTTCACTTTTACTTTCTGTTGCGGGGTTCACCCGACGGAAACGTCCGACGGAACCCCGGAACGAAAAGCGAACGTTGATGTGAACAGGCCCTTAGCTAGGTTTCCGTCACCATTGAGTTCAAGGTTTCCGTCACCATTGAGCTAAGTTTTCAGTTTGCCTTTTCGTTGGGGGGTTAACCCGACTGAAACCTCAGACTGAACCCCTCAGCGGAAAGGCACATTTTTTTGTCTTCAAACTGAACAAAGCATCTAAAAAGCAGCATGATTTTTTTTTTTTTTTTAAATCTATAATGTATGAATACATAGACATATTTAAAAAGTTTAATAATTCATCCCTTCAGGGCCAAGCTTATTTTGGCCTTCAGGACCTGCCCCATTTATTTATTCTGACATGCGTCACTTTATTTAGTAATAACTTTGGAATGCTTTTACCTATCCAAGCGATTCTGAGATTGTTTTCTCATGACATATTGGACTTTATGTTAGTGGAAAAATGTGGTCAATAAAGTCATTGCTTATTTGTGAAAACACCAAAATATAGAGAAAATTAGCAAAAATTACCATTTTTCTAAATTTAAATGTATCTGTTTGTAAAACAGATAGTAATACCACCCAAAATAGTTGCTAATTAACATCCCCCATATGTCTACTTTAGATTGGCATACATTTTTGAATTTCTTACATTTTCAAGAAAATGTCAAAAGGCTATTTTTTCAGGGACCAGTTCAGTTCTGAGGTGGTTTTGAGGGACCCATATATTTGAAACACCCATAAAAAACCTCATTTTAAAACCTGCACCCCTCAAAGTATTCAAAATAGCATTCAGAAAGTGTTTTAACCCTTCAGGTGTTTCACAGGAATTAAAGCAAAGTAGAAGTGAAATCTACAAAATTTATTGTTTTTGCCAAAATTCATTTGTAATAAAAAAAATTCTGAAAGTTTTACCAGAGAGAAGCAACTCAATATTTATTGCCCAGATTCTGCAGTTTTTAGAAATATCCCACATGTGTCCCTAGTGTGGTAATGGACTGAAGCACCAGCCTCCGAAGCAAAGGAGCACCTAGAGGATTTTGTGGCCTCCTTTTTTTTAGAATATATTTTAGGCACCATGTCAGGTTTGAAGAGTTCTTGTGGTGCCAAAATAGTGGAAACCCCCCAAAAATGACCATATTTTACACCCCTCAAGGAGTGTATCTACGGCTATAGTTAGCATTTTGACCCCACAGTTTTTGCTAACTTTATTTGAACTAGTCTACAAAAATGAAAATATATATTTTTTCTGAAAAAACATAGAATTTTCTAATATTTACAAGGGATAAATGAGAAAAAGCACATCAACATTTGTAAAGCAATTTCTCCCAATTACGGCAATACCCCATAAGTGATAATAAACTGCTATTTGGACCCACAGCAGGGCTCAGAAGGTAAGGAGCGCCATTTGGATTTGGGAGCACAGATTTTGCTGAAATTGTTTTACGTGTGCAATGCACTGAATGGGTCAAAACAGTGGAAACCACCCAAAAGTTACCCCATTTTGGAAACAACACCCTCAAGGAATTTTTCTAGGGGTATAGTTAGCATTTTGACCCCACAGTTGTTTTTGCTGAATTTATTGGAATTAGTCTGTGAAGATGAAAATCTACTTCTTTTCTGAAAAAACATAGAATGTTCTAATTTTTACAAGGAATAAAGGAGAAAAAGCACCCCAACATTTGTAAATCAATTTCTCCCGAGTACGGCAATACCCCATATGTGGTCATAAACTGCTGTTTGGACACATCGCAGGGCTTAGAATGGCGGGAGCACTACTAGGCATGCAGACTTTGCCTGATTGGTTTTTAGGCGCCATGTCATATTGGCAATGCCCCTGAGGTACCAGTACAGTACAAAGCCCTTGAGAAGTGACTCCACTTTGGAAACTACACCTCTCAGGGCATTCATCTAGGGGTGTAGTGAGCATATTGATCCCACAGGTGTTTTGTTGATTTTATTAGAATTAGGCAGTGAAAAATGTATTTTTTTCAAAAAATATGTAGTTTTAGCTTCCAATTTTTTTTATGAGGGTTAATAGGAGAAAAAACAACACACAATATGTTACACATTTTCTCTCGATTACGGCAATACTCCATGTGTGGCCCTAAACTGCTGTTTGGGCACATGGCAGAGCTCATAATAGAAGGAGCGCCTTTTGGCTTTTATAACACAGATTTTGCTGGATTGGTGTATGGATGCCATGTCGTGTTTGCAGAGCCCCTGAGGTACCAGAGTACAGTAGCAACCCCTGAGAAGGGACTTCGTTTTGGAAACTACACCCCTCATGGCATTTATCATTTGCCTGGACATATGACAGGGCTTAGAAGTGAAAGAGCACAATGCGCATTTGAGGCCTATTTTGGTGATTTTCGAAGCATTGGCCCACAATCGCCGGGCTCTGAGGTCAAATAGTAAAACAAACTCCTAAGTAGTGACCTCTATTTTGAAAACTGCACCCCTAAAGGCATTTTTTAAGGGGTGCAGTGAGCATTTTGACCCCACGCTCCGCGTATGATGCAAAGTGAAAATTGCAATTTTCCACTGATATGCCATTTTAGTGCCCAATATGTGGTGTCCAGTTTGTGCCACTGTCAACAAATATCTTATAAACTGTGGGTTCTCTTGGATATGGCGATGCCATATATGTGGACATAAACTGATGTTTAGGCACACGGTAGGGCTCATAAGAGAGTGAGCGCCATTTGGATTTTGGAGCGCATATTTAGCTTGGTAGTTCTGTTTGGGGTTTTACTAGTATTTCAGTTTATAATGTGGGGGCAAATGTAATCTGTGCAGGGCACATCAGGGCATGATAAGAGGGTATAATAATGGGGTAAATAAATAATAATCCGCAGATATGTGGCCAGTGTCGCACTGATAAATGGTGCCCAATCTTAACCCCCTTTTGGAACACTCTGCACATTTTGTGTCACCATATTCTGAGAGCCAGAACTTTTTTATTTTCTCTCCACTGAAGCTGTGTGAGGGCTTATTTGTTACGGGACAATCTGTAGTTTTCATTGGTACCATTTTGGGGTACATGTGATTTTTTGATCTCTTTTTATTAAATTTTTGGGCAAGCAAGGTGCAAGTCTTTTTTTTTTTTACGGCGTTTACCATGCGCTATAAATGACATTTTTACTTTATTTTGTGGGTCGATACGATTATGGCGATACCATATGTAAATTGTTTTTTTTTTTAATTTACAGCGTTTGCACAACAAAATAATTTTTTTTCTTAAATATTATTTTTTTTGTGCCACCATATTCTGAGAGCCATACGTTTAGTCTTTTTCTGCCAAAAAAGCTTGTTTTTTGCGAGACGAGCTGTAGTTTTTATTGTTACAATCTTGGGGTACATGCAACATTTTGATCACTTTTTATTCTGTTGTGGGTGGGGTGGCGACCAAAAAACAGAGATTCTGGAATTGTTTTTTATTTTTTACGGTGTTCATCGTGCAAGGAAAATAACGTGATATCTTTATAGTTTGGGTTGTTACAGACGCGGCGATACCAAATCTGTGTACTTTTTAATGTTTTTTCCTATAATAAAAAACGTATTATGGGAAAAAAGGCAGTTATTGCTTTTTTAACGTGAAACTTTTTTACTTATTTACATGTTTATTAACTTTCTTTAAACAATTTTTTTGTCCCACTAGGGGAATTGAAGACATTAAGCCTTGATCGCTATTCGAATACACTGCACTACCTACATAGTGCAGTATATTAGAGCTGTCAGCTATTCACCGACAGCAAGCCTATTAGGCGTCGACTGCGGGCGAGGTCTAGTAGGCTTCCATACTATGCGGACCAGGAGGCCATTGTTAGACCTCCCATTGCCATAGCAACAATCGGCACCTCCGCGGTTTCCATAGCAACCATCGGGTGCGAGCCAACCACCTAGATGCAGCGATCGCTTCTGATCACTGCATCTAAGGGGGTAATCGGCCGGATCGGAGGCTAGCTCCGGTCCTGGCCATTACATCAGTGTCAGCTGTAACGAACAGCTGACACCCACAGATGATGGCACAGGTTTAGCTCCTGAGCCTGCGCCATCTACTTAGGCCTGATAGTAAGCGTTTTAGGACCTGCCCCCAGATGGGCCCTAAAAGGCTTTCGTGCTTGGCAGACCTGGAGGCTGTTGTTAGGCGTCCAGTTGCCATAGCAACTACCTGGGCAACCGCGGCACAGGGGTGCCAACAGGCTAGGAACCACCTAGATGCAGTGATCGCTTTTGATCACTGCATCTAAGGGGTTAATCATCAGGATCAGAGGCTACCTCCGGTCCTGGCCATTACAGCAGGATTTCAGCTGTAATATACATCTGACACTCGCTGGTGATAGCGCTGGCTCAGCCTCTGAGCCCGCTCAATCACCATCATATACAGTTATGTGAGAAGGCGCTAACACATTAGTGCTGATGACATAACTGTACGAGATTGGGCTGGAAGGGGTTAATCTTACTCTTTCTAGATCCGCTTATTTTTCATATTGCCATTAAAACTAAGAAATATATAAATAATACTTCTCTATGTATCCCAGAAGATAAGCAATTTCTCTCTCCTTCTTCCAAACCTGTAAGGCAACTGGCTGCAGAAGGAGCCCTCCCCCACTGTTCTGTCTGCAATAAGAGACCAAGCCACCTCAGCTATATGCCAGCTGAAAATGGGAGAGATAATGAAGAAATTAACCACCAGACGAAGGCTTTGGGCCAAAACGCGCATCGGGGTGGGACGCCAGGCAGGTTCTTCTCTTCCTTCACTAATGGGTAAGATGTTCCTAGGCATAATATTCTATCCACATACCTTTGCATGTTTATTTTTTTTATTTTTCTTAGAGATTGTACCTACATTGTGATATTAACGTGGATGGGCTCCCTATGATCGTTACAACAATAGATGTGGGTTTTTCTATTTAGAACATTGGGATTTCGTCTTTCATGCTTAAATGATGTTTATGCAAATTGCTGTATGTATTGATACATGTGACTTAGTACCCAAGTCTGTATAGCTTATTTACTGCCTGGCATCCATTCTTTCATCCTGTGGCAATCATCTCTGCTTTTAACGACTGTTTTTTATATATTGTATCCAATAAAGTGTATACGTTTTATATTAATACTGGTGGATCAAAGACTACTCTTTCTTGTAGGTTTTCAGTTCCATTTAGTGAGTTTCCACCATTCACAGTATGTGAAGATTGGATGTATAGGTCGGTCCCCCAACATATACTGCATATTAAAAATATGATTTTTTCTTTAGGATGGGGTGGGGATTTTGGTTGTCCTCCATATTGGTTTTATATATCTTTGTAGAAAGAGGGCGCAGTCTTGGTTGGTCACATTCCGTTTGTTATTGGGTGGCTATTACGAGTGCGAGACTGCCTTCTCCAGAGCAATCTTATTGTTAGAAAACATGAGGTGGAAAAATTGGCCGAAGAGTTATGGAAAGGGAGTGGGGGAGAGGAGCAAACAGCAGACACTTCTGCATTGAGTGGCCCATTTTGATCATTGCAATGGGCCCTCTCTCTTCTATGTTCACCACTGGCTAGACTTCCACCAAGAAGACAGGCCAAAACAAATCCTCACATAAAATGTGCTACTATTACTTATTTTTGTAATTGGTGGAGTCTCCAGATTGGTAATCTCTGCTCATTAGCTTCAGGTTTGGAATTCTAAATTAACTTCTATTTTTTGTAGGAATTTTAGAGCATTTTCTTTCAGTCATTTATTTTCTGTGACTTACCTTAAAAAGGATTATAACAATAAGCAAGAGAAGCACAATTCCTCCAACAGAACTGCCAATGACAACTAACAGAATATTGATCACTCTGTTTTTAAAAATCATAATGGATACCTGAAAAACAATAGTAGAAAAGAAAATTACAAGTTTTCTCTACAGTAAGGGCCTTTCTTTTCCGCTGAGGGGTTTCATCTGAGGTTTCCGTCGGGTTAATCCCTTAGTGGAAAGACAAACGGAAACTATGCGACAGCGCTATTGATTCCGTCAAAACTGAACCCTGTCACAACGGTGACAAACGGAAACCATTAGCTAGGTTTCCGTCACCATTGAGTTCAATGGTGAGGGAAACCGTAGCTGAGGTTTCCGTTTACCTTTCCGTTGAGGGGTTAACCAGACGGAAACCTCATATGGAACCCCTCAGTTTAAAGGGACAGTGATGTGAATACAGCCTAAGACTTTTTTTTGTGACTAAAAACAAAAGGATACACCATTTTTTAAAAAATATTATGGAATCAAATGGACATATTTGGTTTGAAAGAAATTCCAAACATGTTACATATACATGGAAGGGCCTATTCGTACTGTGGTTTGGCGCATACACCAGGAAAGCACCCAGGAGCCTTCTTTTTTTGGGGGGAATCCATCGGGCTCATATACGCCAGAGTACCTTTTAGTTTACTGTATGGAGTAGTGTTGTTGGCATCAGAACGTCAGAGATTTCTAGTGGCTGTTTACACATCTTAAAGAGGGTGGAAACCCCTAGATGGTAGAGGCCCCAGGGCATTTGCACCTTTTGCCCTCCCTATAATGCGGCCCCGGAGGTAATATATTACTTTATATTTCTTCATCTTACCTATTGATGTCTTGATGAATTTAAAAAGAGGCTTAGTTCTAGCCAGCTTTTAGCAGCTCTGTTCTCCCTTTCATTAAAAACAGTAAGAAATCCAAAAGAAAATTCTCTAAAAATGTTTTTCTTTGTTGTCTTTTCCAAGATTCGTTCCCATCATTAGTGACAAAAATGGAAGGTAAAACATCTCACCCTAATCTTAATAACAGCTAAGCTGAACGTCAGACCCAATTATCCGTTACCTTTTGAAGATCATGTATTTGTTAACATATTACTTTGCGCTCACAGAGCACTGCTGCTATCAGAATATATGACCATGGTGTAAGATGGCATGCACATGTACCAAGAAGGTAAGGTCATTTACTAATGTTGGTGGCATCAGAAGATAACACATCCCTATACCACACCACATGATGGCTGCAATATGAAAAACAGTGTCACTGTGGATTTATCAATAGTATGCTAAGTATGACACTAAACAAAAGAAGAGCAAGTCATTTAATTGGGCACAAATTGCACCAACCTAGTGCCTACTACCATGTATAAATCGTAGACACCATGTACTAATATGACACACCTCACTGGATGCCAGACATACTTCTTTTCCTTACACCATGTCATGACTGTCATGCATTTACGCCAGTATTTTGTGACAACGTAACCATAGCAAGCTGTTTAGTCAAGCACTGAAAGTATCTGTTTCCTAATCTGTCGTGCCTAGCCCTCAAAAAGTGTGCCATTATTCCAATGCACGCTACCCCACTTTCTCCAAACACGGTGCATTTTGTTTAATAAAGGTGTCCCACAGTTCTTCAGTTATGGTAATACTTCACATTAAATAGCTTCAACATGATGTTACATGATGGTATTAAAACCCACAAAGTGTCAATTTACCGGCTTCGTACAGGATTAGAAAATTATGGCTGCTTACTGTCAAGAACAGCGTTTCACATGTCCACAGGTTAGGAGTTATAGTGCAGCTCAGCCCCATTCACTTCAATGGAGCTAAATGCAATACCAGACATAACCCATGGACAAGTGTGGAGCTGTTTCTGGAAGAAAGCTGAAATGTGTCTTTAATACTGGACAACCTCTTCAAAGGGTGTAATGTCCACAGCCACGGACCGTCGTGTTTACCTGCCCCCTGACGGCGGTAGCCATGGACAAGTGAGTGCCGGTTGGCATCTCCCTCCTGAGAGACACCGGCACTCACTTCCGCAACACTGCACTAGTTCCCGTAGTGAGGGCGCGGCATTTCCACACATGAGGAAAATCTGTAATTAGCCCATGATCACCCTGGACTATAAAAAGGGCTTTGCCCTTTCATTCATTGCCTGAGCGTTGTTGTGTTTACCCGTGTTAGTTTTGCAAATGGTCCCTTAGTATTTTCCTGTTCCCAGTGTTTACCATACCCTGCTACCTGTACCCTGTATCCCATGCTACCTTTGTTCCTGTGCCTGAGAAAGTTGGAGTCGTGTTGTGCCACCGCTAATGCCTGCTGTGTTACACCACGCCTGGTGCCTGCTGCCAAGGTCCCATCTGAACCTAGCCGTTGTACTGTCTGAACTACTTTGTGATTGGACTATATATATATATATATATATATATTGACTTGGTACTCTGTTTGGCCAGCTGCTATCCCGCTACGGCGGTACGACCCAGTGTGTCCACATACCCACAGATCGTGACAAAGGGGTTGTATGAGATTAGAAAGAAAATGACTACTTTCTTCCAAAAACTGCCCCACATCTGTCCATGGGCTGTGTCTGGTTTTCCAGCACAGCTCCATTGAAGTGAATGGGGCTGAATTGCAATACCACACACAACCTGTGGACAGGTGTGGTGATGTTGTTTGGGGAAAAAAAAGCAGCCATGTTTCTCTAATCCTTGACAATCCCTTTAATACCTGTTAGGATTATATCTCACCTGTGTCTTGTGCTCTGGCTCCTTTAAGTTTACATACAAGGTTTGGTCATAAAGTATTTCTCCGGTGACATTTAATTCTTGCGTTTCCTGTAGTAGCTATAAATAGAACATACATTTATAAGATGTTTGTCCATTAATGTCAATCAAGAAGGAAGCACACAGTAAAATGCTGACACTCAAACTCTAAGGGTATGTTCACACGGCGGGGGTCCGTAACGGCTGAAATTACGGGGATGTTTCAGCCTGAAAACATCCCCGTAAATTCAGCCGTACCGGCATGTGCAGGCGCTTGAACACCGCGTCAATTACGGCCGTAATTAGCGCTGCTATTCATTGGAGTCAATGAATAGCGGCTCCAAATACGGCCAAAGAAGTGACAGGTCACTTCTTCTACGCGGGCGTCTATTTACGCGCCGTCATTTGACAGCGGCGCGTAAATATACGCCTCGTGTGAACAGACAAACGTCTGCCCATTGCTTTCAATGGGCAGATGTTTGTCTGCGCTATTGAGGCGCTATTTTCAGACGTAATTCGGGGCAAAAACGCCCGAATTACGTCCGTAAATAGGCCGTGTGAACATACCCTAAGGGTATGTGCACACGATGAGAGGCTTTTACGTCTGAAAAGACAGACTGTTTTCAGGAGAAAACAGCTGCGTCGTTTCAGACGTAAATGCTGCTCCTCGTATTATGCGAGGCGTCTTTGGCACCTGTAAACTTGAGCTGCTCTTCATTGACTTCAATGAAGAACGGCTCAAATTACGTTGCAAAGAAGTGTCCTGCACTTCTTTGCCGAGGCAGTCAATTTACGCGTCGTCGTTTGCACAGTACGTCGGCAAACCCATACAAATGAATGGGCAGATGTTTGCCGACGTATTATAGCCCTATTGTCAGACGTAAAACGAGGCATAATACGCCTCGTTTATGTCTGAAAATAGGTCGTGTGAACCCAGCCTTAGTGTATGTGCACACGAGAAGTGACTTTTACGTCTGAAAAGACAGACTGTTTTCAGGAGAAAACAGCTGCCTCGTTTCAGACGTAAAAGCTCCTCCTCGCATTTTGCGAGGCGTCTGTGACGCTCATAAATCTTGAGCTGCTCTTCATTGACTTCAATGAAGAACGGCTCAAATCACGTTGCAAAGAAGTGCCCCGCACTTGTTTGCCGAGGCAGTCAATTTACGCGTCGTCGTTTGACAGCTGTCAAACGACGACGCGTAAATTACAGGTCGTCTGCACAGTACGTCGGCAAACCCATTCAAATGAATGGGCAGATGTTTGCCGACGTATTGTAGCCCTATTTTCAGGTGTAAATCGAGGCATAATACGCCTTGTTTACGCCTGAAAATAGGTCGTGTGAACCCAGCCTTAACATTCCTAACCATGCAAGCCAGAAAACGTGGTCAAATTCTTCAGTTCTATCTTTGACTTTGGTCTATACCCTTTTAGCTGCCGGTAGATACACTATGGATCTAGCTCATCTGCATATACGTTTTCTAGGCCATGTACAAATGTCTGTGGTCCAGATGTGTCAAATTCTAGTACTACCCACAAATATCAGCAGTAAATTCTGCACAGAGTGAAAGAATAAGCAAACAAGGAAAAAAAGACGCAAAAATTCTGTAGATTTTGACTTAAAGGGAATCGAACGTTACCTCATGTAGATTTTGCAAAAATAATCTTGTTGTTATCGTTATCTCTTCCTTTCCAGATGTGACTTTGCACCCGATAAAAAGGCACTTTGTTTCCTCATTCTAACAAACAAGTAGAAGGATGTAACAGTTAAAAGCCTAAAATGTTATGTCACATTGTTGAATGTACTCAGGAGGTCCGAAAACCTCCCCAAACTACAATAATCAGTCTATAGTTTGAAAGACGCGGATTCCGAAATCTATAATTTTTCTCTTTCTATTCACTTGCATTTCCTCGCTGTAAGCCAGCAAATGGGCCATGCGCTGCATGCTGATGACAAGTCCTAGGAGTTCTCGCCATTATATCCATGAGTTTCGGAGTCCTCTCTATTCATCAGCATGTAGCGCACATGGGTTTACAGCGGAGTAATACAAGTGAGTAGAAAGATAAAACTTACAAATTCTGAATTAGTATATTTTAAGTTAGTTGCTGATTACTGTAGTGGGGGTTTTCTGAGGTGTCAGATTTTCTTTAAAGGGTATGTCAACTTTTGAACATCCTCTGAGAGGTCATTAAAAAAACAGTGGCACTAAAAAAGTAGTGCCAACAATGTGAAACGCAAGCTGGGATACTATGAAAGCCTCTGCAGCGTCGCTGTCACTTTAATTAGTTTTACATCTGTTGTTAATAGAAAATTATTTCATTTGCCAAACAATTTGAATGACAAATTCAATGTGATACTCAATTTTAGCAAATGGATTTTCTCACCTCTTTGTGGGATAAATGTCATCGGGATCCAGTTATATTAAAAAGCATAGTCCACTACGCTTTTCAATACAGTGGAAATAAAGGTATATCGACATACAGTATACCGGCCAAGCCTTAGGCACACGTCTGGCCAATAGAACTCTATGGATTTGTTAGATGTATATGCCGGAACCATTTCATGACTTATACACTGTCATGTCCGTGGCTGCGGGCCTTCAGGTTCACTCTCCCCCTGACGACCGCAGCCATGGGTCGGCGAGCACTGGCCCCATTTTCCTCCTCAGGAGAAGCCAGCGGTCGTTTCCACTCAACTCGGCCGGATCCCGTAAGGTGCGCGCGCGCATGCTCGCTCTTAAAGGGGCAGCGCACGCACCGGACTTTAATGAACTATCAGCCCATGAGTGCCCTGGACTATAAGAGCGGTTCAGCCCCTTGCTTCGATGCCTGAGAGTTGTTGTCGTACCCTAAGTTTATCTATGCGATGGTCTCCTAGTGTTTTCCAGTGTTCCTTATCTTGTTACCTGTATCCTGTGCTATCCTGGTCCAGTGCCGTGCTGAGCCAAAGTCGTGCTGTGCTGTATACCATGCTTGTCCTGCTTTACCACGCCGGACGTATGCCTGCTGCCTAGTCCCAGCCGAGCCTGCCTTGCTACTGTCCGAGCTGCCACAAGTACCCTATACAAACTAGACTTTAACATGCGCCCTGTTGGCCAGCTGCCATACCACCAAGGCGGTACGACCCAGTGGGTCCACGAATGCTACGTGACATACACTAGTCGTACAGTAGTCTAGATTTAATGTAAATGAGTCATTACTTCAAACTCTGCTTCTAAAGTCTAATACTTATTTGTTTCACAGATAACCCGATCCTAGAAATACTCTAGAAATTGCTTTTTAATATTGGATTTATTAAGATATTAATCATTCTTACGAAATTGTTATGCATATGAATTAAAAAAAACTTACATTAAATTCATTTCCATATTTGCAAGCCTTGGTTTCAGTTTCACATCGAGTTGAATTCTAACAAAAACAATAAAGAATACAATATTTAATCTAATTAAAGACTAAATTACAAATCAGAATGTTTAAGACCACTAAAATTCTATTCATTGATGTGTGTAACAGTGAGATCATTATAATAGCCCCATTATACACACCGCTTGAACACGACATCTAGTGGTTAGCACTGAGCTCTTGCAGTAATGGGGTCCTGGGTTCAAATCCAATGTGCATGGTGCTTATATGTTCTCTCCGTGATTGCGTGGGTTTTCTCCGGTTACCTCCCACACTTCAAAAACATACTGAAAGGTTATATTGCTTCCTATGATATTAGCCCTTGTGTGTGTTTGAGATATAGCCCCATTGGGGACAGGGACTGATGTCAGTGATGACAGTCTGTATACAGCACTGGGGAATATGTGCTAGAAATAAATAAAATCCAGTAATCTGCCTTTACTCTTTTGCTTTTGAGATAGCTGTGGGGATTATGGTTCTTTCAGCCACAAAAACATTAATGAAGGTGGACTGTTAGGTGATGAGGCCTTTCTTAAACTCACAAAGTGTAACAATAAAGCGACTGTCCTCCTTTAAACACCATTTTTAAAGGTGCAAAATTTTCCTGCTGATTATTTTTTATAGTATATATTTACAGTGGTGTGAGGATTGCTTTTCTTATACAGAGCTACAAATTCCTTGTATAGACATAGAGAATTTCATAGGAAGACGCGTAGCCCTATGAAATAAAATAACTCTTTTAAACAGATTTCAGTCAATGTCCTTCATTCAGCAACGCCCAGATATCCTTGTTTTTTTAACTTTATTTATGCTAGTTCAGCAACATCCTTCTTATACACAGGTGCCCAAAATTGTATTCCATGTGTAGTCTGACTAGTGATTTGTATGTAGGCAAAACTATGTTCTTGTCATCAGCATCTATGCCTCTTGATGAATCCCGTGAATTTATTTGCCTTGGCAGCAGCTGCCTGTCATGGTTGCTAAAGTTAAAGAGGCTCTGTCACAGATTATAAGTGCCCCATCTCCTACATAATCTGATCGGCGCTGTAATGTAGATAACAGCAGTGGTATTTGTTTTGAAAAACAATCATTTTTGAGCAAGTTATGAGCAATTTTAGATTTATGCTAATTAGTTTCTTAATAGACAACTGGGCGTGTTTTTACTTTTTACCAACTGGGCCTTGTATAGGGGAGTGTATGACGCTGACCAATCAGTGACCAATCAGTGTCATACACTTCTCATTGTTCCAGCCCATTGTTACAGCGTGATTGCAGTGAAAGAAGCTGGGCTGGAACAATGAGAAGTGTATGACGCTGATTGGTCACTGATTGGTCAGCGTCATACACTTCTCTGTACAACGCCCACTTGGTCAAAAGTAAAAACACCCCCAGTTGTCTATTAAGAAAGTAATTCGCATAAATCTAAAATAGGTCATAACTTGCTACAAAATTATCGTTTTTCAAAATAAAAACCACTGTTATCTACATTACAGCGCCGATCACATTATGTAGGAGATAGGGAATTTATAATCTGGAGACAGGGCCTCTTTAAGTTTACTGTCAAGCCACATCCCCAAGTTTTTTTAGTGGCAGTTTTACCTAGTGTTTTACTATTTAATACATATTTGTAGAATTGGTTTCCTCGGCCCAAGTGCATAACCTTCATTTATCCACATTAAACTTCATGGACAAAGGTCTACTTAGACGAAGGTCTAATGAGGGGATGGACTGACAGCAGTCCACACATCTACTGCTCGACTATGCACACTAACTACATATGAGCACACATACATACATGTATGAACAGAAAGTTACTACAAATACTGTACATACATATACGAAGTACACAAGTACTCACTACATAGAAATACATACATTTAGAAGAATAACACAATTTTCCTATACACTATGTAAACGTTTAAAGCCATTTGCTTATGTAAACTATGTGTTTGTGCATCTTAAACATTTTTCTCATATACATTTATTAAAAATTGTATTTAGTTTTTGTGCGGCAACTTTTATGTATCCACTAGTTGTATAATATTGCAAAACACATACATTACATTAACCCCTTGGCGACATGCCATGTACTATTACGTTGCTGTCACCAAGGGGAAGTATGTTACACAGCCGTTTACAATGGTTGTTATGGCAACCTGGGGGCCTAATAAAGACCCCCCAGGGCTGCCATCTTTGTACTCCTTTGAAGCTCTGGCAGGGCTTCAAAGGAGACTGTCCGTATCACGATATACTGCAAATGTTTTTCTGTCAGGTAAGCTACTGTACCATCACAAGTAGGTTTCTGTCAGGTAACTGTAAGTTGTTGTGACATCACAAGTGGGTTTTAGACAGATAACATGCTGTGGTAACACAACTAGTTTTAGTCAGGTGAGGAACTGTGATATCATAAGAGTGTTCCTGTCCGGTAAGCTGCTGTGACATCATAGGTGTTTTTGAGTCAGGATCAGTTGCTGTGATATTATAACTGCTGTGACATTACTAGTGTGTTTCCGTCTTTGTAATCTGCTGTTGTATCATTAGTGTGTTTTTGTCAGGTAAAGATTCTTGCTGTGCATCTGGCTCCGTTGTTGGGGGATATTGTTCACACAGACCAGTCGGGTTTTATGTTGGGCAGAGGAGCCCGTGACAACACAACAAAGGCAATTAACCTTATCCACAAGGCTAAGATATCTAATATACCACTCATGCTCTTGTCCACAGATGCTGAAAAAACATTTGACAGGGTCAATTGGACGTACATGGAAGAAACCCTTCTCCGACTTGGCCTTAGATCCCATATGATGGGCTGGATAATGTCCCTATATTCCTGCCCTTCTGCTAGAGTCCGTGTGAACGGTATCCTTTCAGATGGGTTTTCAATTCACGACGGGACCAGACAGGGTTGTCCTCTGTCCCCCTTGATTTTATTCTGACTTTGGAGCCTTTTCTATGCCACGTTCGAGCAAATTCTAACATTAAGGGGCTGGAGGTGGGTGCCACAGTTGATAAGGTTGCAGCGTATGTGGATGATCTATTATTTTCTTGACTAACCCGACGGTTTCCCTCCCGAACCTCATGCAGGAATTCCGTTTTTGTAAATTGTCTAATTTAAAAATAAACTTTTCTAAATCGGAAGCAATGAACATTTCCCTCCCCTCCCCCCTTTTACTCACCTTGGAACACTCCTTTAGTTTTAAATGGAACTCTGTAGCCCTAAAATATCTTGGAGTACGCATCCCAGCTGACCTGAGAGAACTATTCAACTTGAACTTCCCATCTCTACTGGTTAACATCAAGTTGGACTGTGCTAGATGGATAAAAGGCACTTTTACATGGATGGGGCGTTGCACTATATTCAAAATGAATGTTCTTCCAAAGATCCTATACCTATTTCAGGCTATTCCAATAGCCGTCCTGATGTCGTTTTTCAAAGCGGTCAACTCTCTATAAATATCATTCATCTGGAATGGTAGATCTCCTAGACTCAAATGTACACTTTTGTGTAGATCTAAGGAGTCAGGGGGTCTGGCACTTCCTGATGTTAGATCTTACTATAGTGCGTCCCATTTTTCGCGTATAGTAGATTGGTGTAGACACGCTCTCTTTAAGCCGTGGATGGGCTTGGAGCAAAGTTTCTCTGCGGTTCCCCTTGCGGTCACCCAGTGGTTGGCCCACAATCAACTCAAACCTCTTCGCCAGCATCCTACTATTGGCCCTACTCTGTTATGTTGCTCCCTCTCCTCGGTGAGGTCATCTTTACTCCCAGTACATTCCTCAATGTATCCCATTTTTGGGAATCCCTCCCTCTCTTCAGGTTTGACAGACCCAGTCTTCCGTTCCTGGTTTGCTTCAGGTAGGTTCAGAGCAGCTCAGTTCCTTAATGGTACGGATTGGCTCTCTATTTTGGATTTGTCTCAGGTATCTGACCTTCAGGTCACTGGAGATCTCTTCAACTTCGCAATTTTTGTTCCTCTATTTCGCCTCCCTCTTCATATCAAAACGACAGGACCCCCCTAGTTCGACACACGTTGTCCACAATTTACACCCTTCTTTTGAATCCTCCTGATCTACCTTTCCCTGACTACCTTTCTAAATGGGAGTCTGATTTGGGTATTTCCTTTTCAACTGCACAAAGTAAGCGCATCCGTGCTCTGGCTCACAAGACTTCGATCAGCTTGTGCTATCAAGAAGCCAGTTTCAAACATCTTTCTCGCTGGTATAGGACTCCGGTTCGCCTGCACCACATCTTTCCTACAGTATCTTCCCTGTGTTGGAGGTGTGGGTTGCAGAATGGTACCCTCCTTCATACCTTCTGGTCATGTCCTCTTCTTGCTTCGTTTTGGGACGGAGTTAAACTATGGATGCGACATTCTTCCTTCTCCATCACTGCGACACTCTGGTGACTATCTACAAATGCTCCTTGCTTCACTTTTTAGTAATGGCAGCACGTCATTGCATTCCATTAAGATGGAAAAATTCTTCTCCTCCTGCTGTGTCCCTCTGGATTTCTAGGGTCAATGACCTCATGCACATGGAGGACTTGACCTCCAACATTAATGACTCACATGCTAAGTTCTGCCAAACATGGACTCCTTGGATTATTTTTCAAAGTTCTGACTCATACAAAGACATTCTTCGAGAGATGGGTCTTGTTCAACAGCCTGGGTAGGGCTCTCTCTTGTCGTTGGGTTGTATCTCGGTGGGAAGCCCTGCACACTCCTTAGTCCTTATGCTCTCCTGCACCTCCTTCTTTTCTTTCCTCCTTATGCTCGTCTTCTATCCTGATACGTGCTCCATTTGTTGTGAGTTTGAAGTTACTCAGCTCACTCACATATGTGAGACTACTGTACTGATCAGTTGTATTCCGCATGTATTTTGCCTTTATATTCTTTGTGTTTCTGTATAATGTGTATCCCTTTTGTTTGGTAAATTTGACATTTTGGTCGTGAAAATAAAGAATAATAAAAAAAAAGAGGGTTAGTCCACCAAACAGCATTCAGTGTTGGGAGGGAGTGGTGGAGTGACCTAAACCGTCTGCTGTATTGAGGGAGAAGAGGGTCTTAGAGGTGTTGTTGCGTGGAGTAAAGTCTTTGGAGCTGCTGTGGAGTTGTAAGGAGCCAGTGGGGGCGTTTTCAAAGTGCTGGAACTGAGAAGCCTGGGAGTGACTGGTGAGGACTGTACTAGTCAGTATCCATCATTGGGCCTGGGGTAGTAACAGTTCCTAAAGAGTGAGCAGGGGTGGTGTGTGAGGCCAAGTAATAGTTAAAGTTGGCACTCAAAGTTCCCACTTAGTTTCATCTCTTTTTGTGAGATTCCTGTCGGGGCTCCACCATCTTGCCCCACCCTCAACCACCTTACAACTGTCCGGGCGTGATCTAATGTGCCTCAATCTGTTCCTGTCCTCTTTCTGCTATTGATAAAAGATGAACGTTTCCATTACATACTAAATTAGAAACTTCTGATACGGATTGCTAATCAAAGGTTGATAAATGCATTTGGATCTTTATATCATAATAAATATAACTAATTTTAAATAAAAAGACTGACATGGAACCCACCTGAGCTTTCTGTATAAATTGTACTTCCGATATAGTAATACTTTTCAGGATAATCGGGATCTGCAACTCTAGGCTCAGTTCAGCAGCAAATGGATTTTCTGCATTCATCTGTGGACAGAATTATATGTAGTAAATGGGGGTAAATAAACTGCTTGCATTTCTGCTAACTGTGTGGAGCCTTGCACACTTACATTAAATGTGTATTGGACCTCTTCATACAATGCTGGGACAGGTGGTATTGTCACATAAAGTGCAGCCTGTTGGCTAAATCAATAGATGACTGTTAAGTAGTAAAATTATAGTACATTGCTACGCCATCTAACTGCCAGCACATGAACAATTGCACAAACCCTGGGGCACTTTGTATTTTTTTCTACCCTCCTCCATTATTTAGATATCGGTGCCGTTATATTTGGCGGCCAATATTTATATAACCCCCTGAACTGTCAATGGGGCGTGTATTGGCAAGGGGGCGTGTTACTATGGCTGTGACACTGTCCAATCAGCTATGGACAGAGTTACAGCAAGAGCTGGAGAGGGGAGAGCGTGTGCGCGCACAGAATCTCACTCTTCAGCTGTCGGCAGACAAGGACAAGGACTGACAAGACTGATTCAAGAGAGATCACAGTCTTGTACTTGTCTGCCGAACTGGCAAGGGGGCGTGTCACTGCTACGGACAGTGTAAGAGCTGGGGAGAGGAGAGCGCGCATGCGTAGCAGAGACATGCCCCCTTGTCAGTTCTGAAGAGAGAAAAACGTACACAGCGCCACATGGTGCAAGATAAACCATAAAAGCTAGTACTGGCAGGTACAGCTTAATGTAAAAGTCCGTTAGATGAAGCCAGGTTGCAGCTTTCCGTATCCAGGTACCGGCATCAATGTGATTGAGCCGCAGGAGAGTAAGGGTAGTATATTTCAGTGAAATATATAAATAAAACTGGATATTTTTTGGAGAGCGCTACTTGATATGAAGAAAAGGCAGATGAGTAATCATGAGTTGATTTATTATGCAACGCGTTTCAACGCAGGACATGCGTCTTCGTCAGGCAAAGAAATCGGTATAACAGGGCAGCACAGTGTACAGTTTAAATATACAAAGGAAGATGGGGAGGGGTTAAAAAAACCGCCAAAAAACACATAGTAATTAAGAAAGTAAATAAGACCAGGTGTGTCTGACAGCATTAGGTACATATTCACATTTAAAAAACATTGAATGCGTTTAAAAAAGTACATACATAGGGGTATATATGGATCAACAGCAGTGACAGCAGAAATGGAGAAACATGAAAAACAGTCCCAACAAAGTGGAACAGAGTATTTAAGGAACAGATGATGAACGGATGTAGAAGACAAAACGAGGAGGGTAGTAGACCAGATGACATTTCAGAGCCTGAGGGGATTAGTACAATTAAGAGGCTTACCGCAGTTCAGAAGAGGCAATAAAAGGATGAACAAACAAATGAGAACACGATCGGCGAAGAACACCGAAGTGCAGAGAGATAAGGCAGCAGTAAACAAATGCCGGCATAAACGTTGTCAAGACGACCACAGTAGCTACGGTGGCCGCAAAGGGGAAAAAAAAGGTTAAAAGGCAAAGGGACAGCAAAGACAGAGGATGTATCGCTACATGGAGAGGGGTAAGATAAAAAGGGATTATTACATTGTGATCATATTTTTTGGGGAATACAGAGGAAACAATGGTAAAGGGTAGCAGAATAGTTACAATAATAAGATTATCAATCCGATAAAAGGAAAAATGGAGAGATAAGTTCATTCAGAGAAAGTGAATATGAAGGAAATATGAAATAAAGCATATATATAATAATAAATATATATCAATAAATACATATGAAAAATAAATATAGAAAGATCATATAAGATTTGACATCTTGATATATTAATATAAAAATAGATACATAAAAGTAGCACAAATATAATACGGATAGGCTAATAGCAATCAGTCCAATGCAGATTCTGAAATATCATTAAGACCGCAAGGATGCAGACACGACAACTTAAAAATCCAATAATTCTCCCTTTGTTTAAGTCTATTGTACCTATCGTTGTCACTAACCGGAATAACTTCAATGGGGGTGACACAAATATTACTAAAGTCCCTATTATGAACAGTTAAGAAGTGTCGTGAAACACTATGTTTTAAAAAAACGGTTTTCACATTGAATCTATGCTTGTTGATTCTGCACCGCAGTTGTTGGGTTGTTCTCCCCACGTATTGCAGGTTGCAGGAGCATTTCAAGAGATAAATGACGTAACTATTACTGCAGTTGATAAACGTTTTGATAGGAAAAGATTCGTTTGTGACGGCTGAAGTAAAGGACGTGTAGCCATGGGTGATGTTACTACAGCACAAGCATCTCTGGTGGCCACATCTATAGGAACCAACAACAGGTGGAAAGGGGTTAGACTTTTTTACAGATATTTGTTTCAGTCTGCTTGGTGCTATAATATTGCGTATAGTCCCCGATCTTCTATAGGTTATTTTAGGTTTATCTGGTAAAATTTCTTTGAGATAAGGGTCACTTTTGAGTATGTGCCAATGTTTATTTAAGATTTTAGTACATGCATTACTGCCACAATTAAACGAGGTGATGAAGTTATGATTAAAATTACTAGCAGAGGCAGATGCCGTTTTATTATCATTTGATGAAATACACAAATCTTGTGTCAGTAAACTGGCCTTGGACATGGCACCTTGGATGAGACTAACGGGATAATGCTTATCTTTAAAACGTTTTTTTAGGATATTACACTCTGATTTGAATTGCCCATTATCTGAGCAATTCTTCCTAATACGTCTGAATTGTCCAAACGGTATATTTTTTAGCCATGAGGGATGGTGTGCACTTTTAAAATCAAGGTAACTGTTCACGTCCACGGATTTAAAATGCGTTCGTGTATTAAAAATACCCTTGTTATCCTTATTGATGGTAAGATCCAGAAAGTCAATTGAGGTGGTGGAAAAATTGTGTGTGAAGGTAAGACCAAAATCATTCTGATTTAAAAGGTTAATAAAAGCAGTAGCATTAGTAACATCACCCTTCCAAATAAAAAATAAATCATCTATGTAACGACGGTAAAAGATAATATTGTCACTAAAAGGATGGGAGTCACCAAAAATGTGGGCGTCCTCAAACTGTCCCATGTAGAGGTTGGCATAAGATGGTGCAAATCGAGACCCCATTGCACAACCTCTAATTTGCCTGTAGATTTGGGAATTGAATGAAAAAATGTTGTGTTGTAAAATGAAATCTATACAGTCTAAAAGAAAAAAAGATTGGGAACGAGGTATGTGTATGTCAGATGTTAAAACGGTTTCTATAGACAGCAGGCCCTTGTCATGTGGAATATTTGTATAAAGTGCTGATACATCAGCTGTTAAAAAATTGTAATCTATAGAGAGATGTGTTTTGTTCAAAATTGTTAGATCCCTAATTAATTGTGTTGAGTCTTTGAGGTAAGAGTGGAGTTTCAAAACTTTGGGCTGGAGGTGTAAGTCAATAAAATGAGATAAGTTACTTGTGAGAGAGCCTATACCAGATATGATAGGACGACCAGGAGGATTGATGTGGGATTTGTGGATTTTGGGAAGGCGATAGAGGAAAGGTAAATTTGGATGAGATATATTTAAAAAATTATATTCTTTTTTGGATAGAAGACACTCATCATGACCACGTTCAATAAGACGTTTGTATTCAGTAATATAGGAGGAGAGAGGATTGCTAGACATTATTTCATAGAAGGAGTCATCAGACAATAATCTTATGGCCTCATTAATATAGTCGATCCGGTCTTGTATGACTTTGCCACCTCCTTTGCCTGCTGACCGGATAATTATGGATTCATTTTGGGACAGGGTTTTAAGTGCCCCTCTCTCTAGTTTGGTAAGATTATCTTTACAGATGGTCAAGTGGTCAAGTAATTTGAATTCAGTATTCATTAAGTTGGAAAAAGTTTCCAACGCAGACCCACGATGGTAAAGGGGGTAAAAGCTGGACTTAGGTCTTACATCAACACAAACATGTGGAGTAGGATGTGCTGTAGTCAGAGAGATGTTATTGGTGGCCGACGGTACTGGTGCCATGGCAAAATGCCTGGCTAAAGTCAGTTTCCTTACATACCTATTGAGGTCCATGAATAAATCAAAGCCTTTTGGGGTTGTAGTTGGGCAAAAAGATAGGCCTTTAGAGAGAAGATTTGTTTCGTTAGTGTTGAGTGAATACTTGGACAGGTTGAAAATTTTTACGGTATTGATTTGGTTTGCTTTGTTAACTGTTGAGTTTTCTGTCTGATTTTTTGTGGTGGTTCTAGTTCTTTTCTTTTTACCTCCTCTGCATCCCCTGTATTTATGTCTATTTTTCTTTTCAGGGACAGTTTCTGTATTTTTGGAAAGAAATGTGTAATGGTTTGAGATTTTGGGCTCTTTAAAATGGGCATCAGAAGTGTTGTAGATTGGGTAGTCGGAGTTAAAGGTGGCATGGTTAATTGTGATGGGAGTCCTAAAAAAGAAATGGATGAATGTGTATTGTTGGTAGCATCAGAAAAAACATCAATAGAGGAGTTATCGATGTAACACAAGGGTTCATCAGAAGGTAACGTGGTAGACAGCATAGGGAACATGGGGGTGGGTAACAGCTGGGATAATGTGGTAGATGTATTATCATGAGTAGTGAGGTTGAGTAATGAAGATGAGAGATGTTCCGACACGGCCATGTCCATGGACTCATTGAAAATGGAAGTATCAGTGTGAGGGGGCACAGGTGTATGTGTGGGAAAATTGAGAAGTAAAAGTCTGGCTTCTAATTCGGAAGGGTTAAATGCATGCCACCTTTAACTCCGACTACCCAATCTACAACACTTCTGATGCCCATTTTAAAGAGCCCAAAATCTCAAACCATTACACATTTCTTTCCAAAAATACAGAAACTGTCCCTGAAAAGAAAAATAGACATAAATACAGGGGATGCAGAGGAGGTAAAAAGAAAAGAACTAGAACCACCACAAAAAATCAGACAGAAAACTCAACAGTTAACAAAGCAAACCAAATCAATACCGTAAAAATTTTCAACCTGTCCAAGTATTCACTCAACACTAACGAAACAAATCTTCTCTCTAAAGGCCTATCTTTTTGCCCAACTACAACCCCAAAAGGCTTTGATTTATTCATGGACCTCAATAGGTATGTAAGGAAACTGACTTTAGCCAGGCATTTTGCCATGGCACCAGTACCGTCGGCCACCAATAACATCTCTCTGACTACAGCACATCCTACTCCACATGTTTGTGTTGATGTAAGACCTAAGTCCAGCTTTTACCCCCTTTACCATCGTGGGTCTGCGTTGGAAACTTTTTCCAACTTAATGAATACTGAATTCAAATTACTTGACCACTTGACCATCTGTAAAGATAATCTTACCAAACTAGAGAGAGGGGCACTTAAAACCCTGTCCCAAAATGAATCCATAATTATCCGGTCAGCAGGCAAAGGAGGTGGCATAGTCATACAAGACCGGATCGACTATATTAATGAGGCCATAAGATTATTGTCTGATGACTCCTTCTATGAAATAATGTCTAGCAATCCTCTCTCCTCCTATATTACTGAATACAAACGTCTTATTGAACGTGGTCATGATGAGTGTCTTCTATCCAAAAAAGAATATAATTTTTTAAATATATCTCATCCAAATTTACCTTTCCTCTATCGCCTTCCCAAAATCCACAAATCCCACATCAATCCTCCTGGTCGTCCTATCATATCTGGTATAGGCTCTCTCACAAGTAACTTATCTCATTTTATTGACTTACACCTCCAGCCCAAAGTTTTGAAACTCCACTCTTACCTCAAAGACTCAACACAATTAATTAGGGATCTAACAATTTTGAACAAAACACATCTCTCTATAGATTACAATTTTTTAACAGCTGATGTATCAGCACTTTATACAAATATTCCACATGACAAGGGCCTGCTGTCTATAGAAACCGTTTTAACATCTGACATACACATACCTCGTTCCCAATCTTTTTTTCTTTTAGACTGTATAGATTTCATTTTACAACACAACATTTTTTCATTAAATTCCCAAATCTACAGGCAAATTAGAGGTTGTGCAATGGGGTCTCGATTTGCACCATCTTATGCCAACCTCTACATGGGACAGTTTGAGGACGCCCACATTTTTGGTGACTCCCATCCTTTTAGTGACAATATTATCTTTTACCGTCGTTACATAGATGATTTATTTTTTATTTGGAAGGGTGATGTTACTAATGCTACTGCTTTTATTAACCTTTTAAATCAGAATGATTTTGGTCTTACCTTCACACACAATTTTTCCACCACCTCAATTGACTTTCTGGATCTTACCATCAATAAGGATAACAAGGGTATTTTTAATACACGAACGCATTTTAAATCCGTGGACGTGAACAGTTACCTAGATTTTAAAAGTGCACACCATCCCTCATGGCTAAAAAATATACCGTTTGGACAATTCAGACGTATTAGGAAGAATTGCTCAGATAATGGGCAATTCAAATCAGAGTGTAATATCCTAAAAAAACGTTTTAAAGATAAGCATTATCCCGTTAGTCTCATCCAAGGTGCCATGTCCAAGGCCAGTTTACTGACACAAGATTTGTGTATTTCATCAAATGATAATAAAACGGCATCTGCCTCTGCTAGTAATTTTAATCATAACTTCATCACCTCGTTTAATTGTGGCAGTAATGCATGTACTAAAATCTTAAATAAACATTCGCACATACTCAAAAGTGACCCTTATCTCAAAGAAATTTTACCAGATAAACCTAAAATAACCTATAGAAGATCGGGGACTATACGCAATATTATAGCACCAAGCAGACTGAAACAAATATCTGTAAAAAAGTCTAACCCCTTTCCACCTGTTGTTGGTTCCTATAGATGTGGCCACCAGAGATGCTTGTGCTGTAGTAACATCACCCATGGCTACACGTCCTTTACTTCAGCCGTCACAAACGAATCTTTTCCTATCAAAACGTTTATCAACTGCAGTAATAGTTACGTCATTTATCTCTTGAAATGCTCCTGCAACCTGCAATACGTGGGGAGAACAACCCAACAACTGCGGTGCAGAATCAACAAGCATAGATTCAATGTGAAAACCGTTTTTTTAAAACATAGTGTTTCACGACACTTCTTAACTGTTCATAATAGGGACTTTAGTAATATTTGTGTCACCCCCATTGAAGTTATTCCGGTTAGTGACAACGATAGGTACAATAGACTTAAACAAAGGGAGAATTATTGGATTTTTAAGTTGTCGTGTCTGCAGCCTTGCGGTCTTAATGATATTTCAGAATCTGCATTGGACTGATTGCTATTAGCCTATCCGTATTATATTTGTGCTACTTTTGACCAAGTTATGTATTACATTTATGTATCTATTTTTATATTAATATATCAAGATGTCAAATCTTATATGATCTTTCTATATTTATTTTTCATATGTATTTATTGATATATATTTATTATTATATATATGCTTTATTTCATATTTCCTTCATATTCACTTTCTCTGAATGAACTTATCTCTCCATTTTTCCTTTTATCGGATTGATAATCTTATTATTGTAACTATTCTGCTACCCTTTACCATTGTTTCCTCTGTATTCCCCAAAAAATATGATCACAATGTAATAATCCCTTTTTATCTTACCCCTCTCCATGTAGCGATACATCCTCTGTCTTTGCTGTCCCTTTGCCTTTTAACCTTTTTTTTCCCCTTTGCGGCCACCGTAGCTACTGTGGTCGTCTTGACAACGTTTATGCCGGCATTTGTTTACTGCTGCCTTATCTCTCTGCACTTCGGTGTTCTTCGCCGATCGTGTTCTCATTTGTTTGTTCATCCTTTTATTGCCTCTTCTGAACTGCGGTAAGCCTCTTAATTGTACTAATCCCCTCAGGCTCTGAAATGTCATCTGGTCTACTACCCTCCTCGTTTTGTCTTCTACATCCGTTCATCATCTGTTCCTTAAATACTCTGTTCCACTTTGTTGGGACTGTTTTTCATGTTTCTCCATTTCTGCTGTCACTGCTGTTGATCCATATATACCCCTATGTATGTACTTTTTTAAACGCATTCAATGTTTTTTAAATGTGAATATGTACCTAATGCTGTCAGACACACCTGGTCTTATTTACTTTCTTAATTACTATGTGTTTTTTGGCGGTTTTTTTAACCCCTCCCCATCTTCCTTTGTATATTTAAACTGTACACTGTGCTGCCCTGTTATACCGATTTCTTTGCCTGACGAAGACGCATGTCCTGCGTTGAAACGCGTTGCATAATAAATCAACTCATGATTACTCATCTGCCTTTTCTTCATATCAAGTAGCGCTCTCCAAAAAATATCCAGTTTTATTTATATATTTCACTGAAATATACTACCCTTACTCTCCTGCGGCTCAATCACATTGATGCCGGTACCTGGATACGGAAAGCTGCAACCTGGCTTCATCTAACGGACTTTTACATTAAGCTGTACCTGCCAGTACTAGCTTTTATGGTTTATCTTGCACCATGTGGCGCTGTGTACGTTTTTCTCTCTTCAGATACTGCTGATATCGGGTTGATCATTGCATCATTCCCGCTGCTGAGGTGAACCAATTGCTTCCAATATCTGTATGGTTTGGTGAGCCTTCACTTGCCTCAGATCACTAGCTGCCGCTCTCCTATGCAAGTTACCTCTGGACGACTACAATCTGTTGTTTCCATTTGAATACCACGTACTGAATCTGTTCTTTGAACATCTTCAAATTATGTTGGACTTCATCGATGCAAGAATCCTCTCTAGGGATCTCCTGATCTCGGAACTAACTGGTACAATAACCCTGGATATCTGCGAGACTGTGAGTAATCCTTTCTCCATTGATGACACCAAATTAATGACTGAGCTTTATCTTAAACTGGAGGATTGCCTTAAAGATGAAGCTTTCTCTAATATTGATGGACGTTTTCTTGAGATATATATCACGGAGAATATTTCCCCTAGGGGTCTTAGACTAATGCTTGATACACCTTTTTCCAAGGATCCAACCTTCAGCAAAGATTGGTTCGACTATGTGGACCTCTGCACATCTGGTTTTTTGAAAATTTTTTTGGATAAGAGAGTCTCCTTGTGTGCAAAATTAGCTACTGACATAGAGAATATCAGAGAAAACCTGAGAATTTCCACAGACCATCCTGATTTTGAAAAACTGTGTACATCCACTAAAAATAGACTGAACAAACATGAACGAGAAATCACCCTCAAAAAAGTAAAAAAACTTACTCGTGACAGGTCTGATTACCTTACTAACCCCAGGGGTCTCTATACCACCAACTCTACTACTGATACTTCAGCCCCTGCTGACTTTGCAATGAGGAACCAAAACTCTATCACTAGTGCCTATCGCACACCTTACCACTATAAGAAACAATTTAGGAACCCTAAATTAAATGTTACCATCAATAAACATGCTAATAACGTCAGGTCTGCTACTACAGTCAGTAATATCTCTGTCTCTACTAATACTTCTGTCTCTCTCAATACTAAGCCAGAACACACAGGCAACACTGTTTCCAAACATACCACCAACACCTTTATTACTAAATCTCCCATCTTCACCTGCTTAGGTTCAGTTCCCATTCATGCATTTAACCCTTCCGAATTAGAAGCCAGACTTTTACTTCTCAATTTTCCCACACATACACCTGTGCCCCCTCACACTGATACTTCCATTTTCAATGAGTCCATGGACATGGCCGTGTCGGAACATCTCTCATCTTCATTACTCAACCTCACTACTCATGATAATACATCTACCACATTATCCCAGCTGTTACCCACCCCCATGTTCCCTATGCTGTCTACCACGTTACCTTCTGATGAACCCTTGTGTTACATCGATAACTCCTCTATTGATGTTTTTTCTGATGCTACCAACAATACACATTCATCCATTTCTTTTTTAGGACTCCCATCACAATTAACCATGCCACCTTTAACTCCGACTACCCAATCTACAACACTTCTGATGCCCATTTTAAAGAGCCCAAAATCTCAAACCATTACACATTTCTTTCCAAAAATACAGAAACTGTCCCTGAAAAGAAAAATAGACATAAATACAGGGGATGCAGAGGAGGTAAAAAGAAAAGAACTAGAACCACCACAAAAAATCAGACAGAAAACTCAACAGTTAACAAAGCAAACCAAATCAATACCGTAAAAATTTTCAACCTGTCCAAGTATTCACTCAACACTAACGAAACAAATCTTCTCTCTAAAGGCCTATCTTTTTGCCCAACTACAACCCCAAAAGGCTTTGATTTATTCATGGACCTCAATAGGTATGTAAGGAAACTGACTTTAGCCAGGCATTTTGCCATGGCACCAGTACCGTCGGCCACCAATAACATCTCTCTGACTACAGCACATCCTACTCCACATGTTTGTGTTGATGTAAGACCTAAGTCCAGCTTTTACCCCCTTTACCATCGTGGGTCTGCGTTGGAAACTTTTTCCAACTTAATGAATACTGAATTCAAATTACTTGACCACTTGACCATCTGTAAAGATAATCTTACCAAACTAGAGAGAGGGGCACTTAAAACCCTGTCCCAAAATGAATCCATAATTATCCGGTCAGCAGACAAAGGAGGTGGCAAAGTCATACAAGACCGGATCGACTATATTAATGAGGCCATAAGATTATTGTCTGATGACTCCTTCTATGAAATAATGTCTAGCAATCCTCTCTCCTCCTATATTACTGAATACAAACGTCTTATTGAACGTGGTCATGATGAGTGTCTTCTATCCAAAAAAGAATATAATTTTTTAAATATATCTCATCCAAATTTACCTTTCCTCTATCACCTTCCCAAAATCCACAAATCCCACATCAATCCTCCTGGTCGTCCTATCATATCTGGTATAGGCTCTCTCACAAGTAACTTATCTCATTTTATTGACTTACACCTCCAGCCCAAAGTTTTGAAACTCCACTCTTACCTCAAAGACTCAACACAATTAATTAGGGATCTAACAATTTTGAACAAAACACATCTCTCTATAGATTACAATTTTTTAACAGCTGATGTATCAGCACTTTATACAAATATTCCACATGACAAGGGCCTGCTGTCTATAGAAACCGTTTTAACATCTGACATACACATACCTCGTTCCCAATCTTTTTTTCTTTTAGACTGTATAGATTTCATTTTACAACACAACATTTTTTCATTCAATTCCCAAATCTACAGGCAAATTAGAGGTTGTGCAATGGGGTCTCGATTTGCACCATCTTATGCCAACCTCTACATGGGACAGTTTGAGGACGCCCACATTTTTGGTGACTCCCATCCTTTTAGTGACAATATTATCTTTTACCGTCGTTACATAGATGATTTATTTTTTATTTGGAAGGGTGATGTTACTAATGCTACTGCTTTTATTAACCTTTTAAATCAGAATGATTTTGGTCTTACCTTCACACACAATTTTTCCACCACCTCAATTGACTTTCTGGATCTTACCATCAATAAGGATAACAAGGGTATTTTTAATACACGAACACATTTTAAATCCGTGGACGTGAACAGTTACCTTGATTTTAAAAGTGCACACCATCCCTCATGGCTAAAAAATATACCGTTTGGACAATTCAGACGTATTAGGAAGAATTGCTCAGATAATGGGCAATTCAAATCAGAGTGTAATATCCTAAAAAAACGTTTTAAAGATAAGCATTATCCCGTTAGTCTCATCCAAGGTGCCATGTCCAAGGCCAGTTTACTGACACAAGATTTGTGTATTTCATCAAATGATAATAAAACGGCATCTGCCTCTGCTAGTAATTTTAATCATAACTTCATCACCTCGTTTAATTGTGGCAGTAATGCATGTACTAAAATCTTAAATAAACATTGGCACATACTCAAAAGTGACCCTTATCTCAAAGAAATTTTACCAGATAAACCTAAAATAACCTATAGAAGATCGGGGACTATACGCAATATTATAGCACCAAGCAGACTGAAACAAATATCTGTAAAAAAGTCTAACCCCTTTCCACCTGTTGTTGGTTCCTATAGATGTGGCCACCAGAGATGCTTGTGCTGTAGTAACATCACCCATGGCTACACGTCCTTTACTTCAGCCGTCACAAACGAATCTTTTCCTATCAAAACGTTTATCAACTGCAGTAATAGTTACGTCATTTATCTCTTGAAATGCTCCTGCAACCTGCAATACGTGGGGAGAACAACCCAACAACTGCGGTGCAGAATCAACAAGCATAGATTCAATGTGAAAACCGTTTTTTTAAAACATAGTGTTTCACGACACTTCTTAACTGTTCATAATAGGGACTTTAGTAATATTTGTGTCACCCCCATTGAAGTTATTCCGGTTAGTGACAACGATAGGTACAATAGACTTAAACAAAGGGAGAATTATTGGATTTTTAAGTTGTCGTGTCTGCATCCTTGCGGTCTTAATGATATTTCAGAATCTGCATTGGACTGATTGCTATTAGCCTATCCGTATTATATTTGTGCTACTTTTATGTATCTATTTTTATATTAATATATCAAGATGTCAAATCTTATATGATCTTTCTATATTTATTTTTCATATGTATTTATTGATATATATTTATTATTATATATATGCTTTATTTCATATTTCCTTCATATTCACTTTCTCTGAATGAACTTATCTCTCCATTTTTCCTTTTATCGGATTGATAATCTTATTATTGTAACTATTCTGCTACCCTTTACCATTGTTTCCTCTGTATTCCCCAAAAAATATGATCACAATGTAATAATCCCTTTTTATCTTACCCCTCTCCATGTAGCGATACATCCTCTGTCTTTGCTGTCCCTTTGCCTTTTAACCTTTTTTTCCCCTTTGCGGCCACCGTAGCTACTGTGGTCGTCTTGACAACGTTTATGCCGGCATTTGTTTACTGCTGCCTTATCTCTCTGCACTTCGGTGTTCTTCGCCGATCGTGTTCTCATTTGTTTGTTCATCCTTTTATTGCCTCTTCTGAACTGCGGTAAGCCTCTTAATTGTACTAATCCCCTCAGGCTCTGAAATGTCATCTGGTCTACTACCCTCCTCGTTTTGTCTTCTACATCCGTTCATCATCTGTTCCTTAAATACTCTGTTCCACTTTGTTGGGACTGTTTTTCATGTTTCTCCATTTCTGCTGTCACTGCTGTTGATCCATATATACCCCTATGTATGTACTTTTTTAAACGCATTCAATGTTTTTTAAATGTGAATATGTACCTAATGCTGTCAGACACACCTGGTCTTATTTACTTTCTTAATTACTATGTGTTTTTTGGCGGTTTTTTTTAACCCCTCCCCATCTTCCTTTGTATATTTAAACTGTACACTGTGCTGCCCTGTTATACCGATTTCTTTGCCTGACGAAGACGCATGTCCTGCGTTGAAACGCGTTGCATAATAAATCAACTCATGATTACTCATCTGCCTTTTCTTCATATCAAGTAGCGCTCTCCAAAAAAATATCCAGTTTTATTTATATATTTCACTGAAATATACTACCCTTACCCTTGTCAGTTCGGCAGACAAGTACAAGACTGTGATCTCTCTCTCTCTCTCTCTCTGACCTGTCCTTGTCTGCCGACAGCTGAAGAGTGAGAGCGTGCGCGCGCACACGCTCTCCTCTCTCCAGCTCTTGCTGTAACTCTGTCCATAGCTGATTGGACATTGTCACAGCCGTAGTAAAACGCCCCTTGCCATTACACGCCCCATTGGCAGTTCAGGGGGTTATTTAAATATCTGGCACCAAATATAATGGCACCGATATCTAAATAACACAGGAGGGTAGAATTTTTTTTAAAGTGCCCCAGGGTTTGTGCAGCCCTGCCCATTACATGCTGCACTCAGCTGCAACTGTATGGGGAGGTGAAGGGTTCTCTTTAATGCAAAAATCTAAGCAGCCAATTATATGGTAATAACAACACATAAAGCATGTAAACATAGTCCGTTATTCTTCAGATTAAACACCGGAATGGGGAAGAAATGTGAACTGGGTGAAGTTGACCATTTAATGATTGAACGGTTGAAGTAGGTCAGAGTTGCATGGAGCAATAGTGGAGCATGCGTGCAGCCCAATCCATTCAAGTCTATGGAAATACAGTACATTAACTGCGGCATGCGTTCATGTAGTCCCAGTGGATAGTCACTGTGAGAAATATTAACAGTGGTTTCTGTAACTAAAATATTTATGTGTTACAACTATTCCACGTTGGCGTGGAATGTTTTATTGCCACTAGTTAGGCGCCTTACAATTAGTTGAGTATTCTTTAAATGTTGAATATTTACGTTTTGTAATGACCCCACCAGCCTTTATCTGGGGTCTTCCCTGGCCAATGAGTGTATATGACATAATGTTTGGTACATATACACCACCCTGGGCACACATATCAGCCACAAGTTTATGTTTTTCTCTGTTTAGACATTGAACGCAATGCTTTTTTTTCTAAGCTGTAAACAAGATAGCAAAATTATTAATAAATTATCGAATGCAAGAAACATTTCAAGGACTTACACAGAGAGGACAGCACTGAAGGAATGTCTTACTGGGAGCACAGTTTTCTGAAGCAGTGGTGATGAGACGTTGTTAAAGCTGGAATCAATGAAATTATATATTGAGACAAAATAAAAATACTTCCGTTATAAAAGTATAATTAGTTGTTTGTTTCTTAATGAACTACAGTAAAATTGGGTTAATCTCGCAAACACAAAGAACAATTCAGAACTAAGTTGACTATATTTGCAATGTATAGTCATTTATTCTTATTTTTCTTTGGCTGGACGGTCACTCAAAAACTTTTCATCTCTCAGTTTAGGACCTATGCACACCAATGTATTATGGCTTTGTACAACCTCTGATCTGTACGGAGCCATGATATTGCACTCAGACTTCTATGGGGTCTTACTGTACCTCCATCTGCTTCTAATTTCATACAAAGGAGTTCAGAGATGTTTGTTGTCAGATTCTGTATGAATCCAACAGAAAAAAAATTGTTCCATATTCCATTGTATGCTGCATTATGGAACTGTTCCCCCCTATAAGCATTGCTTCTAGGGGAGAATAATTCCATAAAACGATTCTGCATGAAGCACCATATGCTACCGCTCTATTATTCATGTGCCTCCATACAGCCTCTTGCACTTGGCTCTGCCATGTGCATAAGGTTTCAAAGAATATTCGACAAATAAAATCTACCTACGAAGCCAGTAAGACCTTTAATACTTCCAGATCCCTAAATAAAAATTTAATTCACGAATATGTCATCTGAATTCTGGATTCCACTCACTGTCCTAGAGAGAGAATATTGCCTATGTCAGGTTGCCAGTAAGTAAGTCAACATTGGATTAGACAACAAGGCAGCTCACTTCGGATTGTTGGTTCAAGGATAAACATGCCAGCATTGTAGCGATTGCCACATTGTGATAGCCTGGACAGAATATATACAATTCATTTACACAGGAATTGGCAATATAGGTAATGTTGTGTGCCCGGCCAGCTTCACAGATGATGCAATTCTAGGTAAGTTCACAAAACCCATAAAGTTTTTGTTCTGCAGAATCCTAAAAGTAACAGCGCAGCCAAGACCCTGATTAAAAAAGGTTAAAAAGGGTAAAAGTTATTAGAATTTCTAAATGTTAGAAGTAGATATTCTACTTACTTGTTGACCACATAATAAATGGTGGCCTCTGGAGTAGAAATTTTCTCTTCAGTTAATTGCCAAATGATAACAAATATCTCCTACATGTAGAAATATATATTATTACTGCTGAGCAAAGTCCAGCAAGTCATTTCAGGCAGAATGTTCAAATTGTTACAACTCTGAGACTACAAAGGTAATTCTATAACAAGGAATTCTGGCATTATAAGTAAGTCAAAATCACAGTATCATAACAGAAGCTCTAAAAAAATAAAATCATAATCGGGGACAGAAGAGGAGCAAAATAATAATTTTTATTCAAAAGTGTAGCCCTATATTTTATGCCTTATACACAATTACTAATAGAGCATATAGGGTAACACCATATACATTCTGTATATACAGTAAGATCCCCAGAAAGTTTTCTGCATAAGTTTCCTAAAACTTTCATTACAGAACCCTCTAAGGAACTTTAGAATCATTCCTTGGATGTGAGACAATTCCTTGGCTTAGGTTATTAGAAAATACTTTTTTATAAACTAGATTCATACATAATCTTTGCAACTCTTTTTGTAGTAACTGCCACTGGGAGGATTATCTTGTAAATCTTGCACTGGTGAAGGCCAATATTTTTTTTTTTAAAGATTGAAGTGAGGTCAAGTTCTCTGGGAATTTTATATTAATGGCCTATCCTTAGGATAGACCATCAACGTTTAATAGTGGGAGTCCGACCTCTGCGACCCCCACCAATCAGCGCAGTAAAGGGGCTGTGGTGCTCATGTGAGCACTGCGTTCCGTTCATTGCTTAAAGAGGCTCTGTCACCAGATTTTGCAACCCCTATCTGCTATTGCAGCAGATAGGCGCTGCAATGTAGATTACAGTTTATTTTTAAAAAACGAGCATTTTTGGCCAAGTTATGACCATTTTTGTAGTTATGCAAATGAGGCTTGCAAAAGTTCAAGTGGGCGTGTATTATGTGCGTACATCGGGGCGTTTTTAATACTTTTTAATACTTTTACTAGCTGGGCGTTCTGACGAGAAGTATCATCCACTTCTCTTCAGAACGCCCAGCTTCTGGCAGTGCAGACACAGCCGTGTTCTCGAGAGATCATGCTGTGACGTCACTTCCCCAGGTCCTGCATCGTGTCAGACGAGCGAGGACACATCGGCACCAGAGGCTACAGATGATTCTGCAGCAGCATCAGCAGGTAAGTAGCTACATCGACTTACCTGCTAACGCTGATGCTGCTGCAGAATCAACTGAAGCCTCTGGTGCCGATGTGTCCTCGCTCGTCTGACACGATGCAGGACCTGTGAGTGACGTCACAGATCTGCACTGCCAGAAGCTGGGCGTTCTGAAGAGAAGAGGATGTTACTTCTCATCAGAGCGCCCAGCTAGTAAAAGTATTAAAAACGCCCCGATGTACGCACATAATACACGCCCACTTGGACTTTTACTTTTAAACACACCCACTTGGACTTTTGCAAGCCTCATTTGCATAACTACAAAAATGGTCATAACTTGGCCAAAAATGCTCGTTTTTTAAAAATAAAAACGTTACTGTAATCTACATTGCAGCGCCTATCTGCTGCAAGAGCAGATAGGGGTTGCAAAATCTGGTGACAGAGCCTCTTTAAGGCTGGGGCTAAACCTAGACTTTTTATTCTACAAAAAAATTGCTGTCCATAGGAATGCATTAGACTAGGGTTACACACAGAGTATTTATCTCACTGCAAAAAAATTGCTCTCATATCGCTGTGATAAATTGCTGTCCATATGATCACCCTGTGTTGCTGGGCTGGGAAGAGGAGAACAGTATCAGCTGATTGGACAGCGTCATACAGAAAACATTACACCGCCTAGAGCGAATAGAAAGAGTCACCCCCCCCCCCATTTGGCAAGTATAGCCAAATTAGCATATTTAGAAAAAAAGCTCATAAATTTGCAAATAATAAAAGTTTTTGAAAAAAAATTCACTGTAGTTATAAGCATCATAGCGCCAATTAGATTAGTTAGGAGATAGGGAATTAATAAACTGGTGACAGATCCTCTTTAAAGTCTATAGCAAGATATGACATATCCTAAATACACAGCGTTTTGCCTTGAGTCATTTTTTAGCATTTTTGAGGGTCAGTGGCATCTTTTTTTTTTTTTTTTTTTTTTTTTAAAAACAACATACTCTAGGTATGGCATTTCTTCTGGTGTTTTTAAAGTTCTATAGAGAAGTCTATAGAAAAATGCTTGTACAAGAGGACACTACAATAGAAAAAAACGCCACACAAAAACACATGTAAAAACACTTGAAACTCATGGTGGTTTTTTTTTTACATTCATTTTAAAACATGTGTGAATGAGGCCTTACAGGCCTAGGTCATTCCTCTGAATATAAACATTAGATCAGTTCGCATACAAAATGTTACTGAATGTACTAGTTACACTTACAGTGGAAGCTTCAAACACAGGATGTCTGATTCCACAGGTCATAGTAGAATTAGATGATGGAATGATTTTTGGAGCAGAACAATCGACTCCAGGTTTATTTGGCTGAAAGCGAAAAAGAAAATATTAAACACAGTAACTGTAAAATGTAATATGTTTAGTTAGGTTATTTGGACAGTGACACAAGTTTTGGCATTTTAGCTGTTTACCAAAACATATTGAATATGCAGTTATATCATCAATATGGGCTTAAAGTGCAGACTCTCAGCTTTAATTTGTGGGTATTCAGACTCTAATTTGAGTAATGGTTTAGGAATTACATCTCTTTAATATGTAGCTGCCTCTTTTTCAAGGGACCAAAGGTAATTGGACAATTATCTCAAAAGCTATTTAATGGGCTGCATGGGCTATTCCCTCGTTAATCCATCATCAATTAAGCAGGTAAATGGTCTGGAGTTGATTCCAGTTGTGGCATTTGCATTTGGAAGCTGTTGCTTTGAACTCACAACAAGAGGTCAAAGGAGCTCTCAATCCAAATGAAACAGACCATCATTAGGCTAAAAAAAGAAATCCATCAGAGAGAGAGAGAGCACAAATGTTAGGAGTGGCCAAATCAACAGTTTGGTTCATTCTTGAAAAAAAGGAGCGCACTAGTGATCTCTTGAACTTCAAAGGGCCTGGACATCGACGGAAGAGAACAGTGGTGGATAATAGCAGAATCCTTTCCATGGTGAAGAAAAACCCCTTTACAACATCTACCCAAGTGAAGAACACTCTCCTGGTAGTAGGTGTATCAGTATCTGAGTCTACCATGAAGGGAAGACTTCATGAGAGCAAATACAGAGGGTTCACTTCAAGGTGCAAACCATTAATCCGCCTCAAAAATAGAAAGGCCAGATTAGACTTTGCCAAACAACATCTAAAAAGCCAGTCCAGTTCTGGAACAGCATGAAACTAAGATCAACCTGTACCAGAATGATGGGAGGAAGAAAGTATGGAGAAGGCTTGGAACAGCTCATGATCCAAAGCACACCACATCCTCTGTAAAACATGGTGGAGGCAGTGTGATGGCATGGGCATGCATGGCTGCCAAAGGCACTGGGTCGCTAGTGTTTATTGATGATGTGACTGAAGACAGATACAGCCGGATGAATTCTGAAGTGTTCAGGGATTTACTTTCTGCTCAGATTTCACCAAATGCAGCAAGGTTGATTGGCCATCTGTACTGTGAAGTGACATCCAATGACCCAAAACATACTGCGAAAGCAACCCAGGGGTTATTTTAAGGCAAAGAAGTGGAATATTCTGCAATGGCCAAGTCAATCACCATCAACCCGATCGAGCTGCATTTTACTTAAGGTAGAAAGACCCACAAACAAGCAACAACTGAAGACGGCTGCAGTAAAGGCCGGGCAAAGCATCACAAAGGAGGAAACCCAGTGTTCGGTGATGTCCATGGGTTCCAGGCTTCAGGCAGTCATTACCTGCAAAGGATTCTCTACAAAGTATTAAAAAAACATTTTATTTATGGTAATGTTAATTTGAGACCAAATCATGAAGATTGTATCACTGTCCAAATAATTCTGGACCTAACTGTAGTTCACATTGGTTGTGAAATATATGAAAAAAAACAGTAACATTAGGAAAGCACTAGCAGTACCGGAGGACAACAGTGCTAATCACTGAGCCACCGACCCACAATATTATAGCACTTGATCATAATATAGTAAAAACATTATTTTTTATTTTTTTTCATTTACCGGTTTGATCAAGGTAAAGTGCAGGTTTTCTGGGTAGATTATTGTCACATTTGTCATGTACGAATGATCGCCTGAATTTGTAAGGAACAGTGTCACAGTCAAATCTTTGGTATATCCAATAACCAGTTTATCTCTGAAATGAAAGAGAAAACATGATGATCAATACATTGAACGATATTGACTGTTTATAAGGTATCACCGTGGAATAAATTAAAGCAGCCTTACCGAGATACCTGGGTAGTCAGTGACAAGCTGGGAATGCATGTTATCTTGTTATTGCAATTCTTTTCATATGGTAACTATATAAATACAACAGCAGAGTTAGTTTTCACAAACCTGGAAACAGGCACTGCACTTACGGTATACAATTTTGACCATATTTTATACATTGTTTCTCACAAACAGAATCCCCTGCCGTGTACTAATATTAGTAAATCTCAATTCTGGAAACAGTCGTATATTTCTAAGGCTTGTGTATATTTACCTAATTGTGCAAATAATATTTCTATCTAAAAATGATATTTTGTCTCATGTCTTTATCTAACTGTTCCTTTAATAATAAACAGATGCGTGACTATGGTAGAAAAAAATATAAGATTGACAGACATGAAGCAATGTAAGGAGGATGGACAAAAGAGCATCTACTAGTTTGTGCACACTTATATACAGCTAATGCTTTGTTCACATGTGCGTCAGGGCTCCGTTCCGTCGGAACGGAGCCCTGACTGACACAAACGGAAACCATCACCATTGATTTTAATGGTGACGGATCCGGTGCCAATGGTTTCCGTTTGTCTCAGTTGTGCAGGGGTTCTGTCGTATTGACGGAATCAATAGCGTAGTCGACTACGCTATTGATTCTGTCAAAACAACGGAAATTCATTAAAATCAATGGTGATGGAAACCGAAACCTCTGGTTTCTGTTTGTGTCAGTCAGGGCTCCGTTCCGACGGAAAGTTCTGACGGAACGTCGGAACGGAGCCCTGATGCAGATGTGAACGAAGCCTTAGGTGACTGAAAGGTAGCTCCATTTGAATAGCTGTCTATGGCAGTTGCCATACGGCTACCACCTGTCCCCAGTCATGATAGGAAGAAAATAGTGTCTACAAAGAGCATCTCACTCTCTCTGGTGGATGCAGCCTGTGTGTCCTTCATACAGACAGGCTATGTACACCTATGACTAAGCTAAGGCTTTGAACACCTTTAACATAATTTGTTTTTTTCTTTAATAAAATCATCAGTGTGATTGGTACATTTTATTAAAAATTACTTTTTGAGATACAGCTGCTTTGTATCCTGTATATAGAGCAGCTGTATCTTGCACTGAATCCTGTATCCGTCAGGTCAGCGGTACTGCTGCTATCGATCACATCCAAGTTCATAACTTAGGCCCACTGCACACGGCCGCAGCCATAATCACAGTTCGTGAATACGGGCACGGCCGACGACAGTCACTCGCATTTGCGGGCCGTGCTTCCATTATAAAGTATGTGAGCACGGTCCATAAAATCCAAAAAAGGGACAAGTCCTAATGTTTGCGGATCATTTCTACAGCCCGAACACCTTCCCGTAAATATACTGAATGATGTCCGTGGGCCATAGAAATAAATGGAACAGTATTTTGATCCGCAATTACGGTCTGTAATTGCGGATCAAAATTACGGTCGAGTGCACGGGGCCTTAAATGTGGTCGATTACAGGTGGATCACGCAGGACCCACTGTCACTGAACCCATCAGTCCCGCAGACCTGACGGATTCAGGTCTTAGCAAATGATACAGCTGCTCTGTATACAGAATACAAAGCAGCTGTATCTCAAAAAGTAAAAATTATTTTTAATAAAATGTATTTACGAAGTTGCACCAATCACACTGATGCACAATTTTATTATTAAAAAAACAAACAAAAAAAAAAACTATGTCAAAGGTGTACATAGCATTTAACCTATAGATTTCTATAACTATGTCAATGGGCAGAATGTAATGCTTAATTTCCCCTCTGGTGGCACTGCAGGGGAATTGACCACTTTATTGATCACTGAGGTTCCAGCAGCGGCACACCATGTAATCATCTTATCATTAGGGACTTTTCTCATAAAAAGGGATTGTCCAAAGCCCCTTTAATATTAATGCTTTGACTGCTAATACTACTGTCTTAGCAAGCACAACAGGACGGGTTCACGCATACATTTTCTATTGTATTAAAGCCTTTTAAAAGACTACGATATTTTAAAATTTGTTATCAACAATAACAATTTCACAATAAAAGTTCCTTTATTACCATTTTGTATTTATAAGGCCTCATCATATTAAACAGAGCTCTTTATACACATTGGTTCTTTTGTCAGCATAGCATACAGAAGGCCAATTCACCTGCCATTTTTTATTTATTTTTTGGCAATTGTAAAAAGTGCTCTACGTGATTACCATGAAAACATATTATACTGTACAAACAAATGGCAGAGATTATCCTGGTCCTAAATATATAAAAAAATCTTAGAGGCATTTACAGACATAAAAGAAACGATCATGTAGCAGACATCTTCCTACTATTGGTATCTTTGAGGAATCACCCACCAAATTCTCCATTGATATCACATTAGTCAATGACTATGTGTGAGCTCCAGAGCAGCAAAAATATAAATCAATGGAGAAATAATTGCGTGATCTTTGTTATATCTAGAATATTTATTATTCTCTTGTTACCACAGAAAATGTTTTTTATTTCTAACAACATTTTTACCTGAATGTAAGTATAATCTTTGTCATAAATATCCAGTATTGGTGGTGGGAGATCTCTTCGTAAGTCAGA